>NC_053428.1:96713762-97373373 GCF_007990345.1 Gossypium hirsutum | reverse complement strand
ATCGTCAATATCATCGGGGACATCGTCCACATCGGGATCACTATCACTATCGACCTCTTCATCACAATGATCACTATTATCGTATCCATCATCACCAACCATGTCAATATCGGGTGTAACATTAAGATCGATATCGATCCCACGTTTATTCGATTCACTATCAACGTACGATATTGGAGCCACCACGCACGGTTCTTCAGTTGCATGTTCTTCACCATATGCAATGAGATATTCATTTTGCTCCATACCAGCTAACTCAGCAAATAAGTGAATCGGTGAATTTTTGTCACTCCCATTCCCACAGTAAAGAGCTATCATTGTCTCCACGTCTTCGTCTTCTACAAGTTCCATTTCGGTGAATTTGATAGGATCTGTCGAAACTGGAAACTTGTAGAAAAGTTTTGAGATCCTTCTCTCACAACGTTTAATAATTTTTGTGTTAATTCTTCCCTTCATATCATCCAATGAGAAATTTCTATTAAATCTCATTGCTATTTGTTGTCGACATTCAAATATGCATCCAACGGTTGTTGTTAAGATGATTCCATTAAAATAAACGCATAAGAAAAACTGATTATCCATCTTCAATACTCAATCTGTTAAAAAAATAAACAAAATTTCTCAAAACAATTTCGAACAATAAATAAATTACTTAAATACAAAATTAATTAATCAATATGCAATTTTTTTCATTCATAAGCCCATACTTTCTCAGTTCTAATTTTGTACATTAACAACATTTATTTTTACATTTAACCACTTCTATTGAGTTCTACATTTTCTTCCATCTCCGATCCCATATCTTCATCTGGGAAATTCTCTACAATCCAATTTAGAAATTCTTGATTCTCTTCATATTCATCTTCTACAATCCAATTTGGAAATTCCTCGGGATCTTCTTCCTCTTCAATCTTTATAACTGGTATTGAATATATAAGTTCTCTTGGTAATTTCCTAACAACTAATTTATCCATCCATGGTTTGTCAAACACATTTTGCTTCCCAATTAACTTTCGTGAACCTATACTTTGTCTCGCTATTTTCCTTGCTTCACAAGATATTATAAACTTCGCGAAGTTTATAACTAGATTCCAATAAGTTCGTGGTACCGATGTCTTCCAAAGTTCGTCTAAAATGATTTGATGCTCCTGTTCTATTAATGTCCTTCTAAGGGTTAGGTATTGCACTTTATTGTTTCTAATCATTTCATGACCCATCCATAACACTTTTTGCATCTTTTGATTTACGGTAATAAGGTGTTGAACAATGTCTTCTTCTGGTTTCATTCTGTAATCTTGGACTTCTCTCATCATCTTATCAACTTTCTCCCTTTGTGCTAAACTTATTATCTCATTAGGCAATACCAAATATGTTGCCATTTCTAACAATATGTATAACAAAAATATTTTTAGTTGTTATCACTAATTAACAATTACTTTATAATAGTTTTACTAACATAAAAACTTTCAAATATATTTAAAAAATTTAAAACATAAAATTCACAATAAACACATAATTAATCTAAACACAAAACTTACTAATATTTCACAATAAACAAAATAAATTTTAAAACAAAACATAAAAGTAACACTAAACAAACTATATAATACTAACAAAATAATTTTTTCTTATCATAATCTATTTTATTTAAAAAAATAACAACAACAAAATTACTTTTTCTTTTCTTTCTTCTTCTCCTTTCTTTCTTTCTATCCGACTCCACACGCCAAATAGGTAAGGTAATCTGTACCCCATCTACCTCTCGAACATAATTTCTTATGGAGGCTGCAATAGTGTTCCCAGATTTTTTCCTAAACCTCATGAATATACTTATTCTGTTCTGTCCAAATAGACCATAGAGCACATACGAACATTCTACATTGGTTATTGGTGTTATGCTTAAAGAACCAAGTAATCCACTTCAATATCTCCATACTTGACACCCTTTTTGGCCAAGACCAACCTAAATGATTCCATATATCTGTTGTCTCAGGGCACTCACGCAGGGCATGGATACTGGTTTCAATTCCACCTGTACATCTCGGATAGAGACTAGAATTAGTAACTATTCTATAGTGTAGATTACATAGGGTAGAAAGATAATTTTTTTAGATTCGCTAGATTGTAACATCTATACTCTGCTATAATAGAGCTTCTATGCATTTCAGACTGTGAATTCTCCAGATGCCTCCCATTGCCACACCCGGTAGTCTTCATGTTGGAATTTGTATAGTGGGATATTTAGGATCCTTCTAGCATTAGTGTCACTAAAGGTATTCCTTATTAAGTCAACTTTCCATTCCATGCTAACATTATCAATCAAGTCCCCTACCAAAGGATTACACTGGAATCGTTCACTATTTTGGATTCTGTAATTTTCAGTTCCTAGAACTTACGCTATATCACGAACTGGAATTCTAGTCCTACTCCCTACTCTCCAGCCCAACCCTTCCTAGAGCACTCCCTTTGCAGCCCAAATGCTCTTCCAGGTATAGAAAGGTATAATTCCTAGCCTTGCGTTCTTAAAATTCGAATTTGGATTATACGTTGCTTTCAAAGTACACGTAATTAATGAATTAGGATAATTAATCAATCGCCAACCCTATTTAGCAAGTAACGAAAGATTAGATTTATCCAAATTGTGAAAGCCCAATCCACCATCCTCTTTAAGCTCACAAAGTTGTCTCCAAGCACACCAATAAATCCCCCTCTTTCCATATCTCTTCTGCCACCAAAAGGATGTGCAAATATTCTCCATTTTAGAACATAACAATTTTGGCAATAAAAAATAAGCCATGGAATAAGTTGGGATAGCCTGGAGAACCAATTTTATGAAATTTTCTTTACCTTCTTGCGATAGAAATTTAGTGCTCAAACTGGCAATTTTCTATTTCATGCGATCTTTTAAACCTTGAAACACCAATTTTTCTCCCACTCGATCGTATTAAATAAACCCAAATATTTCTCTAGATTTGAGCATTTCTAACATTCAACAATTGCGTAACTAAGCTCTTGCTCTAATCAGTTGTATTTGTGTTATAAAAAGATCGTAGACTTCATATAATTAACACACTAACCTGAAAGCTCTTCATACTTCTACATAATCTTCTTTAATGCTTGTGCCCTTTAATTTGGAGCCTCCTCGAACAATATGCTATCATCCGCGAAGATTAAATGGGAAATTTTGGAGGCCCTTCGACTTACTCTAACTCCCTTTCGCTATTCTTTCCCCCTCAGCTAAGCGCATTAAAGTGGATAACCTTTCACTACATACCAAAATATATATAAGGACTCAAAGGATCCCCTTGCCTTAGTCCCCTTGTTGGCTTAAATTTCTCACCATCAAACCCATTCACTACAATCAAATATGAGACTGAACCAATATAGTGCATAATAAAGACTACCCACGAACTAGCAAACCCCATCTTTAATAACATTTGACGTAAAAAATCCCATTCAACACGATCGTACGCTATACTCATATACAATTTTAATGCAAAAAAAAACCTCTCTTCCCTATTCTTTTTTGCTTGAACATATATAGAACCTTATAAGCAAATAATGCATTATCAATTATCAATCTGCCTGGGACAAAGGTTCTTTAAGCCTCATTTATACAGTAATCTAAAACTTTTTTGAAGTGATTTGCTACCTTTTTTAAATTATCTTATAAAGGATCAAGTATAGACTTATAGGCCTAAAATTTGATAAATTCGTTGGTTGAGCAATTTTTTTGAAGAAGAACAATATTAGTAGTATTACAAGGTTCCAAAGACATACATTCGTCCAGAATACTCAAACATAACTCGCTCACATCTTGTCCAATAATATTCCAAAATTGCTGATAAAAAATCGCAAGGAAACCATCACTACCCACTGCCTTCGTTGGTCCCGTGCTTTTAACAATAGCAAAAATCTCTTCCTCCACATAAGGTGTCGTTAACATCTAATTCATTTCTTCAGTAATTTTCCTATCCACTCCAGGAAGGACATGATCTATATTTTCTACTCCTCTTGAAGAGAAAAGATTGTTAAAATAATTGCGAACAATCGTTTCCATATCATTTTCTTCATGCTAGATCACACCCATTTCATTCTCCAAGCCTCTGATTTGATTAACATGTCACATTTGATACGCAAATCTATGAAAAACGTCGTGTTCTTGTCCCCTATTTTCAACCAGTTTGCTCGGGCCCTCTATTCCCAGTATAATTCTTGTTTTTCCATCTCTCAGTTCAACTGAATTTTAATGCCAATAATTTCCACAAGCATTTCATCATCCCTCTCAGCTTCCAAGAGGAATTCCAACTTGTTGTTTAGATTCTTAACCTCCTCACCCTATTTCTTTTTTATATTTCTCTCTCATTCCTATAAGGCAACTTTAAGATAAACTAATTTTGGATAAGACATCACTTGATTCAGACTCTCACACCTTCTGAATAATCACCTCAAATGATCCTCCAGAACCCATCATGCTTCAAATTTGAATTTTATTTACATCTTCCTCCATTTTCTCATTTGTTCGTTCTTATTAACAATAGAAAATGGTCCGAAAAAAAGTGAGGTAAATGATCAATAAAATAATTAGAGAATAAGTTTAACCAATCTATATTCATCACTCCCCTATCTAACCGTTCCATATTATTTGTTTCCGGTAAATTACCTCTCCCAAGTGTACCAATAACCCGAGAAACCTCCATCCAATAATTGAAAATCCTCAAGCACCTTTCAAAAATTCTCCATGTGCCTTTCTTCCCTTGGTATTCCCCTTGCCTTTTCATAAGCAAACAGAATCTCATTAAAATCACCACAAACTGGCCAAGGGACTTCACAATTTTCCCTAAGGTGTCAAAGTAGACCCTAACTATCTTCTCTATGTCTAGCGATTGGGACTCCATAAAAACCCGTAAACCTCTATTTCAAACTTCCAACTTCTTCTTGAATATCAGCATCAATATGATTTTTAGATAAACTCCAAATACTAACCAATGCATTTCCATTCCACGCAATACTTAGACCTCATCTAGAACCTTCCGCATAGGCGTCTATCCCATTTTTGAAATCTTCTACGCACTTTCTCCATTCGCATCCCATCTAACTTTGTCTCTATTAAAAAGACAAATTGAGGATTAATAGACTTCAACATAAATCGAAGCCTTCGAACAGCCCGTGAACTCTTCAATCCGCGGACATTTCATGATAAAAGTTTTATTGTATCCGGTCAGCTTGCCCCTTGACAACTGCCGATATCTGATTGTGGTGAGCATTATTTCGCTAAACTAAAGCTCCAAATGAATCAACAGAAATAGAAACATTAGGAATCATCATTTCAATTATGGGCATCTTCTTTCCATCAACAGGTACTATTGGATCATCTTCAATATCATGGTCCATATGCATTCAACCCATTGCACTAAAGGAACCAATCTGATTAGCCAAATCAATATTATAATATCCTTACAAATTAAACCCCAGAATTGGGTTGATATAATTTCCAAATCTATTCCTCCATTCCTCCCGCTGATTACTCTATGACTCATGTTTTGACTGATTTCTTTCTTAAGGCACATCATTCCCTTCCTCTTGCAACCAAACACTACTTGCAACCTTCGTGTTATTACTTTCAAAGAAATACTCCACTTGAACTCCATGATTTCATCTTTGACATTAATCTAGCAAGGCAGAACTTGTCGCTATGACCTAAACATCTACATAAGAAACAAAACAACGTAAACTTTTCGTACCAAAAATTCACATAAGTGAATTTCAAGGAATGAAGCATAATTTTTTTCTTTCTTTTTAATGGTTTTTTATGTCTATCTCTACAAGAACTCTCAAATAACTTATAAGCCTCCTATTCAGTTACTTCGAGTCAAATTCTATAAATCTACCCACAAAATTACCTACCTACTTTTGCAATAGCGTCTGTAAAAAAACTTAAGGGGTAAATCATGAATTTGGATCTAGAAAGCTGAAAAAACTAATGGCACCAACTTTGGATCATCATCGTCTTTCAGGCTATGAATAATCAAAAGATGATTATTGAAAGTCCAAGGACATCCATTGACCACTCGATCTATATCTACTTGATGGAAAAACTTGAATAGATATCGTCTTCCCCCAAGATCCGTAATTTGAACACCCCTTAGAGGATGCCACAGATTTGCCATTGTAGTTTTCATTGCAGAAAAATGAACCACACTCGATGTCAAAAAACATCCCACCAAATAGTATTCATACATCGCCTTTTGTAAAGCCGTATCAATCAATAGTAAAACCACCGCCTCCTCCTCCTTCCCATCATTTATATTGAGACCTTCTAAATCCTTTTCTATGGTGAGAATCACTATCAAAAGAGCAAGCAGTACAGATCGTTATGAATGTAACAAAAAGAGAAACTTTTGACAAAGTAAAACATAAACTTTTGACATTTTCTTTAATGTGGTATATATATTATTTTTGATGCAGTATAGTACCGGCATCTAACAAGAGTTATATATTTTGATACCTAAAGGTAATAATGTTGACTTTTTAGTGTTTAATTTAAGTTTTAGGGTTGATTTGATGAAAGTTAATTACTAATTACTAGTTTTGAGTTCTCATTATTTTGTTAATAGAATAAATTTATGTTACGTTTGATAGAAGTATTATATCTTACGCATGTTTTAATATATAAGTTAGTAATAAACTAAATCAATTGATAATATTTAGCTATTCCCATAACTTATTTTTAAATAAGAGGAGGAATAATTTTTACTTAATTTATATATGTCTTATTTTTTACGAGAGCTTTACTTTCTTTTCTAATTCCAAAAAAAAAAAGTTACCAAGTGTTACATTTAGAAAATTTGATATACAACAATTTGTTAAACATGTCTGTGAAATTATTTTTTTTAATCTCATGATCAGACAATGTTTTAGAAATTGGATGGTGTCAAGTGAATTTAGACCATTAACTTTCAGTCCAATCAATTTAATTATAGATTTAATTATTATAAAATAATAAATATTAATAAATTAATACAAATGAAATATAAGCATCCATGGTATAAAATATAAAAACTAAATTAAATATTTAAACCAATTTAAATCTAATTCAAACTATTTTTTTATTAGTCTTGTACTTGGTTCTACCAAATTTGTGTGGATTCAATCTTTTCAAAACTTTTATATCAGTACAACCAATTAATCTAATTCAATTTCAAGATCACACTTAAAAAATTAATAATTTATTATCTCTAAATTCTTTAACCGAAATTTTCAAGGTTTTTCTCATCTTTTTCTACCGCTGAACTAAACATAATATTATATTATTGAAGAAACATAATCTAATTTAAAAATAGATTTAAAGTGAAGGAAGAAAAGTTGTAGGAATTAGTTGAACCATTTTATCTAAGCCAATGTTTTGTGTAAAAGTTAGTGTTTCTTTAGATTTTGTTTGTCTCCCAATCTATCCTTGCCACTCTTTGTTTTTCAACGCTTGGAAACCAGCTTTGTTTTCCCTCTCCTTCTCTCTGTCTACGAGGCAAAAATTGCACTTCGTAATTCATATAATTATATATGTTATCAATAAGGATAAAATTAATTAAAATATAATACTATAAAATAATATAGGGTAAATTACATTAGTAGTCACCTAACTATCAATAAATTTCTTTTTTTTTTTATCATCTAACTATTAAAAGTTATAAAATGATCACCCAACTATTAATAATTTTTTTTTGTCACGTGACAAAATAGACACCTAACTATTCAATTTTGTCTCTCTCTTTTTTCACCCGCTAACTAACGATGACAAGTTTTAAAATCAACATAATAGCAATTTTAACTATCAACATTTATAATCATGTCAATTTAATCTTGATTCTAAAAAATTAACCCTTAACACTTACACATTGTATAATTTGGTCTTCTTCTTCTTTTTTTTTTCAGATTTGCTTTTCTTTATGACATTGGATTTTTAATCGAATTTAGCTAATAAACTTGTTTTTTAGAATCAAGACCAAATTACAAAAAGAAAAACAAAACTACAAAAAAGACCAACTTACACAATGTGTAAATGTTGAGGGTTGGATTTTTTAGAATCGAGACTAAATTGATGCAATATATTAATATTGAGAGTTAAAGTTGCTATTATGCCAATTTTGAAAGCTACATCCATTAGCCATCTGGTGACAAAAAAAAGACAAAATTAAATAGTTAAATGACCATTTTGTAACTTTTTATAGTTGGGTGACAAAAAAAAAATTTACTAATAGTTAAGTGACAATTTTATAATTTTTATAATTGAGTGACCAAAAAAATTACTAATAATTAGGTGACTACTAATATAATTTACTCAATAATATAAATATGACATAAGTATGTACAAATATCGTAAGTCAGATTTATACAAGTTATTTGCATTTCAAATTTATATAAATATATTGTATCAAAAGAAATTTATATAAATATAATAAAATTTTAAATATGATTAAGATAAAATATATAAATATGATAAGTATATGTAAATTTATTCACACCTTTTATCTCTTTTATTTTATGCTTAATATTGAATTTAGCTCTCGAATTATATATGTTTCCTTATTTTGGCACTTAAACTACTTTTTTTTAAGATTGGTACTTAAACTATTATTATGTTACTCAATTTAGCCTCTCTTTTTTTGTAATAGTGCTAAAAAAACCCAGTTGTCACATGACGCCAATCATATTGTGCCACATGGCACATCAAACCAATCACTAATGTGCCATATGGTAATTAAGTTTATTTTAAATAAAAATATTAAATTTAACTTAAATCACCTTTGAATTTGACTTGCTATTGACCGATTGTTGATCACCGTTGATCGGCATTGACCGCTATTGACCATCTATGTGGTGCTATTAGAACAAATTGGTTAATAAAACAAATTCATTGATTTCGATTAATATACTTTGTATTATTGTCCTCAAATAGTTTTTGCACACAAAGCAAAATAGAAGCAAATGTTGCTCATTGGTTGTCTAATGTTTAACTAATATTAAGCGGTATTACATGGTCATATCGTAATATGAAAAGACAACTTGTATTAGTAAACGAACCTAAATATGTCCTTAGTCTAATCGGAAATGAGCAAACTGACTGAAAAACTAATATTTCATCTATCAAGTCCAATTTGGGAGATACCTTGTCTTGGGCATTGCAGTAGATGACTCCTAGAAGATAGAGACATAGATATGACTGACTGGACTGACAATACATTAGATAGGACCCAAGCAGGATAGATCCTGAATTCGTTTATGAGTTTATTCAATTGTAATGCTCATAGTGTGACATACCTAAATCTTGAGTGGATGGCGGACTATGTATGCGTGACTCGTACACTTTAATGTAAGTAAAAGTCTAGGTTCAAATAGATAAGGAATCGAAAGTTGGTGCATTGGGTGTATGAGTTTTGTAGCATGTAACGTTATTCACAACAGTGGAATTCATAGCCTAAAACATGGGTAAATAATATCCTCTCATTGGCATTACATGGTTGATGAAAAGTAAATGTAGCCACAGGTCGTCCATCTTTATGATGGATGACTTGATCACTAATTGATAGTAATTGACTTTTCATGAAAGAATATGTAAAGGTTACTATGAGATAAAATAGGATCATATTGGGAGAATGAATATTATTCCAAAGAGATCAATGATATCCTATGAGGGTAACACATTAATGATAAGGTCATTAAATGAACACTAAGTAGTTGCTTTTGTAATGCTATGTCGTTGGGAGAGCTCAGTCACGATACTATAGTGGAATGACTTCATGACTAAATGAGTTTATAATTAATAGGCGAAAAATCGGAACTTAATTATAAATCATTTGAGCCTTAATTTCATATATCCAATCGGTCCCTCTACTAGCTCGTTGAAACCATAAATGAATTACATGTTTCAATAAAAATGAACGTAATGAATAGAAAATGAGAAATGGTAAACATTTAGGAACGATTATGGTTTTCCCTGAAATAGAGAAATAGAATCATTTGAAAATGAAGGTAAGTTTCCAAAAATAGAATTGGAATTTTGCAATCCTGTATAGGATTACGTAAAAGTTTATGTTTTTGGACTATTTTGAAGCTCGAAAATGAAAAAAAAATCATTGCCATAGTGAACATGTTGAGTTGTGACATATTAAATAAATTTTCTCGAAAATTTACTAAGGGTAAAATAGTAAAAAATTTATCAAAATTTTACTGGGGTAAAATTGGGGTGAGAAAATTATTTAATATGTATATATTAAAGTTTATTTTGGGAAATAGAAAAATTGAATCTGGTTGGATCATATTACAGAGTACTAGGTTAAAAAGACCTAGGAAGTTCTTGTAATTGAAAGTGATGTGAGAGAGACCCAAAACCTCTTATATGAAGGGTGGCAACCCTAGTAAAAATATAAGAGTGAGTTGTTCACATCTCTTCTACTCTAAGTAGGACATTGTTTTTCTATTTAAAATAAGCTTCTAAAACTTTATAAGAGTTCTAGATTTCCTTCCTATAAATAGATGATATTGGTAGAGTTATTAACACTACTTTTAAAAGATTGTTACTCTGCTGAAAAATAGAAAGAATTTATTCTCAACTTATAAACATATTTTTCAGAATAACAATTTTATCGGTTTCTAATAAAAAAGAGAGAATTGTTGTTTTCACCCAAAAAAGAAAACTTTTTCTAATTCTGTGTTTTGATTCAATAGGTTCGAGTCCATACTCGAAATATTTTTTTTTATAAAAATAAGTAAAAAAGATAACATTTTTATTTTAAATTTAAAATATAATTAAAAATTAAGATTAAATTTAAAATGTAAAAACATTAAATTTAATTATTAAAATATCTTTTAAGAAACGATAAAAATTAAATAAAAAACACAAATGTGCCACTTGTTTTTTAAGAAACTGTTAAATATATATATATTTTTTATGATTTTAGCATTTGTTTTTTTATTAGGGATTACCAAACACGCTTAACAAGTAAAGCACCGAAAATATTAATTTTTCGCTTATTTAATTTTTTTAATGAATTAATAAACATATTTAATTTTTGAGCACTTAATTCTTTAGTTTAATAAAATAACACTCTAGTTAATATAAATTTTATTTGAACCAATTTAATTATAAAATAAATAAAATGAGTATAAAAACAAAACATATTCTTAATTGTAAAAATTATATTTCATAAATAATTTATTTTTTACAAGATTATAAAGAAAAAGAGAAAAAAATATTTTTACAAAGTAATGTAAATTAATATATTTTAATAATTAATTAATTAATTAAAATTAAATTAAATATAGGAACTACGATTTCCTTTTTTCTTATTTGTATAAAAATAAACTGAAAATGAACAATAAAATTTCTTTTAAAATAAAATATAAAAAGAAAAACATAAATTAAAAAGTAATAATACATAAAAAGGGAAAAAAATAATACAATAAATAAAATAAAATATAAGAACGTGAATAATTAATTTTTCAGCTCACGAAAAAATTTACGTAAATTATATTGATTGGTTGAATTAACCTAATATATATTATATGATGGAATATAATTTTTATAAAAAATTTTGCCGGCACTTGACCGTTGAAAATATATAGAATCATCAACAACCAAAAATATAAAAATAAATTTAATAATAAAATCCTCTGTTGAGTTTTATTATGTATAATTATTTTAATATTTAAATATTAAATTCAATTTTTATAATTAGACTTTTAATTTAATTATTTGTGGTTAGATTTTATTTAATTATTTGTTTATTGATCTTTTGTATTTGATTTTATTATTTATATATATTTATGACTGTACAGTTTATGTTGATGTTTTGTATTTATATTGTAAATTTTAAAAATAATTTAATAATAGTTAATTGAGTCTTAAAGAGGAATTACGAATAGTTTTATATATTATATAAAAATAATAATTTAGTAGGCGATTGAATCTTAGTTCAATTAATTTTATATTTACGGGCTTATAGAAAATTTTAGGTATTTTATCGTAAAGCAGATATGAATAAAAATAAATAAATAAATGAATAATAATATATTATTTTCCTTTTCATTATGGCTGTCTCCATTTTTCATCTGCCTTTGTTGACCTGGTCGTCATTTTAACTTAAAAAACCAAATTAAATAAAACC
Source organism: Gossypium hirsutum (assembly GCF_007990345.1). Lineage (NCBI taxonomy): Eukaryota > Viridiplantae > Streptophyta > Magnoliopsida > Malvales > Malvaceae > Gossypium > Gossypium hirsutum. Next base: position 97,361,209 of record NC_053428.1, on the reverse strand, counting down.
CCCCAACTTTTACCCAACGAGGAAAATATCTGATTTTTTTAAAAATCACTCTCTTAATTTAGCAGATCCGCTTGAAATTTCTGCTAAATTTAGAGAAGAAAAAGATAGTTAGGGTTAGGGTTTGGGTTTTCGTTAAAGATGATGGTATCAAGAGGTTTATTTGGGTGGTCACCACCCCACATACAACCTTTGACACCAGTCTCGGAGGTTTCGGAGCCGCCGGAATCGCCGTCTCCGTACTTGGATACAACAGCGGAAGCTGCTGGTGAAGCGGCACAGGTGGAGGCGGAGGAAGAGATGGAAGAGGAAGAAGAGATCGAACCGCCCCCTGCCGCTGTGCCCTTCTCTGGATTGTTTGCCTGTGCTGACAGGCTTGATTGGGTTCTCATGATCGTTGGATCCCTTGCTGCTGCAGCTCATGGGACTGCTCTTGTTGTTTACTTACATTATTTTGCGAAGATCATTCAGGTTCTTGGACTTGGGCCACAAGAACAAGGGCAAGACAGAATGGATGAGCAGTTTGAGAGGTTCAAAGAGGTTAGTGTGTTTTTTAGTAAGTAAAAAGAGGGATTTTAAAGGTTTAGGCTAGTTCGTTAGTTAATAATTTTGATAATTAGAGTGAAGTATTGATGACTTTTGTGTAACAAAATGTTTGGATTTTACAGTTTCTTTTTTCCAAACTTTTGGGAATTTAGTTAACTATTATGTTTTAATTTTAGAAAGCTTCGAAAATTAGGGGAGATGGAACCTTTGATTCTGAATTTAAGCAATTCCTTTGCTTTTTTGTTTCTTTCTTTCTTTCTTATATATTTGTTTAATTCTTGAGAACGTGTTTTGGAAATGGCAAGGTACCTGAAGTTTTGGCTTTTAGGTTTCTGGGGTTTGCAAATGGCAGAAACTTTGTTTTTTTTTTTTTGGGGTGGGGTGGGGCGTAATATTTATGATTCAATATTAAGGCGAAAGTTTGACTATTACTTGTTTCTATTATAGGTGGCAAATACAATGAAGCGAGCTGTTTTATTAGTTTTACATATTCGACTTGGTTTATTTGGTTACAGAATGGTAGTCTTAGGATATTTATGGATTGTTGTTTACTACTTGACACCTAATTGAGGTCAGTATTTCACATCAAGCTTGAGGGGATGGTGGCTGAGATTTAGCTTTGAAGTTAATTTTCTGGAAACATTTCTGATGTAAAAGAGCATGTTATATTGGTAATCTTTGTCATTTGAGATTAATGGTTATTTCTTGTATGGGATTCTTACCATAGGGCGTTGCTGTTTTGATATTATGGGTGGATGTTTTAACTTCATTTTCTTCCCTCTAGGTTGGGGCAGGGTCTTTCTTTCACATTGGAAATGCCAGACACCACTATGGAATATTAGCATATTATTCCAAAGTGAAGGATGTGATTTATTTTAGACCAGTTGAGACTTGTACATTTGTGGAAAGGTAAAAGGAAGGGACGGGGATTGGATGGATAGTGAATTACATGAAGAATGGAATTGTTAATGCAATGACACAGTTAATTTCAAATCAAACCACTGGATTTTGGTTGCAGTACTAGTTAGATTCTGCTGGTGCTTCAAGTTAATTAGGCACTCACTTGCTTTCTCTCTCTCATGTAGATGTCTTCTTATTCATGCATGTAAATTGAGTATATATAAGTATTCTCTGCTTGTTTGTGAACAATATTTGTTTTTAATCGTTACTATGAAGATTTAGAAACTTGCTTTCTACTAGGTTAACTCTAGGTTGTTTTTATTCTTAAAGATATTAATTATAAATATAAGTGCAAATCACATGGACAAAAGAAAAATCGTATTTTGACTCTTGAATTTCTGTTTAGTTTATCTGCTTTTTGCTTGCTATAATCAACTATAATTTTTAGTTTCCTTGAGGGCCTGCTGTTTTGTAATTGCACGTGTCTCCAACTAGTTCATTCTTGTTCTGCAGCTTTCTTTAACTATTGTTTATATTGCTGCGGGTGTTTTCGCTGCTGGCTGGATAGGTAGGTTGGTTCATATCCAAATCAGTTAGTGCTTCATTTTTGTTTTCTTCTGATTGGTGCAACTTTTCTGCTATTTTTTGCTGACTTTGTTCTGTGAAATAGAGGTTTCATGCTGGATTCTGACGGGAGAGCGACAGACTGCTGTTATTAGGTCAAGATATGTTCAAGTATTATTGAACCAAGATATGAGCTTTTTTGATACTTATGGAAATAATGGAGACATAGTGAGCCAAGTCTTGAGTGATGTGCTGCTCATCCAGTCTGCTCTTAGTGAAAAAGTATGTTCAGCCACATGTTGCTTCACCTGTGGTTCTTCCCTTTTGTAATTTAACTTAATCTTGGGTTGGATTTTGTTACAGATGTCTGCTCTAATCCTAGTATTCCTTTGATGATACAGGTTGGGAATTACATTCATAACATGGCTACATTTTTCGGTGGTCTAATTATTGGTTTTGTCAACTGTTGGCAAATTGCGCTCATAACTCTGGCTACTGGTCCGTTTATTGTTGCTGCTGGAGGCATATCCAATATATTTCTTCACAGGCTTGCTGAGAATATTCAAGATGCTTATGCTGAGGCAGCTAGCATTGCTGAACAGGTTTCTCTCTCTCTCTCTCCTCCTGACTGATCTTTGTTAATATCGATCTCTAGTGAATGAAAATTTGGCTACTTGCTTAATATTCGTTTAGAATGACTTGTCCAAACGATATATGTTGGTCTAAAAATGCAGTTACTGTTTGAATTGGCTGCTAATACAAGGGACCTATGGTTATGTTCTTTGGAAATGTGTGATCACTTCAGGAGTGGAGTACTAAACTAAGCTTTGCTAGTTAGTTGTATTCAAAACAGAAATGATGGCAAAGTTACTTACCAATGCTTACTTGATATAATATTTATAGGGAGCTTTAGATGCTTATTTTTATGAGTGTTTGGCCAGACGGCATTGTGGGAAAATTGCTGCTTGCTTTTGAAAATTGTTGTCAAATTGAATTAACTTGAATTAACTGAATACTTTTATTGGGGCTAAAAAATTTTATATATACATATATGTGTATATACACATCATCTTTTGTTTATTTGGAGTTTCTATCACACCTGTCAATTAGCTTTGCTGTAGAGGTTCTTGTCCAAAGATCCAAATTTTGGGCCTCTGCTTTTAACCTGCAAAAGCTCATTTGCAGTTTCTATAGTAGCTAAAACAATTTTATTTAAATTTCATTTGAACCTGCCTTCTGCTTTCTGGAGTAAAGAAGGTGAATCAAAATGTAGATGGAACTTGATTAAAATATGATGCCTTTTTGTGTTTTGTCGAATTTCTTGAAATGGTGACATGGTTTTTCGGTTTCTTACTTGAACTTCACTTTCTACATAGAACCACACTGTGGAAGTGATGCTAATATGCATAGAGTTCTTGTTATTTGCAGGCAGTCTCTTATGTCAGGACCTTGTATGCATTTACAAATGAAACTTTAGCCAAATATTCTTATGCAACCTCATTACAAGCCACTTTGAGATATGGTATATTGATTAGTCTTGTGCAAGGGCTTGGGCTTGGATTTACATATGGGCTTGCGATATGTTCTTGTGCCTTACAACTTTGGGTTGGAAGGTTCCTTGTCACAAATCACAAAGCTCATGGTGGCGAAATCATAGCAGCTCTTTTTGCTGTAATTTTAAGTGGCCTGTAAGCATCTATTTCTTCCTCTTTTTCCCTGCTCCATTTAATCTCTACTGACTTACCGATTCTTTCTTTGCTGTACAGTGGGCTGAACCAAGCTGCAACAAATTTCTATTCCTTTGACCAAGGTCGAATTGCTGCTTTTAGACTTTTTGAGATGATTAGCCGTTCATCCTCTGGTTTGAACCAGGAGGGAAACATCCTAGCTTCCATTCAAGGAAATATTGAATTTAGGAATGTGTATTTTAGTTATCTATCTCGACCTGAAATTCCTATACTGAGTGGCTTTTATCTCACTGTACCTGCTAAAAAGGCTGTGGCACTTGTTGGTAGAAATGGCTCTGGGAAAAGCAGTATTATCCCACTCATGGAACGGTTTTATGATCCTACATTAGGTACGATGGCCATATGATTTTATATTTCACATTGCAGTGGCATGTTATTTAAAGTTTTGAAATCATTGCTGGGTGGTCAGGCAACCTTCATGATTCTTAAATGATTTTATTTTTCATCATGCAGGGGAAGTTCTTCTAGATGGAGAGAATATTAAAAACCTAAAGCTGGAGTGGCTGAGAAGCCAAATAGGACTTGTTACTCAGGAACCTGCCTTGCTTAGTTTGAGCATAAAAGATAATATTGCTTATGGGCGAGATGCTACATTTGATCAGATTGAAGAAGCTGCAAAAATAGCAAGGGCACATACATTCATTAGTTCACTTGAGAGAGGGTACGAGACACAGGTGAAACATCTTACCGTCTTGATTATTTCTCATTTGCGGCACATTTTGTTGAAACCATTTTCTATGAATTTAAGGTGGGGAGGGCTGGCTTAGCATTAACGGAAGAACAGAAAATCAAACTTTCTATTGCTAGAGCGGTGCTTTTGAACCCAACAGTCCTTCTGCTTGATGAAGTTACTGGTGGACTTGATTTTGAAGCTGAAAGAACTGTTCAGGAAGCTCTAGATCTACTCATGTTGGGACGTTCAACTATAATAATAGCTCGGCAGCTTTGTCTCATAAGAAATGTTGATTATATAGCTGTGATGGAGGAGGGTCAGCTGGTTGAAATGGGTACACATGATGAGTTAGTAGCCCTTGATGGGTTGTATGCTGAGCTCCTCAGATGTGAGGAGGCTGCAAAACTTCCAAGGAGGTAATTAGGTCTATAGGTGCTTTACTAAGAAGGCTTATATCGTATGTTTGGAATTCTAATTACTTGTTAGTGGTTTTTCTTTGATTGTAAAAGGATGCTCTTTTATTTCTATAACGGTTTATTTTCTAATTTCTTTCAGGATGCCAGTTAGGAATTACAAGGAGACGTCAACATTCCAAATTGAAAAGGATTCTTCATCAGTTCACAGCTTCCAAGAATCTTCATCTCCAAAGTTTGTCAAATCACCTTCTCTCCAAAGAGTTCATGGTATATTTCGGCCCCAAGATGGTGCTTTTAACACACAAGAATCACCTAAAGCTCATAGTCCACCACCAGAGAAGATGCTGGAAAATGGCTTACCAGTGGATGCTGGTGATAAGGAACCATCAATTAGGAGGCAGGATAGTTTTGAAAGGAGACTTCCGGAGTTGCCTAAACTTGATGTTCAGTCTGCTCAGCAGCAGAAATCAAATGATTCGGACCCAGAATCTCCTGTATCACCCCTTCTGACATCTGATCCTAAAAATGAACGTTCGCATTCTCAGACTTTTAGTCGGCCTCTCAGTTACTCTGATGATATCCCAATTGAAGTTAAGGAAGCAAAGGATGTGCATCATGGGGAAGCTCCGTCATTTTGGAGGTTGGCACAGCTTAGTTTTGCGGAGTGGCTCTATGCTGTCTTGGGAAGCATTGGTGCAGCAATCTTTGGCTCTTTCAATCCACTTCTTGCATATGTTATTGCACTGATTGTAACGGCATATTATAGGCGTCAGGAACATCATCATTTACAAGATGAAGTAGACAGGTGGTGTTTGATAATTGCCTGTATGGGTATAGTGACTGTTGTTGCCAACTTCTTGCAACACTTCTACTTTGGAATTATGGGGGAGAAAATGACTGAACGGGTGCGCAGAATGATGTTCTCAGGTATCTGAATCTAGAAATTAATACTCCAAATTTTTTTGAATGCTGAATTTTATGCATATTGTTTAGCTTGTTTTGTCTGTCATGTGACAGCAATGCTGCGGAATGAAATTGGATGGTTTGATAATGAAGAGAATAGCCCTGATAACTTGTCCATGCGATTGGCAAATGATGCTACATTTGTAAGGGCTGCTTTTAGCAATCGGCTTTCAATATTTATACAGGATAGTGCTGCTGTTATTGTTGCTATACTAATTGGGATGTTGCTACATTGGCGGTTGGCACTTGTGGCATTTGCAACCCTTCCAGTCTTAGCTGTCTCTGCTTTTGCACAGGTTTGCATATGTGTATCCACGCATATATACATATATATTTATTATTTACTTCATTATCGAAAAAACATGGGAGCTTCTGGATTTTTGTGCTTAAATTTTCCTGTTCCATGTATTGTTTTTTCTTCTTTTTCTCCTCTATACTTTTGCCTTTTCATTTCTTATTGAATTTGGAGGGAAGATTGTCCTTATCCAAATTTCTTAATAGTTGCCTACTTAAATGTTGCAGAAATTATGGCTCGCTGGATTTTCAAAGGGAATCCAGGAGATGCATAGGAAGGCATCATTGGTCCTCGAGGATGCAGTGAGGAACATATACACTGTTGTAGCATTTTGTGCTGGTAATAAGGTAATGGACCTCTACAGGCTACAGTTGAAGAAAATATTGAAACAGAGTTTCTTTCATGGAATGGCAATAGGGTTTGCATTTGGCTTTTCACAGTTTCTTCTTTTTGCCTGCAATGCTCTGCTCCTTTGGTACACTGCACTCTCTGTTAAAAGACGCTATATAGATCTGCCTACAGCCCTCAAGGAGTACATGGTTTTCTCTTTTGCAACTTTTGCACTGGTGGAGCCATTTGGATTGGCACCATACATACTTAAAAGGCGGAAATCTCTCACTTCAGTTTTTGAAATTATTGACCGAGTCCCTAAAATTGAGCCAGATGAAAACTCAGCATTGAAGCCACCGAACGTCTACGGAAGCATTGAGCTGAAAAATGTTGATTTCTGCTATCCCACTCGTCCGGAAATGTTGGTATTGAGCAATTTCAGTCTTAAAGTTAATGGGGGACAAACTGTAGCCATTGTTGGAGTTTCAAGATCTGGGAAGAGTACCATAATATCTCTAATAGAGAGGTTTTATGATCCAGTTGCAGGTCAGATTCTACTTGATGGACGGGATTTGAAGCTCTACAATTTGAGGTGGTTGAGGAACCACTTAGGTCTTGTTCAACAGGAGCCAATTATTTTCTCAACTACAATCCGGGAAAACATTATATATGCAAGGCACAACGCTAGCGAATCTGAGATGAAAGAGGCTGCAAGAATAGCTAATGCTCACCATTTTATCAGCAGCTTACCTCATGGTTATGATACACATGTGGGTATGAGGGGTGTGGATTTGACCCCAGGACAGAAACAAAGAATTGCTATTGCTCGAGTGGTGCTGAAGAATGCTCCCATCTTATTATTGGATGAAGCTAGCTCGTCCATCGAATCTGAGTCAAGCCGAGTGGTGCAGGAGGCACTTGACACATTGATAATGGGAAACAAAACAACCATTTTGATAGCCCGTAGAGCTGCAATGATGAAGCATGTTGACAACATTGTAGTACTTAACGGTGGTCGAATTGTTGAGGAAGGGACACATGATTCTTTGTTAGCAAAAAATGGCTTGTATGTTCGTTTAACGCAACCTCATTTCGGGAAAGGTTTGCGTCAGCATCGGCTGGTTTAGGTTGACTTTGCAATTGATTGTGACTTGCATCAGTTCTTCTGTATATTACTCATTTCACTCATTTGAATTGCTGGAACTATGACCATTCTGTGAGCTTCACTTCTCTCGGTTGAAAAGAATCCCAAATCAGAAGGGAAAACGGGGATGATCCAGCTTGTAAAGATGTTCTCTACGAGTGGGTAAACCAAGAGCATGTCCGGATTGTTGAAGCATTGTAACAATGTTTACTCCAGTGGGTAGGTAGATCAGTAGCTGTAGTTACATTGTTTAAAGGTAGAGTGTGGCTCACTTCCCCTACTTTTCTGTCTGGTACTTGTGAATACATAGTTACTCACCATTCACGAGTATGACAATTCAGAATTAGGGGTTTCGGAATTCGGGTAGCTTTTGAGGGATAGATCCACATATTCTTTACAGGGGAAAGCAGGCATTAGATTAAGGCTGTGTTTTGCCTCCAAGGTGTATTAAATTTTGTTTATTGTTCAGGAAGAAAGGATGATATGCATTTGGGTGTGTTTGTGGGATTTTCAGGTTTTGCTCTCGTTTCTATGAAATTTTGCAACTCTGATCTCTCCAAAGCTTGAATGCTGTATGTACTTTAGTTGTAAAATTTTCAACTTTTGATTACTTAAAGAAAGCTTAGAAGGTAAAAATTGCTGTAATCTCTGTAAATAAATGTTCAGTTGAACCTCTTTTTCTATATTTCACACTTTGCAAAAGCATTTCATGTTCACGAAATAGATCCGATTATCTGCAATCGTATTATTTTAATGTTGCTCGTATCATGTCGAGGAGATGCAATAATACATTGTGATGCTTCGTGGTAGCCTCAATCACAAAATTGAAGAAATAATGGAACGCAATAATGGAAGAAGGATAAATAATTAAGGTTGATGATGATGCTCAACTAAAACAAAACCAATGGTATGTTTCGGGGTTTATATACAATGAAAAAATAAGTTGGGGGGTCTTCAGATGTCAAGCACCTTGAAGGAGTCGGCCACCACTTTCAGCTTGTTTCGAAGCCTTCTCCACCGTCTTTCAAGGGCTCCAACAACCAGTGTGTAATATCTCCCTGTAAGTAACAAAAATACAAGTCCATGAGCAAATTTAACAGAAATGAAGAAGCCGGGTAAATAGAATTTACCATTTCCAATAGCTATTGTTGCAAAGGAAGCACTAGCATAGTTTGGAGAGGTGAGTTCATATTCAAAGGTATAATAGTTTTTCCCTTCACTTGTTCTCTGCATTTTTTTCAAAACATGTCAGATTCTTTTCTGATTAATTTAACAACCCAAATAAAAGTTGTATTTATTATGAACAAACCTCTTGCATATCAAGTATATTGACCATTTGATTTGGAGCAGCATAAACATGATTCACCAAATTGTAAACAACCTGTAAACAAATCAAAACTTAGTAAAATCCCCTATTTCTGGTTTTCCCTTGATAAAAAAGTGAAGGAAACCAATATCCAATTTTCTTTTTTACCTCTTCTATTGGCCCCAACTCATGGATGTCTTGCTTATCAGTTGGTATGAATCTCACCCTTACATTTTGCAGTTGAAGAAACCTGTCTTTGAATGCTGAATCATGTCCCCTAAAATCAAATTCCTTACAAAAACCAGGACAGTATTTTTGGTCATGCAGTCATTTAGAAATCATAACATCACGTTGTGGTCGCTTTATTTGGATCCATGATAATTAAAAAAAAAAAAAAAACCAACTTACCCTCCAATCTGATGGGTAGTAATAAGAATACCCATCTGGAATGTCAACGAAAGCTCGATAGTTTTGTGGTATCTCTGTCAAATGACCAAAAACAAGAGAAAAAGAAAAAAAAAAGGTTACAAAAATTATTTACGAAAATTAAGGCTATAAAATGATTTATACATTACCTTCTGCAAGAAGGGAATTTGCAGGGAGTAAATTAGCTGTAATAGCTCCAACAACCAACAGCAACAGTCTTCTCTTGCAATTGTCTGAAATTGAAGCAAAGGTAAATGCCAGGTGATTGAGTTAGTAATGAAAAATTATGAATGGGTTTATCTTACTTTCTTCATTGGAAATGGTTTCTTTGGTGTACGTGAGTGAGTTTTGCGAAGAAAAAGCAGAAGGTGGGGCTAGCTCAGTGGAGTGTGTCACATAATTTGCCTGCAAAATGGAAACGATTAAATAGAATCAAGTTTGAGAGAAATAAAAACAGCTGAAGGTAACGGAAAGAATAAGAGGAACCTTCTTTGTAAAGGAAGGTGGAACCCAGTTCAATGAAACTGAATTCATCGCCATTGCCACTGCCATGGTTTTTGAGGTTTGGATGACTATGTGAAGAAGAGGAAGCAGCCACCTCTCAAAACGGCCTTTGGATATATTGGTTCCTATTGGATGGATGTGTGGTGACTTTTCTTTCCCTTTTGGGTAAACCACACAATATTTCACTAAACTATTAATAGGTTTACATGTTGGTCACATACAGATTATCACTGCGAAACAACTTCAAATATTAGAATCTGCAAATCAAAAAAGAACTTAAATGATTTGTTGTTTTAGATTAAAAGCGTATTTGATAAATTATTAAAGATTTTTATTCCATCAAAAAAGAAATATTTTGATATTTAATAAAATAAGTAATACAAAATTTTCAAAAAAAAAATAATAAAATAAATAGGTTGATAACTACTTTATCACTAGTGGATCGATATTTGATTTGCTGATTGAATTTTAGCTTAATTGACATCGACATTATTTTTAACGCAGGAGCGGTTATGAATAATTGTAGGTATTGTATAAAAAAGAATAAATATGATATAAACTTAAAATGAGATTCATGTTAAAAAAATGCTAAATTGATTTTATTGCATTTTAAAATTTAAATTTGAAATAAATGACTCTTTTTGTTAAAAAAATGAAATTAAAATTATTATATTTAACTTTTATTATCTGGAATATAATATATTTAATATTTTGAATATATGACGTGAATAAAAATTATGAAGACAAATATTAATAAAAAAACAAAATATGCAAAGATGAAATTATAAACAATTATTTTATATTTGTCTAAACCTTACTTTTAAGGTTTGTATATATAGTGTCTATGCATACTCATGCGGTGTACGGGTTAAATTTATTTAATAATAAAAATAAATAAATAAATTTTAAGGATGTCTATTGGCGAAATGAATGGGTGAATGACAACATTATCTTTGCTTTTGAAGGGAAGTCTAAGAAATGAGCAGAAAGCTTTAAAATATGTAGTTAAAATGATACGCTAGCTTATTGTATTTATTTATAACTTATGATTTTATAATTTAACATCATGGAATTCTTTTAATAATATATTTTACATACAGATTATAAATCAAAAGTTAAATAATAAAATTTAATTATTACAAATATATTTTAATTTTTATAAAATATTGGTTAATTTAATGGATAATAAAAGTTTAAAAATATTATATTATTTGCTAAGAATATAATTGCGCTTTGCGGAATTTGTCTTTTTATTTATAAATAAATACATGAATTGAAATCAAATTTATAAAATAGTATGATGGTTAAGAGTGTTTATTATCTTATGTGTAGCCTAGGTTTGAATCGTGCTAATTATGTTTGTTATTCGGGTTTTGTCACGGTATTATACTTTAAAAAGAAAATCAAATTTACAAATATTTTAATGGCCGAAGCAATTAAAATGTATATTATAATTCAGATTTTTTATCTCATAAGTATTTAATTATATGAAAAAGTCTCATAAATATTTTAATATTTCCAACTTTAACATAATTTTATAATCTAAAAAATAAAATGTTTTATTATATAACCTAATTAAGATAACTAATCATTATATATATTTAACTTTAAATTATAATTTTTTTGTATTAATGTTATATAATTTATTATTACAAAAGCACTATCCTAAAATTAATCTAAACAAAGCTCAATTGAAACCCCAAAATAAACTGAAATTAAAGCCCTGTTTAATGAAATGAAAAAAAAAATTAATCAACTCAAAATTAATAATTTCAACAACTTAATTTTTTAAACACTTTCGGTTGTTAGATTTTTTTTTTGCAAAAAAAATATGGAAAATAGTAAGTAGATAGGAACCTAGTTATCACTTAATAAAAAATAATTTAAATTATTTTTTATTTTATTAAATATCTTTAAGATTATATTATCATTTATCAAACAATCTAATTATATTCAATATTTAATTTTAATTAATATACCAAACAAAATTTATAAATTAAATTCAACACTTATTTTTTTTAATTTATCAAACATAGCCTAAAAAAACTTCACAACTATTATATTTTATAATTTATGAAATTTAAAAATTTTCCTATTTCATAATCAACCTCTCTCTCTCTATATATATTTCATTTCTTTCATAGGCATTGTATCATTTTTATTTTTTATGTTAAATATTTCTTTAAAAAATTATTATTTTAAAAATTTACAAGTAATTTTTTCTTTAATGTGTTAAAAAGTAGAAGGTCATAAGCCTTTCATAAAATATATCCTGAAATGGAATGCTAAGATCTTGAGCTCATATTAAAAATTAAAAAAAAACTACATAATAAATATTATATAAGCAAACATCAGCTCTCATATTCAAGCTTTACAAAGAATTTAATACAACGCTTTTAAAGTATTTGTCTAATACTCCCGACACAACTTAAGAGTTTCAGTTAAGTTAAAGATGTTATATTTATCACCGAAGTGATCCTGTAAAACTATTCTTATTTACTTGTGACGATTTGTATGAAAAAATATCGCTATTTTATTTTTAGAAAAAAACATTCATTCATTAAATCGACTTTACTTAGTAATTCAATTACAATACTATTAATGTGAAGTTTTAGGAAAATGACTTTTAGGTATTTAAGAAAAGACTTGATCAAAACTTTAAATATTGTGCAAAGCACTGGAAAACATTTAAAGTAATAGTTTTCTAAACCGAAAAACATGCAAATATTAGAGTTTTAACTAAATATCACGCTTTTAAAATAAATAGGCCGAACAACCTCATACCTAAGATAAAAAAGTAAAAATAATCAATAGCTACAACCCAAAAATAAAACGATCATGGAAAAACTTTAATGGAAACTTTTAAACATAAAGAAAACAAGCTGCTAATCCAAGGTTCTTCCGATGCTGATTCGAGTCCTATTCTTTTGTGTTACCTGAGACATAATTGAATCGTTCTTTCTATCATTTTTGTAATTGTCATTACTAGTACCCCCTACCTTTGCCAAGAAGCGGTAAGTACATCTTGTTTTCAGTGTTTAGATCTCGAATTTTCGTAATATTACTATTCGACACTAATCTTACGTTTGATTAATCAACCTTTTATCGTTCTTACCAAATCTTTTGACTATCTTGTCTAATATTGATACCAATCATTAATTCGTGTGTAAATTTCGTTTGAAGGACCAGATATAGGTGAATCGAACCAAAATTGAGCATGAGGAACGTCGATCGGACTCCAAGTGAAAGGTGTGTGTACTTTTACAAATGAATTTGGGGCACACCGTGTATAGGATTAGGGTCACATGGTCTCCAACATGGGCATATAGACCACACAGGTGGGCCACACGACCACCACATGGCCATGTGCCACTGTTAAGTTAGGGTACTTTATTTTACACATGACTAAGAACCTTTCACACAATCGTGTCTCACCTGTAGGGTAATTTTTAGTTTGCCACACAGCCGTGTAAACCTTCCACATGGTTTATAGCTTCTCATATGGCTGCGTGAACCTGTTTTATAATTTTACCCAAAATTACTACTGTATATGCATGATATAAGAACAATACATGTCTTTTGCATTTGTATTACTGATTGCATGTTCAGCATGCCTTTTGATACCATTAAATGAATACATGTTAAGCATGACTTTGCTACTGTACTATTTTGTTATAAGCATGTCTATTGTTATTATATTGATATGTTATAAGCATGCCTATTGCTACTGTATTGATCTGTTGTAAGCATGAATATTGCTATCATATTGATCTGCTATAAGCATGACATTTTCCATTGCATGGGGTGGGACGATATGAACGAAGGAAATATGACCAATTTATTTGCACTGTTGAGTGGTTTATCCACATCATATCAGCATCTTTTATCTACACTGATAAGTAGTTTATCCATACCATATTAACAACTTTTATCTGCACCAATGAGTGGTTTATCCACACCATACTAGCAACTTTTATCTACACCAATGAGTGATTTATCCACACTGTACTAGCAATTTGTCTGCAAAAACTTTTTATAAAAAACCCCAGTGATTCATCTACTCTTTTCATTACTAGTGGTTCATCCACAATAATGAATGGTTTATCCACAACGTGGTGTAAAGGTAAATGACTTATGGGGAGCTCCTACTGTGGCGTGTAGCGGAGTTGGGTAGGGTCCATTCTGATAATCTGAAACTGCATCACCATTCATGAGCATATGCATAATAAATTGTGAATTCTGAAATATTATGATATTGATGTGTTGATTTAGTGAATTGATACTCTGATCGTTGTATGAGTGTGTTTGTTCTGAAAATTGCTATGTTGTATGAGTTAACTATTGTTTGCACTGATTTACTTGTGATGAGACTTACACTGAGCTTCATAAGCTCACCCCCTTTTAATTTCCATCTTTTCAGATAACTCACCAGGTTAGGACGAGGACACGATATCCGAAAGGTCTCGGCTCAGATTTTTTTATGAGAGTATTTTGGATTTATTATTTGAAATTTCTATTATTCAAAAGCTGTATTGTTTTATGTGTTTTGAACTATGGCATGAGACTTAGGTTTTGGGATTTATATAGCATGCATGACGTTTAATTTAATTATAGGATGTTGACATATAGATATTAATTATCTATACATGAAATATGATTTTTATTAAAACTATGATTAGATATCAATTTTCCACTGCATGACTTATTAAATGAGGTTTGAAAAACATATTCATTTATAATACTAGAATGCGACTTTTGCAAAACAATCATTAATATCAACCAATTTTTGAAACTAAACTGTAATCCTTTTGAAACACACTAAGTTTTCTTCAGAAATTAAAGCAAATGTTTTAAACAACTATTTTTAATTTCCGATAGTTTTGTTGGGTCATTTTGGTATCAATGTAATCTTTCGAATTTGGGCTTAATGTCTAGGCCGAGTAGGGAGGTTACACAAATCTTGACTAACATTGCTTACTATCACTACTTTTTGAATTATATATAAAAGTATTTCTATTTAATTGGTTATTTTTTAAAATATATTTAATTGGTTATCAAATAGAAAAATAAAGGGTGAAATTGGAAGTTAAACTACTAAATGTAGTTTCAAATTCTCATTAGACTAAAAGGTATCAATATGAACATTTAGTTGTGGTGCAATGGCAATTTCCTACAAGTATCATCCAAATGCTACACTGTGGTGTGATTACACCAAAAATCTTATAAATCCCACTAAAATGTGTATAACTTTCCATTCATCTCATTTCCTCATGATGCAAAGTAGCGAAGTGTGGAAGATTATGAAATCTAGAGACTTCTTCTTTAAGATCATGTGTATCGAGTGCATGACCGGATTAACAATAAGGACGCTCTTCTCAAGACATCAACACTAAATCAAGCTTTGGATTTGACCAAAAGAGAGCTTAGAGAAACATCAATCTTGTATGAATTGAATAATCCAAATATTGTTAGGTAAAATAAATCATAATTTCTATTCAATCTGTATATGTGTTAAAGTGAACTTTCATCTTCAATTCTCTCTTCTTTAATTTTTATTTTGAACTCTGATGTGATTCCTTTTAATATTAATTGCTAATGTGATTATTTTAAAAATTTTGACGGGACTTTTTTTATTTTTTTGCAAGATCAATTTTTTTATGAAACCATTTTCAATTGATCGCACAATACTTTATGTAGCTCCGCCACTGGTTAGGATGAATTATAGATAATTCTAGGTATTATATAAAATATATTATGGAGTTATGCTCGCATTCTTTCAGCTTTTTCTTTTCTAGTTAAACTCTATTTTTAGTTTTCCACTTAAACTCTGATTAGTGTAGGTTATCTTAATATTTTTTGATCTACGAATTTAGCCTATAAATATGCCATTTTCCATACTAGAAAAATAACCTATTACACATTTAGATATTAGCTTTTACAAGCTTTTAGAGAATTTTGTGTTTACGTTTAAAGGGTTCTTAATTCGAGTTTCAAGGTTTAATTTTGTCTCCATCTTTGTACTATTTGTTTTTGCAGTTATAGTGAAATTATATTTTCCCGTGGTTTTTTATCATCTTCGGAAGGGTTTTTCCGCTTAAAATATTTGTGTTCGATCTTTTATTTGTTCGTTGCTTAATCGAGTTTATCCCCAACAAATTGGTATTAGAGCTAGTTCAATTTTCACAATCAACTCGTTTAGAAATGACAACAACAAGGTTTGATTTTGATAAATTCAATGGCATCGCAAATTTCAATTTGTAGCAAGTTCAGATGATGACAATTCTAATTCAGAGCGACCTTGATAACGTCTTTACAGAAAAGAAGCCTGCAGACATGGATCAATCAGAATGAGATAGGTTAGATAAAACGACTCTATCCATAATTCAATTATGTCTAACAAATAATGTGCTGCAGGAGGTTTTAATAGAGAAAATGGCATACACCTCATAGAAAATGTTAGAAACCTTCTATGCGACAAAGTCTCTAGCTAACTGATTGGTCTTAAAACAACGTCTATACACGTTTCACATGAACAAAAGTGAGCACCTTAGAGGTCACATTAGTCACTTTTTTACTCTTTTGAATGATTTAAAAATTTTGTGGTTTAGATTAATGATGAAGATTAGGCTATTCTATGATTATGCTATTTACCCCCTTCATACAAGTCTTTCAAGGAGACCTTGATTTATGGTAGAGATAGACTCTCGTTCGAAGAAGTGAAGGGACATCTTGAGCAAAGAAAACTCGGCAATGAGTTTGGTTTGGATCATAAGTTAAATAGGCAAGCCTCGATTTTGGTAGCATTAAGGAAGTGAGATAAGAGATGTCCTTATTGTAAGAAGTTAGGTTTCGTCAAGACATATTGTTACAAATTACGAAATAAAAGGGCTGTTGAAAGCAACGAGGAAGATTTAGTTGGTGCTAATTTGGCCAATGACAAGGGTGATGATTTCTTATTGGTGTCAACAAGTGAAAGCTCCAAGCTTATGTCCGAGTGGATCTTAGATTCGAGGTTTTCCTTCCACATGTGTCCAAACATGGACTTGTTCTCCACATATAGTACAGTTGAAGGTGGAGTTGTGCGCATGGGGAATTGTTCCCCCAGTGAGGTAACCGGTATTGGTATTGTTCAAAGAAGGATGCATGACGGGACAATTAGGACACTTTCAGATATCAGATATGTGTTTGACTTAAAGAAAAATTTCATCTCTTTTGGAATTTTGGACTCGAAGGGTTGTAGATTTAACATTGAGTCAAGCGACATTAAGGTATCCCGTGGAGCTCTTGTTTTGATGAAAGGTAAAAATATTGACGATCTTTATATTCTGAAAGGATCAACGATGACCGGTGAAACACGACGCACCTCATCTGTTAATGAGTCGAAGTCAACTTGTTTAAAGCGGAGACAATTTGGTCATAGGATGAAAAAAGATATGATCATTTTGTATAAGAGGTTCTCTTTCGAATGTAGGTTTTGAAAAGATAGGGCATTGTGTTCGTGGAAATCAGACTCGGGGTCAGTTTTGATTTGGCAGTGCACAAGCCGAAGACTAGAAGTCTTCTAGCTTCGAGATAAGCTCATGGCGGGCTTTGGCAAAGAAGACGTGGTGGAAATACGAGTTAATATGGAGATTCGTGAAGTTATGCCTCACATTTTTTTGTCTTTTTTTTCCAATTAAACTTTGTTTTTAGTTTCCCACTTAAACTTTGATTAGTGTAGGTTATTTTAATATTATTTAACCTACGAAATTTAGCTATAAATAGACCATTTTTCCACCCTAGAAAAATAACCCATTACACATTTAGGTATTAGCTTTTACAAGCTTTCAGAGAATTTTGTGTTTACGTTTTGAGAGTTCTTATTTTGGGTTTCGGGGTTTAATTTTATCTCCATATTTGTACTCTTTTTTTTTGCCGTTATAGTAAAATTATTTTTACCCATGGTATTTTATTCTTTTTGGAGAGATTTTTCCACTTAAAATATTAGTGTTCGATCTTTTCAATTTCTTCGTTATTTTACTTGTTCGTTGCTTAATCGAGTTTATCCCCAACAATTACATGAATTAAATTCTAAATTTATGAAAAGTATTGAGACTTATAGCATACTTTAAATGAAGTATAAAAGAGTGATGCATAAATGGAAAGCATAGGACACTCAAATCTCATGACTCAAGTAGAAATAGTAAGTTCTAAGGTTTCAAATTTTACATTATTTGATTTCATGGTTTGTTGGGAACTCGAAAGTAAAAGAGTGCTTATAACAAGCATTGAAGAGAATAATATGGATAAAATATAAGGTTGAGAAAAACTGGATGTGTTTGGAAAGAAAGAAACTGGGTTGTGGGATTTTTTTTTTCAAAAGGAAATTTTTTTTGAAGGAAATTTTAGAATCTTTTTCATGATTTTAGTATAAATTTTGAGTAATTTTTTATTAGGTATATGTATTTTTTTATTATATTAATTTATTATTTTATATAAAATACGATGTAATTTATATATAGTATTATATATTTTTTGAAAATATTTATGTATATTTATAATTTGTTTGAATTTTTTAGAATTAAAATTAAATTGAGATAAAATATAAATATTAAAATTTATTTTTTATAATTATGATTAAACTTTTTCATGGGTTGAGCTACTAAGCCCGAAGGCCCTCCAGAAATTTAGGAGGGTTTGAGTAAAAAAATAGGTCCAAAAGATAGACTTAGACAAAAAATAAGGTCCGTTGAAAAAACGGGTCAGGCTTTAGGTAAGACATTTTTGGCCCAGGTCCGACCCAAATTGACTAAAAGATAAAAAAAAAATATTTTTTTAATATTAATTTCTTATTGTTTTCTCCTTATTTTGCTACTATTTTATTATTATGTTACTACTATTTTGTTGTTATTATTTGGATATTGTATAAAACTTATTTTATTGTTA
This sequence comes from Gossypium hirsutum, assembly GCF_007990345.1. Lineage (NCBI taxonomy): Eukaryota > Viridiplantae > Streptophyta > Magnoliopsida > Malvales > Malvaceae > Gossypium > Gossypium hirsutum. The sequence goes on along the minus strand of NC_053428.1, from coordinate 97,342,472 downwards.
ATTTGTTAATTTGGTTATATTTTAAAGAAATTTGCTTGTTAAGTTACATCTATGTTAGTGTTAGTTAAGTATATTTTAAAGGAATTTGCTTGTTAATTTATTTTGATATTTTTAATATTTTTGATGTATTATATATATTTTAAAATTATATAAAAATAATATAAAAATTAATATGGGTGAATTTAGTCGAACCTGAATTTTAATATTTTTATCTGAATCGAATTTTTAAGTTTATTTTTTAGGCCAAATCTAACAAATAGAGCTAAATTTTTAGTTAAGCTGGACCGGTGGAATGCTTACCTCTACTTATGATACAATATGTATGTTTATTTATTATTTTATATATTTCGAAAGTTTTAAAAGTTAGATAAGTAAAAAAAGCATAGCATAGTTGAGTTTATGAAAAGAAATTCACCATGGCCCCTGTCTTTCAATTAAGGGGGGAAAATTAGTTCCTCCACCATCATCACAGTTCCTTTTACCATCTCTTTTCCTTTTAGTTTTTACTCCATTCAACAATATATCATTGCATGCTTTAAAGGAACCCCAAACCAAAAACCCAAGCTCAAATCTCTTACTCTCGGATTCTTTTGAACTTTGTTGTTAGTTTCTTTAAAGTTTCTTAACTCTTCTCAGAGTTTAGTGTTTCATTGTTGGGTTTTCTTTCAATGGGACCCATTAGAGGATTCAAAAGAAGAAAGAAAACAGCAGACAAGAAAGTGGTTGACCACAATGTCTTCTCTTCTTCTTTGGAGTCTCAACTTCAGCCTTTGGATTGGTGGGATGACTTCTCTAAAAGGATTTCAGGTTATTACAGTACCATTCCTTTTTTCTCAACAGTTCTCATTGTTTAAGCATTTGATTTTTGATATCTTCAGTTTTTATACTTTTTTTTATGGTGATTACAAGGGCTGTTATTTTTTTTTACTTTATGTTCGATGAAATTTCATGACTTGGATCCAAATAGGTTTCTTTTGATTTGGTTGAATTTGTAATAATATGTCTGGTTTATATTATTTGCAAGTTTGAACTTTGAAAATGCCTTTATATGTTCGATATTTTTTGCATTTTCTAGATTGTTTGCATTGCTAGGAATTGGGTTTATCTTTTACATTCCGTCGGTGCCTGTTTCCTATGCAGTGTTCAACGAGGTAATTTGTTGGGTTTTGTGTTTTAAACTGTTTCTGATAAAATTTCAGATTTATAACATGGGTTAAAATTACAGATTTAGTGAGTAAATTGATGTTTTGAGGTAGTTTGGATATGTTGTTCTTAGTAAATATTACTTGATAACTTGGCAGAGGCATTTTTTAAGGGCAACAGTATATGAATCAGATCTTATATTACTTGAATTCGGGTGTGATACGGATATGTGACCAACAAGAGTACACAAAGTTTTTTCTATGTTTTCTTACGTATTTAGAGGGTCCTTATTAAGGGTCATAGTAAGGTACTCATGTCTACTGCATGTGAAAATATGGATATATGGCCAACACAAGGCTTGATAACTTGTGTCTATGGTCATACTCCTTATATCCATGTCTGGTTATATGGTAGGCACGATTTCTGGACATGTGTGCTTTAACAAAAATGAACAGTCGGAGCAACATAGATCATGTCCACATTTTTATTGTCAGCAGAAAAGGATTCTGTATCAGTATTATCATTTTATCAGCTGGGTGAGAGTTGAATTTGACCCTAACAAATTGATCCTGAATTTTGGCGTGTGCATCTAGAAACACTTAGCAATCGGTCTCCCAAGCTCGTTTTTACTTGTTTTACTCCCTTATGCTTAAAGAAATTTGAGAAAGTCCTGGGTTAACTTCCTTTTTTTGGGAGTTACACAACATATGTTATAGATGTTCGTTGCATGTAAGGATGTTTGTTTCTTGAGATGAGCCAAATGATTTCGTATTACAGAACATCTTGTTGTTTTAGATCTAAAACCGGTTGTTTGCTTGAAGTAGTCAATGACGTTTTCTACAAAGATGGAATGACCTTACACACATTTCAATTATCTTAAAACTAGGGAGATTCAGCTGTATAGATAGAGTGGTCATAGAGAAACCATAATGACAAACAATTTGCTTTAAGACATGACATTAAACCAAGCTTAAGAGCCAGGCAGAGCTAGAGGTTGGGCAAATCGCATTGCCGTGGCATAGTTTGGCTTTTCAAAGTAGGTTCTACCAATAATTGCTGAAATGTTACGAAATTAATGGTTTCTTAGCCTTTAATGGGATTTTTGCCTACCAATGTTGGTTCTGACAGCAAAGACTGCTTGCATTGATCTTACCTGATCATGCACATTGTGCTCAGAACTTGACCTTCAATATTAAATTTCATTATATGCGGTACTTTTGCACTTATGTAGCGACAACAAAAACAGCTTGTGCAATGATTTAGTTATCATCAATTTCTCTTAGTCGCTAACATGCTTTAAAATTCTTGGTTGTACTGGAAATCAATTAGAACATTGTGAATTATCTGATTAATCTCAGCATGTTTGATGAAAGCATAACAAATATGTGCAGTTCAATCTTGTTTTGAAAATTTTCCTCCAGGGCATGTGATTTTGTTTAAATTCAATAGTCCGAATACAATGTCATTGATATGCAGTGAGCCTTGTGGTGACTGGAATAACAGATTTGTGGTGGTTTGGCATTGTAAAACAGTAATGTCGAGGCTGATATCTTGTTAGTGATTGAGTTTCAAAAGTTAATGATCTTACACTGATATAACCTTGTTTTCATGTCACCTTTTAGGTCCTTTATCTCAATCAAAAGGTTCGAGAAGTTTTGAATCAATTTTCAGAATTTCAAAGAAGACATTCAACTACATATGTTCCTTGGTAAAGGAAGATATGATGGCTCGGCAATCAAGCTACACCGATATAAACGGCAAGCCTTTGTCTCTAAATGATCAAGTAGCTGTCGCCCTTAGAAGGCTTAGCTCAGGTGAATCGTTATCGGTCATCGGTGATACTTTTGGGATGAATCAGTCAACTGTTTCACAAATAACCTGGCGGTTTGTGGAAGCAATGGAGGAAAAAGGGCTGCACCATCTCACTTGGCCTTCAACGGAAGCAGAGATGGAGCAGATAAAGTCTAAGTTTGAGAAAATCCGGGGGCTTCCTAATTGCTGCGGGGCAATAGATATTACACATGTTGTTATGACTCTACCTACAATGGACCCGTCAAACAACGTCTGGTTTGACCGAGAGAAGAACTACAGCATGGTTTTGCAGGCAGTTGTCGACCCGGAAATGAGACTTCGTGATGTGATTGCTGGTTGGCCTGGAAGTTTAAGCGATGCTGTTGTCCTCCGGAGCTCAGGTTTCTTCAGGCTTTCTGAAGAAGGAAAAAGACTAAATGGTAAGAAGCTAAACATTTCAGAAGGAACGGAAATAGGAGAATACATAATAGGGGATGCTGGCTTTCCGCTATTGCCGTGGCTCTTAACTCCATATCAAGGGAAAGGCCTTTCGGATCTCCAAATCGAGTTCAATAAAAGACATGCTGCAACCAGAATGGTCGCGCAGATGACTCTGGCGAGGCTCAAGGAGATGTGGAGAATAATACACGGGGTAATGTGGATGCCTGATAAGAACAGATTGCCAAGAATTGTTCTTGTCTGCTGCTTGTTGCACAATATTCTTATTGATATGGAGGACGAGGTTTTCGATGATATGTCATTATCCCATCACCACGATACTGGTTATCGTCAACAAAATTGTGAATATTTTGACCAGTCCGCCATGATCATGAGAGATAAACTCTCTCTCTACATAAATGGAAAGTTGCTATCTTGAAACAATCCTTTGGCTGTCCCTCCGCATTGTATTCTTGATTTCTACACTCAGAAAAACTGATTGTCCGACATAGTTGTAATGCATGTAACAGTTATGTAGCTTGATCACGAACGAAATGAGTACCGTGGTATTAGTTTCCATTCATTTGCCTTTGTTAGTAGAACAATTTGGACTAATATTTGGGAGCAGCTTTATCTATTTTCATTTTTGACAGTATAGGTTGTTTTATGTTATCTGGTGTTCTCCACATCAGCTGCCGGATTCTATATTACTCGCACTTGGGAGTGAATGTTGGATATAGATTTGTGTTTAGCATGCGTGTTTTTTTAAAGATTTTTCATATAATTAAAGGATTAATGGAGAGTCATATTGTCTTGGACACTATATCAAATGAAATAAAGAATTTTCTGGAATTTAAGATGGACAACTTTTGCCTTCGGTTGTGAATCAGGGTGCAAGGAGATGCCTTCCGGGAGATGATTGTGAAGGAATTAGGCATTTGTTCTGGACCAGGACAACTCTAGAAATAAATATGATATATCTATATATATATATATATATTTAGCATATGGTCTTTTTTTTTTTTAATTGGAGCTTCTAATGTCCATATAGTTTGTTTTTTTGTCTTTGAATACTTATCTTTCAAGGCTATATTTTTTCAAGCACTATTGACGTATTTTGAATGGCTGCTCATACAATTTTTTTTGTTAATTTCATTACTTTTTTTTCATTTGATTTTTTTAGACCAAACAAATTCAAATTAGATCTACGAAATAAAAATGGCAGCAATTAAAACAAGTAATAAAAGATATAAAAAAAATCCAATTTAAAGATTAGAAACAATTAAATAAGAACAAAAAAAAACAAAATAAAATAGATGAAAAAGATGAAGAGTGGTGTGTAGAAGTCCTTACAGTCTTTTAAACCAGATAAATCTAACAACTCTAATTTTCCCTCCAATAAAGAAAAATTTGGCAAGAAAAAGTTTGAAAATGATCTTCACAATCTAAAAAGATCATTAAAAATCTTTTTACAAAAAATTCAAGAGAAATTATTGAAGAGAAAAACTCAAAGAAGATGCTTTGAATGAATAATAAATTATCTGCAATGAAGATGCTTTTATATAAGTTAACTAAGTGTGTCCTAAGTATATTAAAACTCTAATTAATTTAACAATAAGTAGTTTTAAACTAAATTTTCTTATTAACATAAAACTCTTAAATAAATAAATAAATAAATAATAAAACTTAATATATACAATATTAGACTTATATATAATAAAATTAAGCCAAAAAAATCAAATCTATTATGATTTAAACTCGAATTAAAACTCCGAAACTTATAATTTCCGTAATAATCCCATTCAAAAATTTTACTTGCACAGTATTTACTAAAATGATCATAACCTAAGATATCAAACTCAAAATCGAGTGATTCAAAGTGCGTTTCAAAACTAAAAGATAGCTATTCGAACGTTATAAAGAAATCTCAACCCAAAAATATCTGAATCTTATAAAAAAAGTCCTCACAAATTGACTAATTTTCCAAACTTAAAAATTGATAACTTGAATAAATGATATTTAATAAATTTCATCTCATTTATCATCTTGTATTTAAGCGTACTTTGCTGCATCGGGCTATGAACTTAATATCACACTTGGCTATATATAAATTTTGTTGTGAATAAATAATATATAAATTTTGATGTGAATAAATAATTCAAGCATAGATAAAAATATTAATCCTTTAAATAAAGAAATAAACTTTTTTACGTAAAAAAGTAATTTTTTTCCTGAACGAATGCAAGTACATTGATTACTAGTGTTTGGTAATTTTCAAGTTTAAGATTTTAATAAGACGTGATTAATGAAAATGTGAATGAAACTAATGGTTACATAAAGTGCCACTTTAATGTGGAAATTCAATATCTTAAACCTTATCCTTAGATTTTCAAATGAAAACAAAATTAAAAGAGCAAATGAAAAAAGAATTCACAAGTAGAATTAAAATGGTAATATTTTTTTAATTTATTTATTAAAATTTAAATATATTAAAGGGGATCTATGTAATTATCTTAATTTATTGATTTCAATAACAAAATAGTCACTCAATTTTTAACTTAGTCACTCAACTTCCAAAAAATAATAAATCAGTCACTAACGTTATCGAAAAATAACAAATCAATCACCTATTAGCATTTTTAGTTACAAGCCTAACAGGATAGGTGATGTGGCTAGTTAACTTGTCACGTTGTACAAAGAGCCTAATGGTCTAAGGTCTGGACAAGTTTAGGGAAAAGAAAAGAAAAGATGGATTGGGATTAAGGAAAAAAAAGAAAGGATCAATTGGGATTAAGGAGAAGAAAAGAAAATTGATTAGGATTAATATTTTAGGGTTTAGTGTTGGATGATTGAAGGGTTGAAACTTTTAGGGTAAGACTAAGATGGAACGATTGAAGGATTGATATTTTGGGTTTCGAGTTTAGGGAGAAAAGAAGACAACAAAAGATATTAGTGATTAGGGTTTAGGGCCACAATGGTTAATAGAAGAGAAGCAACCAATGTTATTGCATCCACTATATCAGGTAAGTTTTTTTGTTGGTTTATGATTTTTTGGACTTAGGGGGATTTGAGTTTAGGGTTTTTTTGGGGATTTGAGTTTAGGGTTTTTTGGATTTCTTTGTTGAAAAATGTTGCACTTGTATGGGGTTTGTGCAATGTGTATGTTTATTATTTGTATTAAAGTGTATGGCGGATTTTGATTTCTTTGGTTATTAAAGTGTATGGCGGGTTTGGATTCTTTTAAAGTTATTGTTTGCTATGTGCATACATATAGCTTTAAGAAAGAGACAAATCAATTCATATTTTTATGACTATTAATATCAAGCTTCTTTAAGTTCAAATATGATAAATAAGTTCCTAATTGTCAAGAACATTTTTTAAATGTTGATTCAAATATGATTATTATTTGTATCAAAGTGTATGATAGATTTGGATTTTTATAAAGATATTGTTTGCCATGTGCATATAGATATCTTTAGGAAAGAGATAAATCAGTTCCTATTTGTATGACCAACAATATTAAGCTTATTTGGATTTAAATATGACAAATCAGTTCCTAGTTGTGAAACATATTTTTTAAATGCTAATTCAAATATGATTATTGTTTGCCATGTGCATGGTAGAAATGGATTTGATTGTATTAAAGTGTATGACATGTGCATGACAGAAATAGATTTGTTTGTTTTAAAGTGTTTGCTTATTATACATGACAGAAATTGATTTTCTTTTTTTTTTTTTGTATTGAAGTGTTTGGTTATTATCTGTCTTTGCCTAGATTGTATTAAAGTGTTTGGTTATTGTCTGCCACTGCCTTTATTGATGTGAAATTTATTTGGAAGGTTTACTTGATTATGAATTTAATAAGAGTGAAGAAAAATTGTTTGATTTTGATGTGTCTGATAGTGACAATTCTGAAACATTAAATAATTCTAGATTGAATGTAAGAGATAAGGTTAGGGTTAATCTAGATGGCTTAAACATGGGTGATGTAGAAGTAGAGGAACTGTCTGATAGCGATGATTCTGAAACCTTAAATAGTGCACATGAATCTGACTTAGATAGCCAAAATTGGCTTGAGTTCATCTTAGAAAGTGACATGAATAATCCAAAACTTAAGGTTGGAATTTTATTTTTGACCAAAGACAGTCTAGAAGAAGCTATTAGGCAGTATGCTCAATAGTTATTTATTAAGTTCCCAATAAATTATCAAAAGAGGTTAAAGGCAATTTGCAAGTCAAATTGTTCTCTCTAGACTACACCCTAATGACCCTACTGACCAGACTTGGCAAATTAAGAGTTTAAACTCTAACCATACTTGTTCTAAGGTCTATAAAAATAAGAATATAACCTCAGCTTGGTTAGCTCAACATTATAAAGACAAGTTCATTGTTGATCCTGATTATTTTTTGACATCATTGCAACAAGATGTCAAAAGAGATTTCCTTTGCCTTGTCTCACTAACCAAATGTAGGAGGCTAAACTTAGGGCAGTGGATTTACTTAAAGGAGGTTATAAGGCACAATATGAGAAGATATATGAGTATCTGTTGGAGGTTAGGACCCAAAATGTTGGAACAACAACAATTTGTTATCTGGACAACAGGTTGCTTCAAAGGATGTCTGTCTGTCTGCAGGCATGCAAAGATGAGTATAAGGTTGGTTGTAAGAGGATAATAGGTTTAGATGGAAGTTTCTTGAAGGGATACTTTGGTGGCTACCTACTAACAACTGCTGGGATAGATGCAAGTAATGGAATCTATCCTATTGCATATACTGCTGTTGAAAGTGAAAATCAAGCATCATGGTGCTGGTTCTTAGAGTTGCTCATATTGGACTTGGAAATTGTAAGCTCATATCAAATATCTTTCATGCCTGACAAACAAAAGGTAAAACTCCATTTGTTTCTTTTGTTATATGCTTTTTCTGTTTAGGATGTATGCTAAAGAATTAAATTGTTTATGTTTTATTTGCAGTGACTTGTAGAAGCAATATCCATGTTGTTTCCTAATACAAAAACAAGACACCATGTTAGACACCTACATGCCAACTTCAAGAAAGCTTGTTTAAAAATAAAGGAATTGGAAGATTTGCTTTGGAAAGCTACCAGAGCAAGCACTCCAAGAGATTTTGAGGATGTCATGGTTGAACTGAAGAATACCAATCAACATGCTTATGATTGGTTGAAAGGAAAGAACCCTACTTACTGATCAACGTCCCACTTCTCATTTAGGAGTTAGTCTAACATGTTGGTGAATAATCTTTGTGAATGCTTTAACAAGGTAAAACTCTATTTATTTTCTATATGCAGTTCATTAAGGAGCAAGTTTCATAATCATTTATGTTACCTATTGGTAGGTGATATTGGAAGTAAGAGGGAAGCCCATTCTGACCATGATGGAAACAATTAGGACCAAGATTATGCGGTTGATTGTCAAGAAGAAAGAATAAGCTGAAAAAATTGAAAGAAACTTATGTCCAAAGATCAAGAAAAAGCTAAATGTCAATATGAAAGATTCGCTGAGGTAAATAGATCTTTTTTAATCTATATGTGTAACACCCATAACCCGTATCTGTCGTCGGAACAGGGTTACGAAGCATTACTATAGTTTTCAGAATATTTACAAATAATTCATATCAATTACTAATCATTTTTCGATATTATCCATAATGTCCCTAGGATGGACCTTTTAGGCCCAAAATGAATATTAGGATCGGGTTGGAACTAATTCGGGAACATAGGAAGCTTTTTATGAAATTTAAAAATTTCTCTCATGTACAAGGGTCACACGCCCGTGTGGGTAGGCCGTGTGAGCAGTGACACAAGTCACACGGTCGTGTCTCTAACCCATGTAACTCTCTGACTTGCAAAACGTGAAGGTGCAGTTTTCACACGGCCAAGACACACTCCCGTGTTCTAGGTCGTGTGGAAAACACAGCTGAGATACACACCTATGTCTCTGCCCGTGTGCTCAATTCTGAGCATTCTGTTTCTCAAATTTAAGATGTAGAAGACACACGGCAAGACCACATGCTCATGTGCTTGGCCGTGTGTCATACACGGTCAAGACACACACTCATGTGCCTACCAGTGTGGACGAAAAGAGGGCATTTTAAGGCTACTTTTCTAACCCTTTCCAATATCAACCTACATATAACATTTCCTTATACCAATACAACCCAACCAAGCAGCCAAATCAAGTCAAATATCAAGTCTTAAACCTAATGTGTCATCGTACTACTCATTTACATAAACTTACCATGTAATTCCGTTCATTGACTACTATTAGATACTATTAAGTACATGTATATAAACTAACATATATGTATAGGAGCCATTCATAACCATATTACATGTTTACTTCCTTTTCATTCAATCCTATACATGCCATATAAACCATAAGTTGTATTACGAAATCTACCGGTGAAATCTGGATAGTGTGGCCCGATGTATTGATCCGATCCTCCGATCTTTTGTTAATCTAAAATGAACATTTAACACACAAAAGTAAGCTTATGAAAGCTTAGTAAGTTCATAGGCTTTAAAATAAATCTTACCGAACAAGAAATAACGAAACATTAAACAGAACATTTCATTAATATTCCTTGCCAATCACAATATCAAATGATGAATTTACTTGATTGAGCTCAATATCACAACTGATCGAATTCTATCACTTTAATTCATATAACACTTACCAATTCTTGTCAAATTAGAGAACGTTTTATGGATTTGAGTATATCGTTTGCTTAATGCCATAGTCCAACTATGGTTTTACACATATATTACCATGGCCTTGCCATGGTCTTATACATATCACAATGCCATAGCCTCGCTATGGTCTTTCATTTAATTACGACGCCATAGCCCAGCTATGGTCTTACACGTACACACATATACTGCTATGGTCCAACCATGGTCTTACGTTCACAATGCCATAACCCAGTTAGGGTCTTTTCACTGAAATGCCATAGCCCAGCTATGGTCTTATATTCCACACTTTTCCATGGTCCAACCATGGTCTTATCCATCAATTCATCACTGGTCACGGACAATCGTACTCAATCTTGCGTCCTGCTCAATTTGAACTTTTGATCCGATTTTCATATTTTACAATATTTATAATTCAATAACAAAAATATGAAATAACACATTATATCATTCCTAAATTAAAAATTAAACAATAAAATTCAACCATATGAACTTACCTGGGTCAATTTGTAGAAGTTGTAGGAATTCAAGGACTAAACGACAATTCTCTCTTTTCCACGTTTATCTTCGGATTCTCGATCTATAATGTAAATTTTTCCATTCATTAGCATATAATTCAATTCTAATTCACTTCACAATTTATACCCTTCAATTTTTTGAAATTACACTTTTACCCTAAATTTTATAGTTTTTTACAATTTAGTCCCTGCTTAATTTGCTCATCAATTGAGCTATTTTTTCTCAAATTAATGCTTTATATATTTATTTTTAGCTACTATACAGCCTTTGATATGCATAATTTCAACACCAAACCCTAATTCACAACTTTTTCACAATTAGGTCCTAAAAATCATTTTCTATTAAAATCACTTAATAAAATCATCATATAATGAAATTAAAGCTTAAAATACATGTTAGTTCATCATAAAATTCCAGCATTCATACATGATAACTTTAAAAATCACTCATGGAATCAAAAACAAATGAATTCAATAGTTGGACCTAATTGTAAAAGTCCCAAAAACATAAAAATTTCAAAGAAAAAGCAACTCACATGGTGAAAAAATATGAAAAACCTGCTTGAGAACTCTCCTATGGCATTTTGGTTGATGAAAAATGAAGAAAAATCTAGATTTTTTTTCAATTTAATCTTTGTTTTATTTGATAAATTTACAAAATTTCCAATTTTGCCCTTATTTCACATTGATTTCTTACTTATTTCCTTGCCCTTACCATCCAGCCCATATAATTTGGGTTTATTTTCCTTTTAAATCCTTCCATTTTAGACACTTAAGTTGTTTAATCACTTTAGAAAGTTTTGCACCTTTTACAATTTAGTCCTTTTTAATTAATTAACTATCAAAACGTTAAAATTTCCTAACGAAACTTTAATACTAACTAATTAACACTCCATAAATATTTATAAAAATATTTATGGCTTGATTTATAAATTCGAGGTCTCAATACCTCGTTTTTGACCCAATTTATTTTATAAATTCCTTTAAATTACAAAATTCACTAATTCAAAAATACTTCTAATGCCATACTTGATTCATAAATGTTAATTTATTAGATTCTTTAAACTCACTCGTCAGATTTAATGATCTCGAATCACTGTTTCCAACACCACTAAAAATTAGGCTGTTACAATATGTCTTTATTCTACCATCACATGCTAGTGGGGCCCATCACGTGCTATCTTTACTTGAGTATGATATGTTTTAGTGATTATTTTTTAGGTGTGTTCCATCACATGCTTGTGGGGACAGATATTAGGTTGAATGTGATCTAGATAGTCAGCATGTGGTGGACCTAGTTGAGAATTCTTATTCCTACTAAAATTGGGATATCACTGACATCCCTTGTATGCATGTGGTGGCTGTCATTCATCTAAAAGATGAAGACCTTGAAACTTATGTACAAACTTGGTACACCAAGGAAACCCAACTTGCCATTTACTCCAACTTCATTAGGTGAGTAAGGGGTCCTAAGTAATGGGAGTTTGTGATGGACATGCTGCCAATATTGCCTCCTACACTAAGAAGGCCACCTAGTAGACCTACTAAGATCAGAAGGAGAAAACCTGATGAACCACAAACAACAACAAAACTGACCAAGAAATGAGTGGAAATGAAGTGTAATAAATGTAATAAATTAGGCCATAATAAGAAGAGTTGCAAAGAGGAACTTGACCAAAACGTTCTAGTAAGTCATCTACCTTGGCTTCATTAGTTTACTTTTAATATGCAAAGTGTTTGATGGATTTCACTTGTTCGTGTAGGTCACAAGACACAAAGTTGATGTTCATAACCAAGTGGTTGCCCCAACTCATCAAGAAGCTACCCCAACTCACTAAGAAGCTACCCTAAGAGAAAAGTATTCGTTCAAGAGGAAACCAGTGTCCAACCATTGTTAGATGAATGTCTTCTACTCAAGAGTCATTTGTCTTAGACCCATCGATGAGATTGTGAACCGAAAGTTTATTTTGTTAACTGTTTTGAGTTTATTGTAAATTTGCCTATTACTACTACTGATTTCTTAACTTAGGCATATTCTTTTTTTTTTGTAAATTTAACTATTATTTCTATTGATATCTAAACTTAGACAAATAGTTAGTAGAATTTTTTTGCAAATTTTTCTACAATTAAAACGAGTTCAATTGTATTGAATTGTAGGCAAATTTGACAATAGTTTGCCCTTCTTTTTGTAAATAGTTTGGCTTTAATTAATGAATGAAGTATAATTTCTAGCAATGTTTTATGCTTTTTCCTTCATCCGTACAAAATATGTAAGTATTGCCAAAATTGCATGGAATATATGTTTCGTCTCTTTTATCCTATTTTCCTGTGGATGTCACATTGTTGTATACTTATAGTTGAAAATGTAACTTGTGGTGATGTTGGATTTGTATTCCATTGTTGTATCAGTTAAGCTGCTTGCTTCATATTAGGCCATCATTTAATCGGTTGTTGAGTGACAATGGGTTACACTTGTTCTGTTTTATAGATTTTTAATGAATTTCATTAATGATATTGAAAAATAACTGCAACTCTTATCTAATCAATATCATTAGAGAGAATGTAAAGAATTTAGTTTAAAACCCAAAACTAAATAACATCACCATAAACTGGTTTTCCATTTCAACAACAACAACGATACTAGTTATCACATAAGCTGGTTTTTCATTTAAACAATAATATTACAAATAACAACACCACACACCATGCTCTTCTCTTCCTTCTCTTCACTTTTTTTAGAAGACCCAACAACACAATTTGTGAATAGGGTGTCAATGGTGGATCAAACTAGGTGAAAAAACAACATTGATTTTGATGCCGACTTTCATACTTTTTACACCCAAAAAACCTCCTACTTGGGTTGTCATTAGACCAAAAAATCTTTAAATTGATTGAGTTTCCACAATAGTACACCGGAATCACGACCAACATCCCCATTTCTTCTCTCTTTCTCTTATTTTTAAACGATAAATGTTAATTATGTTAAAGCTTAATGTTATTTTGAATTTTTTGGTAGAAGAATGATTCAAACTATACTATTTATGGGATAAAAGAACAAATAAATCACAACTTACGTTAAATATTATCTATTTTTTTAATAATGCAATTACTGAATTAATTCATGTAATAATAGAAAGAATAATTTAATTTGACTTTTATAATAGAGAAAGGACATTTATTGGTTAGGTGGCAGCATCTGATAGGAACTGTATCAAACTGTCAGGGAAAGAAAGCATAGAAGAGCTCAATCCAAACGAAACAAACACCCCCCCCCCCCCCCGTGAAGAAAAAAAAAATCTCGCCTTCCACTCCAAATCCAAAAATCCCAAAAATACAACAAAACGAAAGGCTTTATTGGATTAGGGTTTTATGGCAAAATTTGATGTCCAAACTCTCATCAAAGACAAAAGGTTCTGGTTCGCTTCTTTCCTCATTGCTTGGGCCGCTGCTCTTCAGGTAAAATTTTAACAAAAACTGATCTTTGATTGCAAAAATTCTCCCATTTCTGGGTTTCCAATCGTTTAATTGGATTTGAATTTTTTTTGGATTTGAAGGGGCATATGATGTGGATGCAAAGGCAGGACTCTTTCAAGCAAAAATTCGGTACACCAAATCAATCCAAGGATGATGAAACAAAAAATATGTCCCAAAGTTGAATCCATTGGTTTGTTTTGAAATGCTGTTTTGTGATTTGATTCGTAGAACAATGATGGGTATTTGGGTTCTAGAGGTTATTAAGGTTCTTCTTCAGTTGAACCTTAAAATACTCAAAATGAATCATCGTCTGATTGTGAAGAATATGCTCAAAAAGTTGAAGGAGGATTGATATCATAAGCTTAATAGATTGTAGTTTTGGAGATTTGATTACATTATTTAGTGCTAAACTGTTATTTGACTAATTCAATTGAATATTCACTGATTTCTATGTGGAATAAAATTTGATTCACTGTGAGTGAATTAGATCATGACAATGAATAAGTAAGAAGATTAAACACCAGAACCCACTTTACAATGATTTTAGTTATTATAGCCATTCATTAGCTTAATCTCTACTTTGCATTCTTGGAGAATTTAGGGTTCATAAAACTTGTTTTAATCTTTAAAAAAAAAAACTGTTTCTTTCTCCTGATTTTTCATATCATCAGACATATTCATCAGTAGGTGTCACTTTGTTGGAGGTTAAATCCAGGACAACAAGTTCTTGATTTGAAACCTTTGTTGTCTCATCAATGGCGGGAATCATTTTCAGATCATTTGATCCTTCCATTTGGATGTCTTGATTTGATGACCTTTGATCCTTGCTTTTACCCCACAAAACCAGATAAAGGCCAACAACAATAACAATGGCTCCAATAACCCTATAAAAAAAGAATGACACCATAATTACAGAAATTATGAAACTTTCTTGCAGTTTCCATGGCGGAATTTAATGGAACTGATAATTTACCTTCCTAAGTAGAGTATCTCTGATAAGATAAATGAGCTAAAAATTGCAATAACTACCATGCTTAAGGGACTAAAAGCAGTCACGAAAACAGGCCCTCTGGTTTTCATTACCATCCCTTGAACATAATAAGCAATTCCAGAACAGATTACTCCCTGCCACCACACCAAACATTCGAGTGAGTGTCTGGTATGTTGAATTTTTTTCATACCTTAGTGGTGTTAACTAATTTGACTGAGAAGAGGGATCAAATTATAGAGGGCAAATCTCTAAATTTTGAGTATTGATAGAGAGACCAAAACCATATAATATGACCGTACTGGTGCAATCGCGGAAAGAGGTTCTTACACTGTAAACAGCAGCTAATAGTTTAGCATCCAAATGAATAGACCAAACAGCAGCATTACCAGCTTCCATGGCTACAGCTACAATGCATCCTTCAATGGTGCCCACCAAGCAGATTAAAGCTGTTAGGGAAAGCTCAGCAGGGTATGATTTTAGCGTAATGGCCTACAAAACAAAACCACGCATTACATCTTTATGACAAATGAAACAAATACTGTCCACCTTCCATACGTTCACTGTAGTTAATCATAACATCTGTTAAATGCCGTATCGTAGGCATACCAGTAGGTATATCGTTTTTGCTTTGACCCTTTAGTTGTATCTTGTAACATGTTGGTATTCACTGATACAGACTTGTACAGTTTGAAACCAAAACGAAATGCTACTCATATCCTTTCATTTTACCTTGAAACCCCTACTAACCAATATAGTCTAAACTAGAACACCAACAACCATCACCGCAGCCGTGATAAAAGAGAAAATGAATGTAAATGTAAAAGGTTTACTTGTAGAATGATGAAAGCGGCCCAGCTGAAACAACCAATGGTGATCATGATAGCTCCTTTGATGGGATATTGGTGAGTTGCAGCACTGGAAAAAGCATGGTCATCATCTGATTTAATCCATGGCAACTGCAACATTGGTCCTTTTATCAAAGTCATTAGCATTGCTCCTCCCACACTCACAATGGTTCCTATTATCTTTGCCTGGCTATGGACTTCTCCTATATTAACCTTCTCAAGCCTGCCAAACAAATTATATATATATATATATATATATATTCAACCATCTTGAGGTATTAATGAGTTGGAAAGAAATTAGATTAAGTTGAGTGTGTATAGTATCAATATTATACATAATTGTCCAAGTCTAACCTGATTTGACAATTTGAACCTCAAAATTTTTTTTTATACAAGCTCACCCATATTTACATATAATATAATAACTCAAGTCCATTAAAAGTTCACTCATATTACTTTCTTAAAAAAATTATTTGTACATAATATATAGTAATTATATTTATGTACTATTATATAAATTTTCCTTTATCAATTAATTTTAAAAATAACATAACTTTTAAAATTTACCTATAATATAATATATTTAATTTTCATATGATGTAAAATACATAATATATAAAATAAATTTTAAAAAATACATATTACAAACTTGAACATATTTTAAATATTGGAATCTAAGTCCGACACATAATTTAAACTGGCCTAACTTTCTTTTTACTCAAATCTATTTTTTAAATTTAATATTTTTATTCAAACCCCTTAAAAATCGAGTGAGACTTTAGATTTTAAGTGAATAACTTAACTCTTGTACAAAATTAACAGCAAAAGATGTTTGAGTTCAAATTAGACCTATAATCAACGTCAACATCATTTGTATTTCTCCAAGCTAAACCAAAAGTTGAAAATTTTGAGCAAAATTTAAACCTTTGACCAAACCTAAACACATATATAGATGAAATTATATATGTTTATTGGTTGGTTAGGTTTGCACTGAGCCAATGTATGGCTTCAGAATTATTTAACCTATTTTTTGAGTCAATATAAATGATGTTAACAACATACAAAGACTCGGTCAAATTTTACTTGGACTAACGAACACCTTTCATTTCAAGGATGACGTAATATATTCATATTTAATATTGTCAAATTTTATATATTTTTTATTGAAATTTTAAACATAAAAAAAGTTATCGTATTTTACAATACTTACGGTATAATATTATATTTAGTATATAAAAATAAATAAATATATTATAAAATGGAAAATTGATCATATTGGTGGCTTTGAACGTTAGAGTTAAACTACAGCCCTAGATTTTTTTTAATCTTAAAAATTTTGTCCAAACTTTTTTTAAATATTGTACTAATTTTTAGGTTTTAAGGTGCCCTTTCCTTGAAATACTATACAGTTGCATATACGAAGGGGATTGGAAATTTGGTTACTTGAAGATCCAGGCGAAGATAAATGCAAATGCAGGAAGAACATTGCACATTGCAGATGTAAAAGTTGCTGAAGTATACTTCATGCCACTGTAGAATAAGTTTTGATCGATTGTTGGCCTGAAAATCAAGTTAATTGGTGTTATATTCAGACCAATTATTCGATAAGATCATCGATGTCGGCCTGTGACAAGTCAAGCAAGTCATTGAGATCACGGTATATAAAGGCTAGGAACCATGTGAGAAGGATAACGGAAAACGAAATTCCGATGCCCGCTAACACCCTTTTTGTTTTTCAAAGGATTCTCGATCTTTGCCTACTATCTCGAAAATTTACTCGACTTGTCAACGATAGACCTCTACAATGGTTAGGAACATAAAACTTGGTACTTACTCCAATAACCCTAGTAACAATATCTTAACAAAGATAGACAAGGTCATTTTTGGCCTAATCTTCCTGCAAATGAGCCATTGATTTAAATGATGGACAATCACAATGAATAAATATAACATGATTAAAAGTATTGGTCGAAAAATATGAAACCTATCATAAACAAGGGCGAAAGGAGCAATGACGAGAGTGGCGACGGCGTGGCGGTAGACGACCAAAACATGTTGGCTCATGCCTTGGTTTAAAGCATACTTACTGATTAAAGACATGCCTGCAAACCCAAACTGCAAAAGGATTACAGCTACAAATGGTTTAGTTTGATCGAAAATCTTGGCCAGATAATCCATTAACAGTGTTGCTTTTTTTTTTTTTTTGGTTTGGTTTTGTCAAACTCTCTGTTTTCTTCAACAAGCTTTTACATTGGTGTAAAAAATGAAGCACAATCTCAACTTCCTTATATACACATTATTTTTCATGCAAATATAATCTGTTTAATTATTTATATATATGTAAATGTTGGGATTCCACTAAAATCAACTGTTCTGAAGATTATATAATAATAATTAAAAAAAAAACAAACAGTCTCTTTTGTTCACATAAAAAAAAATCTCAAACATAAAAAGATTGGCAACTAAGAGCAAAGCAAAAGCAAAATAAAAGTAGTGGTATTTGCCTATACGAAACATTGTTGAGTCCAAGTAGATGACTTTCACAAAATCTTTTTTATTTATAAATTCTTTTTTTTTTTTTTAAAAAGTTAGATGTGATTAATCATCTATTGAATCTACTCATTTTTAGTTTTAAAAAAATTCTAAAAGAATGGTGTAGGGTAGAGTGTTGATTTATGTGTAAGGAAAGATTAATATTTTTTAATTTTGTGACACTTTATTAGGGTTTAATTTATTATTATCTAAATTTATAATTTTCTTAAATTTACTCTATTATCTACAAAATTAAATTAATTCAATTTTAAATATTTTAAAATCAATTTTACAACAACTCATTTCCTATATCATTAAATTATTTTCAAATTAATTACATATCACAAATTAATTATAATTATTTGTCTTCATTAGGTTTAGGTTATGCTTGGAAATAAACTAAGCCTAAACTAAACATGCAAGAGCATTAACCAAACAAACATAGGACAAATATAATCAAATCATCAACAGGGATCAAACTACATAGGTTAGAAAGTTTGTCTAAGGACTAAATTGAATAACTCAGAATACACACCCAAAGACCAAATTGAATACATCAAAAAGCACATTTAGAGACCAATTTGAATAGATCAAATAACAAATCCAAAGACTAAATTGATTAACTTCGAAAACTCTTTAATTAGTTTACTAACCTTCTTAAAATTAAAATTAATTTATTAAAAATAAACATATAAGTTATTGTTAAAACTTGAACGACGCGTTTGTGAGGGCTTTCACACATTGTTTATCCTCGTTAATGAAATCACGATCGGTGGTGGCTATGTCTATAAGAGAGGCCCTCACTTGGCTGAAAGGTTTCTCCTCATTAATGGAACCACAATTTGCGATGGCTATGTCTATCAAATAGGCCCTCACCTGGATGAAAGGTTTCTCCCCGTTAACGGAACCACGGCTGGCAGAAGCTATGTCTATTAGAGAGGCCCGCACCTAGCTAAAAGGTTTCTTCCCATTAATGGAACCACGGTTGGTAGAGGCTATGTCTATAAGAGAGGTCCTCACTTGGTTGAAAAGTTTGGGCTTGGATAATATTGAGGTGGAGTCGGATTGTTTGGAGGTCGTTATAGCCTTAAATTCGCAACAATTTTACTCTTTCAAGTTTGACTTGCTTTTACACGATTGTTATCTGTTGAGACTTCAGTTTCAACATTTGTCCTTCCGTTGGACTCATTAAAATGCAAATAAGGTGGCTCATCAAATCGCTCGGGTGGCCTTATCTTCTACAGTCCGGTCTTGCTTTAGTTCTTGTCCTCTTTTTATTTTTCATGTTCTTATTGCTGACATAAGTGCTTTGAGTACTAGCGAAGTTGAAGGGTGTTAAGGCCGAGTGTACGGAGTAAGCATGTTGGCTTGAGATTTAATTGGGTTTGCGTTTATTTTTTTTTTAAAATGTTTTTTAAGAACACAAGGATTGATATTGATTATTATTCAACATAATTTTTTTTAAAGTGTTATTTAAAAAAATATATAATTTAAATGGATTTTTATTTATTTAGACTTAATTTTTTGAGATTCTAACATAGTTATTCCTATTCTAAACTTTTAAGTAGATTAAAATTTTCTTTAACTTAAGCCTAAAACTAATTTCATCTACCCTAATTAATATTAATCAAATACATCTAACCTAAATACTAATCAAATTATACCTAACCCAAAGGGAAATCAAATTAAACTAATCTAATTTTATAGTAAAAACTAATCTAAATTTTATTTATCAATGTAATTAACTCAATTAATTGCACTAATTACTATATCTTACCGTATTAATTAATAACACAACTAATAATCATATCAATTCAAACACATGAACTAACTTTGAAAGCAAGAAATTGGTAGCAATAATGGGTAGTATTAGCAAAACAACAAATTAGTAGCAATAATGGGTAGTATTAGCAAAACAACATTCAAGATTCAATATAAAAATAGATTATATCATCAAGAAAACGTGAGAGAAAGCAAAGAAGAAAAGATAAGAAAACTGGGAAGAAGTTTGATATATGATGCATCTATTTCTGACTTGTACAATTATGCTTTTATACAAGGGACTTAAACTTTATCTAGCTTGCAAACTACTTAACCTCTTGGTACAACAAACAAACTAACAAGTAACCACTTAGTATACGGGTCTAACTTTCCAACTTATGCTCTAGTGTTCCCTTTTGACTTCTCTTTTCTTAACAAAAATTCTCCAGCAGAACATACATCAAGCTTCTTTCAGAAATGACTAAACACTAGAACAGATAATGGCTTTGTCAGTATGTCTACAACTTGCTCACATGCAAGGACATAGTTAACCCCAAGCTTATTTTCAGCTACACATTCTCTCACAAAGTGTACTTGTAACTCCACATGCTTTGATCTTGAATGGAACACATGATTCCTTGATATTGCAACTACATTTGCATTATCACACCAAAAAATAAGCACATTTGACACACTATAGAAAGTTCATGCAACAATGATTGCTCCTAAGCTAGCTTTAACACACTACTTGCAACATTGCGATATTTAACCTCTAAAGTTAATAAAGTAACCACGAGTTGCTTCTTTGAACTACATGATATTAAATTGTTTATTAGAAATACTACTATTATATCCCTCCCAAATTTGTGACATGTGGTAGCATGGCAGGCCACTTGAGGAGCACCCCCATCCGTTGAGGACCGGAAGGCCATTAGAAGCTCTACTTTTTGATTTAGCTACTAGACCAAATAGGAGAAAGTTTCTCAATGAAGTTAGCCATCCATTCCCTCTGAAAGGTCACCACCACTCGTTCCTTCAAGCTCTCGATCTTCTATTAAGAACATGATCCTTTTCGTTACCAAACTCCATGTGGATTCAACCACTCCGTACCATGAATTAAAATGAAATGATAGGATACATTCCATTATAGACATCTTCGTCCATCGTGGACATCCACCCCATGCGTGCCACAATGATGGTTTAATAACGGATCCAGTACGATAATGCCACCTAAGATGAGACCTCGCCTATAAATAGTCCTTAAGACGACGAAAAAGGGATCAAATCTTTAATGCTCTTGCCTAAACTTTGCCACTTTACTCTTAGCTTTCACCTTTTTACTTCCACTCTCTACACTCTTCGACTCTCCACCTAGATAGGGTAAACCGGCCTCCGTCAACACTATCATTCCCTCATTCGTGTCTCCTCTTTGTTGATCCCACACATCAACAACTACAAATTCAAAAGTGGACATTTTATCATCTATGCTACTTCTGAGTCAACGTTAGGATAAGCAACTAGATTCAACTGTTTAACAAGTCTAAATGCAACACCATAATCACAAGTCTGTTTGAGATACTTGAGAATTCACTTAGCAACTCTCTAATGTACATATTTAGGCAGAGTCATAAATTATCTAACTTTATTCACGGTATAAGATATGGATGGTCTAGTAACACATAATTATTGGTGTTTTCCCACAATACTTCTTTAGTAATGAGGATCTTCTAAGAGTTCACTCTACATATTAGTGAGATTTGTTGAACTAGTCATAGGTGTAGGCAAGGGTTTGCAATCATCCATCCATGTTGCTTGAAGAAGCTTTAAAACATATTTTCTCTGATTTAACAACACATAACCATTAGCCAATTTAGCTTCAAGCCCAAGATAGAAATTTAAATATCCTAAATCTATCAAATAAAATTGCTCATCCACAACTTTATCCACTCATCAATAGATGCAGAATCATCCCCAATGATAACTATGCAACATAGATAAGGATAAACACTTTTTTGTCACCATTTCTTTGAATGAACAAAGCTACATTTGCTTGTGAATGTTGAAAACCATGTAAGGTAAGATATTGCTTAAATTTCTCAAACCAAGCTCTTGGAGCATGTTTGAGTCCATACAAAGCTTTATGCAATCTATAAACAAGTTGTTCACTACTAGAATCAACTAGTTCATAACCTAAAGTTTGCAACATGTAAAACTCCTCCTTCAGCTCCTTATTTATGAAAGTGTTATTAACATCTACCTATTTAAGCCTCCATCCACTAGTGAAAGAAACAATCAAGATAATTCTCATAGTGTTATCCTTTACTACTGAACCCTAAGTTTCCTTAAATTTTTACTTTTCCAAGGCAGTAACCAAGCTTTGTATCTAGCAACACTTCCATCAAGTAATTTCTTTAAACTCCATGTTTTCTACTTCAATAATGCGCCCATTTCTTTCTCAACTGTATTTCTTTAACAATTATAAAAAAAGGGCTTCTTCAATATTAGCAAGTACATGTGTCTGAACATCAATAACAAATACTTTCTATTTGAAAATACCTGCCTTGGATCAAGTTTTCGTAGCATATGTATTAACTAAGGCATAGTTTCCTTTATAAACTACCTACTTGAATATATATTAAAAAAATGCATAATTTCATGTTTTAAAACAATATGCATCCCTAAATCGTGGCATCCAAAATGTCACGAATAAAAATTTATAGAAATATGATTAGATCAACTTAAAAGTAATTCATAATAACAACTTCACAATCTACTTCAAAGTTAGAACATTTAGCTTGAGTAGTATATCTACTGCTACTTCCATAGATTATTCGTCCATCAAAAGGTCATTACATATCAGTTACCTACAATAGTCCAAATACCAAAACATAATACAAAGGTCATTTAATATACTTGAAATTTAAGATAACTAATTTCCCTTGGTTAGCAATCCTCTGACCCATATATCTTTTTGTTCATTTGGAATAGTGAAGAAAACTCGTTAGGTTTGATAGGTTAATATCCATGTCTCCACTCGGTGATATTGTTGTCTTCTAAAAAGAGAAAAGGACCCCTTTGAATGTGTGAAACACATATCAACAAGATAATAACAACCATTAGACACTTTTAAGCCATTTCTCCTACTTAAAGTATCTCAAAGAACTCTCCCATCAGTAGCCAACCGTTCCTAACTAGGTTGTATGTATGTAACTTTCATGTCAAGGGTACATATCGCTAAAAAATTAGTGGCAACCTCATTTTTCCTTATATGATACATTGGTTTTTCTTCAAGTGGCAGTCAAACTTTGATGTAGGTTTCGTCTAATGCCCCAAAACAATACTAAGAACATATAATCACAAATATTTTTAAATTAACTCAACTAATATCAGTAATATGTATACTAAATAAATAACATTATTTTTAATTAATTACCTTAATTAATTTCCACTTGTCATTAGTTGAATCACTCGGAATAGGTTTGGGTTGTTGGATCTGGTGCCTAAGTGTAAGATATCTGTTATGTACATTTGTATTTTTTGAACAATTTGATTTAATAATAATATCCATTAATTACATTAATACCCTTTGTAGATTGTCCTTGATGATTTTTGCATGCAAAGCAAAATGGAAACAAATATTGACTCATTGGTTATCTAATGTTTAACTAATACTAAGGGATATTACATGGTCGGATTGTAATACGGAAATAAAACTTATATTAGTAGATGAACCTAAACATGTCTTTAGTTTAATCGGAAATGAGAAAACCAATTGAAAGACTAATATGTCGTCTATCAAGTCCAATTGGGGAGATGCTTTGTCTTTAGCATCAGAGCGGATGACTCCCAGAAGATAGAGACATAGATGTAACTGAGTGGACTAGCAGTATATTGGATAGGACCCAAGTAGAATAGATCTTGAATCCATTTATAGATTCATTCACTTGTGACGTTCATGGTGTGACATACCCTAATCTTGAATGGATGATGGACTATGAATGTGTGACTTGTATACTTTGACGTAAGTAAAAACCTGAGTTTAAATAGATAAGGAACCAAAAGCTGGTGCATTGTGTATACGACTTCTGCCATATGTAGCATCATTCATAGTAGTGAAATTCATAGCCCAAGAAATGGGTAAATGATATCCTCTCATTGGCATTACATGATAGATGAAAAGTAAATGTGACTGACTGCCTATAAACGTATTATCATTTATAGTACAAATATCACACCAAAAATATATAGAATTAAATCGGTGGTGTTTGCAGGCGTACGGGTCAAATTGTAATATAGAAGTGTTACAACGGAACACCAATAAGTATTCCAAGGATCGTACCCAAGGGATTGTAGATTGGAGAAACTATTATTAAATTAATTACAGAAAATAATTACTAATCTAATCGAGTCACAAATTAGAAGTGTTAATACAAATTAAAATAGTGCTTAAAATAATTAAATTAATAAACCTAAATTAACCTATGAAATTTCCTATTCCTAGTGTTAACAATGCAAGCCTCTAGCCTATGATCAATTAAATCCCTAATTAATAAATAGAAGATTAACCAATTTTAGAATTTAGGTTTTAATACGAATTAGCTATTAATTAACTAGTATTACCTCCCGACTAGACCTGCTCATGGGCCGAGCCACCCAGCCTGTCCCGAAGGTCCGCCATAAAAGTGGGAGGGTTTTGGCAAAAATATAGGCCTGAAAAATGGGCTTGGGCAAAAAAATAACGCTTGTTTTAAAAACGGGCCGGGCCTCGGGTAAGACATTTTTGGCCTAAGCTCGACTTAGCACGAATTCACTAAATGACAAAAAATGCTATTTTTTATTATTTTAATGATATTTTCTTGTTGTTTTCTCCTTATTTTGCTACTATTTCACTATTATGTTGCTACTATTTTGTTGTTATTGTTTGGATATTGTATAACACTTGTTTTATTATTAATTTTGTTATTATTTTAGAGATATTTTCTTCTTAAGTTGCATCTATTGTAGTATTATTTAAGTATATATAGTTTTAAAATTTTATTTTCAATTTGTTCGAAAATATTTATTTTAATGTTTTTAGTATTTTTGATGTATTATATATTTAAAAATTATGTAAAAAATAATATAATATAATATAAAAAATTAATATGGGCGGGCCAGGTCGGGCCGGGTTTTAGCATTTTTATCCGGGCCAGGCTTGGGCAAATTTTTTGGGTCGGACCAGGCCTAAATTTTTTACTTGAACCCGACTCGACTCGAACCCAACCTGGCCTATGATCACCTCTACTCCTGACCTCTACTAATTAATTAAT
Organism: Gossypium hirsutum; assembly: GCF_007990345.1. Classification (NCBI taxonomy): domain Eukaryota; kingdom Viridiplantae; phylum Streptophyta; class Magnoliopsida; order Malvales; family Malvaceae; genus Gossypium; species Gossypium hirsutum. The sequence goes on along the minus strand of NC_053428.1, from coordinate 97,316,962 downwards.
TGACAGATACTCGCTTATCTCTCGACCTCACTTTCTCCATCGAGATAAATTATGATTTACTTGACAAACTTGTCCCCTAACCTCATTTAACCTTTGTTACTTCTCAGGGTTGTCAAGCCTAGGTTTTAAGAACACATAATTTATACCAACTAATTCTATTATGAACCATTATCCTTTTGTTAATTAATCAACTTTATTAATTAATTAGTTCAATAAACGAATCATGTAAGATATGAATAAAGCTCGAGAAATTCTTCTAATATTCACACAATAGTTAATTGATCAGGTTAAATAAGTATAAATAAAAGAATGAAATAGAAGAGTAGAGAGAATGCTCATGAATAATATATTGAAGTGCGGTACTGGAGCAATCACCGCTCACAATTGTCTTCACAAGATCTTCCAACTAAGCAAACATAAAAAGAAAGAAAACTAAAAACTGAATAAAATTGTCTTCGTTTAAGACTATGCACTAATTTGTGTACATAAGCCCATTATTTATAGGCAAAATATGTGCAATTTATGCCTGATATGCCCCCAATACTAATAAATGCTCTATATCAAATGGTATCTTAAAATCTTGTTAAACACAACCGCTGACATCATCCTCACTTGTTACCCATATTCAGGCTATGGCTCAACATAAGCTACTATGGCTCAACATAAGCTACTGCGGCTCAACACAAGAGCTACTATAACTCAACATAGGTTCTTATGGCTCAACACAACAGTCGTGCCATGCCATAGACTTGCTATGTTGCGTTGTTGCAGTTATTTTGTGGCTTTGGACCTTTCAGTCGTGCTTTCAACGGCTTGGAAAGCTTGTCCAAAACTCGTCCCAAGTTTCTACGGCAATTGGGCCTAAAATTAAGCATCTTGCACACTTAAATATACAAATTAAACCTACCTAAGGCCTGTGTCGGCCTAATAGGTCACTAACACTAAAAAATGTGTCAAAAACACTTATTTTATTAACTTTTACTACTTAGCTACTAACTACTGAAAATGCAATAATTAATATTAAAATACCTAGAAAACAAGCTTGTTAAGTGAGAAAATATCTTAAAATAACTACTACATTTGACATTATGTCAGTGGCCACGGGTCGTTTTTCTTTTTAATAAATGACTTAAATATTATTTTGATAATGATTGACTTTTCATGAACGAAAATGTAATGATTACCATAAGATAAAATAAGATCATACTGGGAGAACAGATTTATCCCAAAAAGATTAAAGATATCCTATGAGGGTAATACACTTATGACAAGGCCATTGGATGAGTAATGGTCGAGTAGCTTTCTTAATGGTATGTAATTAATGAGAGCTCAATCACGATACTATAGTGGAATGACTTCATGACTAAATGAGTTTAGAGAAATGGGTTATATTAAAAAATGAATATGACATGAGAATTAATTTAAGTTTTTCAAATTGTTATTTAATCAAATAATTGAAGTTTGAAAAATGGAATTAAATTAATAGGTTATTATGAATCCGTTGAATATGAAAATTAAATATATTTTCTCATAAATTCTTTTACAATAAAATTGTCATGACTTTAACGTAATTAGAATTGGGTTAAGAAAATTATTTAATTAGAAAATTAATTAATTAAAATTAACTTAATAAATAATATTTATTTTGGGAAATAGAAAAACATGTATTGGGTTGGATTAAATTATAATGTGTTTGGTTAAAAGTCTAAGAAGCATGTATAATTGGACATGAAATAGGAGATGCCCAAAACCCCTCATAATATATATAAAGGGTGGCAACCCTAGTTTATTTAGCTAGGGTTTGCCACCCCTCTCTCCTAGTTGAACTAGAAGACTAGTTTTTCTATCATATAAGTATTATTTGTATTCTACTAATTCAACTAAGATTCTTCTATCTCTCACTATAAATAGATGGCACTGGTAGGGTTAACAAGGAGATAAGAAAATATACAACATTGAGATACTGTTATCCTACCCGAAAATAGTAAGAATTTATTTTTTAAGTATAAATTATATTTTCTCGAAATGACAATTCTACAGGTTTCTATACAGAAAGAGATTTACTTTCCTCTTAAAAGTAAGAAAATTATTATTGGTTTGCATTTGATTCGTGATATAAGAATAGTAGAGAAGGTCGTTTGGTTGAAAGCTGAGAACATTAAGGATCCATCTCGCACAAAACACAAGTATTTTTTGAGGAAAGTTTATCGCTTGAAATACCACAAACCGACTCGATTTTTTAAAAAAAAATTCGCTGTGACAGAAAATCGTTTTCAAATCGGGTTTTTCCAACATGGGCTTACTATGTAGTGGGTGTTGGACTTTAATGACACTAGTAAAGACTTTATTGAAGTATCCACTGACAGTTTTACTTGACCTTGGGAACGTGTTGCTAAAAGTTCTATTCTTAATGTGATAAGAAAGTAAAAAGAAAATTTGTTACTTGCTTATCAATCAACAAGTTATTTTGTGTTCCTCAATCCCTTTTTATTCTCTAATAGTTCACACTGTTAGAAAAACTCAGTTTGAAAATAGTTTTCTTACACAACAGAAATTTAAAATTTTGAAAATTGGTCAGATTTGTGATATTTATAGCAATAAACCTTAACCGAATTTGTACATGTTTTTTGGATAAATGAATCCTTAATGTTTTCCAGCTTTCAACCAAATGATATTCTCTACTATTCTCGTATCACGAACTGCTTCGAGTGTGGGCTCGAACCAATTGAATCAAAACACAACTAGAAAAAGTTTTCCTTTTAGGGTGAAAACAGAAATTATCTATTCTTTAATAGAAACTGATAAAAAATTTATTCTAAAAAATATGTTTATAAGTTGAGAATAAATACTTTCTATTTTTTGGCAAAATAACAATGTAACACCCCGTACCCGAGACCATTGCCGGAGTCGGACACGAGGGGTTCACAGACTAAATTCGCTTACTATCGCAGTCCATTTTAAAATTTTCCAGGCAGTTGGCTAACTGCGACACTGTCACCTTAAAAATCATATCTTGAGTTTCACAACTCGAAAATCAGTTTCGTAATTTTTCCCTGAAACTAGACTCATATGCCCATCTACATATTTTTTTCTAGAATTTTTGGTCAGGCCAATTAGTACAGTTTATTAGTCAAAATCTCCCATGTTACAGGGATCGACTACACTGACCTTTGCGCATTACGACTTGGATATCTCCCTGCACAGAGCTTCAATACTGATGCCGTTTGTTTCTATAGAAACTAGACTCAGAGAGGAATCTATACATATATGGAATGACTCCTAATTATCTTTGGTTAATTTATAATGAATTTCCAAAGTCAGAACAGGGAATCCAGAAACCGTTCTGGCCCTGTCTCACGAGAACCTGAATATCTCTTAACATACTGTCCATATGATTGTTTCGTTACTTTCCTATGAAAATAAATTCATCAAGGTTCGTTTACATAATTTATTCATTATTTAATTCCAATCCTACTATTTTTAGTGATTTTCCAAATCTACATCACTGCTGCTGCCAGCATCTGCCTTTAAGGTAGACTTTACCTATTTCATAGTTTCGATGATTCAACTAGCCCTTTTAGCATAAATAGCACAAATTATGATAGTGATTAACCATTCCATACCAAATGATTATAACATTATTTTATACATGCCATAAGATAATCCAAAACATAGCAGTACCAAACAGTGGATAGTGATAGTGTGACTAGTTGCTGACGATCCCCGAGCCTGTAGCTTCGCAATGAGATCTATAAAACAGAGGAAACAGAGTAAACGGAGTAAGCATTACAATGCTTAGTAAGTTTTAAGCAGCGTCAACAGATAACAATCAAATTATAACATAGTTGTTCGTATTTTTATTTCACTCTTCCTTCGGGCATACCATCCCTTTACCGAATATGCACATCTCATCATATACAATAGGCAGATAAACTTTCACATAAAAGTGAGCTCATGTGACATAGATATATCGTATGATTTCACATCACCTCTCACACTGATCCGATGTCACATAATCATAGGAATAGTCTCATAGATTGCTCTCGTATGCATCACATAACTACCTTATGATTTAGTGCAAATCAAGCTCACATATAAACTTGGAGTACATACCTGTTTAACCTTTCGCATTGAATATATTTATAAGCAATTCTTATTACGAAGTCTTACCCGGACATAATCTCCACACGAAGTTATCGGGTCTTACCTGGAAAAAATTCCCACACTTAGTCATCGGGTCTTTAGAGCTCGGATATAGTACGAGCACGAAGCTTATGGACATCAATCAGTGATAATATTCTCTCATAAAGCCTGCGGGGTTTTAACCCGGATATAGTACTGACACAAATGCCCTTCGGGACTTATCACATTTATGCACTTTCACATCCATCACGTTGGCCACTCGGCCCTGTCACATATATACACTTTCACATTCATCACATCGGCCATTAGGCCTTATCACATATATACACTTTCACATTCATCACATCGGCCATTAGGCCTTATTACATATATACACTTTCACATTCATCACATCGGCTATTAGGCCTTATCACATATATATACACTTTCACATTCATCACATCGGCCATTAGGCCTTATCACATATATACACTTTCACATTCATCACATCGGCTATTAGGCCTTATCACATATATACACTTTCACATTCATCACATCGGCTATTAGGCCTTATCACACATATACACTTTCACATTCATCACATCGGCCATTAGGCCTTATCACATATATACACTTTCACATTCATCACATCGGCCATTAGGCCTTATCACATATATACACTTTCACATTCATCACATCGGCTATTAGGCCTTATCACATATATACACTTTCACATTCATCACATCGACTATTAGGCCTTATCACTTATATACACTTTCACATTCATCACATCGGCCATTAGGCCTTATCACATATATACACTTTCACATTCATCACATCGGCCATTAGGCCTTATCACATATATATACTTTCTTGGCTGAATCTACATCTATCATTTTCCAATATCACAATTTAGAATTCACATATGGGTTTAATCAATAGCTTATGAGCAACTAGAACAAGTTTATCAAGGTTTACAACACAATCTCAAATTCAGCACAAGCTATTTTTCCTGAGCAATAGTCACTAAATCATTTATAACTGGAGCTACAAAACTCCAAATCACTTTCCGTTAATTTTTCCTGAATATAGACTCGTATATCTTCCATCCATAAAATTTCCAGAATTTTAGGTTTGGCCAATCAATACCAAATTTTTCTTAAAGTTTCCCCTGTTTCACTGTTTGACTAATCTGACCACTCTTCACTACGAATCAGATTTCTCATTTTACAGAATTCAAAATGTGTTGTATTTGATTTCATTTGAAACTAGACTCATTAAGGAGTCTAATCATATAAATTTTATCTTATAACCATTTTTGTAAAATTTATAATGATTTTCTAAAAACGGAACAGAGGATTACAGTGTCATTCTGCACTGTCTCACACAACTTTAAATATCTCATTATCGGAAATAAATTTTCTTACACGGTTTCTTTTATAAGAAACTAGACTCATTAAGCTTTAATTTCATAATTTATTCAGCCTCCCATTCAACTCCAACAATTTATGGTGATTTTCTAAATTCATGTTACTGCTGCTGTCCTGAGCAGGTTTATCACAATTTTACTCTTCTGACATATCCTTTTAGCACTTCATAATATCATATCCATTTGGCAACATATCATATCAATAACTTACCTATACTTCATAATAGCCATTAGGCTATATGCATAAAAATTTACAATAGAGTTATGATTCTTTTAATATGTGCTTAACATATCATACTCAATCACATTATAGGCTTTAATACTTAAAACTTACCTCGATCGCTAATGTACGTCAATTCCGACTATTCGACCAATTTCCCTTTTTCCACGATCCGACTTTGTTTCCATAAGCTCTTGATGCTCAATCAACAATTTTTAACTTCAAATTTGCAAACAGCAATGTCATCACTTCACATAACAGAAATTAAATTTCATTACTTAAACTATCCACGACAATCACCTTCCGAGCACCTTAATTTTCTTTAAGCTAAACCACCTCATAGTATACATATACACATTCGGCTAATTATAAAACAAATCAGCACTCATAACCGAATCATTGACTAAAATCACATTCGGTAATATGCTTTTAAATAATTTCAATATTTATTAACATCTAAAACTAATTTGCTTGGGGTGCCATGAATTATTCCAATCAGCTGAATATCATTGAATCTCTAAAATCATGCTTATAACCACTTGGCCGAGTTTCACATTTCAAAGCCACATATATATATTATTCAAAGTATTTATCAACACTTAAAAATCCAAAACCATAAAACTCAATTCATATAACACCAAACTCAATGCTAAATCACCCTAGGCACATTCGGCACTAGCACAAGCACACACACATTTAACTTTTCTAAAATTCAACTTTAACAAGCTTCCTATGCTTCCATGATAAAAACCGAATGCTCATCTTACCACCAACATGCATATTTAATTATCTCAAGCCTCTCTTAATCAATTTTATTCATAATAGCATGAACTCAACAATCCATTACTCATACAAAACAACATAACCGAAAACCTTACTCATTCCAAAAATTCAAATCTCAACTTGGTCACAAAAATAACTTGATATCTCACCAACACAACATCAACACCAAGCAAGAATGATGCATCCATGGCCGAGTGTCATTTCCATCACATAGCAAGATTTAGACCATGGGCTAGGTAGAACTCAAGCTAACAACTAAAACATGCATGCATCTCATGGAACATCATCAAACATACCTTAGCCTAGTTACATGCATGGCCGAACCTCTTCAATCTTTCTTCTTCCTTCCTCCTTAAAATTTTCGGCCAAGGATGAACCAAAGGATGAACACTTTTTTTTTGTTTTTCTTTCCTTCAACTCACGGCAAGAGGGGGACAATCACACATATCCTTTTTTTTGTTTTGTTTCTCATCCTACTAACACTAATATTTTATTGCCCATGCTCTTTATTTTATTGTTTCCTCCCATGATGCACCAACACAACATCTCTATGACATGTTTTGCCCATCACCCTTTGTCCATCCTAATGTCATGGCCGGCCACTACTAGATGGGGGGAAAATTGGCATGCAAGTCCCCCCTTTTTCAACATGCACTAATAGGTCCTTATGTTTTGATCTATCACATTTTAAAAATGTCACACATAAGTCCTATTGACTAAATTCACATGAAATTTACTAAATCGAAGCTTAAAATTTTCACACATTTATTTTAGACAATAAATATCATGTTCAAATAATTTGGTTACTCGGTTTAGCGGTCCCGAAACCGCTTTCCGACTAGGGTCAAATTAGGGGTGTCACAAACAATCTCTTAAAATTTGTATTAATAGCTCTACCAATGCCATCTATTTAAAAGAAGAGAATATAGAACCTTTGTAGAGTTGTAGATGTTTATTTTAAATAGAAAAGCAAATCCTACTTAAAATAGGATAGGGGTGAACGGCTCACCCCTGTATTTCTACAAGAGTTGCCGCCCTCTTCATGTTATATAAGGGGTTTTGGGTCTCTCTCACATCAGGTCCAATTATGAGTACTTCCTAAGTTTTTTTAACCTAGTACTCTATAATGTGATCCAACCTAATTCAGTTTTTCTATTTCCCAAAATTGACTTTAATATTTACATATTAAATAATTTTCTCTTCCCAATTTTATTCTAGTAAAATTTTGACAATTTTACCCTTGGTAAAATTTTGAAAAAATTCGTTTAATATGTCAAAACTCAATATGTTCACTATGATCAAATGATTTATTTTCACTTTCAGGCTTCAAAACAGTCCAAAAACATAAACTCATTCTTCCATCATTTTTAAGCAATCCTATATAGGATTACAAGTTTCCATTTTCATTTTTATTTTTGGAAACCTACATTGATTTCCAAATTATTCCATTTCTCCATTTCGGATAAAACCATAATAATTCCTGAATGTTTCACATTTCTCTTTTTCTATAAATTCCATTCATTTCTATTCAAACACGCAATTCATTTTTGGTTTCAATGATCTAGCAGAGGAATTGATTGGACATACGTAATTGAAGCTCAAATGATTTATAATTAAGTTTCAACTTTTCCCCTATTAACTATAAACTCATTTATTCATGAAGTCATTCTACTATAATATCGTGACTAAGCTTTCTTCAACGACATACCATTATGAAAACAACTATTTAGTACCCGTCCAATGACCTTGTCATAAGTGTATTACCCTCATAGGATATCCTTGATCTCTTTGGGATAATATCCACTCTCCCAATATGATCCAATTTTATCTCATGGTAACCATTACATCTTCTTTCATGATAAGTCAATCACTATCAAATAATGATCATGTCATCCATCAGAAAGACGAATGGCCCTTGACCACGTTTACTTTTCATCAACCATGCAATGCTAATGAAAGGATATTATTTACCCATGTTTGGGCTATGAATTCTACTGTTGTGAATGGTGCTACATACTACAGAAGTAGTACACCCAATGCATTAGCTTTTGGTTCCTTATCTATTTAAACTCAGCCTTTTACTTCTATCAAAGTTTATGAGTCACGCATACATAGTCCGCCATCCACTCAAGATTTAAGTATGTCACACCATGAACGTCACAAGTGAATAAATCCATAAATAAATTTAGGATCTATTCTGGTTGGGTCCTATCTAATGTACTGACAGTCCAGTCAGTCACATCTATGTCTCTATCTTCTGAGAGTCATCCACGCTGATGCCCAAGACAAAACATCTCCCCAATTGGACTTGATAGACGACATATTAGTCTTTTAATCACTTTGCTCATTTCCTATTAGACTAACGACATGTTTTGGTTCGTCTACTAATAAAGTTGTCTTTCTGTACTATGATTCGACCACGTAATACCGCTTAGTATTAGTTAAACATTTAGACAACCGGTGAGCAACATTGGCTTCCATTTTGCTCTACGCGCAAAAACTATGTGAGGATAATTATACAAAGTATATTAATGTAATCAATGAATTTATTTTATTAACCAATCCATTTGGAAAAATTACAAGTGTATATTGGCAAAATTACCACATTTAGGGCACCAAATAATGACTTGTTTAATAACAATAACACAAGTCATTTAATTTAATAACAATAAAAAATAAAGCATTTGGCAAAGAAAATACATAATTCACATTTTAATTAACATTTATCACCTAAATTAGAATTTAAAAATAAATAAGTAAAGAAACACAAGCAAAAGAGTAAACATTAGGCTAAATGCTCAAATTGAGGCCCAACTTTTTAGGGGTTAGTTACATAAGGGTCAAACCTTTTAAAATGGTTATATAAAGGCCCAACTAGTGCTTAAATGAAAGTCAAACTTTTCAAAATGGTCAAGGGCCAAACCTTTTCGAAAGTGATCAAATACGGGCTTTTCAAATCCTATATATTAGGTTTCAAATTATGATTTTATTCTTTTCTTTTCTTTTTAAGCAACACCTAATTCATTTCTTATGTGTTTTATTCTAAACATATCATCATTCACCTAATTTTCACTACAAACTGGCTAAAGTGCATGAAAAACCCTTATTTGAGCACCTTTATAAAGGTTAGGCCATTATATGACTATTTTAAAAGGTTTAACCCTAAAAGGTTGGACCCTAATTTTAGCATTTATCCTAAAAACTAGCAACCTAACAACATTCAAAACTGAAAGAATATTAAGCTTTGAAATTAAGGTACTGCACATGTAAGATTTATTTTTTATTTTCTTTATTTATTTATTGTTGGGTAAACTACCATGTTAGTCACCTTAAAAATGGGTCGTTATTGTTTTGGTCACTCAAATTTGTTTATGTTTATTTTAGTCACCATCTTTAGTTAAATTGCACAAACTGGCCTCTCTTTTGTTTTCTCCCTAACAAAATGCTGATGTGCATGCCATGTTATTGCTTAATTTCCACCTAATTAAATATTTTTAACTCAAAAATAGTGTTCTTTTCCTTCAGCCCACTCCTTTCATCATCATACCCAACATCTCCTCCATCACCATTAGAAGGTCATCCGAATCAACCATCAAGTGCCTAAACCAAGATATCCTTCCATCATCAATCCATCATACCTCATTGTTACCCAACTCCCACCATCACCTAGCATCTAACTTGAACTGAAATCTTCTATTTTCTCACAGTCCATAACCCAGAACCCAAATCACCTTCATTGTCTCTATCCTTCTACCACTAAACTTAATCTTAACAATAAAAACTTCCTAACATAAAAAAAAGCCAAAAAATAATAAATAATCTACAACAAAAAATCAAGCATCTTATTCAACTATATCCTTAAAATTAGAAGGAAAAGAAAAGAGAAAATTAAACAGTTCTTGCCGTCTTTCCTTAAATTTGAATGGTGGAGTTGCAAAGGAGACTGTAAGAAAGTACTATCCTTGAATGTATGCCAATCAGATGTGGGAGATCGTAGAAGAAGGTGCTAAAAGTTCAAGGCTCATTTTCGGGTATTCTTGATGCTTTCTAAAAAATTAGAGCTCAGATTCATGTTTAGGATGCTAAGATGAAGAGTGTGCCGGCGCTATTTTTTGGGTCGGATGAGGTGCCAACGACAAAATAAAGGCAATGACTATGTGAAAGGAAAGAAGAGTTTTTTTTTCTAGTGTTTATTATTGAGATGAAGAAGGGGAAAAAAGGAAAAAGAAACATTTTTTTTATCAAAAGGAAATAGCACAATATAACAGAAAACTATTAACCAGCTTTAGGCATTGAGCTAGGAGCCTTGGCCATCACAATGTCATGCACCACCCATCAAGGTTCCTCAAAAACCCCCTATGTAACACCCTATACTCGGCTCGATTGCTGAGCCCGAGTAATAGGACGCCACACCACCGTCACATATCATATACATTATAAATCGTCCTATTAGCAAGCGAACAACATTTATTCTAGTATATTATTAGAATTTTAAGTCAAATATATCCTAACCATCATATAACCATGCTAAACATACATGAAACAAACTTATAACAAGAATTAAACATGCTTTTAAACCACTAAGAAAAAATTCTGAATAAATCACGTAGGTACCGATACTGGGTCAAAGGTACCAATAATTCTCCTAGATGTTATTGAACACCTAGAAAATCTGTACCAAATTAGCATTCTATTTTTTGTCTAAAATAAAGACCCAAATAAATATCTATACAGTTAAAAAAGTACCGATTTTATTAACCCGAATATCGATACTTGTGATATGGTACAATACCAAATTACATTACTGACTTCCTGCACTTTCGAAAATCATGGAGGTATCGTTTTTAAAATTTGAATATCGATACCTCTACTCTAGACAGCAAAAATACATCATATTAAAGCAATTAGTCCAACCTAACTTAAGTCCATTCAACATACAACTTTTACCACATCAACCAATCGTCAAAACAACTATAATAACAGTTCAAAACATCGAAAATATGTCCAAGCAAGAATCAACATATCAAGGTCCAAGTCCTTAAATCCTAAGAACAGATAAGTTATGAAAATATCCAAAACATCATGGCAACATTTATGCAACAATTCTACCACATTACCTTATTTTCCCAATTCCAAAATAATAACTAATAAACACATACTCAAATGCTAAACTACTTGGATCAGTCCCTTGGAAAATATTCCGCACTGCTCACACCGTAACGCTAACAGTCTACAATGGTTTAAAAAGGAGGGGGTAAGCTTTATAAGCTCAGTGAATGATCAGAATAACTACCACACAAACATGTCATCATGCTTTATTAAAAACAACCATATAACATAATTACAACATTTCAAACTTTAGTGTCCTATTACTTATTCATTTATTATTTATTAATTCATTTACATAGTAATCACATACTCATTTAAGCATATAACACATTACACATAATCACATTTTATGATGATTTGGCACTTGAGGCTATTAAACGTGAAAGTGGGCTCTATCACTACACATCAAATACACAGATCTCCAACACACCAAATGACTCATAGAGCCAAACATATCTCAAAAGTGTAGCATATAGCTAACACCCTCCAACAGACTAAACATGTTCTGGTGAATAGAGCTTAGCTCACATTCTCTTAAATCTTCAAATTTTTCTCAGGCCTTAACACCTCGAAAACACAACACAAAGGTGAGTACTCACAATCTTATGGCATGCTAACTATATCCAACGGTCTCAAAGATCACAAGGCCAAAATATATGTTATTAAGCACACATATTACTTACATTTTCTGCACTTTTTCACTGCAAATTCACATTATAAGTGCAACATAATCACTATCATTTGGCATGTATAACATGCCCATAATCAACTCTTTCACAATAGCCATCATAAGCTTATTTCACATGTTACAATATCAAATTTTAATCCACAATTTCACAACACACAATCACATATTAAATAAAGAGTATGAGAAAACTTACATTCAGAATTTAGAGTAAGGGTTTAGGCTACTTCTAAATTCCCAATTAATACAATGAATCGTGTCTACAAGCAGTGATTCCATACACTCTCCGTTCATGCTTTCACCTAGTCGCTGAAAGCTCAAACTAGCTTTTTCTTAACTCATAGAAGGTCCTAACAAATTCGAAGCTTCAACAAGTAAATCACACCACAAGCATAGTCAACATTTAGCCAAAGACTCTCCTAAATCAATAGAAAAACACAAGTCTAAGCTAGATTTTCTTGCAACTGAAACCTTCGACGTGGCAAACTTGAAACTCAATTATCTCGGTCTATACTTAATATTTTTGCGTAAAAATGATTTCATTCATCTAATTATCCACCTACGACTGATTCCCAACCTTTAAAATACATAAAACTATTCAATTCATGGTATCAAAATTTTTGACATGGTATGGCAATTTTCACGAAAATCATTAAAACTCAAGAAATATTCAACGAAATTTTAAACACAATTTAGAAACATTCTATTCATATCAAAACTAATTGAAAAACACTTTGAAACCACGTTTCTACCCAAAATCTCAAAATCCACCATTAACGACCTAATTTTCGGGTTTTATTCAAAACATGCTATTTAATGGCTAAAAACTTAGATTAAAAGACCAGATAACATTTAAAACTAAGAAGAAAATGGTTTGTTACCTTAGTTGACAAAGAATCAAGTGTTTAATCAGAAATCTGAAAAACCCAAAAGTTAAACAATGGAGAAATCTATGGTGTTTTTCTTAACATTATATGGAGGTTTATTGATTGGATAATGATAGAAATCAAAGGAATTAAGGTTTGAAAAATAAAATCGAATTGGAGAAGCTTGGGAGAGCAAGGGAAAGCAAAACAAAGTAATAGGGAAAACTATCGTGAAATATGTAGGTGGGGGAAAAATATTAGGTTGAATTTTAAAATTTAGTTTAATTGCCTTATAAACACTCCAAATTTAGCCTCTTTTGCAAAACAGCCCTCATTTCAAAATTGAAAGTCTTGTCAACAATATTTTCAAAATTTTATTTGATTTTTAAAAAGCCATAGACGAAAACATTTCCAGTTTACCATGTTACGAAATTCTCGAGCACACTAGAGCTAAGATTCTCATTTTACCCTCAAAACTTCTAGGCCCTATTTTGGAGTGTGACACTCCATACGAAAACCATTCTCAGAGCCAAACTCACCATACCATTCGCCACCCAGTTTTTCTACCTCAAGACATGATTCACATGAAAGTCCTCCATTGACTTAAATATTCCTTCACTCTTTACCCTAGAAAAATTTGATCCAAAGTTTCACCATTTAGGAATAATTGGCTCTACGCAATCTATCTCAAGGACAACATTCCTAACACCCTTTTCCCATGTTAGATTACGGCCTCAAAGGCCCCCATAGCTCATCTTCAAACACAGGGCAAACTCCTACCTTGCGAGAGAACCCTCAAAGCCATTGTCCAATACTGTCCCTAGCCACTCTTTCGACCGGAGTAACCGGCGAACCATCACACACAACTGCATTAGTATTCACCTTGACCTACCCCATTCAGACACCTTTCACCTCACTCTCTCACCTCCTTTATTTGCCAATGCGGCCACCCAGCCGCACTAACACCACCAGCAAACTGTAAAAACCATTGCAACAACCCCTTATTCTCCTCAAATTCCTCATCAAAAATTCTTTTATTACACCAATTCCATAGTCCCCAACATATAATCCCAAAAAGCAATTTTCAATTATAGCTTACCATGGGAAAATTTTTAGGCCAAGACAAATTAATAACCAATCTTTCATATTCAATGCCAAAAACTCATTAAGTTTTGAAGGCTGAACAACAATCGACCATATGGTGACTGCTTCAAAACAAATTTGTAGCACATGATTTGCATCTTCCACCCCACATTCACAGTTGTTACAACTAGCCTATTTCATAATGTGTCATCGTACTCTTTCTACATTCGTAAGAAAGCCATTATTCAACACTAGCCAAAGAAAGGACCTCACCTTTTGTGGCCCTTTATACCGCCACACCAACTTTCACAGGAAATCAATTGTCATCTGGTTATCCTACAAAACGCCATAAGTTGTCTTGATGCTGAAACATCTCCTCGATTCCCACCTCCAACCCAACACATCGATCAAATCACTAGCAAATGGAAGTACAACGGCAACTATTCTCTGGATACCAACATTAGACAACAACTATTGTATTTGATCCCGGTCCCACTTTTCATCCTCATCCACAATATCTTTCACTATAATGAAGTTGGTTGGGCTAAACCTAGGGAACCTGACATGCTCAATCAAGAGGCTAGATCCCGTAAGCCACATGTCTCGCCAAAAATCAATAGCCCTCCAATTTCCAATCTTTCAACACACACCTTTTTTTTAACAAAACCCCACACTTGATTTCCCTCCACAAGCACGAGCAGCCCCTCGTACGATAGATTCTGGAAGGACTCCTTGTCACTTATATTTATTACGCAAAACTTTAACTCATAACTGATCAATATTCTGAACAATTTGGAAACATAATTTCATTAGGAAAGAGTGGTTCAAATCTACCATATTTTGCAAGCCCAATCCTCCCTTATTCATATTATTACACAGCCAGTCCCAACCAACCAAGTGAATTTCTTTCCTTGCATCAGTGGATCCCCAAACAAACCCACGTATTGTCTTTTCCAACTTTAAGCCCACTCTCTTGGAAACCAACATGTTCAACATTATATATGTCGGAATAGTAGCTAAAATAGACTTCGCCAATATGGTTATTCCCGTAAGAGAAAACACCTTCACTTTCCAACTCAAAAGTTTATGTTGCATTCTGTTAGAATTGTGTGACCCAAATTCTAAGAGATTGCTTGCAAGTCAAGTTAAACAAAAATATATTTTCTTTCTAGAAGATTTAGTATTTATTAGTATAATATATTTAGCATTTATTAGTATAGTTTATTTGACTTACTAATTTAGCCTATAAATAGGCTCCTTTACAATCTTAGAATTAAGAGACACCCATTAGATTAGAACTCATAACACATTCAGAGAATTTTGTGTTTACGTTTGAGGGTTCTTTGTTTTTCGGGTTTTCGGGGTTTAGTTTTTATCTCCATCTTTTGTACTCTTCATTCTTTTGCCATTATAGTAAAATTATCTTTGCCCGTGGTTTTTTATCCTCTTTTGAGGGGTTTTTCCACGTTAAATTTGTGTGTTCATCTTCTCAATTTCTTCTACTATTTTTACTTGTTCGTTGCTTAATCGGGACGATCCTAACACATTCTATCAATCAAATACTGCTAAATCTCTTTAGAAACTCGTTTATGCAACAAGGGAACCCCTAAATAGCTACCAAGATCATCGACTCTCTAAAACCTCAGTCTATTGCTCAAATTCATAGCCATCGTAGTCAACACGTTCTTGCTAAAAAAGACTTGCATTTTATCTTGATTCAACCTATGTCCTGAACTCACATAGAACCGATGAAGAACCGAATTAATAACTCCCATTTGAACCATCAAAGCTTCTACAAAAAGAATTAAGTCATCTACAAAAAAGAATAGATAACTAATCACTGGCCCTTATTAACTTAACTTAATGGGTTTCCATATTCCACCATTCACTTCCAATGCAATGACTTGAGCCAACCTTCTGTGCACAAAACAAACAAATAAGGTGACAAAGGATCCCTTTGCTGGATGCCACGCGAAGGTGAAAACAGATTTGAAAGTTACCAATTCAATAGATTTGAAAGTTGCCAATTCCAACTCAATTGCATACGGGAAGAGCTAACACATCTCATAATCATTACCCTTAAAGAATCTAGAATCCTAATGTCTTGCAAAGAATCATCTATAAAGTTCCAACTTAACCTATCATAAGCTTTTTCCAAGTCGATCTTTATGTAAATAAAAAATAAAAGAGAAGAAAGAAAGAAAGGTTTAGAGACCCATTCGATGTGGAAAATGAGAAAAAGATAATTAGGTGGAAATTAATCAATAATGTGGAATAGAGAGAAAATGGATGAGTGATCAATTTGCGCAATGTAACTAACTATGATGACTAAAATAACAAAAAAAAAATCAAAATAGGAACAACCTACTTTTAAGGTGACTAACGAGATTTATTTATTTATTTTTAGTTTTGCAAATTATATGGTACATATCAAAACAAAGACACGATATCGTTTCCTTCTATCGCATCAAACTTGCAAAATTGAGTGAAAAATCAAAGGGTTAACAGTGAGGAATGGAAGGTGAAAGATAATCACTTCTAAATTCAAATTATGCAATTATATTACAAAAAATATATATTATGCAAACAAGATTAAAAAAACAAAGAAGCTAGAAACTAATAAAAACACAAAGGTAAAGAACATGATTAACTGAAAAGAAGAAGAAGAAGAAGAAAAAGAAGAAGAAGAAGAAGAAATGTTTAGTAAATTAGATATCTTGATAGAAAATGGGTTTCCTCAAATTTCCAAGGTCTTGGAGCCGGTATGAGAAAGTAGTCGGTCTCCTCTGTTTTATTCAGACTTCCTTGTAATTTTTAATTATTGAAGTTGAAAAAAAAATATTAAAGATGAGTAAAATTACAGTGATATTTAAAACCCAACCGCACATGGGTGAAAACTGAAATCTAATACCAATGTTAGCCAAAAATATGTCACTTAACTTGTTGAAAAACAACCCTACCAAACATTTTATTATTTGAAATAGTTATATAATTTAATAAACAACTTATCACACTACCAAAGTCGATTAAGTCTTAACTCAATTGACATTAGTATTGTTGCCAGTGTAGGAGGATGTAAATTCGAGTGCGTTGAAGCACATTATCCTCTTATTTAAGGGTTGAGGAGGGACTATAGATAGTTATAAGCATTGTATCAAAAATAGCAAGTATGATAAAAAAAAACCTATAATGAGATTCAAGGGCGAAGCCAGAACAAATTTTTAGGGGAGGCCGAATAAAATTTTAATTTTTTATTGTCTATCTCTTTATAATTTTTAAAGAATTAAATCAAATTTTTATAAATTTAAGGCGGCCAAAATGCAATTTTACCTTTAATAATTTAAAATTTAAAAAAAATTCAAGGAATTAAATTGTAATTTTCCATTTTTGGTGGCCAGGGCCCATGCCAGTCCCCCTATCTCCGCCTCTGATGAGATTAATGATTAAAAAAAAAACCAAAAACATGTACTTAGAATCTTACATCAGATTAACTTAGAAGCTCAATTAATCTCAACAAATCTTCATTTATAATTAATGTAGATAAATTTTCCAATTATCCTAATAAACAAAATCTAAGTCATTATATACTATAATCTAAATTATTATCCTATTAAATTATCTAAGCTATTATATGTTAAAAAAATCTTAAACTCCTAATTATCTCAACTTATTGATTTTCTTAAATTCCTAATAAAATAAAATGAAACTATAATTATCCTAATATATTTAAAAGATTTAATTGGACTATACATCCTTAAATTATGGCCTTTATTCTAAATTGATTCCCAAATTTTAGAATGTTCTAATTACATCATTAAAGTGTTGATGTTATATCAATCAGGTCCTTCTATTATTAAAATAGTTAATTCATCATTAAATAACAAGCCAAATTATTATGTGGCATAATTGAAAACAAAATTTTGAAGAAAAGTAAAATAGCATCACAAAATTTTATTAGTTAAAACTAAAATCGAAAAAAAAGGAAGAGTGAATGATAAAACTTTTGTAAAAGTTTCAAAAATCTCAAAAGCAAAATTTTTACAATATTTATTTTTCTCTAAATTTTCATTTTAAACTATGCCACATAAGATTTAACATCTCATTTAACAGATAAATTAACAAGTCTAATAACGAAAGGACTTTATTGATGTAACCTCAATAGTTTGAGATGTAATCAGAATGTTTTAAAGCTTAAGGACCAATTTAAAATAAAAGTTACAGTTTACGAATGTATGGGACGATTAACTCTATTTAAAACTCTAAAATCATGTGATTAGACCTCCCTTGAAATATTCAATCTAGTCCATAAAACCAAACCAAAATTCAATTGAGTTTTAAGATTAAACCATAAATTCAAATACGTCTAAAATTTAATTTCAGAAACTTAAAGACCACTTGCCACGAAATTGGGATAAAAAAATCCTAGCAAAATTAAGTGTCTACACATATCATATTTAAGGGTTTTTTTTTTATATTATATATATAATCCATGTCTAGTATTTTCAAGTCGGAGATACTTTTGGGGGTTGTTGTATGCATCTCTTTAAAAACGAAAGGCTTTGAGAACATTGATATGAGGCAATACGTTTGTAGTTTGAGGAATGTAGGGAAGGGGAATGTATGAATACCGCATATTGAGCATAGAATAAGGCCAATGGTTCAATATTGGCAGACACTTCCACGTGAGTTGGTGCCTTTACATAAATAAATTCGTTGCGTCAAGGCAAGGCAAACATTAACTCGACAATTAACAAATCCACATCCTTAAATTTTGTATATTGCTTTCACTTTCGTCTCCACAAATTGGATCATTACATGTAGAATATACCAAAGATTCATAGTTGAAAACTATCTTTTAAAAATAACATAAATAATAATTAAAAATTCTATTACACGGCGTATTTTGAACACGTTTTAAAATAATATATAATAAATAATAAAACTTAATATTTAACAATAATAACAACAACAACACATGTCTAATATGTACGAAATTAAAATAAAAATAATTAATTTAAATTGTAACTAAAAAGAAATTTAAATAGATTAATAATATTAAATGAATTCCAAATGTTTGTCATTTTTCATGAGTTGGTAACAAGTTAATTTGTGACATCAACTCAATCATTATATTATCAATAAATACAAACAATGTGGGTGAAACAATTTATGTAATAAAATTGAAATGTATAAAAGTCTTAAAGTAAAGCATTGGTTGAAGTAGTAAACAAAAGATTTTATTGATGTTGATGATATGGGTTCAAATATTATTTTTGTAATAATATAACTTATTTAAAATCTATAAGGTTATTTTTATAATTTTCTTAATTGAATTGATGTCCAGTTGAGTCATTACACTAACTCAATCACACGCTTAAAAAATAGTATAGATATTGTTTCTTCTAAAATTAAAAAAAAAAGCAATTTAATATAAATAGATATGTGTTTAATATAAATATAAATGCATTGGGTTAATGCACTATTTGAGGCCTGAACTAGACAGTTATTCTCACATTGAAGCTTGAATTTTTTATTCAAATTAATCCTTGAATTTGACAATTGTTCTCATGTAGAGCCTAAATTTTTTTTTTGTCCAACCATGATTTTTTTTAAAATAAGTTGGACAAAAAATATTTAGGCACTAATGTGGGAATAATTGTTAAGTTCATAGGCTAACTTAAAAAAAAAATTTGAAGTCCTACTCTGAAAACAGTTACCTAATTTAGAGACTAGTTTAAACCAAAAAAAAAAAATCAAAACCCAATGTTCATACTTAACTCTTATATTTCTTCTATAATTTTTTCCATATATTTAAAATATGATGTTCTATTGACCAAAAAAAAAAGTTAAATTTTCAGCAGGTATCATAATCAGATTACATTAATAGCACCTTGGATTGATACTGTGATGCAAATGATATTTTATTAAATTATTGGAAGTCAATTCTCTAATATTATATATAAAACATGGTGGGATGAGAAAGATTAAATGAATAAATAGTTTAATGTTTGATTTTGACTCGTGGTTTCATGGGTTTATCTACTTGAGCCAATGGGATTTAGATGAAAGATATCTTTATAAAAAGAAGCATTAATGTTGAAATTCATGGCTCTAAATTAAAGCATAAACTAAAATGCAATCCAAATCATACTTCATAACCTCTAATTTGCCTTTCAATCATGTCGCATTGGCATGATCAGTAATTTTTTATTTGTTGATTCCGTTTTAAGTTAGAAGAGTTAACACCATCTGTATACCCACCTTGCATCCACACACATTGCACGTCCAATCCACCATAATCAACTATCATACCAGGGGTAAAATCATTTGAGTTTAGGTTTCTAATTACAAGAGCCAGCAAACCAAAGGTGAATTCTTTTGCCTAACAATTTATTTTCACTCATTTTAAATAATGACACCTCAAAATGAAAGATTGAAGCTCATTGGATTAAATTTGTAAAGTTGGCCGAATTATGCTTGTTTCTAGTTTCTAATTGTTCTAACCGAGAAATATTGTTCTCTACAGGAGCACCTTTGAGAACAACATTATGTTAGGAACAACTTTAGAAGGTTGGCAAGATTTTTGGGTTGTTTCACTTTTGGGATGGCTTGGAGGCTCGGATATGAATATTGCTAAGAAGTTCACTTCTTAAACTTTATTTGGAATACAAGTGCTTCCCCCTTATGTTTTCATTGAACAAACAATACATTTGCACTTAAGACCTTGCTTGCTAAAATATTTTAAGAGGGTGTAACCGACCTTATATCCATTATTCATAAAACTTGCCTTCCATTATCCACATTCAAGTAACTTTTCCAACTTCCATTTCTCATTATTTTAACATGTTGATTCTCACTTTCTTATTGCGACTATTCTTTAATATTTTCTTTCCAAGGCCTATAAATAAAGGCTTAAAAGTTTCATTTGGGGACTTTTTTTTAAATATTTTGGGCAAATTTAGCACTCTAAAACTCTCTTTGCAACTTTCTTTCTACAATCACAACAACCATCATAGCTATCATCTTTCTCATCGTTATTGTGCCCATCACCATTGTCTGCCATTGTACTTGTTTTTCCAAAGTCTGCTTCAGTCCTCCTCTTTACCATCTGCCCACCACTTCTCGTTTTTCTAGATTGTAACGTCTCCTCACCTTTTTGAAAGAACTCTTTACATTTTGGTGATTCCACTGGAGTGAATCGATTATATTCAATGAAACACCTATCACATTTTCTTTAGCTTTATTGAAAACCATGGAGGATTATGGAAATTTAATCCCTTCATATATCCCAGACTTAATGACGATGAAAGCAAATAAGGAAATGATGCAAATATTATAGGAAAATAACATAAATATGATTGAAACTATCTCTCTATTCACACCCCTTTCTAATCCCTTTTCTCATACCCAACATGTAAGAAACACTTCTACTGGAGTTGCCCCTATAAAAAAATGCCAATGGAGAAAACTTTTTTTATGCTTCCAACCATGTACTTCCTGTGACAACTGGCATAGTCATCACCTTGAACGCTAACATATCTACCATCTAACTCACCATAAATTCCTAGGCTAGAGTTTCCTCCTTAATAGCACAACCTACTAAACCCGTGGTTTTGTCACCAAAAAGGAATTGCAAAGGTTGTTAGAAGAAAAAAAAAAGCCTTGGTTTCTTTTAGTTTGATATCAAACTATCATACCCTACTAGGGTAGCTGCCAAACCTTACCCTAAGGATTACACCAGTCCTAAATTTAAGCACTTGAATGGCAAGTCTAGTGGTGTCGTGAGTGTGAAACCCAAATTTTTCCTGGGCCCAATTAACAAACCAAACCAACACCAAAAAAACAATAAATATATTAAGTCCATCATCAATCCATTTCTTACAAGCCCAATAATAAAACTTAGCCAGAAATATACCAAGCCCTAAAAATTAAAACCCAAAACCCCATTACACCCAAATCCCCCAAACAGACCAAACTACAGTGGCCCAGTAACGAAAACAAGCCCAATGGCCCAAAATTTTCAGAAATAGAAACCCTAGGTTTCATTTTCTGCTAGGTGCCGCAGTAGCCACCAAGTAGCCTCCGTACGCCCCATGTGCTGCCTCATACTGCCTCCGTACACCTCCACCTCTCCAATACATGCAGGAAGGACAAACACCACAGCAGCAAATAGAAAAAAAGAACAAACAAACAAATTGTAAAAAAGGGAAATATATGTTCGGCTATAAAGCCAAGGGGATTGGTTTTTGTATTTTTTTTTACACACACACAATCAATACTAAGAAATACATTGAGATACCCGAATACAAAGCAAAAACTAACTTCAAAGGTGGTCTCTTGATTCATCGTTTTTTTTTCTCTGCTTTTATTTATTGTTTTTCTTCCTTATTTCGTTTGAATCTATCAAATACAGTAAAAAGGGGGATCAAATCTTACCTTTCCTCTTGTATTCGCGGCGTTGTGGGCGGTCGAGGTCCACCGATTCTAATGAAAATCAGTGACTAACGAACTCAGGAAATCGAAAGCTTGAAGAAAATGGCTTTTTTGGTTTCCCGACCACTGTGGACGGCGGCTACCACGGCGGAGGCGCGGCAGTCCGGTGACCAGAGCAAGGCCGGACCGACGATCGAAAATCAGGTAGAGGAGAGCATTTGGGGGAGTTTGAGGCCTTTTTTGGGGGAAAGGGGTAAAATGAAGTTTTTTTTATTATGAAACTTTAGCTTTTATAATGCCCCTATACGGCGTCGTTTTGGTTTAGGCATCAGATGCCCAAAACGGCACCGTTTCACCTTGATCTTTTCTTTTACTTTTTAATTTTGCCCCATGACTTTTACCCTTGATTCACTTAGATCCGCTTTGAAAAGCTATGTTTTGAGGGCTTGGGATTTTTTCTCAGTCAGTCCCTCTCCTTTTTGCGCACGTTCTATTTGGGCCCTATTTCCTTTCTCTTTTTTAAAATTTCCCCCTTTACTTTTTTTTCATTTTTATTTCAATCCTTGGCCTATTACTTTAAATTTTTTTATTATAAATTATATTAAATTATTTTATATATTATCTATTTTTAAGTTTTTCTATATATTATTTATTTAAAACTTCTTTACATATTATTTATTAAATATTTTTCATATATTTTAAACTATTTTATATATTATCTATTTTAATTCTTTTATAGGTTATTTAGTCTATACTGTTTTATATATTAACTTTTTTTAAATTCTTTTATTATTCATTGTAAACCTCTTTATTATTATTTTTTAGTTTTCATAAATATTATTTTTTTAGAACCGTTTTATATATATATTTTTATATATTCTCTATTTTAAATTTATTTTTCACATATTATTTATTTTAAACTTTTTATATGTTAGCTTAAATTGTTTTATAAATTATTTATTTTATGTCACTCTATATATTATTTTATTGTTTTGTATATTAATGATTTTAAATTATTTTATATTATTTACTTTAAATTGCTTTTTATAGTATCTATTTAAACCCTTTTTGATATATATTATTTATTTAAAATTATCTTATTATTTATTTCAAATTGTTTTATATTATTTATTTCATTTTTTTCGATTATTGATGTTGGTATTTAAATAATGTATATTGTGTGATTATTGCCATCATATGTACTATAATTCGCTTGTTCATGTTTTCATATTATTGTCATTCATTAATGTAACACTTTACTCATAAATCGTTATTCCATGCTCTATGTTATCAATCCATCGCACTTCATCACTTCAAAAATCGTGTTTAAGTTTTTATATTTCCCTACTAAACCGTTTTATTTTATCCCCAACGACATAAACGCACACCTTTTAAGTGTTATACTCACTATCATTCATAAAAAAGGATTTTAATAAAGGTAATATTTCGTGTTTAGAAATTCGAGAGATCGTGCCCTAACGTACTGGGTTTCGATTTTGCTCGTTTGACCCAAATGAGCGAATATCCTTTTAAAATTAAAATGCAGGGGTTTTGAAAATCAAAAGACAAGCTTATTCTCGAGGGTATAAAATGCAGTGTCCTAATGTACTGGATGCGACATTTTAATACTTCGGGACAAGAAGATTTTTAACATCCGCTTCGATTTATCCAAAACATTTTTAAATTAACATTAATAAAAAAGAGAGGATCGTATTTTAAATTCTCTTCGGGTTTTCAACTTTCGATGTTAAGACATTAATTAATCAATTAGGTACCAATCTTGAGCGTTATGAGGGTGCTAATCCTTCCTCGTGCATAACCAACTCTCGAATCCGTTTTCTCAAATTTCGTAGACCAAAACTTTTGTTTTAGTAAATCAAGGCGCTTTATTAAAACAATCAATCACAAGGTGATCCGATCACACCTCATAAAAATATTGGTGACAACTCCCATCTTTCGTCTTTGCTTTCAAAATAAAAAGTCGATCGTTTTAACACAAACACCAAAAAATGGTTTTGACAGTGAGCATTTGAAAACTATAAGAGTTCCTGGGTTGGATAATTATTTAAAGTTAAGACAATTTTCTAAGTCCTTGACAGAGAAGACATATACTTGGTATGTAAACCTTAAACATGGTTCTATAAAATGATGGAGCCAAATGTGTGCATTATTTAGGGAGAAGTTCTTCATTTCTAATTGTTTGTAATTGTAGATATTTTTTTTGGTTATTAATTGTTCTATCAATAGTAGTTACGAGAAATATTATTATCTACAGGAGCACCTTTGAGAGCAACATCATGTTGGGAACAACTCTACATTGGGAACAAGCTTGGAAGGTTGATAGGATTCTTCGGTTGTTTCACTTTTGGGATGTCCTAAAACGTATGGCTTGAAGACTCAGATATTGATACTATTAAGAAGTTCACTTCTTTACCTTTCTTTGGAATACAAGGGCAAGAAGCGGTGCATTTACACTGAAGACCCTTCTTGCTAAAATATTTTAAGTGGGTGTAACTTTCATGGAATTGTCCTTACACCCATTATTCATATAACTTACATTTTGTTATATTCGTTTATTTTAGCATGTTCATTCTCACTTTCTCATTGTAATCGTTCTTTAATAATTTCTTTCCAAGGCCTATAAATAGTGGCTTAAAGTTTCATTTAGGGACTTCTCTTTTATCTCTTAGGAAAACTTAGCACTCTAAATGTCTCTCTGCAAATTTCTTTTTACAATCTCAACAACCATCGTAGCTCTCGTTTTTTTCAACCCCTTATTGCGTCTATCACTATTGCTTGCCACCACACTTATTTTTCTAAAGTCTACTCTGATCTTTCTATTTGCCATTTCTCCATGATTTCTTATTTTTCTATACAGTAACGTCTCCTCACCATATCAAAAGAACCCTCTATAGTAATAAATTTATTAGATCTCATCTATATTTAGTTGGAAATTTACTGTTTTTGGATCTTAATGCAATAAGGACTCTCATTCCTTTGTCATTTCTAGATATTTTGGAGTCTTATAATAGTAACATTGTGTTTTTAGGGCAAGACAAACATTTGGACCTTAAGAAATAGTAAAAAAAAAAATGTCAAGTTACCAAAGACAAAAGTCATGGAATCCGTGTTATAGTTGAACTTTAGTGGGCCGCCTCATGGGAACTCTTCATTGTTGCCCATTGTGGCTACTTAGAACTATTTTGTATTTTATTTGTTTTAGAAATCTATTTAAAAGCTTTAGGATATTGTTTGATTATTTAATTACTTTTTTGTAGAGTTTGGCTAAACCAAATTTTATATTTCTGTATTGGGAGAGTTATTTTTATTAAATTTTATCAAGTGTGTGTTTATTTTAAAAAGTTGGCCAATCATGACAAATATAGAAATCGGATTTTTATTCGCCAAATATTTGTGTTGTTGTCCCCAATAGTTTTAGAACCCTAAACGTACCAAAGCTCATCCTTTTTAAAATTTGGTCACAAGTTTTCTTAAAAAACTTTTAATAACTTTCGATGATTTTTTGCTCTCATTTTATTTCTTCCTATTAAATTAATTAAGGGTGAGTTTTGATGGACAGTGTTTAGTGTAAAAACAACGATAGTGATGAGATTAGATACTATAGCGATAAATAAAAAATAAGTTAAATACACCGCACCTCACCGCCCATCAAAACTCGTTATAAAGCATTTTCTTTATATTGTCTTAGCGAACTATAAAGATTGCGCACGTTGGTCATTCATTTGTGCTAACATTACAAATTACATCGTCCATTCGGTTGGCCTCTTAAAGCATTTAAGTTTATTGTTTTCTTTTGAAGATTTCACAATTTGCCCCTATAAAACTTGATTTTTTTATTAACTTCATTACGATGAGGAATTAATTCATTTGAGTGTAAACAGAAGTGCTAATG
Organism: Gossypium hirsutum; assembly: GCF_007990345.1. Taxonomy (NCBI): domain Eukaryota; kingdom Viridiplantae; phylum Streptophyta; class Magnoliopsida; order Malvales; family Malvaceae; genus Gossypium; species Gossypium hirsutum. Next base: position 97,290,319 of record NC_053428.1, on the reverse strand, counting down.
GTGAGGATTTTTCTTCCTTATTCTTAACCTATTTTTGCAGATTTGGATATGTCTTCAAGTAATAGCAAGGGAAAGGCAGATATACTCTTTGGACTTGAGAAGATTTTTCAAGAATATGAATGTTGATTGTGGTGAAAAAGACCATCTGAAATGTGATACTACTACATTATGAGTTATTTCATGTCTAGTTTAAAGTCTTATTCTAGCTATCATCAACCAAAAACAAAAAAACAAAAAATCTTTATTCTAGCTTTCAACTAGACTTGGTCCAAGTCTAACAATTTTAAGTACCATTATTAATTTAATTTTTTATAAATTATAAAAGACCTGTCAACCTACTGGCTTTGTCATCGAATACACTCTTAACCTATATATTATCAATATAGACTTCAATATTATTGCCCAAGTTTATCTTTGAATAACTTATTGATCAAGCTAACATAATTTTATCCAACAAGCATGAGTTTATAACAAAAGAGTTCATACTCTATGATGAAAGAAATTTTTTTCTTACTCTTCCTTTAATTTAAAATAAAATATTTAACATATAAAAAATATTTAAAAAGAAAATATAAGTATATTCATATCAGACTTTTATATAATGGTTTTAGTTGAGCTTGGTCTCACTCACACCAAATTAGAAAGTTACTTAAAAATTAAATTATAACTTAAATACATTCTATTTATGAGATTGTTTTAGTAGTTTACATTTTATATAAGAAAAAAAAAGCTACATTTGTTATTAATATAAGTATAATTACTTTAGTTTTCTCTATTATTTCTTTTTTTTTTAAGAAATATTAATAAAATCGAAAATAGTACTTAAGCAAACTCACAATCGAGAGAAATTTTTAAATCTCAAATCGATAAGTTTACTCTGTACACCTGAACTTATATCTAAAGTTTAACAAATTGATGACCAAAGGATAATAAGACCACCCGAACAAGCTCATGGTCGCTTTATTGGCTGTTGAATGAAATCAAAGGAAGGACATATAATGAAAGGACGAGCTTAACGAAACACAGTCATGCAAAATGACCCCAAATTTGGACAAATTTGACGTTGGACAATTCAGTGCCAAAATAACAGGCTTGCAGTCCGACTCGATGAGCAGCTTATCACAACACTCATCATTCAGCTATGACAGCACCTCTCTGATAGCGAGCAGTTCAGCCATGCATGCGTTCGAAACAAAAGGGAGAGAAGCAGAAACTCCCCGAACAAAGGTCCCTGAGTGGTTACAGATAACGGTAGCAAACAAGGGAAACTTCCTGCGCGTCGTTCGCTGCTGCATCAATCTTACTTTTTATAAATATATAAATAATCTATAACCATACAATTATTAAGTTTTTGATTAAGTTAACAAAACATTAAATTAATTAAGAAAAGAGTTAAAAATCATTCTTTAACTAACAGATATTACTATCAGCATGTTTTTTTTTATATATAAAATCTAGGAAAATAATTTAAATTCAAATTAAATCTAAAAAAAAAAAACTCTCACATATGGTCAGACTTCAACTTGAAATATAAAAGTTTTCAAAGTTTCAGCTTTGTCAATTTCAATCAAATTCTTGATTTTTTTTCATTCAAACATGAATCGATAACCTTTTTTTAGTCCTATTTTGAACAATTATACTATGCAATCACTTCACTTTTTCATTTATTAATCTTTACTCCATTCATTTTTAGGCATGTTATTATTTAGTGTTAATTGAAAAATATATTATGTTTATATTAACATAGGGTGTAATTTATGGTTCCATATAATAATAATTAAAATATTTTTATAAATAATTAGATTTTTTTAATTGAATATTATTGAATTAAAAATAAGAGAAAAAAGTGAAGAGAATTCTTTGAAATTGTAGATGTTAAATTTTAATCTCAACCTTTTAAAGTGATTAAATTTCTTTCTGAAAATTAGAATTTAAGGCTTGTAATTATTAATACTTGAAAACTCATGAAAATTCTTCGAAATATATACAGAAAATAGGAGTTTTTAATATTTTTTAGAGGACAAAAAGTAAAATTTATTTTTAACTTCGTTTCTTTTGAATTTATGAAACTGGACCCTTAATTCCCCATAGTTGCCCTGAGAAGTCGAGCCTAATGAAGAGCAAGGTAGTTCAATTTCTGCATTATAAAAGGAACTGATGCATTGTTTATAATGTTAGGGTTAAAAAAACCAAAAAATATTACAAAAAAAAATTATGCATCAAATCAACTATTTGATAACCGGTTCACCTTCATGTATCGGTGCCTTGGCAGAGAAGGAATAGCAGAAACATGACGATCATCGAAATAACAAACCCTAACAGTTCTCAAGCTCTGCACCAGATGTTATTTTAGAGCATTGCTTTAATACTGTAGTTTTTCAAGAATGATCTTGCGAAAAGCTTCAGATAGTAATATTGGTCTTGATCGGTTCAGGTTGAATGGCCTTTTGCACAAGCTCAGTTTGTTCCTTCACATGCACAGAATAGAAGCCAGTAGCAGTGGAAGCAGATGGAGCACGGCCAATGTATCTGATATCGTCAAAGGTTCCTCTACCCAAAGCAATCATTGCAGTGGCAAGACGAGGTGCGATGTAATTGTATGCACCCATGTTCATCGGTTCTTCCTGGCACCAAACAATCTCCGCATCTGACAGTAACCAACAGAAAATATCAGGAAAAACGAAAACGCATGAAAATAAATAAAGGATCACAATTCATTAAAAACTACTAAACCTAACAGTATGTATAGCTAGGACATCAAGTTTCGTTAAACAAAAGAGGAGAGTTGGGAGACATAAGAGAATCCAAACGGAATATACGACTTCAACAAACTGAACAAAATTTGTTCAGAACCCTAGTAAGTTCTCAAAAAGATATAAGTTTCAAATTGTCTTTAGGTTCACCGAGGATTGCTATAGATCAAGTTTTAGTCTAAGCTTGGACAACATACTTGGATATCGCTTAAGCTCCCGCTGGATTAGGTCATAAGGAAATGGGCAAAGCTGTTCCACACGACAGATAGCAACGTCGCTAGCATTGTTCTTCTTTCGCTCATCATCAAGCTCATAGTAGACCTGAAAGCAGATGGAACATGATTATGGTCTACAGAAATGACACAGAACCATTAAACCTGCAGAGAACTACCCTTAAAGCCCAACAAGATAACACATTTTATGAATCTTAGTTGCCCACTTCATTCTAAAAGATAAAATTCCAGAATTAAACGGCTATTATATGTCATACAAGAGGGAAATAAGTGGAAACCAAGGGCATAGCATACCTTTCCGGAACAAAGTACCAAGCGTCTGATACCCTCCTCGAGGTCGGAGTGCATATTCTGATCTTTTATAAGGCGCTTAAATCTGGTTCCTTGTTTATCAAAACCAGGGTGGCCTTGGACATCATCAAATTCAGAAAGATTTGATTTGCAGTCCTTGTGACGAAGTAAGTTTTTGGGGGACATCACAATAAGAGGCTTACGGAATTCCCTGTGTATCTGAAATAGGAGAGAAGAAATGATAAGGAAATGGCAAGACTAGCCCCGAAGCTGAAACATCATTAATAACCATTAGTAGCACTGACCTGACGCCGCAAAACATGGAAGTAATTAGCAGGTGTTGTAACGTTAACCACCTGCGAGTTGCACTCCTGAATTTGTTTACGAAGAGTTGGATCCATCTCAGGTATCACAAAAGGATTGTCATCACTCATCTGCAAAAATTTATAAAGATGTAGTTATCAATGCACCATTGAGTCCCCTTTTTTATTTTTATGTGAAAATGACATGCTAGGGGGCACAGCCTGATTTTGAATAAAGGATGATGAAGCTAAATCATGATGCAAAGAACAATGCATGCTATTTCATGGGGAATACCTGAAGATAACGCTCTAGTCGTGCACTTGAATGTTCTGGACCTTGTCCATCATAACCATGGGGAAGCAGCACAACGAGACCTGTTTGACGCAGCCACTTTGCCTCCCCGCTACTTATAAACTGATCAAATATCACTTGAGCACCATTAGCAAAGTCACCAAACTGAGCTTCCCACATAACCAATGAATTTGGATTCTCCATCGAGTAACCCAATTCGAATCCAAGCACACCAAACTCAGAAAGAGAACTGCACTCAAAGACCACATGTTGCTCAGAAAAAGAATCCAAAATTTAAAAAAAAAAAAAAAACAGATCAAAAGGAAAAATGCCACACAAAACTAAAATGCACAATTTAACAATTCTCCAGCAGGGACATAACTTTGCACAAGAAGCAACGATATTGCCACCTAAAGCAGAGAACAGTATGTTTGCAAGTGAAAGATAAACTTAGTATTGTGAACTTGTACACATTGCATACAGTGAACCACATAGAAACCAAATTCCAGGTATAAGGAGCAGTCAAGTGGAAAAACTCTCAATAAGCTAAAGCCATAATGCAGAAAACAATTGATATTTAATTTGGAATAACTACATAAATAGATTCCAAATTAGCCTTAATATCAAATAGTTACACAAATAAAGGTGTCGTTTTCTTCTTTTTTATTTTACTATTTTTCCTTGAAAATGTAAAATATAGATGGCTTCTCTTCCTCTTACAGGATTTCCAAGACAAATAGTCAAATACAAAACCACATCTTGTACAGTCACTATCAGAGAACACGTATTATATGGATTGAAAAATTAGCTATTACACAAAGTCCAAAGCATTGAAAGGGTTACCTATTGCTGACAGTAAACATCTCCTCATTTTGGTTGATGATAACATGGTCCAGAGGGCAATACTGTTCCCCGGTTTCCTGATCATGAATCACAGAATGCCGATGACTGAATGTACCCCTTTCAACATCCTGACCACTCAACCTAACGTGGTTACCTTCTACCAGTAATGTAGCAAATGCAAGTGCTTCACCCATAGCCCAGTCAAGGCCCTCCCCTGTCTCAATCATCTGTGCACGTTGCTCATAAACCTTCTTCACCGCTCTATGAGGCTTAAAATTATCTGGAAGGGTTGTGATTGCTTTGCCAACATTCTTCAATATCTCGGGTTTAACCCTGCATAACATGCAAGTTTCATCAGCAAGTATAAGTAAGAGATACCAAAATGAAAGTTGAAATTGACAAAGAAGCCAAAATACCCAGTGTTCCGAACACGTGAAATTTGTTCAGGTGACTTGAATCCCGTCCAGTAAGCAGAAAGCCAGTCCCGTCTTTTGGGAACATAATCTTTGCTGCCTAAGAATTCTTCATTAAGAATTGTACTGACCTTCTGACTTATATTACCAATGTCTTCATCTGTCACCTGACCAGACTCCAACAACTTGTTTCGGTAGATCTGAAGTGCTGAGGGGTGATTCCGAATAATCTGTTGAAAAAAAAAAGGAAGAATTTACATATGTGAAGTTCAAGTAATTTCTCAGGAACATATTAAAAAACAAAAAAACAAAAAAAAAAAAAGGTAGGACCAACTAAGATATGCCTAATGGGGAAATAAATAGCCAAAAAGGTAAATAGGCTGCAGACCTTATACATCTTTGGCTGTGTAAATGATGGTTCGTCAATCTCATTATGCCCAAATCTACGGTAGCAGACCAAATCAACCACCACATCTGAATGGAAGGCTTGGCGCCATTCAGCCGCAAGTTCACATGCATGGACAACTGCCTCAACATTATCTCCATTTACGTGGAAAATGGGAGCATTCAAAGCTTTGGCAACATCAGTACAATACTGTGAAGATCTGCCTGCCCTTGGATCAGTTGTAAATGCCACTTGGTTGTTGACTACAATATGTATAGTTCCACCAGTAGTGTAGTTTGGAAGTGCACTAAGATGAAGAGTTTCATAGACTACACCCTGTCCAGCAAAGCTGCCATCTCCATGAATCAAAACAGCCATGTTCTTGGTCCTATCCTCATCATTGGAGTAATACTGCTTTGCTCTAGTTTTTCCGACAACAACTGGGTCCACAGCCTCCAAGTGACTGGGGTTAGCAACTAAAGACAAATGAATTCTCTTTCCACCTCTTGTTGGTCGATCATAGGAAGTTCCCAAGTGATATTTAACATCACCAGTTCCTGTGTAAAGCCCAACTTCATCCACAGGCCTTGTACCACCACTGAACTCACTAAATATTTGACGAAGTGGTTTTCGGACAACATTACCTAGCACATTCAATCTTCCTCTATGAGGCATTCCAATTACGATGCTTTCAACCCCTAGATCTGCAGCCCTATCAAACATCTCTTTCATTCCAGGAATTAAAGTTTCACCCCCTTCTAGCCCAAATCTCTTGGCTGTTGTCCACTTGGTAGCCAAGAAATTTTCAAACTGTGTACTCCATATAAGCCTATCAAGAATGACTTCGCGCCGCTGGCGATTGTACTGCATTGGTGTTGGAGTTTCAATCTTGTCTCTCAACCAGTTGCACTTGTCACGCTCAGCAATGTGCATGTATTCAAACCCAATGCTTCCACAGTAAGCCTGCTCAAGCCGAGTCAAAATCGACCTAAGTGTCTGCACGGGTCGGTTTTCTGATAAAAATCCAGCCATCCTCCACACACCTAGAAAGAATTCTCTATCAAGATCAGCTTCAGTAAAACCATAAAAAGCTGGATCCAAATCATCAGGGATTTCCCTTTCCTCTAAACCCAGCGGATCCAGCTTCGCTTTCATGTGACCATTAACCTGGTAAGCCCTCACAAGTAATAACAATCGCATACTCTCCTGAATGGTCTGGCCCGAAATTCCTGGAGATGTGGCAGCCTGACCAACAAAATTCCTGAAGAAATTGTCCCACGACTCATCAACACTATCTGGGTCAGCTTCCCAGGCCCTTTGAAGCTCCTCTAAGTATACACTACTGGTTCCATCTAAGAAACTATCAGTTAGCTTAGAAAGTGGAACAGGGCGAGGAACGGGAGCAGTCTGTGCCTTTGATTTAAAGACAGTGGTGTGAAAATATCGACTCTGTGAAGGAACAATGCGTGATCTTGTAGCATATGATCCACCCTGAGACAAAGTCCTCCTAATGGCAAGCTTTGCCACACTTGACCCAGCTCTAAGCCACCCCATATCTATCAATCAACAATATTTATGAGCCAACAATTCTCAAAGATTGTAACGTACCTCCACACTCAGAACTCTATCAACACTCGCTACATTCTTACTTCACCAATTAGAAACCTATTTAACATATATATTTTAAAGAAAAAAAAAGGTTGCATATATGAAAATTCAACAACACTCATAGCTCAAATACAAGAAAATGAATAAAAGTGTTGAATTTATAATCTAATTTCAGTAATATTCTTAATCTAGTATCCATAAAAGTGATAGCTTTGATAGTTCAAGTTTACCAAAATACTTAAAAACTTTGAATTTATGCTCAAATAAAATTAGCCTAGAACAAGGTTATAAAAAATTTCTAAACAGTATAATTGATCAAATGCTTATAACTGAATAAAAAAACAATTAAATTCAACCGTCTTAACATTAACAATTAAAGTAACCAATGTACAATCTTAATCAAAATCAGAACTTCTTAAGCGTAACAACAATAGAAATTAAGTCCAAAAGCATAAATTCTCCTCACTTCCTTCAAACAGATCAAATCGATATTTCTTGGAAACAAAATTTAAAGCTTGAAAAAAAGCCAAGCTTTTGACCGATTATAGCATATTCATCCACACGGAAACCAACAAAATTATTAAAAGAAATCAAAATCAAAGTAAAAAACGAATGCAAGCAGAATAAACTAATAATGTAATAATGATAACAGAAAGGAAACAGATTTTCCAGAGAAACTGAAGAGTTAATCAGATTTTAGAGAAGTCAGATGAAAGTTGAAGAAAAAAAAAACTGAAGTTAAAGGACTGTTTGGGCAGGAGGAAAAATAAAAGGTTACCTGGAAAATATGAGAGAAAATTAAAAACCCTATAAGTGAAGTTGACGTTGGCTGTGTTCGCTTAAGACTCTTTATTTTTTAAGTTAGGACCAAAATATTGGTCTTGAACTCTGTTTTTTTTCGGCCTAAAGAAAAACCTCTCTTCCGTTTTATTCTTCGCTTTTTCTAGTAATTTCTTCAAATAGTGAAAGGCTAAACTATTCCAAATTTATATTTTGGTCCTTTAATTTTAAAAAATATATAAAATAGTCTTTAAATCATTTTAAAATTTTTATTTAAGTCGTTGAACTATTAGAAAAGTTTTTAATAACTTGATAGTTAAGTTCTCTTTTTCAAATGTCCAACTAACAAGCTTCAAGTATCAATTTAATGATAGATTAATACTCATCGATGAATAAAATAGCAAACATTATATCCAAGTTGGTCTAGTAGCTAATGTTGGAGATTGGAGAATAAAATTATTTGGATTTTGATATACAAGTTCGTGACATTTTAGCTATTTCACGAAAAAAAACTAAACTTTAAAAGTTAGTGGGAATGATTGATTTCGATTGGTGTAGGCAATGTGAACAAAAAAGGCACATACAGTTGTGATTTTAACAATTTAGTTACTTAAATAGAAACTTTCAAATAGATCAATGCTCATTTATAACTTTTTGAAGTTGAGTGACTAAAACGTAAATTTACTAATAATTTAATAAATTTAAGTATAACTTATCTGGAATGAAATCCCTAAATTTTAATTTTTTTCTTTTTTTTTCCTTAAAGTTAGACAATGGCAATTTTTTAAAAATTTTGTATATAAAAAATATAAACATTCGAGGCTACATAAAGAGTTTATTACTATTTTTCTTTTGAAGTAACAAAGAGTTATTATTAAATATATGTAGAAATTTTGTTTCTTACTTAATAAATTCAGACCAGGTTGAGATAAGATATTTTTAAATATGTAGAACATAGACCTGATTCGAAAAATAGGTTGAGAATTTTACCTAAACTTAGGGTTCTTTTAGATGGGCGATATATTTACCAACGATTAGTGTAAAATAAAATAAAATAAAAACAGTGACGATAAGATTAGATAATGTAACGATATTGTAGCATAAGACAAAAAATAAAGCTAAACACATAGCACTGGAAGTAAACGTCCATCCAAAGGGACCATCTGCCCAAACAATATTAGTGTTTTTTGCGTTTAACCCGGCCTGCCCAGATTTTCTTAGACTCTTTGAATCACTGTCTCAAGCCATCTATTTGATGTATTGGGCAAAGATATATTGAAGGTTTTCCAAGATTTTCCTGTCTTAAGAGTGTTTCTTTTGGAGAATCATGCATTGAACATGATTATGAGCACAAAAGCGTTAAGAAAAATGAAAAGTCGGAGTAACAAAAGTGTTTCCAAAAATATTTTTGAGAAGTATTCCTAAACATAGGTAAACAAAATGTAGGGCATGTTTTTAATGGGTAACAACAAGAAGAGGAGTGGAGAATTATAGATCCGCTGAATTTAGTTGAATGCAAGACATGAAGCAAATATGATTGGATTGAGAAATTGAAAACAGAAGAATAACACAAATTTTTTGGGGTTTTCTACCCAAAGGAAATGATGAAATTTCAATTTAATGGACAGATTTAGACTTTTTGTAAATATGGCTTTCGGCTTTAACTTAGTGGTCTTGACTTTAATGGTTGTAGGGAAGATATGGATTTGGCTTTAATGGTTTTATAATTTTATATCCATGTCAATAAATATATTAAATAAATGTAAAATTGGGCTAAGGCAAGTCATCCTCGAGATAAAAATAATTTGTCCAAGACTCAATCTAAAGAGAGAGAGAGAAAGAGAGAGAGAGAGAGAGAAGGTCCCATGTGTCAAGCTTCTATAAGAGTCAGAGGCAAGTGGCCAAGTGGTTTGCCACTATAAGCCTGGGTAGGGTGGCAATTGGACATACTTTCAATTATCTCATGGAACGTGATGGTTGAAGGCATGGATGGTGGTTAATAAGTGGTGCTCTTATAAGTGTTAAGCTGAGAGCTGCATCAAGGTGTTAGGGTATAACAATTTCTCTCCCCCAAACCAAGAGGGAGGTTATATAGTGGTCTGTCTCAATACGTTATAGGCATTTAGTGCTTTGAGGTATTTTAGGGGAAATAACATGCAATGGCTGAAATTTGGAATGATAGGGTTTCTGCGTTGGATGCACGTGTAGTCCATGTTGCTTCAGGACATGCACATGCATATACGCGCATTAATGATTGTGTGTTACAACACTTTATCGAGAAATCCTTCCAATTGTTATCTGTCATTAAATGTTTGAAATTACTAGATGTAGCGTTCATTTTGGATTCTGAAATGGAGTGTTCAAGAAGCTTCGTTAGACCAAAAAGTCTATAAATCTTTGGGTTTTAGAGTCTATTATTCATTACTAGATCTGAAAATTTTCTTAAGTTTTTAAAGTTTAAACTTTCCATTCTTGAGTTTGTACTTCACCGGCGTAGTTTATATCGATGTGTAGTTCCTATTTTTGGTAAGTTTGATTCTTCTATGGTAGGTTTTAGGGTTTATTTTAGTATACTGTTAGCAAAAATGATTAGAGGAAATCGAGGTAGGGAGGCTGACAGTAGAACAAGTGTTAAAGGTCGTTAAAAGGCGAAGTGACGAGATCGTAGATGTAACACCCCTCACCCAGAGTGAACCAATACATCACGAGTAAGGGATGTCACATTTGGAAACTAAAGCTACTCAACTCAAACATCAATTTCAAAACTTTTTTTGTAACAAAAGTAGACTCTTTTAAGGTTATTCAAGTCATTTCTAGGATTTCTTTAAAGTTTGGTTACAAACGAAGACCAAATGAGGCTTATTCGGGTCAAAATAGGGTCAATTTTGCAACACTAGGATGTTGATGTTGCAACATCGGAAAAAATTACTCTAATTACATGTCCAATGTCGTGACATTGATTTTTGATGTTGTGACACTGAAGATAAATTACCCAAAACATGTTTGAAACCTCTAAAACCAAGTCCAACTATCATCAATCATTTCATATCACATTTAAACATTATAAAACATAAATTTCCATTAAAACATCATATGTGTAACACCTCTAACCCATATCCGTTGCCGCAATAAGGTTATGGAGCATTATCGAACAAATGAAATAGTAAACTATTTAATTCATATATCAATGCAATACATATTCTAATTTCATTCAAATACATTCATAACGTCCCTTAATTGAGCCCTCAAGGCCCAAAAAATACAATAGAAACAATCCGGGACTAAATCGAAAACATTTAGAAAGTTTAGGAAAAAATTAGAAAAATTTACACTGCAGAGGTTACATGGCTGTGTGACCAAGCCGTGTGGCTCACACAGCTAAGACACACATCCATGTCTCGGGCCATGTAACATTCGAAATAGGAACACACGATCGTATCCTAGCCTATGTTTGTGCCCTTGTTACTCATTGACTTGGGTCACACGGCCAAACTACATGCCTGTGTGACAGGCCATGTAACTCTCGAAATGGCACCACACGCCCGTGTGACAGGCTGTGTGCTAGGTCGTGCAACTTTCAAAAAGCAACCATTAACAACCTAAAAGGGACACACGGCCGTGTCGCCTAGTCGTGTGCCACATACAGTTGAGACATACATCCGTGTTTTAGGCCGTGTGGACAAGAAATAGGCCAAAATCAAGCCTTTTCTTTCACCCAATTTCAACAAGTACCAACACACCAAATGAACCTATGATCAAGGCACCAAAACATGCCAAAATATGCATAATAAGATCATTTCTGTAACGACTCGAATTTTACGGTTATCGAAAAAGTTTATTTTCGGGTCTTTGTTTCTGAAAAATGGATTCGTAAATATTTATTAAAAATATTTACGAAGTTAATTGAGTGATTAATTAGAGTTTAATAAGATGAATTAGCTTAAATTGAGGCTAAATAGGTATAAAGATTAAATTGAATAAAGTGTGAAAGTTGAATTATAGATTAAAAGAAAATGTAAAGGACCAAAATGGTAATTATGCCATTTGTCCTAATTTAGGCGGCAAAAGATAGAAAAATCTAAGATTTTTCTTACAATAATTAATTTATTACTATTATGGTTATTATTATCATTTAATTGATATTAAATTATTATATTATTAAATAAATTAAAATAGTGACAAATGTGTGGTAATAAAAATATACATGTGTAATAAATATTAGAATACATTTGTAATACATGTATGTATTTACTTATTATTTAAGTAAATATTATTATATTAAAATTATTATTGTATATTAATTAAATAAAGTAAATGAATGAATGAATTAAAGAAAGACAAATGTGTGATGATAATTAGATACAAGTGCATTAATAAAAATACATACATTTGTAATACTTGTATTTAGTTATTAAATAGATAATTATTAAGTAAAAGATATTTATTAATCAAATAATTATATTATAAGATTTTTATGTAACAAATAAATTAAATTATGACAAATGTATGGTTATAAATGGATACAAATGTACTAATAATATATACATATATAAATAATAAATAAGTATTACTAATTTAAGTATAAATAATATATATATAATAATTTAATGAAAATAAAAGAAAGGAAAAAAAGGAAAGGAAAGAAACAGAATAGAAGAAACGAAATAGAGAAGGAAGGAAAAAAAGAAAGAACGGAATGAAGAAAAGGGAAATTTGAGGGTTTGAAGCTTGAAGTCTAAATAGATAAGTCAATTTAGCCCTTTTTACTTAATTTTGATGTTTTAAAAGCCTTGGAATAAGGTTTTGATGGAATTAAGTTGATATTTTGGAAGATATTAAATTTCTAAATATGGTTCATGTTGAATAAAATGATAAATTAGGAATTAAATTGATAGAAATTCAAGTTAGAAGTGAAATAAGGATTGAATTCATAAGTTTCATGCTTTAGGGACTAAATTGAAAGAAATTCAAAATTATGTATTTATGGAGAAATTAGAGAGTTGAAATTTGGTTTTAAGTGATAGTTGAGTGAAAAATAGAGAATAAATTGCAAAGAAAACAAGTTAGTTTGAATTGGGATTAAATTAGAAGTTATGTAAATATTGAGTTGAAATTGGAATAAATAAAATGAAATTGTATATTGATGAATTTTAAATTGTTTTAATTTTTGTAGCTAACATTGTGTCGGAAATCTCGGGTAAGCAAGAAAAAGGTAAAGTCGACAAGGGTTAGCTCGGAAATTACGGTTTGTATTTCTATAATCCGAACCTAGTTATTAATTGTTATATTTTTTTATTCAATGCATTTAGTAAATGTTGAGGTGAGAATTATTGTGTTTATAATGGAAATGGATTAATTTGGTATGTGATGAATTTATATTGATTGAATTAAATTGAATTATATATTATAAATATATATATATATATATGTGTGTGTGTGTGAATATGATATTGTGCAATTATGATAATTGAATTTTGGGTAAATGTTATGATAAATAATTAAGATGAGAATTATTTGTATTGTGTCTTTATAATTGAAATGAATTGATTTAGTAAGTGATAAATTTATTAAATTTATATGAATATATGTGATTGATGTGGAAATTGAATATTGAATGTACGTTATATTGGAAAATATATTTGTTAGAAATGTGATGAAATTAGTATGAATAAGTGACTATTGTGAAATCGAATATTTGTTATTGAAAAGTGAATTGAATTATATTGAATAGAGTTGTAATTAAATTGAGAATGAAATTGAAATCGAAAAGTAATATGCAATACCCTATTAACTAGTCAGGCTGAGTCGGATATAATTGGCATGCCATAGGATTTGGAAGGGTACGGGATTTATCGGCTTTGCCAATCAGGCACTTTATGTGTCGTATCAGGCACCTCGTGTGTCATTTCAGGCACTTATGTGTCGTATATTGATCAGGTATTATGTACCGTTTAGGCACAATGTGTCATACTAGTGTTTTGGGTTGGAATCTGTGTATCTGTCAATGTCCGAGTCATGTAAATGGGATAAATAAAAATACTGAATGACTGATTTCTCTAATGATTGATTGTTACTGAATAATAAAGATCAATTGACCGTTACCGATAAATACTGACTGTTATTGAAATGGATAAGTACAAAACACTGATTGAGAAGTGAATAGTTGAATATAGTTTATTGATATTAAACAGTGAACTAAAGTATGACTGAGACAAATGAATTATATACATTTGAATTGGATAAAAGTGAATAATATTATTGTTTAAATGACTTGTGAATAAATCATAGAAAGCTAAACAAATTAGTAAGTGAAAAGAATGGAATAAGTTATAAAGAATTTATCTATGAATTAAATAATTGAATAATTGTAATTGTATATAATTTTAAGTGTTTGTTATAAATTTTCATTTCATTAAGTGTTCGGATTATAGAAATATCACTGAGTTCATGCTCAGCGTACAGTTTGTTTCCGTGCGCAGGTTAAGTTAAAGCTAGAACGTGGAATCAGGATCCCAGGCCGGTCCTGAATTCAGCGAGGTAAAGCGTGTTAATAGTTGGTAATGGCATCTACCTAGGATATTTTATGTATTTTACGTGTGTGTATTTTGAATTGTCAATGTGTTGATGAAATATTTAGAATTAGGTTTGGTAATGGTATATAATAGAGGTGTGCATGGGCTGGGCTGGGCCGGATTCGGGCCGGGTCCATAAAAAAATTTACCCGTTTTTAAGGTCTGGGCCCGGCCCGGCCCAAAATATGGGCCTAGAAATTTGTCCAAGCCCGGTCCGAGAAAAAAATAGTAGGCCCGAGCCCGGTCCGGCCATATTAATTTTTTTTGCTTTTTTTATTAAATAAAAGAATTTAAAAACATAAAAACAAATATTAAAACAAAAAACAAATAAAAAATGAGACTAAAATAAATTTTAAAATAATACATAAATTAAAAATATAATAAAAAGTAATTATATTAAAATTGAAAAATTGAAACAAATTAGAACTAAATTAAGAACCAAATTATATTAATAACAAAAGTTTTACAATATCAAAATAACATTAAAAACAACAAAAAGAGTAAAGTTAAAGTACTAAAGTTACTTAAAATTAAAAATAAAAAATTTAAAAAATAATTTAATATTAAAATCGGGCCGGGCCCGGGCCAAAAAAATCTTACTCTGGGCCCGGCCCGTTTTCTAAACGGGCCTCGTTTTTTGTCCAAGCCCATTTTTCGGGCCTATATTTTTACCCAAACCCTCTCATTTTTCGGGCGAACCTTCGGGCCGGGCCGGGCCGGGCCGCCCGGCCCATGTACACCTCTAGTATATAATAGGATTTGGCTTAATTGGTGTAAATTTGAATTATTTGATAATTTATTAAATTTGTGATAAGTGTAAATATTATTTTAATTAATAACGGTAAATGAACTATATTAACTGGTAATGCCCCGTAATCCTGTTTCGTGGACGGATAAGGTTTAGGGGGTGTTACAATTTCAATAAATGACATTCAACCAATATGCCATTTAGTCACCTCAATCACAACCAAGCATTCATACTTACATTTGCATCAAAAAGATCATGTTTCATCCAAACAACCTTAACTAAATTCCATATCAACACATAACCTAATTGACCACATTTCAACCATGCCAACACATACCACTTTAGCCATTTAACCCATGCATCATTTTGGCAATAAAAACACCAACCATCAAGGCATCAAATGCCAAAAGCACACCAACCATATTACCATATTTACAAGCCAAACATAACAACTAGTTCATCAAACACAAGTCCTCCTAAACATGTCATTATAACATTGATCAAAACATCAAAAACTACCGATATAATCATTGGATAGTGTAATAGATCTCCGACAAGCTTCCAACCCGACTGAGCTTCCGATAATCTGTAAATTAAAGGAAAATAATTACGTAAGCAATGAATGCTTAGTAAGCTCGTATGAATATTAAACATAACATTTCATCATATATATGAAATTTATACGACAAACGTAAGGCTTTACCAATGCCACAAGATTTATCAAACTATAAAACTATCAACTCACATATACTTTCTATTCATAATATAATAAGATCTTATAAGCTGTACTGCATAATCATCAATCTTTTCTTAAAATGATGAATCATTCCACTTACTTACTTTCAGTTCCGTTTACTTAGCATGAGCTTAATTACATTATCAATCCATGAATTAGTATGATTATTCATGACATAGGTAAATTCACCTTCAGTGTAAGTAAATTTCTCACATATAGATAAGTCATTTAATTCATCAATCCTTTTATCTTATCACATTACATTTCAATTATGAACTTACCATTTCATTACCTTTTCTTACTCATTTCATTTGCAAAACACAAGACATAAACATAAATATCGACCATAACCACGAGCTTGATATAAGCCTAATTGTCATCATCTATACACAAGTTAGTACATTTATACACAACTCTTTTGGGATCAAGTACATGATAAATCATTTCATAAGAAATTACATCATTTCATAAGAAATTATATCTTTTCATTTGCATAGTACAAAGTATAAACACAAAAATTAACCATATGTGTTCCTGTCATCCACAATCTCAACTGGAGAATTGAAACATTCAAATCAAGCTTAAATATATGGTAATTCCATCAAAATCAATAACCAAGTTACCTTACCGAGATTTACAGTCAGATGAATTCATCTATGTTCAGATCAATATTCAATAAATAACAAATCTTTCAAATTCATTAAACAGATTACCTTACCAAGATTTTCTATTCGAAGAACAACTTACAGATAAGAATACATCGTCAGATCAACCGAACACACCAGATAGAAGCTCATAAGAGCTAATCCAACCGAAACACGCTAAACAAAAGCTCATAAGAGCTGATCCAATAGAAACACGCCAAACAGAGGCTCATAAGAGTTGATCCAACAGAAACACGTCAAACAGAAGCTCATAAGAGTTTATCCAACCGAAGCACGCCAAACAGAAGATCATAAGAGTTGATCCAATCGAAACACACCAAACAGAAGCTCATAAAATCTGATCCAACTGAAACACGCCAAACAGAAGCTCATAAGAGCTGATCCAACCGAAACACGCCAAACAGAGGCTCATAAGAGCTGATCCAATCGAAACATGCCAAACAGAGGCTCATAAGAGTTTATCCAACCGAAACACACCAAACAGAGGCTCATAAGAGCTGAGCCAACCGAAACACGCCAAATAGAAGCTCATAAGAGTTGATCCAATCGAAGCACACCAAACAGAAGCTCATAAGAGCTGATCCAACCGAAACATGCCAAACAGAAGCTCATAAGAGCTAATCCAACTGAAACACGCCAAACAGAAGCTCATAAGAGCTTATCCAACTCAAACACACCAAACAAAAGCTCATAAGAGTTGATCTAACTGAAACACGCTAAACAGAAGCTCATAAGAGCTGATCCAATCAAAACATGCGAAATAGAGAATATAACATGAGAGTCCGCAACAAATGCTGAACTTTGGCTTACTCGGGTAATATACAGATATCTCCCTCCACTACTATCTCCACTCCAAACCCCCGCAACACACCAAATAACGATTGTACTTTATCCTGCATTCAATTCAAACTGAGCATCAAATTTAATATTATATCTCAAATTACCATTAATTATCAACAATTAGAAATAAATATTTAAGTTGTACCATGTTAATCTACTTAATTCTTATTGATGTTAAATTCTAACCGTATGAACTTATTTGGCCAAATAGCAAAAATGTCGAAGTATAACAACTTTTTGATAATTTTCCATTCTTCTCGATTTTCCACTCAATCTTGATCTCAAAATCTCCCTCATGCATAGAAAATGGATTGGTCAAATCTGGTTTCTCCAAAAATGGAGTTCTTCTCGTCAAAGAAGAAGAACACAAAACAAAATTATGTTTTGTTTTTTCTTTTTCTTTTTCTTTTTCTTAATTAATACTTATTATTTAATTTATTAATATCAAAATATATCATATAAACTAACAAAAATAATCACCAACCGCCCACTCAACTATAATATGGTATATTTACCATATTAGTCCATAAATTTACTTTTTATTAGCTATTAAACATCTTTAGTTAGTAGAATTCAACTTTTACACTTTTTATAATTTAGTCCTTTTTAATTAATTAACTATCAAAACATTAAAATTTCTTAACTAAAATTTAATACAATCTTAATGACACCCCATAAATAAAAATATTTACAGCTCATTTTATGGAAACGACGTCCCGATACCTTATTTTCTAAAATCACTTGACTTTAGGGTATTACCACTTGAACTTAATTAATCATTTATATAACATAAATTACCATATCAAAAACCTTTTTAAAACCATATTTGACACGAAATATTAAATAATAATATTTACAAACTTACTCGTCGGATTTGTGGCCCCGAAACCATTATTTTCGACACTACTAAAAAACGGGCTGTTACAATATGATTCCACATAAACTCAATCAAAATTTAACTAAGTTTGTATGGTTAACAAAATGATCAAGATATGCTTTGCATCAAACTATATGCATGCCATAATTTATAACCAAAAGATCAAAATCATACTCTCTTTTGAGCTTTAGGATGTGATGAGTTGATAAGGTATCTTTGTTTTAGAGATTTAACTCGAGTTTTTACCTACGCGTTGAAAAATAGCGCGTTAAGCTTATAAAAACTTAGCAAATACATCAAGAATTAAAAACTTAGCAAATACATCAAGAATTAAACTTAAAATTTAAATTAACCAACATTATATTCAATGAAATTAAATAGAGAGTAACCATAATGAAATCTTTAACTAATATTCTATAGTTCACTTACCAATTCATTTATATGACCACTTACCCTTTAAATTATCAACCAAATTATACACTCAATAGAACATGTAAGATATGTGCATACACAAAGTCATTTCGATTCTTAAGTTTGTACTTTATCGGCGTAGTTTATATCGATGTGTAGTTCCTATTCCTAGTGTTGAAAACGTGAACTTATGATCGGCTAAATCCCTAATTGATAAATAAAAGATTAACTAATTTCAAAATTCGGGTTTTAATATGAATTAGCTATTAATAACTAGTATTACCTCCTAGACTCTACTAATTGATTAATCAGCGGATACTTATTTATCTCCCAACCTCACTTTCTCCGACAGGATAAACTATGATTTACTCTGTTCGACTTATCTCCCGACCTCATCTCTCCTATGATAACTTCCTAGGGTTATCAAGCCTAGGGTTTAGGAACGTGTAATCTATATCAACTAATCTTATTATGAACCCTTAGTCTTTTGTTAACTAATCGACTTGATTAATTAATCAGTTTAATAATCGAAACATGCAAGATATAAATAAAGCACAAGATTTATTCTGATATTCGTACAAATATTAGTTGATCAGGCTAACAAAATATAAATAAAAGAATAAAATAGAATAGTAGAGTAGAGTAGAGAGAATGCTCGCGAATATATATATTGAAGCACGGATCCGGAGCAATCTCTGCTTGCTATTGTCTTTACATTGGAACAGAAAAGTTCTGACCGAACAAAAAGAAAAGAAAACCAAAAGTTGTGTTTGATGGATGGATGGTTTTATTGATTGATGCCTTAATTTGTCTATAAAAACCTCTTATTTATAAGTTAAAATATGTACACTTTATGCCCGATATGCCCCCGATACTTTAGGTGCCAGTAAAGAATAAAATCTATGAGAATCTGCCAAAAAACGGTTGCCAATGTCATCCTTGCTTATAGCCAATGTTCAAGCTATGGCTCAACATAGGGTGCATGTCACGCCACAAACATTGTGTGTCATGCCATGGCAGTATTTTTGTGGCTTTAGAAATTTTTTTCGTGCTTTCACAGCTCGAAAAGCTTGTGCATCACTCGTCCCAAGTTCCTATGTCAATTGGGACTAAAATTAAGCCTCTTGTACACTTAAATACATAAATTAACCCTACCTAAGGCCCATGTCGACCTAATAGGTCATCAACACTCGTAAAATGTGTTAAAAACACTTATTTTTATTAACTTTTAATTCTAACTACTAAATACTCAAAATGCAATAATAAATACTAAATTGGTAAGAAAACAAAGGAAATAGACCGAAATAACTACCACATTTAACGTCAGGTCAATCATGACATGAATTAGTATCTTTGAATGTTATCATTGAATTTGGTATGTGATGGAATAATATAGATACTTGGTCTGTTAGATTATGTTACATATGGAAATAATTGGAAATATATGATTTGGTTAATGACTATAGTGTGGTATTTTGATGATTGATTTTGGGAGGCTATAGTATATTAAATAAGCTTATGTTTATTGTGAAATGATACGTTATTAGGTTGGCATTATGGTCAACTTTAACATGGTAGGAATTGTTACTTATATTGCATGCTAAGCACAAGTATGACTTAATTCTAGTTGGTAAGAAATGGAGTTGAATCTTGGTATTAGATTAGAATTTAAAACATGGTATGTTAGGTAGTTTAAATGCTAAGTGTTGGTACAAGTATAGATGAATTGATTGAAAAATGTTGTTTATTGTTGAATTGAGGTGTCAATTGTGACATATTGGT
This sequence comes from Gossypium hirsutum, assembly GCF_007990345.1. Classification (NCBI taxonomy): domain Eukaryota; kingdom Viridiplantae; phylum Streptophyta; class Magnoliopsida; order Malvales; family Malvaceae; genus Gossypium; species Gossypium hirsutum. The sequence continues at coordinate 97,269,788 of NC_053428.1, read as the reverse complement.
TAGGCACTTAGGGTGGTTTTATAAGTTGTATTTTGGGTATATTTTGATGCATTTTGAACAGGTCTAATGAATGGTTAAAGGCTTGTTTATGGCACAAGTAAGAATCGATTGTGTGATTTGATTTAAAAGGCATATTTTGGCACACACGGGCAAGTGACACGGTTGTGTGCTCTATATTATCAAGGTGGTTTTGGTTAAACACGGTCACAATCTCTCACATGGCCTGGCAACACGACCGTGCGAATGTTTGTAAGATTTTAAATTTAGGTCCACAGACTTGTTGATAAGGCCGTGTGACATTGCTTTACACGGTCTCAACTCGTCACGCGGCCTGGACACATGCTCGTGTGACCCTGTTTTACACTTTTGCTCAATCTTTTTTGAAATGTTCTAAATGAGTTCTTGTTTGTTTTGAAATTGATTTTAGAGCTTTCGTAAGCTCGAATTAAGTTCAAATTTGTATGCAAGACATGATTTGTTTGATGAATAGATGATTTAAGATTTTTTTGAATAAATACTTGAATTAAATTACATGTTCCAATGCTGTTATTTATTAAGCATCTCGTAACTCAATTCGGTGACGAAAAGGAATGAAGGTGTTACCGCTCTTATTTAAAATATTCATAGGTAAAGAGAATTTATGAGAAAATTTATAACCATGATTACACATTAAATGTTAATGGAAAAATGTAGTATTATAATTAAAATAAAGTTTGTAATGCTACATAAAAGAAAGTAGTGGGTGTAACATGCAAAATAAGAGTGTGATTCACTCTCTCATATCGGTTAATCTGCATATAATTTAGACAAAAATGTTTACTTAACAAAATCTATACCTAATTATCAAAAATAGATGATTGTCATTTAACTTTCAAATGTTACCCATATAAAATAATATTATATCATGCTATGTAATCGATTTTACTTTAATAATATAAAATAAATAAATAAATACTAGAATAAGATAAAGGAGATTAATATTTACGAAACTAAGCAAATTTTATATTAAATAATTGATGGAAAAACCTCAATTTTTACGGAAAAATCTTAATAAAAAACGTTAATTAAATATTTGAAATATCAGGATTAACTTCTTAAATTCATTAAAATACCAAAGTTGTCCCTTTTCTTTTACCCTAATTTCTCCTCTTAGGAGCTGATTTTATATATTATATAGATTATATTATAATGTTATTAAATTTCTAATGTGTTCACACTATAAAGAATTCACATGTGACAAGGAGAGATCCTAGTCATTTGTGGAGGGAAAAATTCAACAAAAACCCCTCCACTTTTTTATATAATTCTTAATGGTGTTCTGCAATATATTTTTTTCGTAACAAGTCATTTTCAATAATTCAATTTACAATTTTACATAATAAGTTACAGTAAATTTTAATTTTTAATTTTTTTTAATATTTTTAAGTTTATCACTCTTTTTACCAATTAAATACGAAATAAATATTTAAAAATATAAATAATGTTACAATAAATTGTTTAATGATCACAATATTTAGTTCTAATTATCAATCTACATTCACTAATTTATAATTAAAATTAAGCATGAAACTATGTATAAAAATAGACTTCACACAATCTACTATTATAATATTTATATTTTAGAAATAAATTCAAAATATATTTTTTAAAAATTTATTGTAATATCAATTATAATATTTTAAAATTAAATTTACATAATATTATGTATTACTAATGAAATATTAAAATATATTCAAAATGCAATTTTCTTACGTACTTTTTTTTCATTCAAACATTAATCATTAATCTATTTTATCTCTCTCTTGAACAATTATAATATGTAGTTACTTTTCTCTCTTTTTTTTCATTTATTAATTTCTCATCTCACATGGAACATTATTTTATTCATTTTATTGCCATAATTAGTTTTTTAATTATCTTTTAATTTATTATTCCAATGGTTAAACATAATTAAAATATTTTAATAAGTTTAACAATTCAAATATAATAAAGATGTTTTCAAAATTATAATTAAAGCATATATCCCATATTACAAAATTATCAAACTCGTGTTTTTATATTTACTAGTTTCTAATGTCGCGTATATTACACGTGATTTTTTTTATATTTAAGTTTGGTAATTTATTAAACAATATAATTTTACATATGTAGTTAATACAAAATTATATTATTAAAATAATAATTAATCAATATAATCAAAATAAATCAATTATTTTGATAATCCAAAATAATCCCTGATCATTAAGCTTTAAGCAGCGTTTGTGCAATATAATTTCCATTCCCATTTTTTCTTATTTTTTAATCAATAAATTGTCCATATAGTTTGTAGATAATAATAATAATAATTGCTATAAATAAAATATTAATTGAGTTATATAAATATATTATTTATAAAATCATATATATGAAATACAAAGTTATTGTACAAATAATTAGATTTCAATATTTAAATATAATTTTTTTTTTTACTTTTTCCGGTTAATGAAACAATAATAGCTTAAAGATAAAATAATTCGATGTAAATTTTAACCCTTTTATATGTTACTATATAAATTATTTAATATATATTTTTAAAACTTAAAAATCCTTTAACAATAATTAAAATTATTATTTATAATTATGATAAATATTTTTTATTAAATAAATTTAATTAACCAAATATTTTAATAAGGTTAAATTCTTATATATGTATATATATTTATATAAATGTGATAAAACTTTATAAATAATAAAAAAAACATTTAAAATTGTGAAATCAGTAATGCAATATATTGATCACTACAATAGTTTTTTTTTTTCCGAACTCGTGTTTTTATAGATATTTTAGATTTTAGATTATTATTCTTTTTTTTTATCCGTTTTGTAAGCATGTCATTATTTAGTATTAATTGAAAATATGCTATGTTTTAATATATCTTTATATTAAAATATAATGCAATTTAATAATAATAATAATAATAGTTTTATAAATAATTAGATTTTTTTATTTTTAATTGAATATTATTAAACAGAAGTGAAGATAAAAAGGTAAATTTAACAAAAGGATAAATTTATCTCTTAATTTAAAGTTTAGTTAATAAATAAACCTTACGAGTGTTTGTGCAGTTTTCATCTAATCTCATCAAGTAGTAGTGAAATTTTTATCTCAATCTTTTAGTACCACTTTTAAAAATGATTATATCAACTATCTATATATTTTTTTCATTTGAAAAATTAGAATTTGAGGCTTTTTATAACCATTAATCCTTGAAAAATCATAAAAATTAATACAGACAATAGGAGTTTTAAAAAATTTAGAGGAAAAAAGAGTAAAATCTTATTTCCAGAATATATGAAAATGAAACCATAATTGCCCTGAGAGGTCGTTTAATTTCTGCATTATGAAAGGAACCGGTGCATTGTTTATACTGTTAGGGTTTAAAAAAACCAAAAAATATTACAAATGAAATTTATGATAATCACTTCACCTTCATGTATCGGTGCCTTAGCAGAGAAGGAATAGCGGAAACATGACTCATCAAAATAACACACCCTAACAGTTTTCCAGCTCTGCACCGGATGTTATTTTTGAGCATTGCTTTAATACTATAGTTTTTCAACAATGATTTTGCGCAAAGCTTCAGATAGTGGTATTGGTCTTGATCGGTTCGGGTTGAATGGCCTTTTGCACGAGCTCCGCTTGTTCCTTCACATGCATGGAATAGAAGCCGGTAGCAGTGGAAGCAGATGGAGCACGGCCAACATATCTGACATCATCAAAGGTTCCTCTACCCAAAGCAGTCATTGCCCTGGCAAGACGAGGGGCGATGTAGTTGTATGCACCCATGTTCATCGGTTCTTCCTGGCACCAAACAATCTCTGCGTCTGAAAGTATAAACCCAAAATCATGTCTCAGTTTCAGGAAAAACAAAAAAGCAGGAAAAGAAATAAAGGGTCGCAATACATGAAAAATTACTAAACCTATCAGTATACATTAGGACATCAAGTTTCTTTATAAACAAAAGAGGGAGAGATGGAGAGAGACGAGTATCTAAATTGAATATACATTTTTAACAAACCAAACAAAATTTTTTCAGCAGCAAGCTTTTAATCAGCATTCAAACCCAACTAAATTCCCAAAAAGACAATGTTTCACATTGCGTCTTTAGATTCAGTTAGAATTGCTATATATCAAGTTTTAGTCTAAGATTGGACAACATACTTGGATATCGCTTAAGCTCTCGTTGGATTAGGTCATAAGGGAATGGGCAAAGCTGTTCCACACGACAGATAGCAACGTCGGTAGCATTGTTTTTCTTTCTCTCTTCATCAAGCTCATAGTAGACCTGAAAGCAGATAGCGTATCATTATTGTATAAAAACGACACAAAACCATTAAACCTGCAGGGAACTATGCATAAAACCCAATAAAATAACACAATTTATGAATCTTAGTTGTCTGCTTCACTCTAAAAGAAACAACTCCACACTTAAACAGCTTTTGAAAGTCATACATGGGGGAAAAAAGCGGAAACCAAGGGCATAGCATACCTTTCCGGAACAAAGTACCAAGCGTCTTATACCCTCCTCAAGGTCGGAGTGTATATTCTGATCTTTTATAAGGCGCTTAAATCTGGTTCCTTGTTTATCAAAACCAGGGTGGCCTTGGACATCATCAAATTCAGAGAGATTTGATTTGCAGTCCTTGTGACGAAGTAAGTTTTTGGGGGACATCATGATAAGAGGCTTACGGAATTCCCTGTGTATCTGAAATAGGAGAGAAGACTGATAAGGAAATGGCAAGACTAGCCCCGAAGCTGAAACATCATTAATAACCTTTAGTTGCACTGACCTGACGCCGCAAAACATGGAAGTAATTAGCAGGTGTTGTAACATTAACCACCTGCCAGTTGCACTCCTGAATTTGTTTACGAAGAGTTGTATCCATCTCAGGTATCACAAAAGGATTGTCATCACTCATCTGCAAAAATTTATAAAGATGTAGTCATAAATGCACCATTGAGTCCCCTTTTTTATTTTTATGTGAAAATGACATGCTAGGGAGCACAGCCTGATTTTGAATAAAGGATGATGAAGCTAAATCATGATGCAAAGAACAATGCATGCTATTTCATGGGGAATACCTGAAGATAACGCTCTAGTCGTGCACTTGAATGTTCTGGGCCTTGTCCATCATAACCATGGGGAAGCAGCACAACGAGACCAGTTTGACGCAGCCACTTTGCCTCCCCGCTACTTATAAACTGATCAAATATCACTTGAGCACCATTAGCAAAGTCACCAAACTGAGCTTCCCACATAACCAATGAATTTGGATTCTCCATCGAGTAACCCAATTCGAATCCAAGCACACCAAACTCAGAAAGAGAACTGCACTCAAAGACCACATGTTGCTCAGAAAAAGAATCCAAAATTAACAAAAAGATCAAAAGTAAAAATGCCACACAAAACTAAAATGCACAATCAAACAATTCTCCAGCAGGGACATAAATTTGCACGAGAAGCAAAAATATCGCCACATAAAGAAGAGAACAGTAAGTTTGCAAGTGAAAGATCAACTTAAAATTCTGAACTTGTACACATTGCATAGAGTGAACCACATAGAAACCAAATTCCAAGTATAAGGTGCAGTCAAGTGCAAAAGTTCTCAATAAGCTAAGCCATAATGCAGAGCACAATTGATGTTTAATTTGGAATATCTACATAAATAGATTCCAAATTAGCCTTAATATCAAATAGTTACACAAATAAAGGTGTCTTTTTCTTCCTTTTTTACTTTTTACTATTTTTCCTTGAAAATGTAAAATATAGATGGCTTCTCTTCCTCTTAAAGGATTTCCAAGACAAATTAGTCAAATACATAACCACATCTTGTACAGTCACTATCAGAGAACACGTATTAGATGGACTGAAAAATTAGCTATTGCACAAAGTCCAAAGCATTAAAAGGGTTACCTATTGCTGACAGTAAACATCTCCTCATTTTGGTTGATGATAACATGGTCCAGAGGGCAATACTGTTCCCCTGTTTCCTGATCGTGAATCACAGAATGCCGATGACTGAATGTACCCCTTTCAACATCCTGACCACTCAACCTAACATGGTTACCTTCCACCAGCAAGGTAGCAAATGCAAGTGCTTCACCCATAGCCCAGTCAAGGCCCTCCCCTGTCTCAATCATCTGCGCACGTTGTTCATAAACCTTCTTCACTGCTCTATGAGGCTTAAAATTATCTGGGAGGGTTGTGATTGCTTTGCCAACATTCTTCAATATCTCGGGTTTAACCCTGCATAACATGCAAGTTCCATCAGCAAGTACACGTAAGAGATACCAAAATGAAAGTTGAAATTGACAAAGAAGCCAAAATACCCAGTGTTCCGAACACGTGAAATTTGTTCAGGTGACTTGAATCCCGTCCAGTAAGCAGAAAGCCAGTCACGTCTTTTGGGAACATAATCTTTGCTGGCCAAGAATTCTTCATTAAGAATTGTACTGACCTTCTGACTTATATTACCAATGTCGTCATCTGTCACCTGCCCAGACTCCAACAACTTGTTTCGGTATATCTGAAGTGCTGAGGGGTGATTCCGAATGATCTGTTGAAGAAAAAAAAAAAGAAGGAAGAATTTACATATGTGATGTTCAAGTAATTTCTCAGGAACATATTAAAAAACAAAAAAAACAAAAAAAAAGGGTAGGACCAACTAAGACATGCCTAATGGGGAAATAAATAGCCAAAAAGGTAAATAGGCTACAGACCTTATACATCTTTGGCTGTGTAAAAGATGGTTCGTCAATCTCATTATGCCCAAATCTACGGTAGCAGACCAAATCAACCACCACATCTGAATGGAAGGTTTGGCGCCACTCAGCTGCAAGTTCACATGCATGGACAACTGCCTCAACATCATCTCCATTTACGTGGAAAATGGGAGCATCCAAAGCTTTGGCAACATCAGTACAATACTGTGAAGATCTGCCTGCCCTTGGATCAGTTGTAAATGCCACTTGGTTGTTGACTACAACATGTATGGTTCCACCAGTAGTGTAGTTTGGAAGTGCACTAAGATGAAGAGTTTCATAGACTACACCCTGTCCAGCAAAGCTTCCATCTCCATGAATCAAAACAGCCATGTTCTTGGTCCTATCCTCATCATTGGAGTAATACTGCTTTGCTCTAGTTTTTCCGACAACAACTGGGTCCACAGCCTCCAAGTGACTGGGGTTGGCAACTAAAGACAAATGAATTCTCTTTCCACCTCTTGTTGGTCGATCATAGGAAGTTCCCAAGTGATATTTGACATCACCAGTTCCTGTGTAAAGCCCAACTTCATCCACAGGCTTTGTACCACCACTGAACTCACTAAATATTTGACGAAGTGGCTTTCGAACAACATTACCTAGCACATTCAATCTTCCTCTATGAGGCATTCCAATAACTATGCTTTCGACCCCTAGATCAGCAGCCCTATCAAACATCTCTTTCATTCCAGGAATTAAAGTTTCACCCCCTTCTAGCCCAAACCTCTTGGCTGTTGTCCACTTGGTAGCCAAGAAATTTTCAAACTGTGTACTCCATATAAGCCTATCAAGAATGACTTCACGCCGCTGGCGATTGTACTGCATTGGCGTTGGAGTTTCAATCTTGTCTCTCAACCAGTTGCACTTGTCGCGGTCAGCAATGTGCATGTACTCGAACCCAATGCTTCCACAGTAAGCCTGTTCAAGCCGAGTCAAAATCGACCTAAGTGTCTGCACTGGTCGGTTTTCTGATAAAAATCCAGCCATCCTCCACACACCTAAAAAGAATTCTCTATCAAGATCAGCTTCAGTAAAACCATAAAGAGCTGGATCCAAATCATCAGGAATTTCCCTTTCCTCTAAACCCAGCGGATCCAACTTCGCTTTCATGTGACCATTAACCTGGTAAGCCCGCACAAGCAATAACAATCGCATACTCTCCTGAATGGTCTGGCCTGAAATTCCTGGAGATGTGGCAGCCTGACCAACAAAATTCCTGAAGAAATTGTCCCATGACTCATCAACACTATCTGGGTCAGCTTCCCAGGCCCTTTGAAGCTCCTCTAAGTATACACTACTGGTTCCATCTAAGAAACTATCAGTTAGCTTAGAAAGTGGAACAGGGCGAGGAACGGGAGCAGTCTGTGCCTTTGATTTAAAGACGGTGGTGTGAAAAAATCGACTCTGTGAAGGAACAATGCGTGATCGTGCAGCATATGATCCACCCTGAGACAAAGTCCTCCTAATAGCAAGCTTTGCCACACTTGACCCAGCTCTAAGCCACCCCATATCTATCAATCAACAATATTTATGAGCCAACAATTCTCAAAGATTGTATAATACCTCCACTCTCAGAACTCTATCAACACTCGCTACACTCTTACTTCACCAATTAGAAACCTATTTAACATATATATATATTTAAAAAGGCTGTATATGTGAAAAGTCAACAACATTAATAATAGCTCAAATACAAGAAAATGCATAAAAGTGTTGAATTTATAATCGAATATCAGTAATATTCTTAATCTAGTATCCATAAAAGTGAGCTCTGGTAGTTCAAGTTCACCAAAACACATAAAAACTTTGAATTTATGCTCAAATTAAAATTAGCCTAGAACAAGGTTATAAAAAATTTCTAAACAATATAATTGATCAAAAGCTAATAACTGAATAAAGAAAACAATTAAATTCAACCGCCTTAACATTAGCAATTAAAGTAACCAATGTACAATTTTCTCAATAAAAATTAGAACTTCTTAAGCTTACAACAACAGAAATTAAGTCCAACAGCATAAACTCTCCTCACTTCCTTAAAACAGATCAAATCGATATTTTTAAGGAACAAAATTTAAAGATTAAAAAAAAAAAAAAAGAGCCAAGTTAGTTGACCGCATATTCATCCACACAGAAACCAAAAAAAATTATTAAAAGAAATCAAAATCAAAGTCAGCAACAGATGCAAGCAGACGGAAATTCTTAAAAAATAATAATTATCATAACAGAAAGGAAACAGATTTACCAGAGAAACAGAAGAGATAATCTGCTTTTAGAGAAATCAGATGAAAATAGAAAAAAAGAAATGAAAACTGAAGTTAAAGAACAGTTTGGGAAGGAGGAAAAATAAAAAGATACCTGGAAAATAGGAGAGAAAATTAAAAACCCTATAAGAGAAATTAACTTTAGCTGTGTTGGCTTAAGACTTTTCAAAGTTAGGACCAAAATCTTGGTCTTCAACTCTCTTCCTTTTTATTCTTGGCTTTTTCTCCTAATTTCATCTCTAGAAATAATGAAATACCTAAATTTTGAATATAAAAAATATTCGGGATTAGTTTTATTACTCATATATAGCGAATTTATTACTAACTAAAATTCTATCACAGATGTCACGCCGTATTACTCATTTTATTCTTAAACCATGTCATCCAGGTTCCATTCATGTCTATAAAAAATATGTTAGACCTCGTGAAAAGCACCCAATATTAAAGTAAAAATTTTGAGTTTTTAGTTTGAGTGATAAATATAAAGTTTTGTGAGTTTAAATTTTATTTTATATGTTTTTATTTATTTTTGTTAAAATAAAAATATTAAAATATTTTCAAATAATATAATTTATTTTAATTACGAAATGATATTTTTGTGATTTTCTTAATTTAATTGGTGTCTATTTGACTCATAATACTAATTTAATTTAAAATTTTATTAATAGTATAGATATATTTTATTTATTACTAAATACTTACTTGGAATGAAAATTAATGAAAAGAAGTAACCTCATTTTCATAGGATTTACTTATTATATTTTATTGGGAGTGTAAATTTGGTTCGTATATTTTTTATTATATACGAAAATAATAATAAAAAAGTAAGTATTTTTTTTAAATATTGACCACGAGAATAAAAATTTATATCATTTAAGTTATAATGAAACTAAAAAAATTATATTTGACAAAAAAAAACTAAAAATTTATAAACTTCGGGGTTGTACTTTAGAAATAATTAATTTTTTCCCGAAGGAAATAACCAATATTATATTTTAGGAAATAATTACGAAGATATGAACTCCTTAACGAGACAAACACTACTATATTAATAGGTTTATATGTGCCTTTAAGAAAATATAAAAAAGTCAATTAAATTTCTCGGTTTAAAATTCTATAAACACTACTATATTTATTATTTTAATAGGTTTTTTTATAAAAAATTAAAATATTTTAAATATATTTTATTGCTTTTATAAATTTTGTTTATAATTTTCATAAGTTTATATCAATTTTCATAATTTTATATTTTTGATAATTTTTTTCCTGATTTTTAATCATTTTTATAGGAAAATATTAGATTAAATCGAAAGTTACCACGTATCACCGTATGATTGGTTTATTAATTTATTTTAACAGTCAACGTGGTCAATGATGGAAGCTGTTAATGGAGGAAGGGGTGATCATAGTTTGGTTAAAATTGAATTAACCTACGAAACCAATCTAATTCGGTTAATCGATCAGCGGTCGAATTTAGTTCGCTTGGAGGTCGGTTAATGATTTTTTAAAATTTCAATTATCAATTAATTCGGTTCAAAATCGGATAATTAATCAAATTAACTGAAATAAATAATATATATTATATATAACATTCTTTATTAGCAATGTATTTTTTGAACTATTATTTTTTATAGTAATCAAAATAAATAATATATATAATATATAATATATCTTTTGAACTATTAAAAAAATGAACATTAGCAATATATATTTTTATATATTTTATATTTATTTTAACCAAAAGGTAAAAACATATAAATTTCAATTAACCGACCGAATTAATTGAAATATTTCAGTTTGGTTAATGTATTTGAAAAAAATTTAGTTTAGTTAACAGTTAGCGGTTAAAGATTTGGTTCAATTAATATAACCGAACGTTTGAACATAACTAAATGGAAGGGTTTAATTGATTATTTTAATTAACGACTGGGGTTTAATTGGATGGAATTTAATATAGAGGCTTAATTGATCTTTTTATATTTTCTTAAAAGCTTTTTTGACATATAAACTATTATTTTATGTGAATTAAGCGTATTTGTCTCATTACTATTTTATGTGAAACAAGCGAATTTGTCTCTCTTTTTAAGTCATTAAACTAATTAGGCAAATTTGTTTCATTATAAATAAATAAATACATATAAAAATCATTTGACAGTAATATCTAGGAAAAATATTTGGCATGGTATCGTAGAGTTTTTAGATTCCATAAATAGGATTTAGGGTTAACAAGTGTCTTACAAGAAAATAGTAAAATATTAAAATAAATAAATATTTAAAAGAATACATGATGATCTTTTAAAACTACTTGTAAAATAAAAAAGTATTTTGTCAATGTATCAAATATTAATATAATATTTATATATATTATTAATTTTTTATAAAAAAAAAATATCTGATCCAACTAGTCCAAATAATAAAACTCTTATCAAAGGTTGGATTTAAACAAATTGAACCTACTTTATCAAACAAATAGTATTTGATGTACCATTTCATGCAATATTTCTCTACTTCCAAATAAATGTTATTTCGAAAGGGGTTGGATAGCATAAACAATGGAGGAGTGGGGATACGTCGGAAGGGGATGCAATTGTAGGAGTGGACTCGTTTGTTCCTGCTATGGGGGAGTGACCAGGGATAATGGGAGACGTTCGTTATGGGGTTTTCCCGTAAGGATTTGCTTGGTGTTGGAAGTTGAGATGTGGAGGACTTTTGAGGGAGTTAAGGTAGCGTGGGAAAAGGGAGTAAAGAAGATTGTCTTAGAGATGGGATTGTATAGAAGCAGTTAACATGTTGAGTGGTCATATTCGAGACCAAAATTTGTTAGGAGGGAGAGTGAAGATTTATCGGAACATATGGAAGAATTTCAAGTGGTACATGCATCAAGACAGATGAACAAAATAGTGGAGAGTATGGTCAATCTTATCATAAGAATGAATGTTGAATGGAAAGTCTTTAATGAACCTTACTAGATGATGTATGATATTATGGTGGCTGATGCTCCAAACTCAATGACAAAACAAAACGGATAAATTTTTGTTTTACTTTAATATTTTGTTTTTGAAAAAATATTAAAAATTTATTTAAACATGATAAAAAAGTAATTATAATTTATTTAGAAGTTCTCTGTTATTTTTCTGTCTTACTCAATATTTTTTTTATTGTGATTTATTAATTAGGCATGAGATGCATTAAATATTACTCCATTTTATTTACTTAGCCGGAATTTTTTAAGTAAAAATTAATTAATCATAAAAGGTTTATAAATGCCAACGTGTTTTCCTCAATTTATTCACGTTATACTATTCACTACAGTTTAATTCTTTTTCTTGAGGATTTCATTGGTTTATAAAATTATTTAATTATTTGGCATGTAAATTTTTTTAATTTGAGTCTAATATTTTTTTTTTGTCTGTAAACTCTATTTCTTAATTTAGTACTTAAATTTTTTTAGTTTGGCATTTAATTTGTCAAACCTTATATAAATTACTCTAATATATTAATAATATTTTTTATTAGGTAGCAAAAATAATCTATATATAATTGACAAGTAATAGATGACATGGAATTTATTTTTTATAGTTTAAATATTCCATTACTTTTAGTTTAATTTCTTTTTAATTTAACATGATGACTTTATTTTATTTTGGGTTTTTAAAGCTATTATTTTATTCTTCAACATTCATTTGTTAAGCAAATTTAAGCATATTGTTTAGAGAAATAAACAAAACTTCAAATGTCATTAATTTTCATGTCACCTACTACATTTCAGTCATACATTAGCTATTTTTGTCTACTTATAAAAAAAAACTAACACTACTAGTTTTTTAGTGTAATTTGTATAACATTTGACAAGTTTAGGTACTAAACAGGACCAAGAAGCCTAGGTACCAAATTAAGAAAAATTGTCAAATTCAAGTACCAAATTGGGCAAAAAAAAAGTTTAGGTACCAAATTAGGAAAAAAATGTCAAACTCAAGTACCAAATATTATATTAAATCCTATTATTTTAAAGAACTTATTAATTATATTCTTTTCTTAGATATCTTCTTAAAATTTTAAGTTAAAACGTAACTTTGTTGTTATACCATAGATGAATATTAAAATTTGTCACTATATTTTAAAAATATGAATAAAATTATCACTCACTGTTTATGTAATTAATTTTTTTTTCAACTATAATTTGAATTTTATTGAATTGTACCATCGACATTGAGTTTTAAATCAAATTTTACCAATAAATATCAATTTTGAAGATTTGAAAACAAAATTCAATAAGAAATATTCTTTTATTTAAGAATAAGATAATTTAACAATATTAAAAAATAATAATTTAACACGTGATTTTTATTTAATGAAATAAATATTTGAAAAATACAATATATAAGATTTTTATAAAATAATCTTTTTTATTTAATATAATATCGATTAACTTATTATTAAAATAAAATATAAAAATATTTTTTATTAAATTTTATCTTCAAGTTATTTTAAATTGAAATTAAATAGATAAATTAAATAAGAATAAAATTTTAATAAAAAAATTCAATCAAATCAAAGTAAAGTGATAAGCTAAAAGGACAAATATTAGTGAAAATGAAATATAATGACAAATTTTAATTTCGACCTAAAGTATATGATAAATTTAAGTATTAATTTTAAAATTTTGGAATAAATCTCAAAGTACGTATAAATTTTGATTTGGCCTAACTATATATATGAAAATTTGACTTGTAATTTAAATACATGCATGAATTTTTTTATTATTCAACTATATACATTTAAAGAAATAAATATATTATTTTTTCATATTATATAAATATAATTTTTTTTGTATATTTAATATGTAAATGTTAAAAAATACTATATTATTAATTATTTTAGTAATTTGTGAAAAATAAATTAAAACATAATTTACATATAATATTATATATTTAATTAATATCTATATATAATTTTAAAATTTATCGTATAAAATCAATACACATTGGCGTTAGTTTAACGCTTTCCAGTAAGAATCATTATTACTTTGAAAATATTCGGGAATGATATTCATTTTTCTTCTGTATTTTATTTCATAAATTCCCTCACTTTTATTTTAGCATCTCCAATGGTTAGGACTTAACAGTTAACAGGTTTTTCCTTTTATTTTTATTTTCATTATAAATTAAAAAATAAAAATAAAAAGCCAGTATGTAAAATTAGACTTGTTAGGGTTTTTTTTTTTTTTTTGAATCCATGTGATTCGGTTCAAATTAGTATTATTATTATTATTATTAATTTTTTGGCCAAATAATTCATTGAAATTGAAATTAGAATAAATTTTACTTGGTTTTAAAATTCAATAATTTAGATAACTTCACATGGCATGTCTTGGCATGGCTCCCCATCCATCAACATGAAACCTTTCATTGCGTGGGTTTCAACTTTCTTTGATGCTTTCCAAACTCCTATTTTAGTTCCCATGTTTACAATTACCTATTTTAGTGGGAAGGAAAAAGATATAATTGAGTATAATGATTTTTTTACAATTATACCTTTTTTATAAAGGTTAGTATTAATTTTTTTATTTTATTTTATTACTAATCTTAAATAATTGTCATGTGTATTTTTTTAATATTTTAAAAAATAATATTTGGTACATTGTCTATAGTAAACATATAGAGTTTGATAGTTATTTTTGGCACCTTTTTACTTAAAAAATTATGTAATCCCGAGAATATGATAATTAATTGGGTGAATTTTGTTCTTATTACGATAATGGGCATGATTTAATAAAATATACAATTTTATGCTTTTATGTATTAAATCTGTGCATAATTTAACTAATTCATGCTACATATTAATTTTATCTATTTTAATGTACAGTGGGACCATGGAGTTAATAATGTATAAAGCTCGTTTTAAATTTTTCATGGACATAAGACTATTCTTACCCTAGATGGACGGCAAAAACATACAAGTTGGGTCATGAAGATATCACATTGATCCAATTAAAGATAGTTTAAATGAAGGATAAGTCTGACAACTAATTGGGTCACAAAACCGTCCAAACAAGGGGGAGAGAAGTCCAATTCGGCAAGGGCATATGAGCAGCCTAAAATCAATTTTTGGGAGATTTATTCGGAGGTCCTTATACTTGATTTAGGTAGTCGAATGTCCAAGGCTTTTCAAGCTTTCTTGTTTTCTTTTTCTTTGGTTTCCACAGTTGAAGATGAAGATGATGACATCTTCTCTTTCTTTCCATTATGTTTTATTATTTATACTTAAATTAACATATTTTAATTTTAATTAATTAACATAAATCTTTAATTAGTTTAAGTTAATGGTATCCACCATCAAATCCCACTGTCATATATTTTAATTTGATTTATTTAATATTTTAATCCTTTGGATAATTGCTATCTAACTCTCAAAGTCTTTTCCTAATTAAAAATCTATAGTGATTAAAATTTTATAATTTAGTCCCTAGGCCTTAATTAACCACAATTTCAGCTAAATTACTTAACTGAATTTCAATTCATCTATACACTAACTCCATATATATCTCTATTTAATATTTACAGACTTAATTTATGAAAACAGGGTGTTGAAACTGCCTTTTTCGATACCATTAAAAACAGGGTTATTACATATACTATATGTAAAATATCCATATTAAATAATATATTCAATATAAATTCTTAAGAAATGACCAAAATACCCTCATGTGACCTTTTTTTTTTCCATTTGCTTAATTTCTTCTCAATTCCAAATCTTTTTCAATTTGGCCCAAAAATGATTTTTATCACATCAATATATATTCTAACTTATTCTTATTCCAATTAATCAATAAATAACTCATATTTCTCATATTGGTTAAATTTTCACTTAAGTCCTCAAATTTTTTGAAATTTATAATTTTGTCCTTTTGCCACGATCTCATTTCAAAAATTCTTTTCATTGTTTCCCAGATCTAAAATCAACTTTTCTTCCTTAACCATTTTTTATCTGACTCATTTTCCATTTTTTTTCGCAAATTCACTATATCTGATCTCGAAATAATGCCATGTTTTTATAAAAAAATTTGGGGTGTTACAACATAAACTCTTAAAGATTTTGTAAAACTTGAAACTTGCAACCCCCTAATAGTTCCAAAAGTAAAAATAAAACATAATCAAATAGAAAAGGCAGAGAAGAAACCTCAACATTCTTTAACTGGGCTTTCACGGCTCCTTGATTCTAGTTTTCCATTGCTGTTGCGATTGAAAATTACTTTTATAAAAGTGTTGTGAAAAAGTCTTGTAAAAAAATGCGGTTTATTAATTTCAATTAATTTCAAGCGTTATTCATTATTATCAAAAATTGTGATAAGAAGTTAAAATGGCTATTTTGGACATGATGTTAATAGATTAATTTAAATGATATTTAAAAATTAATATAATAGTAAATAAATATAAAAAAGTTAAATACTTTTTAAATAATTAATATAAATTACTTGTTAAATTTTAAATTAAAAATAAAAAATATATATTTTGCTAAAGTGTTGAGTAATTATTTATGGATACATAAAAATTCATTAAAGATGTAGCAATACTTGTTAATATAACACTAATTTCACATAATGACTACTCTCTCACCAATTGTTAAATATTTAATATAAAATTCAAAAAGGAAATAAGTGAGCAGCAAACCTACATGTCGTTAGAAGCATGACCAAACTTGAAACCATAAGCCAGAAGCTGCTATATACAAGCTTTTTGGTTTGAGTCCAAAAGCACTTATACATAGCTGGTTTTCTGTCAAACACATTATGTTTTTTTATTGTTTCTGCTGTGTAAAAATGATTTTGCTATGAAGAAGGGCCCTACGATTAAATCCTTCTCTGGGGCATCTTATTGTTGAGAGAAAGAATTAACCCATTTTGCAAGTAGAGGCTTAGGTGGCAGTTTTGCTTCCATTTTCTTTCCCACTTTGGGACCTTTCTTGGTGACATTTTTCAATATAGGACTTTGTGTCGATTAGCTCCCACGCCCTCTGTCAATCTATTGATCAGCCTTGGACTATGAAATTGTCTCTTCCCTCACCATTTTCGGATACTACCTCGTGACTGAGCCCAAACAAGTTAGACTGTCTCTCCAATATAGTCCTAGACGGGTTAGAATCGTTAGGCCTAGAAGGAGCTGTCTGTTCGGTCTAGACCACCTGTTCATTATCACTGGTCTATGGTCTGAATATTTGACCCAATATTCTCCTTGCTACTAGTACCCCGTTCACCCGATTATTTTTAAGGGCTACTTTAGCAAGTTTTTGAGAAATGATTTTAAAAAGTGTTTTAGAAAAATTATTTTAAAAATTACTTTTAAAAAGTTTGGTTATAAGATTTGAGTATTTAGTATTACTGTAAAAATATGCTTTTGAGAAATAAAATGTCTATTTTAGACATGGTATTATCGAGTAATAAATATGTATTTAAATAATGTTCAAATTAGTTAATATTATTATATTTTAGTAATAATATAAAAAATAATTTATTATAACTTTTTGTTAATATTTTAATATATGAAATATAAATTTTAAATATTTTTAAGCAATAAATATTAATTATTTATAAAATTTAATTAGAATATATAAACTATACTTTAAATAATTAAACGTAACCATTAAATATTTGTAATTAGATATTAAGAAATTTGTATTATTTTTAAAAAAATTATTTTTAATTAATAATTTTAACACATTTGTAATTAAGCATCAAGAAAAAAAAAGTACCATGTTTTTGGAAGGGTGAAAAATTAATTAAGTACCAAAAGTTCTTTTGGTGAAAGAAAAGTTAAAAATTTAACTTCTCCTCTTTAAAATTACTTTTTAAAATAAATTTTGAAAAGCTAAAAATTTTAACTAAAATCAGTTTGTTTAGTACAGCTTTTCTTTAAAAGTACTTTTCAAGCTAAGAGTGTTTTTTTTAAGCAATACTAAATAAGACTTAGCACTTTTGGGATTTAAAAAAAAAATACTTTTTTGCCAATTTTTTTAGTTTGAAAAGCACAATTTCTCTCATTTAGCAATAGTTTTATCCCAAAAAAGCTACTTAAAAGCAATGTTAAATTGACACCTCCTGCGAGAATATTACCTTCTATAGCAGCAATATTCCCTAACGGTATTACCTCCTTATTTATCTTCCTTATCTACCAACCAAGATGTCAAATGGAGATTTTGAAGAACTGGCAATATCTATAATTACCTCTTTGCCCCTAACAATTTCCTTTTTTGATTTCTTTGGCTCCTCCCGTAACCTACATCTAAGAGCCAAATGACAAGTTTTCCGGAGACGGCTCTGCAGTTGTAGAGACTGTTTCACCACCTTCTTCATCTGGGGAAGGCTCTTTTATCCACTATCCATCATTGAGATGTCCATAAAAACACAAATCACTAGTAAACTCTCGTATTCCACAATTGGAGAACACCATGCATGAGATTAGTGGTTTATTTTTGTTTGAATAAAATCTAAAAGATTGTCAATTAATTCTTTTATGGCACATACTTAATGATTTCTTTTATTTAATTAATAATATCATTTCATACCTTTTTAGAAAATATATTTATTTCATACAACAATATTTACTTTTAATGTTGATTCACAACTAAGTGAGTGAAAATAAAATTTATATAACAAATATATTTACAAAATAAATGAGGCTTTGGTTGATATGGTATATTACAATTATTAAAATTTATAATGTTTTAAATTTCCAAATCTCAATGTGTATTTTTTTTTAGGATAATGTCATATTTGATATTTATATTTTAATAGAATGTCTAATGTCGTACCTATATTTTAAAAATGTCTAATGTGAGACTTTTTTTTTTGAATAAATTCATTGATTATATTGAAACAAGGCCAAAACAAATTCAAGCCAATCAACATACAAAGTCTAATGCAAGAAACGGAAAAACAAAAAAACCAAAGCAACCCAACACAAAACAAAATATCCCCAAAGTCGAAAAAACAAAAACTAAGAAACCAGAATAACCCGATATCACTTAGTCTACTTGATCTCATAGCTTAGACCAAGTAGGGTAAGGTTTTCACAGTAGATTGTACTGATTTCGAGTTCATATTTACCTAAATGACTTCTTAGTGTCGTCAATCCTAGGGTCTAATGTGGCACTTGAACTATCAATTTGTGTATTATTTGATATTTGTACTTTCATAAAATGTCCAATGCGGTACTTATACTTTAAAATTGTCCAATATGGTATCTGAACTAATAAATCTATGGAGTTAACACCCTTAGTAAATGCTAAACTAAAGAATGAAAATTCAACACATGATTTTTTTTCTTCAAATTATCAATTTCACGTGGATATTACAACATTATGTGAAAAGGTAAATAAAACAAAAAATGAAATAGAATTAAATTAAATTAAAAAACAAATAACCAAACCTAAACAACATAATTTAACTTAAAAAACATCAATTTTTAACTCAAAAATTCTTTGATGTTTAAAACCTTAATTTTGAAAATTTTGAAAATTTTATACAAGCCAAAATTTCTCAAAATTTACCTTTCTTGCTTGACTTATTAAGCTTGAATGGGAGGTTCAATAACTTGATTTCAACTAGCATTTTCTTTTTTTTTAAAATCTTTTCACATAATATTATATTTTTTTATGTGGAATTGATGATTTGGAAAAAAAATCTACGTGCCAAACTTTCTTTGGTTAGTCTAGTGTAACGACCCGATAGTCAGGGATGTCGGAAAGTGTATTTCCGAGACTCCGTTACCGTAAATTGGACTCATAAAAATTTATTAAAAATATTTACGAAGCTAGTTGTGTAGTTAATTAGATTTTGGTTAGGTGAATTTGTATGAATTAAGAGTAATTAGGTATAAATACTAAATTGCATAAAGGGTGAAAGTTGAAGTATAGATTAAAAAATTAAAGGGACTAAAGAAGCAATTATGTCATTTTTCTTAAATAAGGCCAAATAAGCAAAAATATATGTAAAATTTAATATATTATAATAAAATATATTTACTTAACATTTAAGTATATATATATTATAATAATATATTAATGTAAGATAAATCAAATAAATAAAGAATGAATAAATAAAGAAAAAGAGAAGGAAAAATAGAAACGAAACAGAAAGAAAAGAAAAAAGGAAGGAGAAAGACAAGGCTTAGGGGTTTCAAAGTTCCAAGTTTAATTGGCTAGTTAATTTAGTCTATTTTTCTTGTAATTTTTATGTTTTTGGAATCCCGATATTAAAATATTACCCGACCCATGTCAAAATTTTAGAAATTATTGAGTTTTTAAGTGTTGTCTATATTGAATAAATTTAGTATTAGGGATTAATTGATAGATTTTTAAGCTATAAATGAAAAATGATTAAATTGTAGAACAAATAGTTAATTTTGTGTAATAGGGACTAAATTGTGGAAATTTTGAAATTTAGGAATTTAAGTGAAAATAGGGAGTTAAATTTAGTTTAAAGTGCAATTTGTATGAAAATATAAGATTAATTGTGAAGAATAAAAATTAGTCTCGGTTTAGGGACTAAATTGAAACTTAAGCAAATACGGAATAAAAATTGAACTATTAATTATGAGATTGAATGTTGTATTGATGAATTTTACTTGTTTTAATTCCGTAGCTAACTTTGTACCGGAGTCCTCGACTAAAAAGGGAAAGATAAAGTCGACGAGGAATAGCTCGGAATTTTCTGTTTGTATTTCTATAATCCGAACCTAGTTACTAATTGTTGTATTTTGATTTAATCTTTGTGGTATGTGGTAGAGGTGAGTATTTGGCATTTTTGTAACTGCCCAAATTTCAGTGGTGTCGGAACAATGATTCAAAATCACTAAATCCGACATGTGAGATTAGTAATTTAGAATTTAATAAGTAAAAGTTTAGGTGTGATTTTAGAAATATTTTTGAATTGGTGAATTTTTGGGAATTAAAAGAAATTATTAGGTCAAATGAAATAAAAAACAAGGTATCGAGAACTCGAATTCATAAACCGAGCCATAAATATTTTTATAAATATTTATGGAGTGTTAATAAGATAGTATTAAAGTTTCGTTAGGAAATTTTAACATTTCGGTAATCAATTAAATAAAAAGGACTAAATTGAATAAGATGTAAAACTATGAGAAGTGATTAAATGGATTAAATAATAAATAAGAGAGACTTAAATATAAATTTGACCCAAAATGATATGGGCTGGACGGTTGGGTAGAAAATCAGCAAAGAAATAGTGTGAACAAGGCGTAAAACTGGAAAGGAGTAAAAATTATTAGGTTAAAAAAATGGGTGTAATTGGAAAATCTAGAGAATTCATCAATTTTCTTCATCTTCATCAGCTAAAAACACTATTAGAGAGCCTTTGAGAAGCTGGTTTTTATATTTACAGCATGTAAGTTCAAATCTTGACTATTTATTGTAATTTTTATGATTTCGGGACTTTTACAACTAAGTCTTACTATTTAATCCATTAGTTTTTGATTTTATGAAAGATTTTAAAAGTTGTCATGAATAAGTGCTGGAAGTTTATGATGATTTAGCATGGAATTGAAGCTTTAATTTTATTTTGTGATGATTTTATGGAGATAATTAAATAGAAATTGATTTTTAGGACCTAATTGTGAAACTTGTTGAAATTTAGGTTTTGTGTTGAAATTTTGAATGTCAAAGGCTGTAAAGTAGTTTATAATGTCTAGATAAAGTATTATTTGAGAAGAATTAGTTCTATTGATGAATAAATTGAGCAGGGACCAAATTGTAAAAATTAAAAAGTTTAGGGGTAAAAGAGTAATTTTGAGAATTAAAGGGCATAAAGTATGAAATAGAGTAAAATTTTGATAAATGCTAATAATTTAATGATCTTATAATTATAGATCAAGAACTCGAAGCGAATCGTAGAAAGGAGAAATTGTAAGGATAGTCCCTAAATTTTTACGACTTTTGCAAATTAGCCCAGGTAAGTTCATATGGTTAAAGTTAATATTTTGTTACAAAAATTTCATAAATGCTATGGTATATTATTGCATATGAATGATATTAAATTATGATAATTGTGAAATAATGTTTGGGTAAAAGTACAAATTAGGTGGAATGACGGATTTGAGTACTTTCGTTCAGTGGTTAAGATGAATTGACGGAAAAGACCATGGTTGTACCATGGCAACATGTGATATGTGTTTTCCGTATAAGACCATAGATAGGCTATGGCATTGGTGTGATGTGATTATGTGCTTCTGTGTAAGTCTATATTTAGGATATGACATCAGTGTGATATGTGACCCGTGTAAGACCATGGCCGGGCTATGGCTATGTGACTATGTGCAAAACCATAGTTTTACTATGGCATTCTGAAAACGAAGTACTCAATTCCAAAATCATTCCCTAATTTGATTAAGAAAGGTAAATCATAAATGAGCTCAAAAGATTAAAATTAGTTATTAAGTGACATTAAATTCAATCAAGTGAACTTATCACTGAATTTGTGATTGACAGGAGAAATTAGTGAAATTTTATATTATATGATTTTTATAAAATGTTCGGTAAGATTTGTTTTCTATGCTTATGAGCTTACTAAGGTTCTATAAGCTTACTTGTGTATGTTTATTGTTCTTGTAGTTTGACGTATATACATTCGAAGGATCGGATCTACATCGATGATCACACTATACAGATTTACTTCGGTAGATTTTGTTAAGCAATTTTTTGATTTATATGGCATGTATAGGGGTTGAAATGATAATGTAATAGAATGAATGATTATGTATGCAAAGTAAATTAAATCGGATAGTTGTGTTAGATAATGAAATATACATACTTTGGTTTGAAATGGTTGTTTGGTTGGACTTAATTAGTATATATATAAATGTGATTTTGTGCAGGAAGATAGTATGAAGGTGAGAAAAGTGGTCTTAAATGGCCTATTTTCGTTCACACGGACAGACACACGGGCGTGTGTCTCACACACGGCCTGCTATATGGGCATATGTTAAGGCCGCGTGTCCCCTGCATCTTTAAAATGAGAAACAAAATGTCCAGGATTCAACACATGGCCTAGCACACGGGCGTGTGGCTTGGCCGTGTGGCACACATAGGCTCCAACATGGCCGTGTGATATGGCTGTGTGAAGTCTGCACCTAAATGAGAAATTTTAATTACCACACAGCCTAGCAACATGGGCATGTGCTCAGGCCGTGTGACTTAAGTTTCTTCATGGATGCAAGTTAGAGAGGTACATGCCCCAGAGACACGGCCATGTGGGCTACATGGCTACGTCATACGGGCGTGTCCCGTGTCACACGGGCGTTTGACCCCTTTTACATGAAAATTTTTCTAAGTTTTCTAAAAAGTTTTCGAAATTCTCGGTTTAGTCATGAATAATTTCCAATACATGTTTTGAGCCTCGAAGGCTCATAATAGTGACAATATGTATCTTTTTGGAAAGTTTTAAATTTGAGTGGAAATTATTGTCTCAAATTTGAATGTTTGCTTGTAAATAAGTCCGGCAACGCCTCGTACCCTATTCCGGTGTTGAATACAGGTAAGAGGTGTTACAATTTTGATATTGAATTGAATTAAAGTTGATGGAAATTGATTGAATTGGTATATATATTATGATTGTATTGATTATTTGAATTGAATTGAATTCATATGTATAAGTGATTATATATATAAAAAAATTGATACTGGATATTGGTTTATTTTGAAATTTAAAATTAAACCCTATTAACTGTATCGAGTTGAGTCGAATATAGATGACATGCCATAGGATTGGAAGAGTTCAGGGATTTCTTCGACTTCGAGTCAATGAGGCACTGGGTGCCAATTTACTTTGGTTTAACCGATGAGACATTAGGTGTCAATTTACTACTTCGGATT
Source organism: Gossypium hirsutum (assembly GCF_007990345.1). Lineage (NCBI taxonomy): Eukaryota > Viridiplantae > Streptophyta > Magnoliopsida > Malvales > Malvaceae > Gossypium > Gossypium hirsutum. The sequence goes on along the minus strand of NC_053428.1, from coordinate 97,245,839 downwards.
TATTCGATGAGACATTGGGTGTCAATTTATTACTTCGAATTATACAATGAGGCACTGGGTGCCAAACTGGTGTGTTTGGTTGGATCTGTGTATCTGTCCGAGTCTGAGTCGTGTTAATATGGGTAAATGAATAATAAAATTTTATAATTGATATTGAAATGGCACGGTATGAGAAATGGAAGTGGAATAGTGAATTGAAAATAGAATGTGAAATATGTTGCAAATATATGGAATATACGAGTTATATACTCATGAAATGAATATGGAATGGATAATGCAATTGTATAATGAAATGTGAAATAAATTGTGAAAAGCTATTTATATAGTAAGTATGAGAATTGAGACATTTGTGAAACAAATAAAATATGATATGGTTGTTGTAAAAAAATTTATATATTAATATGTGTTTATATTTCAATTGTATATTTGTAATTTCTTATACTTAAATATTCGGATTATAGAAATACCACTAAGTTTTTACTTAGCATACAGTTTTGTTTTCCATACGCAGATTAGGTACAATGATTTTGAAGAGTTGTAATTGAGGTTGTGAGCATCTATCTCATCATATCTCTAAGTGCCAAAAGGGTATGTTTCAAAATTTTGATTAGAATGGCATGTACTTAGGAAGACCAAATGTGTTCCAAGTAGTAGGGACTAAAATATAAGTTATAAAAATTTACTTTTTTTTAATGATCAAATATATTAGTGATTAGCCAAAATCACTTTGGCACCAAATGTAATATTCCTATATCAGGTTCCTTGGGTAAAACGGGGTATAGGGGTGTTACATTTAGCATTTACTATAATCTAGGTGTCATAATAATACACAGATTGATAGTTCAAGTACCACATTGGACATTTTACGAAAGTATAGGTATCAAATGATACACAAATTGATAATTCAGGTATCACATTGAACAGTTTTAAAGTATAAATACTACATTTGAGATTTTTTAAAAGTACAAGTACCAAATAATAAACAAATTCATAGTTCATGTACCACATTTAACGTTTTCAAAGTACATATATCACATTAAATTTTTTATAAAAGTACATGTACCAAATGTTACATAACCCTTTTATTTATTATTATTTTTTTAAACAATGGTTGGACATCTTTATTGAAGCAATAAAGCAAAGTTTTATAAATGGAAATAAAAATTAAAAAAATAAAAACCCTAAGACTTAAAAGGAAAACATCAAAAGGAAAATATAAGTTCCCGCCGCAGTTAAGCTTTCATTGTCTAAAAACTAGAACATATACTAAGAAACTAAAAAGCTCCCAAACTCACCTCTGTCCACATCTGTTGTTAGTTGTAGACTATGGCAGAAGCATCCGACAACAAACAAGCAGATGGTAAGTACCCTATTTGTTGAGATCCATTCCAATCCTTCATCTCCCGCCACCATCACCCTCAAGCTTGACCTATTCATCACATCACCTCTGTCAACACTTTTCGCCGTTTGTCTTCTTCAAAAAGATCACGAACGGGGCCCCCTTTGTTGACTAGTATCTTGTCAAAGAGAAGATCTATACGCATCAATCAGTTGTCTCGTGCAAACCAACATTTTCACATAGATACGTATAAAGCTCTTTTGATACCACACATCTCTCGTGATAAATGAATGATGAGAGACCCCGACTCCGGCAAGATCCACCACCATCTGTTCACCCCCAATTTGCCATTGTTCTTCTCCAAGACAATAGCATCTAATCTGTGTCCATTCCTCGATCCAGTAGCAACATACTCACGATTTGAAGTCCATCTGATCCACCACGACGCTTAACGATAAGGTTTCTCCTATAACCGATCCCCCTATCATCCAACGTTGCCTCTTTCCAGCTTGTTCCTTGCTCGATTTCCTCTTCCCTCTCGTCGGAATTGATATACCACTCGTTAACTTTCCCACCCTCTATGGACAGCACCGCCAAAACCACCACCATAACCACTCAACAAATTGTTGAACCACAGCTTTTCCCTCTTTCTCTTAAATTTTTGGATAACTGAAAAAACTAACTCAAATTATTATGTTACAGAAGCATACAAAATCGTGCATAAAAGCAAACAAAGACGTTGTAAGAAAACTTGTCCTTTCATGAACGAAACAAAAACGAAAAGAACTATAAGTAAACGGCAGTTAACGACACCGGTAAAGACTCTTTAAGCTTGTCTCTGCCACTTTTATTTTCTATTAAGAGTTTTATATATTGTTTCTATAAATAATAAATCAATTCAAATTTTAGAACAAACCTTAAAAAAAGGTTAAAAATCTCAAAACATTTTAAAGCCGTCAATTAGCCAAAAAGAAATTGAAAAATTAAAATTTGTCTGTCTTTTTTCACCACAGTTTCTCCTTCCCTTTCTCTCCTCCGTGAAGGAGCCCTAGATTTTCTCGGCCTATCTCGCTTTTTCCTTCATTTTCTCGGGAAAAATTGGTAGTCACTCTTCTCCTGAACTCTTTTTTTACTTCACTATTTTTGAATTATTCAATCTTTTTCTTTCAATTTCTTTTGATATTTTTTAAATAATTTTTGATCTTACTAATTAGGTAAATTTTCATGAAATTAGATTCAATACTACTCCAATAAAGAGTTCTATTACGTCTTGTTTAGTTCGCTTGATCTATTTTAAATGTTCGATTTGATCTTCAGACTAACCGTTTGACTGGTTCGTGTTTTATTTTCAAGCATTGAATTTTTTTCTTTTAATTTCTTATTGCAGTTTGATCATTTCGCATTTTCTATTTACTTTATACATAAATTTTGCCCTATTCATATTTAAGACTACAAATATATGATAAAACTTAGAAAGATTAAGTATATTTATGTCTAACACATACTGTATTCGACTCTTACCTTCAAGTCCAAGTAATATTTATACGGTTTGTTAAGCTAATGGGAAAATACATTTTGCTTATACTTCTAAACGATGTTATTCACTCTATTAAACAGATAAGATTACATTTTCATGCCAAAATATGATTTAGCTGTGTTACTTGGAGGCAATTGTCAGAGTATATTAAGTTGTTTCTAAGTTTCCTTTTTTATAGGAGAGTTTTTGGAGAGCCATATTCCATCTTTATCTAAGTATGTGTTCGATACGAGTTTCAAATGGTATTACTTCATGAAAAATGAAGAGTATGATAAATATAGTTTTACATTTCATTAAGGCTTAATTATAAAAATGGCCCTCAAACTATACCACTTTCCCACTTTTTTTTTTCCTTAAAAGTGGTACCTAAATGTCAATTTCGTCTCATTTTACCCAAAAAGTCAGCGTCCAATAAGAGTGTGCCATGTGGCATGTTTTTATTGGTTGATATTGTGTTTTTGGGTAGAATGAAACTAAATTGATAATTTAGGCATCACTTTTTGCAAAAAAAATTAAGTACCCAAATAGAAAAAGAGATATAGTTTGATGGTTAATTTTGCTTTTAAGTATTCCGTTAATTATGATATGTAAATATTGTCACTGGCTCATTCTTAGTGATTTGGAAGCTCTTTTATAATACTCGATCTTTGAGTAGTTTTCTGGCTAACTTTTAGTTGGTTTAGTTGATTTATAGAGATCTTTGTGCATGTTTTGCAGGCAAATGCAGCTTCAGGAATGGCCGTGCATGATGATTGCAAGCTGAAGTTGTTAGAATTGAAAGCTAAACGGACTTATCGCTTCATAGTTTTCAAGATTAAGGAAAAGCAGAAGAAAGTTATTGTGGAAAAGCTCGGCGAACCTACCGATAGCTATGAGGCTTTCACCACTAGCCTTCTAGCTGATGAGTGTCGATATGCAGTCTACGACTTTGATTTTGTGACTGATTAGAACTGCCAGAAGAGTAGAATTATCTTCATTTCCTGGAAACATGAAGTGTCAATGAAATTGTTATCTTTGTTAACTGTTCCGGTCATCAATTGCTCTTGCTCATCTATTTGTTTTATGTAATGAAGGTCTCCAGACACATTGAAAGTAAGAAGCAAGATGATTTATGCAAGCTCGAATGATCAGTTCAAAAGGGAGTTGGACGGCATCCAGGTAGAGTTGCAAGCTACTGATCCGACCGAGATGGGTCTTGATGTCACAAGGAGCCGTGCTACTTAAAATGTAATATGTATAGCAATTTGGAACTTGCTTTGATATTTGATTATTTTCCTCAGTTTATACTCTTTAGTCCTGTGTTTAGATTTATTATATATGTGGGTTCATATTGGGGTCAGTGTTGTCATCGAATACCTTCGTTCGATGTATTTATATTAGTGTACAGTTGGTTAACTTTATTTGATTTTACAATCTTGAATAATTTTTTGACAACTTGACCATCAGATTTAACAATATGACTTTTTTAGTTAGTATTTAGCTTTTAAATTATTTTTTCACTTTGGTATTTATTTTTCTTTTCTTTTTTAAAGTATTCTTTCACTATAATTTTTTTTGGTGATAAAAAAGATACAAGGCAAAAGCTTAGACCCTCAAAGGAGGATCTTCAAACAATCTTAAGTCTATTCTTTTATTACGAACAGACTTAGCCAGACTATCAGCAATTATGTTTTCTTCTCAGGGAATATATTGAATTTTCCACTACTCCATCTTCCTTAAGATAAGGTGAATTTTCTGAACTAAGGCAGAGTTGGAGCTCTCCGAAGAATCATCCAAAATTGCATTAATAGCTTTAGTGCTATCAGTTTGAATTAGGATCTTCTCGAAATGCCTATCCAAAATAAGATTCAGCCCATCTAGAATTCCCGGAGAGCTCTGCCTCCAAAACAGTGCATTTACCCAAATATTTAGCGAACCTAATGATCCACTCACCATTATGATCTCTCACACAACCACCATCAGCGTCGAAGTCTTCATCAAATCTGTTTCGCCAATTATGATATGAGAACTGTGAAGTGGACGAATACTGTTTTGCCCAGCTGTAAGAGATTTTAATAATTTCATCAACACTCCAAGTAATACCTTGGAAAATAAACAGGTTTCGGTTCTTTCAAATACGCCACATGGTAATCCCAAAGAGACAAGGCCAATCTATTCCATCCAGAGAAGTAAGATGGCTCTAAAAATTACTCCTCATCCAATCGGAAAAAGATCCAGAATAGAAACCAGAAAGGTTTTGTTGTGGAATAAGCTTGTCCCAAATGAGTCTGGCAGCATTACAATCTCTGAGTATGTGCATAAAATCTTCATAATCATGACCAAAAACGCTACAGGCACTACTACACCCAAAGCCACGCCTTACCCTCTTAGAGTTTATTCAGAGATGGTGCTTTAGAGCCAACCAAATGAAGAAGCAAATTCGATGTGGGCCATGGAACTTCCTAGGTATTTTCCAGATCTGATCTTTTACATTGAAAGTGTCTTCACGAACCTTATCGTAAACACTTTTGAGGGAGAAGTAACCAGTCGAGGTAGCGCCCCAAATAATTCAGTCAGGACCTGACAAAGGATGGGGTGGTGGAACGCTTATTATTTTATTGATAATCTCCTCCAGAACCCAAGGCCTGAAAAGATCTATATTCTAAGAACCATCACCTGCAACTATACTATTAAGGGAACAATTAAGAGAGGGGTTAGCAGAATAAGGAATAAACTTAAATAGGGGGCCACAATTAGGAACCCAAGGATCCTGCCAGTACTTGATGCTGCTTCCATCTCCAACTGACCAGATTAAGTTTTCACGAATTAAGGGTCATACCTTAGAGATGGATCTCCATAAGAAGGAACACGTATTCCTTGATAAGTCATCAGGTAAACCACTAGGGACTCTGTATTTAGAACGAAGCACCTAAATCCAGAGGGTATTAATATTAGAAATGATGTTAAAACTAACCTTCATCATAAAAGAAGTATTATGGTCTTTCAACTGTCTGAGACCAAGATCTCCGTGAGGCTTGGGTTGGCACACCGAATCCCAACTAATCAAGGCCATCTTTAAGCTGCCATTATGTGTTCCCCAGACTAATTTCTAAACAATGCACTCGATCTCATTACAAATACCTTTAGAAACCATCATAGTCTGCATAAAGTAACTAGGAATCAAGAGAAGAACAGATTTTGCCAAAGTAACCCTTCCAGCTAAAGAAAGCTGACTGGCATCCCAACTAGATAATTTATTACGAACCCTTTCCACCACGAAATTCAGAGTACTATTAGTGACTTTGTCATGTAGAAGTGGAACTCCAAGGTAATGTCCCAAATTAGTAACTTTTTGAAAACCAAAGAAATCACTAATATGTTCCCCCAAGTTATCATCAACATCTTTAGAGAAAAATATATTAGTCTTTTGTGAATTAATTTGCTACCCCGAATAATTGTAGAACTCATCTAAAATACTTTTGATGACTTGAACTTGGTTTTCATCCGCATGGGTGAAAAGTATCAAGTCACTGGTAAAGAAAATGTAAGATAACAGTGGGCCACCACGGGACAACCTAATAGAAGACCAATTGCCAACATCAATAGCCTTACGAATACTAAGACCCAACCACTCCATGCAAAGAATAAAGAAATAAGGAAATATAGGACATCCCTGATGAACGCCTCTAATTGGTCAAAATTTGTGGGTAGGGACACCATTCCACAAGACCTACATAGTAGACATAATAACATTATGTAAAAAAATAGGAATACTTGTAGCATGGAGCGACGCCTTAATGAAATCTCATCGTACTCGATCAAAGGCCTTTTCCAGGTCTATTTTGATGGCCATCCACTTCCTGTTATTCTACGTACCCCTCATCGAATGAATAACCTCTTGAGCAATGATGATGTTATCAGTGATATTCCATCCTGCAACAAAACCAACTTGCTCGGGAGCAAGGAGCCTCAGGAAAACCACTTTAAATCTATTGGCAATGATCTTCATGACTAGCTTATAAAGGACAGAACATAAGCTAATTGGCCAGAACTGAGAGAACTCCACGGGGTTTTGGGTTTTAGGGATAAGCACAATTAGAGAATTAGTCAAATCTGAATTAATGCTTTTACTGTTGAAGACTTCTTTGACCCAAGTGCAGATTGAAGTGCCAACATGATCCCACTGACTCCAATGAAACAAGGCATGGAAACTGTCACTCATTGGAGCCTTTAAGGATGCTATATCAAAAAGAGCTGATTTAATTTCCTCATCCGATACTTGTCTGTTAAGAAAATTAAAATATTCGTCTTTGAGGCACGAGAAAGCAACAGATGGAAAACCTTACCTAGGCCCAGGATGCTCGCCATATAGATTAGAGTAGAAATTAACCGCTCTAAGCCTCAATTGATCATCATCCATTATCCACTCTCCCAAGCCATTTTTCAAAGCAATAATTCTATTCTATTTGCATTTTCTAAGCGTTCGTAAGTTAAAGAATTTTGTGTTACGGTCTCCCAAAACCAACCAATCACATCGTGCTTTTTGCCTCCAAAGGATTTCTTCATGGTGAAGTACATTCTCCAATTCCTCCCTCACATCCATATCTACTTGCTTAAGAAATATCGAGTTAGTTTTATCTCGATACACTCTAGTTTATGAGTCAATAGCTTTTTACGAGTGGAAATATGACCATAAACCTCTTTATTCCAAATCTTAACCTGACCAGTGAACTTAAAATGCAGGGACAACATGCTTACAAACATCCTTCAATTCTCTTTAACAAAATTTGAAAAATATGAATATTCAATCCAACCAGCTAAAAATCTGAATGGACGTCCTTTCAATGAAGGAACCTTGGGTAAAATAGATAATTTAAGAGGTCTGTGATCAGATTTGAGCCGAGGTAAGTTAGTAACCAATGAGTTCAGAAAATTCGCGTTCCAAGCAATATTGCAAATGGCTCTGTCCAATCGCTCAACAATCCCCCATCTTTGCCAAGTGAACTGAGACCCTTAAAAACCTCAATCTTGAAGTTGGCTGGAATCCATTAAATTACCAAAGAAATGACACATTTTGCTTAAAACACGTCTGCCATTTTTCTCACTAGGTGAGAGGATGGCATTAAAGTCACCAATCGCCACCCATGGGATTCCTTTCATCGGAATAAAGCTTTGTAAAGCCTCCCATAAATGCCTCCTCTTCTGACTATTAGGATTGCCATACATGAAGGAGACCAAAAAAGGCTGCCGAAGGGAGCTACCAGAAACTTTGGCTAAAACAAATTGGGGGTGACTTTGGAGCACCTCTATGTTAACTGAATCCTTCCACCCAATCCAAATACCTCCTAAAAAACCGACCGCTTTCACACGATGAGAATTATTAAAGTCAAGCTTGGCAATAACCAAATATGTTTTCTCACCACTGACCCTAGTTTCTAGGAGACTGATCAAATCTGATCTATGCTCCCGATTGTATTCCTGGAAGACTCTAACAAATTTAAAACTCGCACAACCCTGAAAATTCCAAGAAAATATAGTAAAATTCATAAAAATTAAAAATGAGAAAAAGAACTAATCTCATGGGGGCTATCAGTAACTCAAACACTGCCAGCTTTAACTTTAGATTTATCTGAAGAAATTCCAACTTGCACATTAATGAGCTCTACCATAGAACCCATAGCTTTAGGGAGAGAGACTCGTGAACTACTGGCACGTTTAAATTTCCCTCCACGTCCACGAATAGATTTAATTAAATATTTTATACTATGACCATTTCCTTTCCTGTTTTCGACAACATATCCTTTAGGAATATTTGGAGAGTTTACACGCACCTTTGATTTAGATTTAATATCTAATTTCTCTTGAAAAGTAACAGTCGTATGTTTTTTAGGATCAAGTGCATTCGAAATGGGACCAATTTTAGCCTCTTCGAATGTGGGATTGACATGAAGAGAGGTGGCCAAATCTTTGGGAGAAGAAATAAAAGCTGTTAGGTCTTTATTCACAAATCCTGCTACAGCCTCCAAATCCAAACTGCTTACATTTGATGTCTGGCCCAAATTCTGGTGTGGTCCAAAGCATTCCAACGGAGACCCTACTTCTTTATGTGGAAGGCCCAGAGCTGGATTAAGCCCAATACTAGCAGATGCCAGAACATGACCACTATGCATAGGGTCTAACACCAAATTGGACCCAGCACTGTCAGACATCTGATCAGCAACACATGTTGAAACATAGGCTTCCGCTCCCAGGACCTGTCTTGCGCCATTTCTTTCTGGGGGCCTGGAGTTTTGGCGAGACCGAAAATCACCAACAAGGTCCAACAAACTTTTTCCCCTATTTTCTTCAGCCATCGGTCTAGACCCTAGCCCCATACTTTTGCCTTTTAATTTTTTAATAATATACCCTAGTGAAAACCTAGCCACTCCAATATCTTTGAAAGACGCCTCCAAATTCGGTATTAAAGGCTCAAAATCCATGGAAGATAATGTTTCAAATCTGGGACTTCCCAAGTTTCTTTCCATAATTTTTGCTTTTTACCAACGAAATGGATCTTATTTGCACCTTGACTTGTACTCAACCATCCTCCACGGGCCAAAGGCATCACTCACCGCCGACAGCGCAACCCCCGTCCTCGCCGGAGCAGTTTCAGTTCTCAAAGAGCCCATGAGGTCTCCCTCTCCTTCATGACCGCTTCAACCTGTCAAAGAAGAAGGGCAAAAATTCTTAAAGTGCCCATATTTACCATACAAGAAACATACCTCGAGTAAGGGCTCGAATTCCACTTGTTGCAGTCGTCCATTAACAAGAACTTGGGAGGTAAGGGGTTTTTCTAAGTCTACAAAAATAGCCATTCTGGTGAATTACCCTCTTTCTTGGTTATCAGTTTTGATGTCGAGTTTAACAACTTCTCCGACCAAGCTACTGATCTCCTCTAAGATCTTCTTTTGGTACAAGAATCACGACACACCTAGAAAGCGGATCCAAGCCAACACACCGTAGGGAAAGAGTCTTGAAGGGTAAAAATCCACAGTCCACAGTTGAACTGTGAGATAGTGCCCAAACACTGTCCAAGGGACCAGAGGCTGGTGATGCGATTAAACAGAGCCCCATAACCCATATTGCACCCAATCAACTTGACCGCCAAAGTGAGTTCCATTCTTTTGATCAGAATTTTATTGGTACGATCTGAGAAATCAATGGTAGGTATACCATTGAGATTGGATCTACAAATATCACCCTCAACGAATTTTAAATCGATATTAGCGTCGCCATCTAAAGAGTTCGAAACTGAACCACCCAAAAGTTTGTCTTTCCATGAAACTCTGCTTGCTGGGGATGAGTCAACCACCATGTTTGCCAAGGAGTTGTCATTTCTATCTTTAAATCAGACCTTTTTGGTAGTAGAGTCTTCCCCTATTCCAATCTGGTCATGCCCTATTCCAATCTGGTCATGGGACAGAGATTCACTGTAAATTTTAATCCAAAAGTTAATGTTATTTTTCATGTCATCAATGATGAAATTGTTGACTATGACTGTTTGTTGAGTAAATGTTGATTGGTGGTGATGTTGACTATTGGTCGGTCCGTTGTCTAAATTGATAGGTGAATTTTCAATTTAATTTTCTTTTTGATGAATTACAAGTTAAAATTCGAACAACAAATACGACTAGCGCGACTCAAATCCAGGTCACACTTGAGGCGGTGAATAATTTAATTTTTTGTATTTTTTATTTATAAAACAAGGTACATCCATATTTTAGAAAAATAAATAGTTTTGAATAAATTATCATTTTAACAAGTGGCATTGTTGTTTGATTTGACACAAGCTTTTATCTATAATCACCCAATCATGAAATCGAAATAAAAAACATGATTAAATGTATATTCTCTTAAAGATTACAAAAATAATAGTACAATTGTTTTAAAACTCAAATGGCTTTAGTTGAATTATTCTTAGTCATTATATTTTTTAAATTTCGAAATTTCAGTATTAATGCAAACGACAATTGTTGAATCTATTAACTGATTTTTTGTGAGTAATATATAGAAATAATAAATTAACATAGCATTACACATTCAATAATATGTTCAACGCATCAAATTTTGAAAACAACATAACTTCATTTAATGAATTAAAATAGTTACCATTTAGTCAAGACTAAAGTTTTTAAATTCTAAAAGTACAAAGATGGAAAATTACCAAATTAAAGTACATAAGCTAAATTCATAACTTATGCAAAGTATAGGGTCTGATAGCACAATTTAACCTAAAATTTATCACTCAACCAAACCTTAAATTTAGAAAATTCTATATAAAAATTCTTCAAAAATAAAATCTCAAAAATATTTTTTGAAGATTTAACACATATGAAAAATAAAGAAAATTATAATTCAGTAGATTCCAATAACAGATTAAGAAATAGAATAAACCACAAAAAATAGATAATTATATGCTTCCTTAGTGTTTGGCCCCCATTTCTTTTGTGTTTTCCTTGCTTTTTTTTAACATTATAAGACAATGGTCAAATTTTAGTTTTGATCCCTATATTGTGCTGAAACTTGAGATGTAATCTATATACTTTATTTTTTTATACATAATTTAGTCCATTTACTTTTATAGTGTTATCATTTAGTCTGAAGAGTTAATATTGTAAACTATTTCAATCAAAATATTGACGTCAAGTTTTTTAAGAACAATATTCCAACAACAAAAATTATCTACAATCCAACTAGCTAAGGATATTTCGTATGGGAGGAATATTGACTAGGTAGATAAGGGTGCGATGAAAATCGCCTTGGATATGCTAGTGGGGCAAAAAATTGATATGAAGCCTGTTGAGTCATCAGAGGAGCTACGACCTAAAAGAGGGGTAGGTTGTGTATCAAACTCTAAAGGAAAAGTAGTGATGCAAATTGGACAGTTGGAGCAAATAAATGCTATGAGCGAGGTGCATCTCAAACACTTTGGTAGTGTTTTACATTTTAACTTATCTTTGGCTTGGCAAAGACATAAGGGTCATTTTAGAGATCTGAAGTGGGTAAGCTAAGGACTTACGAACCAGAGTTAGTAGCAAGACACAAGGTGAACTTAGTCTTCAATGTGGGTATGCCTAAGCCTATTTATGTAGATCAAGAGGATCCCAAACGGAGCAAGTCACAATGAGGGCAAGTAAAAGCAGTGACCTCTTATGATCGAAATGTACAAGAGAGAAATACAGTTCGAGTTAAGTGACGACAAAGACATAAGCCAAAGTAAATGTTCCGATGTGCGAAACTACCCAATAGAGAGACTAGTTGGGAATCAGTCGATACATCAAGACTATTCCAAGATAATTCAAACCAGTGTCATTCTGAGGATATTGTAAGAACATTGCGAGAATGGATGAGGGAGATTATCATGAGCCGCGGATCAAAGCCTGTGACCAATGCGCATGCAACGTCTCATGGAGGTCAACAGATGAAATTGGGCTCAGTCGACCCACTTGAACTGGCTAGATTTGTGGAACATATGTAAAAACCATCTACTTGGATCCTGGTTAAGTTGAAACACTCTAGTAAATTGTATTTTATCAGGATAGTCATTGTAAAATCCTAAAGGATAAACATGTATAGAATTTAAATCCCTTGAGAACTAATCTTAGCCATTGATGTAAATCGATATGTACCGTTGGGCCTGGGAGAGCTCAACTATAAATAGAGATTTTCCCCTTTATTTGTAATCAGTTCATTCTTTTTGAGTTAATATATTGAGAGCATTTACTCAAATACTTTATGTGCACTTTCTTTTTGTGGCTTTCTTTGTTTGTAGCTTCTTCTTTTTTCAGAATTTGCTTCCGCTTTACTTCGGTGCCTTAGAGAATTTTTGCAAGAATTCTCAATTTTCAAGAATTAGGTTTACTTAGGCATATTTGAAGCAAAAAAAAAAAAATTTGCCTAAGGCCACACGGATTGTGAGACGAAAGGTCTAGCTACGTGACACTTTTTTGATGTAATATCAGTCTAGTCAGTCACATCTATATCTCTATTTTCTAGGAATCATTTATTTGGATGCTCAAGACAAAACATCTCTCCAATTGGACTTGATAGATGACATATTAGTCTTTCAATCAGTTTTCTTATTTTAGATTAAACTAAGGACATGTTTAGGTTCTTCTAATAATATAAGTTGTCTTTCTGTATTACGATCCCACTACGTAATACCGCTTAATATTAGTTAAACATTAGATAAGCAATGAGCTAATATTTGCTTCTATTTTTCTTTACATGCAAAAAATATACAAAGGTTATTAATGTAACTAATGGATATTATTATGAAACCAATTTGTTCGAAAAATACAAGTGTACATAGATAAAAATACTATGCTTAGGACACCAGATGTAACAGTCCGTTTTTAGTCAAATCGGAACAATGGTTTCGAGACCACAAATATAAAGTTGAAATAATTATTTTATTATTATTTTAATGTTTACAGCATGATTGAATGATTGTGTGAAAGTTTTGTTTAGAAATTTTATCGTTTGGGTGTTTAATTTGACAAAAAGGACTAAATCGCGTAATGTGTAAAACTTGAGTTCTAATACCTAAAGGTGTCAAATAGTTATATAACTTAGAAGTAGAGGTCCTTGGGTGGTAATTAGACCATTTTTAAGATAATGGATGGTAGTAGCTTGGTTTTTGGTGTAAATAATAAGTATTTTTAAGGTTAAATGTGTAAATTGATTATTAAAGGTAAATTAAAGTAAACAAATTATATTTTTGTTTCATTCATCTTTTACAATCGAAAAATACAACCTAAATAGCCATGGGAGAAGCTTTAAATTCGGCCAAAGTATTTTTGCTCAAATAGGTATGGTTTTTGTCCCGTTTTTAATGATTTCTATGTTTTTGAGATTGTTGGAACTAGGTCTATTGTTGGAACTAGGTCTAGCTAGCCCAGGGACTAATTTGCAAAACTGTTAAAGATTTAGAAAGTTTACATTGATGAATAAGCATGTGTTTTGATGATTGATGATAGATTATGAATATTTGATGATAGTTATACAAAGTTTTGTTAAGTGAATTTTGGTAAAAATGCAAATTAGGGATTAAATTATGAAATGTGAAAACTTTGTAGTTAAAATGTGAAATAAATGAAAAATATGGGCTACTAGGGACCTCTTTGTAATTTTTCTAGTATGGGTTATGGTTGAATTTCATTAATTTGTGTTTTAAAGAAATAAAGATTAAATTGTAAAAAATGTAAAACATTAGGGGAAAATGTGTAAAAATGCCTTAAAGTGAATTTTGGATTAAATTGAATAAAGTGATGATTAAATAAGTTGAATTTGATATTATATAGATCAAGAAAAGTGAAATACAGACTTAAATCAGGGAAAGAACAATGTCTCGGATTAGTTGACTCGTGTCGTCGTTTTTACATCTAAGGTAAGTTTGTATGTAATAATTTTCATTGTAAATATATTTTAAATGCTTTGGTATTGCATAAACTGTGAATACGAGACTACGTATATATTCGACAATGATTTGACGATGATTCAGCATTAGAAATCCTGGTTGAACCTTAGGAATAGCTTTGAATACTAGTGACATGTCATTAGGGGATTATTGTGATTATGTGATCCGGGTGCTGGTCCTGTACATCCTACCGGTGGCTGAGTATACCGGCATGTGTTGCGGTTACTTGACAGCTTGTGTGAGCAGCACCATGTAGCTATATCTCGACTGACAACTTGTGTGAGGTGGCCAGTTGATAGCTCTAGTGTGAGCCGTATATATGATATGAGATTTAGTTGGCTTCGGGCCATGATATTGGCACTTAGGTGCAAGTTTCCTATGTATCTGATAGTATTCCGAATGGTTCAACGGGTAAATAGAAAACATGGTTGTGTATGAGATTGATACGATATGGTACAGGTATGTACATGAACCATACAAGCTTAAATCGAAGAAGTTGCAAATTTCATATATAATATTGTGATTGAAATGTGAAAGGTTTGTTAGTTAAATAAACTACATGTTGATATGTTCAAATTGATAATTTGTATATTTATGATAAGATTGAGTTTATTTCATACGAGCTTACTAAGCTATATAGCTTACTTTGTTTAGTTTTCCATGTTTTACAGTGACTTTAAAGCTAGCTCAGACTCAGGATCGTTGGAGACATCGTCCATTATCCTACTATTACTTGGTACCTTTTGAGCTTATGTTTTGAGTATATGGCATGTATAGGGACTTGGTCATTTTGGTATATTTGGTAATGTATTGTGCCATTTGAAATGACTTGTAAATGTTTATATTTTGGTTTGTATATATAGCCATGAGTGATGGCTTATTTTGGGTTATTTTGGTATGTTTGAATCATATATATATATGTATGTGGCTTGTGTGATGTTTTGAAAGTTGGACATGTGATGCTTGTGGATAGTTTGCATAATAGATATTTAATAGCCAAATTTTGATTGATTAACATGCTTGAGAAAATAGATCAAATGATGCATGCTGATAATGGTCATATTGATGAAATGAGGAAGTAAAGTTTGGTACAAATAGTATAACATATTTTGGTGATTTGTGTATATGTAAAATGGAAGTATAAAATGTGCATGATTTACGTTTGAATTGGCTGGTTTAAATGCCTATTGATGCTATGTATTGGTGCATTTGAGTTTGATGTAGGTGAGCATAAGTTTGGGTGGAAAAATAGCTTGGTAAATAGCCTATTTTTGTCCACATGGGCAGAGATATGGGCGTGCGTCTCAGCCATGTGTGACACACGGTTATGTTACACAGTTGTGTGTCCCTGGTGTTGAAATTGAAATCAAGTCAGTATGCTCCACACGACTTCACACACGGGCATGTGACTTGGCCGTGTGGCATAAGTCAGTATACTCTACAAGTTTGGCACGACCTAGCACATGGTCTGGCACATGGGCGTGTATGGCCATTTTTAAGGCACACGGACTAGCTACACGGGTGTGTGTGTTGACCGTGTGACCCAAGTCAGAGAGTTACACGGGGTCGGACACGGGCTGGGACACGGCCATGTGCATCCATTTCGAATGTCCACAAGGCCTGTGACATGGGTGTGTCTGTTGGCCGTGTGAGACACACGGCCGGGCCACATGAGCGTGTGTCCTCTGTTTTGAGAAAATTTTTTTAAGTGTTCTATGAGTTTTCAAAGTTATTGGTTTAGTCTCGAACCATTTCCAATACATGTTTTGGGCCTCGTAGGCTCATTTTAGAGACATATTGATTGAGATTGAATAATAATTGCATGAAATGTGAAAATGTATGCAAAGTGAATGTTTAATTGTTTTATAAGTCCGGTAATGCTCTGTAACCCTATTCCGGTGTTTAATACGGGTGAGGGCTGTTACACTAGATCTAACAATTTTTATAATTGAATTATTCAACATAGCTAAAGATGACGTCTAGTCATCTCGAAAGAAAGGAAAGACGAGAGTCGTAAATGAGTGAAAAAAATACAATTTGTACTTTTATGATTTGAGTTCAATATATGTATATACATGATATATTACAAATTGATTGTTTGAGGTAAGTATTTTCCATGTCTAATAATTCGGTTGGCATATGATGATTTAGAATGTCAGGAATTGAATTAAGTTGATCATAGCATAAACGAGTATGATATGAACTATGATAAATGAATATGAATATATATGTATTGATTCATTAGTTATGCTATTAACTATCTCGGGCAGAATCGGGTATAGTTGGTATGCCATGAAATTACTGTATGAGATATATTTCGTTTTATATTGATGAGGCATGAAGCACATGTTATACTTCGAATATCCATTGAGGTGCAAAGCATGTTTTACTTCGATTATACCGGCGGGGAGCAAAGCACAATTTATACTTCGAACGTTCTGATAAGGCACTAGGTGTTGAATTATTGTGGTGATTGGATGATCCATGTATCTGTCTTGAGTCTGTGTTCGATTAATATGGATTATAAAGCATGAACTTTGTTAAATGATAGTTGTTATGAAATGTTGATGAAAATGGTATGCCATGTATATATATGAAATATGACAAATGAAAGCATGTGAAAGATCATTCAAAATGGTTAACACAAACCTTGAGAGCCAATATTGATATGAAATTAATCAATAGATTTGGAAATGAAATGAGAAAAGGAAATGAGATTGAGACATGTTGTGACATATATGAGATGATGATGGAATGTATAGGAGTGTATATATGAATGTGACATGTTAAATAAAGTTTGATATAAGTTGTGATACATGAGACATGATATATTAAATGATGATGATGAAAGCTAAATTGTGTTTTGAATGTATCTCTTGACATGTTACTTTGATTATAATATTGACTTGAATCATGAAAGTACCACTAAGCTTTATCACTCAACGTACGGTTTGTTTATTTCATACGCAAGTTTTCGTAGGTTTCAAGATTTCGAAGAGTGAATAATCATCCATGTCGTAGCTCTCGACTCAACAATGTTTGTATAGTTTATTTTTGTTTTCAATACAAGGCATGTACCTAAGGTTGAGTCATTTTGTATCGTGAATGGTCATTTTGGTACTTTGGATAGTATATGTTAAATTGAATATAAGCAAATGAAATTGCTTAAGGTATATTTATAGTAGTAAAAGGCTTAAATTGAACACATATGCTAAGTTGTTGTGAACTAATGCTCAATGGTGTTGTAATTTTAGTAGGTGGCATCGAAATGACAGACCCTTAACGTCGCGACTTTGGTTGTGGTATTAGCAATCTCACCAAATGAGCAACAAGCCAAAGCATTGCTAGCTAAAACAAAGAATCTTAAGATATGTTAAAACTTTTGTTTATTAGAGATTTAGGTGTTGAAACTTCTTTTGAGCTTTGTTCTAAGCTTTTATGAATTCTAATGATATTTCTCATTCCATTTGAGCATTTTTATTCTACAATGCCTAGAATTATTTATAACCCCTCCCCAATTTAAGAAGGATAATACGTTTTAGGGCACTCAAACTCACGTCCTCCTGCACTGGCAACAATGCTGATGCTAGCTGAGCTTAAGAATCAATTGACAACATTTGAGCATTTTTAACTATATGATTAAGTTTATTTATAATTTGTATGCTTTATATGAAAACTTTATTGAAAATATTTGTTGCTTGATTTTGTAAAGAGCAAATAAACAAATGAAAAATTATAAATTTATAGGAATTACAATTGTAATTAAGGAAATTAAAGTGAAATTGCATTGTTAATGTCTTATGAAATTGTCAAGGAAAATTGCTCATGAAAATTACTCTAGACCTTGACATTTGAGATATCAAACATTTATAAAGCATCCACGCAAGCAATATTATAAACAATTATGATAAAAAAAATTATAATAGTTTGACAATTTGTTATAAAGTTATTTTTGTTCATTAATGTTGTTTATTGATTTATAATTGATATTCAAATTTAGTTTTATAAATTAATTAATGAAAATAGATATTATTTAAATGTGAAAATATTTATGTGTTATTTGTTAAAAAAAACTATTTTTGGATAAAACTTTTAGTAATTTTTCTAAACAGTAAAAAATGTTTTACATAAATTTAATCAAACATTTGAAAATATAATTTCTAAAAATCACATGAAATCAAACAAATCTTAAACAACATTTCCCAACCCATTTAATTTTTTTAATTATATTAAATTTTTTTATTGGTAATATGTATTATAAAAATATTATAAAATATAAAAAATATTTTTATAATTAAATTTAAATAAAAATATTTGAATTTGAGATCAACCACATGAGTTATGTTTTGAATTTAGCCAACTGTCAGACCCAGATTAACTCATGAGTCTAAATTTTTATGGAATTTTTTTAATTAATATTAAAAAGATAATTTAAATTAAAGTTTGAACAAATTATAATAGAGATTAAAAATAAGTAGGAGAATGGAGTATATCTTTTATTAAATAAATAATTTAAAAAAAAATAAAAATTGAGCTCGAATCACAAATTTCGAATAAAGTTAGATTACATCCTAATGACACATATTTGTGAAGGAAAATTATCAAATAGGGTAAGATTGATGTGTCCTAAGAGAATTAAAAATAAATTATCATATATTAAACTTTGCTTGTAAATTTAAAAAAAAAACTGGAAGCTAACTTATTTTTAAATATATTAAAAATAAAGTATTTTACAAATATTAACTCGTTTTTAAATATATTTAAAATTTACAAATTCTAATTAAAAAACCCTAAAAAGGAAGTTTGAATTTATCAAAAAAAAGAAATGTTTGAATTAACCAAAACCAAACATTAATCATTTTAATCTTTAAAAAAAAAAAAACCACAAGGAAATAGAAAAAGAGGTTGCCAGCTCATAATACATTTCCAATTCCAGAAATAAAACAAAGGTTTAGGCTTATACAGTTATACTTACAGCTAATACTCACTTACTTTTTTCTCAAAATCACTTTTTTCCTTAGCCAACTTTAAAGGATTTCCACAATTTTCTCTCTTTCTTTGTTCTCTGTTCAAATGTAGTAACGATTGAATCGAGGAGGAAAAAGAAGATCTTAATTGCTTAAAAAACTCTTTGTTTTTTTATTAATTGGACTTAAGTTTGACAGACGGTTGTGCGTAGATTCGGAGTGCAACCTAAGTCCGATGGCTACAACTTTCAGTCCGGGTTGGAGCCCGGGGGGTTCGAGGCTT
Source organism: Gossypium hirsutum (assembly GCF_007990345.1). Classification (NCBI taxonomy): domain Eukaryota; kingdom Viridiplantae; phylum Streptophyta; class Magnoliopsida; order Malvales; family Malvaceae; genus Gossypium; species Gossypium hirsutum. The sequence continues at coordinate 97,226,276 of NC_053428.1, read as the reverse complement.
CAGTTAGGAGCAGGCAGTGGAGTGTCGAGGCTTAGATCTTCGTCGCTTAAGAAGCCACCGGAGCCGTTACGTCGTGCAGTGGCAGATTGTCTTTCGTCTTCTTCGCCGGCGGCGGTGGCTGGAGGAGTTAGCTCGCATCACCAAGGGGGTCCTTTGGTTTTAACTGAAGCTTCGAGGACGCTTCGGGTTCGTAATTTTGGTTGAATTTTAAATTTTTTTTTGTTTGTTTGATTATTAGATCTCGAATCTTTATTGTTTATCTTTGTCTCCTATATACTTAGGATTTTTTGAATGCTGTGTATTGAACAATAAAAGGAAATATATATATAATTCTTTTTAACGTTTATTTAGGTGGCAAAGCATTTAGGAAATTTGATTTGTTATATGAAGCTAGAGATTTTATGTGGTTGAAAAATGGTTATATATTAGTGAAAATTGTGATTTTTCTTCGTAGCTTTGCCTTCGTTGTTCTTTAATTGGCTGGAAATCGTATTTCATTAAGAATGAGAATGACCAAATTACTGAAATGTTGCGTTTATAACTAACAGTTGCATTTTGTTATATGCATAAGTTGAACTTTAAATTTGAGTTCTTTAGTAATTTGCTTTTTGCTTTGAGGAATCACAAAGCAAGTAGTCAAAGTAATATCTTGGCAGTGTTTCGGCTGAGCAAGTAATTGTTTCTTAGCATTGCTTTACTTACAGTTACAGACTACTTTAATTAATTAAGAATCAACATTAAGTAGCATCTTAATATCTCTATTTTCTAATATAATTTATTGTAAGCGTCTGTTGCTTAGTCAAAAACTAAGCTGAGTCTACTATGATCTGAGATGACAGTTCACTAACAATGTGTAGAGGTAGGAAAGGGAATTTCATAATCTCGTATTGGAACAATGGTAAAGTTCCCCTCTGTTCCAGGGTTCCAAATGTAACCCTGAATTTGCTTTCCTTATTTGAATCCAACTTGAATCAGCATTGTTATTGTTAAAACACAAGGCTGCTACTGAAGCAAATCTCAGTTCACAATATTACACGTGTAAATGTTGAGAATTTCTTTTTAGAAATATGCACTATATATTGGTATTAGAAGTTCCTTTTGCTTCACATGTGGAATTTATATGTGAATCTTACGGTATCTTAATGTCATATTTTTTGGAGTGTTGATTGAGTGTATGTATATTTTAGTATTTCAGTACTAGGACTTCCTTTTAACCTCAACTTTGGAATTGGTATTTGAACTTATAAAATCAGAATGTCTTCTATTTAACAATGACAGGACTATCTGGCAGCTCCCTCAACAACTGACCAGGCTTATATCGTTATTTTAGAGCATACAATTGCAGAGAGAGAACGCAGGTAATTCTTTATCTATTACATTACCTCTGTTATTTTATACCATTTGTCATTCTAATTTATCCCCATTATACAAACTATTCTGCTAAATGATCATATGGTGCCATTATTATTTTTATCCCAGAGAGGATTGTTTATACTTTGAATAGCAAACTTTGAACCTCAAAGAGTTTCTGAAAGCAATGAGGTTGTTGACATGTATGGGTGGTAAATAGATTGGAGATATGTTTTAAGGATTTATAGGTAATGCATATTGCTGATTAATGATAGTTTGGTAGTAACTTAAATAGTCCGCACTGATAGAAGGCTTAAAGAGATGGGATTGTTGACATGTATGGTGGAAAAGAGGTTGGAGATGTAGATTTTAAGGATTTATGGGTAATGCCTATTGGTGATTAACAATAGTTTGGTGGTAACTTAAATAGTTTGCACCAATGAAAGGCTTAAAAGAAATTTTCTTGATGTGTTGACTGACTATTGAAGGCTTCTGATGCTTCTTGCATATGAGTGTTGACACTGAATTTATGCATTGAGTTTTAGCTGAACATATCTTGTATGTAATTCATTCTAGAAACACCAATGAATCATGTTTGGATGAAGTATTTGGAAATTTCTTGGCAATGGCCTCAGAAGAATATAATATTTATTCCAATATAATTAGACAACTGAATTGCATATAAATTGAAAAGAAAAGAAAAACATAGAAATAAGAAATGGTACACTATTGTTGTGCTCATTGTTCTCAGGTCCATAATTGTTTCACATTTGGTTCCTGATTTGATTATTATTGCTTGTCATGCATGATTACTTACCTTTTCCTTGTAATTTGAGCATTATTCTCGGTGCAGTGTTTGTCTCTCTTTGCTGCTAATCTGAATATAATTTGTGACAGCCCAGCTGTGGTGGGAAGGTGCGTGGCACTCCTGAAGCGGTACCTTTTAAGGTATGTTAGTCTTGCTTTGAGCTTGTGTTTTCACTATTTGTTGTAGACCAGGAAAGTGTTGGACTGTTTTTTTTGGCATATGATATTGATATGTACCAGAATTGACACCTACGAGGTGCTCATAAAATTAGGTTAGTCACTTTGTAAATTAGGACCTGCTGTGGTTTCTATCCAGTTTCAGACTGACTGGAAATATTTATAAAGACCCGAGGTTCTTAGATTTGTAGATTCTATTTTATATTGTTCTTTTGTTTTTAGGATTTCATTGTTTGTTCTATTGGCTGCAGATATAAGCCCAGTGAGGAGACGCTGCTGCAAATAGATCAGTTTTGTGTAAACTTAATTGCTGAATGTGACATTAGTCTAAATCGACGGTTGCCGCCTTGGTCTCGATCATTAAATCAACAATCTATTTCATCAACAACATCAACATCATCTGCAAGTTCTTCGCCTTTGTTGCCTGTATCTAGTTTTGCTTCTGCGGCACTTGTAAAATCGTTAAATTATGTGAGATCCCTATTGGCTAAACATATTCCAAAGCGGTCATTCCAGCCTGCAGCCTTTGCTGGAGCTACCTTGGCTTCAAGACAGTCGCTTCCTACACTTTCATCTTTGTTGAGTAGATCTTTCAATTCCCAGCTATGCCCTGTGAACGGTGGAGAATCTTCAGAGAAGAAAGATGCTACAAATTTATCTGTTTCAAACTTGTTGAACGTTGAGGAAGCTGATGGAATAGAGAATCCTGAATATCTTGCAAATGATGTTCTGAAATGGCGCTGGCTTGGGGATCATCAGTTGTCATTATTGTATTCTGAAAGGTAATTGATTTTGTGCATACCTCTATTGCTGAAATAGTTCGTTTTGGCATTATTTTCTCCCTCTATAAGTCACTTGTATGTTTTAGCTATTGATTTTTGTTCTTTCATGTGTTCCTTTGCTTCTAAGACAAATTTAACGCTTGAAAAGTCTGTATCAAAAAACAGTGATCGGTCCGTGAATATTCAAGACATGAGAACACATAATTTTGTAGAAGTAGGAGCTGCTGCTTTACTTGTTGGAGACATGGAAGCTAAAATGAAGGGTCAACCATGGAAATATTTTGGCACTGCTGATATGCCTTATCTTGATCAACTCTTACAGCCCTCATCAGTCACAACAATTACCAATTCTGCTGCAGCTCACTCCCACTTGAGAGCAATAACAGCATTAAAACGCAGTAAAGGAGGACCTCGTCAAATATGGCATGCTCTTCACTTCTCTCAAATTATTGCGGTGACAGCTTTATTTTTAGTCTCACTTACCATTATATTATTCACACCATGCATATGGATCCTTTCAATTTTTATCAGTATGACTGATATGGTTGTGCTGTGCCAAACGTAACTTAGTTGAATTTCAATGGCTGGTAAAGGTGGTAAACGGGGTAGCTTTAATGCAGTGGTTTCAAGAGACCGGATTTTCAAGTTAAATGTTAAAGAGTCTTCTAGCTGTCAATAAACTTTTTCCTATACCTAACTGTATTATGACTGTTTTTACTGGGGTTTGGTCAATTTGTTTAAGTTGGATAGCCTGAGACATAGCAAATTAGTTTTGCATATTTTAAGTCTTAACTTTGAATAAAGTTGTGTGACAACAATTTGGATTCTTGCATTTGATATTTCTGCAGGGATGATTCTCCAGCAAGCATGTTTCGCCCACGTGCCCGGCCACTTTTCCAGTACCGTCATTACAGGTGTGCAATTTGACATCCTTTAGTTGGTGATGGTTGTATTTATTTTGAAATTTCAATTCACAACATTGATGAGTTGCAAAGTGACAAGTTTTGGGATGAGCTTTCTAAAATAAGCTTTCCATTAGCTCCAACTACACAAAACATTACCCAATTACACAAATTATTACAACTTTTGTAATGTTTAATTGCAGAAAATATTACCTAGTTACACAAAACGTTGCTCTATTTCAAAACTATTAGAACTTCCGTAATATTTTGTGTAATGTTTTGTGTAACATTAGAGCTCTGGAAAGCTCATATTGAGGAGTTCTTTTTAAGAGGTTTCCAGCATATGTTTATTTTGTTTCCTCATAGAATATGTTTGTGTGCTTTAGTGAACAACAACCTCTGCAATTAAATCCTGCTGAGGTATCTGAGGTTATTGCTGCTGTCTGCTCTGAGACATCTTCCAGAAGTGCTAATACCTTGACAATATCTTCTAGATTAAGTTATAACAGTGGAAAGCAGTCAATGGATGTGGCTGTGAGCGTCCTTATTAAGCTGGTCATTGACATGTATGTTTCTGTTTTTTTCTTTTCTTGGACCTCTTTTGTCCTTTATTTTGGCCATACATTTAACCATCTCTCTCTCTCTCATGCCCTGCTTATAGACACATTATTAATGCTACAATAGTTGTTCCAGTTACTTTCTGCATATTAGATCTGGTTGGTTGATGGTGCTGATTTTAGCCTGAGGTGCATAAGTTATGTCAAAACCATCCCTGTTTGGAGGGTGAAAAACTTGTTTTTCTTTTATCCTGCAATCACAAACGCATGGTATCATGATGCACTTGGAATTTTTCACTAAATCAATCCTATTTAACAATATTTTTCTGTAAAATAATCATTTAGGTGTTAACTGGGGTAAACGTCCTCTCCAGTACGTAAAATATAGTGGAGATTTCTCTATTTTGTTGAAATATGATTCACCTTAAAATTAATCTGTGGTTCAAATTTAATTTAATGATTTTAAATTGAATATGAAGATAAATGAAAATTAATTGAAAAGACAATACTATTTGAAGAAATATTAACCCAAGATTTAGTTGAAAGCGCAATAATCACCTTTGGATAAGTAGTGGAAATCTCCTGTACTTTTAAAAGTATCGTTGAGTTTTCTTTCCCAGAAATCTGATCCATTACAAGAGTAGGTTATTATAAGTATCACCAAGGGGTTGGTCCTGAATTTCAATTTTTATAAATCTTTCTTTTTTTCCTTTCTATTCATTTAAATATGGGGATGAATGAGTAAAATAGCAGACTGCTTAAAGTGAATAAGTAAAAAAAACTTTAGTGATTGATTTTGTTTCATTTTCTTCCTATGCTTGTTTTTATCTTTTAAGTTTCTATCTGGTGACTAGTATGGAGGCAGTTGTTGAAAATTCTGTTTTTAGGTATGTCTTGGATTCTGGAGTTGCTGCTCCCCTTACTCTGTCTATGCTTGAGGTTTGTGTCAATTACATTTTCAATTCTTTATTGTTTAAGAATTTTTAGAGCATCTCTTAATTCTTACCTTTTTATAATGAAATTTCTTGCAGGAAATGCTTAGTTCTCCAAGAGCAGCTTGTAGGGTGCGGGCTTTTGATTTAATTATAAACCTTGGAGTCCATGCTCACTTGTTGGAGCCAATGGTAAATGATGACAAATCTTCAATTGAAGAAGAGTATGCTCAAGAATTGCTTTTAAATAGTGAAGATCAGTTTACCATGCAAGGGATAAGAAAAATAGATTCTGCCAAGAAGTTGGGCACCTCCTCAGCCATTGATAAATTTGAATCTTGGATTTTAAACATTTTATATGAGATACTTCTTCTTCTTGTTCAGGTACAGGCAGTCTTTGAACTGAATATTGTTTGCTTTGGCTGCTTTGATTTAATGAATGTCCCATCCATGCACCTTTTTTTTTATAAAGAAAAAGAAAGAAAGAGAAAAAAATTACTATTACCATGCTTTTGTATTTATCCTCAGTATTCTTTATGGTCTTATGCCTTTCATACTTGTTGCAGACTGTAGAGAAGGAAGAATCTGTCTGGGCTTCTGCTCTAAGCTGCTTACTGTATTTTGTCTGTGATAGAGGCAAAATCCGGAGAAATCGATTAAAAGGACTTGACATTAGGGTGAGTCAGTTTACCCTGCCTATCTACCATATTGTTTTGCACCTTGAGTTAACCAATGAGAATGTTCTCTGTGTTTGTGTGTGTATGAAAGTGGAGGAAATTTGGAAGTTCACTTGTGTGTAGTATATGTATTCCATATTTGAAAGCATCTTGTCCTGTAGAAGTGGCAGACTGGCAGTATCCTTAAACATAAAAATGAAAAAAATTGAAACACCCTAGTCGACTTATTGATCTTCCCAATTGATATTAAGGTTAGTATTTGGTACACTTGCAGTGTATTATTTTTTTTTCCACAAGCAGCCTTAAAAAACTGCCATGCGTCTTTTTTTTTAAAATATTTATTTTATTTTAATATTTTACTATACGCCTATAGGACACTTGTCAACCCCCTGACCCTGCTTGGGGAGTCTAAAAACTCTGCCGGCAGTGTACCAAATATTATTCCTTGATATCATACCACTATTGCTTCTACCATGTTGAACTTCTGGGGCATGCTTTAGCTGAGCCAAGTTCCTCACAAGATAGTTTAAACTCTTTTGGATGAATTATCTTCTACCGCCAATCTATGCAATATGTAATCTTAGCATTAGAATTCCTCTGGATAATCTTGATGCCACTTTTTTTGGATCATGCATAAGCAATTTTTCTCTCTACATAGTGGTCTTGCATGACTGGAGGCTTGTAGGATTTGCTAGATATGTGATTCATTTCTATCTGTATGGGTTCTGAGAATATTGGGATGGGTATTTCGTATCTCTCACTGGGTAGAGAACTCATGTCTTGTTCAAAAATTGAATATGCTGAATGAGTTTATTGACCCTAGTTAGTTTCCACTTTTTCTTTTGCATTATGCACCCCCAGTTTGGAATGGATATTTGGTTTGCCTCATTGGAAACAGAATCAGTGTCATAAAAAGATTTAAGATGTTTTTTGGAATTTGTGAAAAACAGGATATTTTCTATTATTTTCCACAAGAGATTACATACATATTTATACACATAGTTAGCCTAACTAAGGTAACTTTACGCTAGGAAACAGAATAATTGTAGGGATACTGTACAGCCTTAAAGTTAGGGATAGAATATTTTTAGAATTATATTTGATATACTCAAATATTCTGAAATCTGACACTCCCCCTCAAGCTGGGAAGTGCATATCATCCATTCTCAGCTTGCTTACTAATTTCTGAAACAACTTCCTAGACAATCCTTTGGCAAGTATATCTGCTAGTTGTTCATCAGTGGACACAAATGGAGTGCAAATTAAGCCATTGTCCTGTTTTTCCTTTATGAAATGTCTATCCACCTCAACGTGCTTCGTTTGATCATGTTGAACTGGATTATGTGCGATATTGATAGTAGACTTATTATCGCGATACAACTTCATTGGACCTTCCCACTTGATCTTCAAGTCTTCCAATATAATCTTTAGCCATAACAACTCACAAACTCCAAGAGCTATTGCCCTAAATTCAGCTTTTGCACTAGATCTAGCCACAACGTTTTGTTTTTTACTCCTCCAAGTCACAAGGTTGCCTCCTAGGAAAGTGCAGTAACCAGACGTTGATCTTCTGTCAACCATAGATCCTGCATAATCTGCATTGGTATAGGCTTCAAGGGTTAAATTTTCTCCTTTTTTAAATAAGATTCCTTTGCCTGGCGTGCCTTTTAAGTACTGTAGAATCTGATATACAGCACTAAGATGTGATTCCTTAGGATTGGGCATAAATTGACTTACAACACCTACTGCATAGGCAATATCTGGTCTGGTATGGGACAAGTAAATAAGCTTCCTCACAAGTTTTTGATATGACCTTCTATCAACTGCTGTATCTTCTAATACATCTCCGAGTCTGTGGTTCACCTCTATGGGTGTCTCTGCTGGTTTACAACCCAACTTGCCTGTTTCTGTCAACAAATCAACTATGTATTTTTGCTGAGATATGAATATTACTTCCTGAGAGTGTGCCACTTCAATACCAAGGAAATATTTTTGTGCCACTTCAATACCAAGGAAATATTTTAACTTACCTAGTTCTTTTGACTTCGAATTCTTTTACTAGGCATTTTTTTAACTTCTTCATTCCTTCTAGATCATCACCAGTCACAATAATATCATCAACATAGACTAATAAAGCAGTCACTCCCCCTAAAGATGAATGTTTTACGAACAGAGTATGATCTCCTTGACTCTGTTTATACCCCAACTTGAGCATCACTTTGGTAAATCTTCCAAACCAAGCCCTCGGGGACTGTTTTAGTCCATATAAAGCCTTTTTTAGTCTGCAAATTGCCTGTCCTGTATTTGGACCGGATCCCGGAGGAACATCCATATAGACTTCCTCCTCAAGGTCACCGTGTAAAAAGGCATTTTTGATGTCAAATTGCTGTAATTTCCAGCCTCGGTTGGCCGCTAGTGACAACAACACTCTTACAGTGTTCATCTTTGCAACAGGGGCAAATGTCTCAAGATAGTCTATCCCATACATTTGAGTGTACCCTTTAGCAACCAACCTTGCTTTGTACCTCTCCAAAGAACCATCTGACTTATATTTCACTGTGTACACCCAGCGACATCCCACCGGTTTCTTTCCTTCCGGTAATTTCACTAAGTCCCATGTCTTATTTTTTTCAAGAGCTTCCATTTCAACCTTCATGGCATTTCTCCAATTCTCATCTTCTAATGCCTCGAATACAGTTTTAGGAATGGAAATAGAATTTAGGCTAGTAAGAAAGGCTTTGTGGTTATGGGACAAGTTTTTGTAAGACATGAATAGGTGCAAGGGATGTTTTGTACAAGCTCTAGTCCCCTTTCTAATAGCAATGGGAAAATCATCTAAATCTGTAGTATTAGAATTCAAAGTAGGTTCAGCAATTACCTCAGGTTGTATAGGAGAAGAAGATGATTGAACTTGCACTGGTGCCTTCTTCCTTGAGTAAACCAGTAACGGACGAGTAGTGTCCTGAATTCCTCTTGGTGATTTGGGTGTACTAGGCTCAGTTTCAGGTTGTATAGGGGTCATTGTTTCAAGTTGGGCAGGTTGGGTAGCAGGCAAGGTCTGAGTGAGAGTGTTTGATTGCTGGACGGGAGCCGGAATGGGAGTGTTTAGAGCTGGAATGAGAGTGTTTGGTTGCTGGACAGGAGCTGGAATGTCAAGAAGAAAGAATTATTTGTCCTTATCTTCTGTGAATAAGATCTCCCCCTGAAGATAAGGACGAGTGAAGAAATTTTCTTGTTCTGCAAAAGTAACATCAGCTGTTACAAAAAAAATTTTTGTGGCTGGATGATAGCACTTGTACCCCTTTTGAGTGGAAGAATATCCAAGAAAGACACCCTTGACAGCCCGTGGACCAAATTTCCCTCTATTTTGAGAATGAACATGGACAAAGGCGACACAGCCAAATACTTTGGGAGTAAGATTACTGGAGGTATTGAAATCAGGAAAAAATTTGGCTAGAACTTGCATAGGACTTTGAGATTCAAGGACCTTTGTAGGCAATCTATTTAACAAATGAGTAGCAGTTAGAACAGCCTCCCCCCAGTATTGTTTAGGGACTTTTTTTGGAAAAATAGGGCTCTTGTAATGGCTAAAATGTGACCATTCTTTCTTTCGGCTACACCATTTTGTTGGGGTGTACTAACACAAGATGACTCATGTATAATGCCTCTTTCTTGAAAATATGTTGAGAGGAATTGATTGAAATAATCCTTGGCATTGTCTGACCTAAACCTTTTTATTTCGGCCCCAAATTGTGTTTTGATCATGTTGTAAAAAATTGGAAAGACTGACCTAACATCAGATTTTTGTTTTAAAAGAAAAATCTAAGACACACGAGTACAATCATCAGTAAAGGATACAAACCACCGAGCTCCAGAAATATTTGAAATAGTGGATGGCCCTCAAACATCACTATGAACAAGAGTAAAAGGAGTGGATGTTCTTTTATTGCTTACTGGAAAAGAGGTACGTTTATGTTTTGCAAGTTCACAGATATCACAATGAAATTTTTCAACAGTTAATCCTTTGAATAGTGAAGGAAACATAATTTTAAGGACTCTAAACGATGGGTGACCAAGGCGAAGGTGATAGAGCAAAATTTGGTCTTTATTGGTTTTAATAGACTCGGATATGAGAGATAAAGGTGAGGAATTCAGAACACTAACTTCTTCACTAGATTCTTCAAGATAGTATAGGCCATTTATTTCCTTAGCATGTCCAATCATCCTCCTCGTATTCTGTTCCTAAAAAAGACACCAATTGTGATAGAAAACCACTTTACAGTTAGAGTCTTTGGTAATTTTTTTAATGGATAAAAGATTGGTAAATAATTTTGGAACATGAAGGACATTTTTAAGAGTAAGGTTTTTGTTTATAACAATATCACCTTGACCGGCCACTGTGATCACAAAACCATCAGCTACTGTTATTTTTCTACTACTAGAACAAGGTGTATATGAAACAAATTTTTGTGAGGAGTGGGTCATGTGGTCTGTAGCTCCTGAGTCAATGACCCAAGAACTTTTGGTATCTGTATTTGAGACTTTAGAACTTTGAGGAGAGGATATACCTGGAAAGGCCAAACTACAAGTACCTGTTGAAGAAGTTTTTTCCAATGATCCCAGCAAATTTTTTAACTTCTCAATTTCTTCTTTATTGAATTCAATAGGTAATTCTTGAGAATTGTTTTTTTTATTTAGTTGTTTAGCTGTATTTGCTCGTCCTTGTCCCTTTGATTGTCCACCTTTTTCTGAAAAATTTTTGTTTGTTGTCTGTGTTCCCATGGAGTTTCCAACATCTATCTTTAGTGTGATGAGCCTTTTTGCAGTAGGTGCACCATACGGAATCCTTGTTAAAAGACTTTGTACGTTCTATCTGTCTATTATCTTCACTAGTTGGCTGCTCCAAGCCAAATCTCCTCTCATTTACAGCATTAGTAACCAAGGCTGAACTATCCACTTGATTGTTCTCCACCATAACTCCTCTTCTTTCTTCCTCAGCACGAACAATTGCAATTGTTTCATTTAGTGATGGTAGTTCCTCTTTTCCAAGTATTTGAACTCTTACTGCATCAAACTCAACATTCAGTCCAGCAAGAAAATCATAAATTCGATCCTTTTCAACAAACCTTTTCAGGAGTGCTGCATCTTCACTGCACTTCATCTGAATGCACTGGTAATGATCCATCTCTTGCCACAAACTTTGCAACAGATTGGAATACTCCGTGATTGATCGACTTCCTTGCTTGGTGGATGAAATCTTAGTCTTGATTTCATAGATTTGAGCAGCATCTCGAACTTTAGAATAAGTCTGCTTCCCAGCTTCCCATATTTCTTTGGATGTGCTAAGAAACATGCATGTATCATTGATTTCTGACATCATAGAGTTCCATAACCAAGACATTACCATAGAGTCTTGTTCATCCCAAGCATCAAACTTAGGGTCCCCTTCTTTAGGTCCAGTTCCGAGTAAGTGACTCAGCTTTCCTCTACCTTTCAAGAAGGTACGAACCAGTTGGGACCATTTCAGATAATTTTTTCCATTTAGCCTGTAGGGTACTTGGATATTCTGAAACTCACTCATTGGATTTGAGTTGTTTACAGAAATTTCTGAGCCCTCCCCAGTGTTACTGGTCTTGACAGTTTCAGTCATGTTGTGTCTGAACAAGTTCTATAGACTTGAGGACTGGTTGGGAGTCAGAAAAAAAAAACAGGCTAAAGAAACCGGCTAAAAAATCCCAGAAATCGAGCTAAATAACAGGCTCTGATACCATGTGAAAAACAGGATATTTTCTATTATTTTCCACAAGAGATTAGATACATATTTATACACATAGTTAGCCTAACTAAGGTAACTTTACACTAGAAAACAGAATAATTGTAGGGATACTGTACAACCTTAAAGTTAGGGATAGAATATTTTTAGAATCATATTTGATATACTCAAATATTCTGAAATCTGACAGAATTGATTAATGGTAAGTTTCACTTTTTCCCCCATTATGCTTCCCGTCCACAATGTCTCTCTCAAAACCATACTACTACTGTCTTCCAATCAAATCTGACTTAATATTTGGTTGGACATCCTTTTGAGGAAATTTTAAGACAGTTACAGTTGTCTGTTTAAAAGGTTTTAGCTTAACATATTGTAACTTAGTATTATTATGGCAATAAATCCATCTCATTACGATCTCTTCATTTGTGTTTGTCTTTAGGTTGTCAAGGCACTTGTAGAGACTAGCCGGTTTAATTCTTGGGCTGAACTTGTTCACTGCAAGCTTATTTCTATCCTAACAAACATGTTTTATCAAGTACCTGATGAAGCTACTACATCCATCATAAGTGCTGCAAGCTTTCTTGTTGACCAGGTTAACCTGATTGGAGGAATTGATTTCATCTTCATTGAGGTATGCTGATTAGTTTGATATGGTCATATATAGAAATAAGATCGACTCGCAATGTGCTTGTTTACAAAGTTGTTGAACCTAGGAAAGATTGATGATTGTCAAATCACTAATTCCATTATGAGTTTCCAGTACTTCACAAAATATGGAGGTCAATGAAATACGTATAGGTGGTCTTAAATCTTGATCGTTATTTATATTTCCTTTCATTGTATTAATACTTTCGAAAACTTATCCATATTGATTGAGAAATATTTTAACATGTATGTTTTCTCTTTTAAATTAACATGTGCAGTATTCATTGGCAACCACAAGAGAAGAAAGAAAACATCTATATTTGGTGCTTTTCGACTATGTTTTGCATCAAATAAATGAAACATGCATATCAACAGGAGCTTCTGAATATAGTCATGATGAGAGTCAGCCCATTGCTACGCTGCTTGCTTTGGCTGATGCACCTGAAGCTTTTTATATTTCTATTAAGCTGGGGGTGGAAGGCATTGGGGAGCTTTTGAGAAGATCAATTTCTGCTGCATTGTCTAGATACCCTAACAGTGAGCGATTAAATATGGTAATGTCTCATGAATATTTTTGCTATTTTCATTAAATATCATTTAATAGTGCAAAATTGGGAAAATTTTATAAGTATGATGAATTTTTAGGTTTAATTAAATGTTTTTAAATGCTTTTTTTAATTGAAATTGATAGCTAATCAGGGGGAGGGGAGATCCTTTTTAGAATTATCATGTTAAATCTGCCTCTGGCTCTCATCATCTCTACTTGCATTTTGCAGAGTTTTGATAAATTGATAATTGACCTTGTATTGAAAGTATGCTTTCTGATTATTTTTTGTTTTCCTTTGCAGCTGTTGGGAAATATTACAGAGAAATTGGATGCAATAATAAGTTCATTTACTCATTTGGACAAGGAGTTCTTGCATCTGAAACAGATAACTAAATCCAACAAGTTCATGGATGATATTGAGGGTTCATCTGTGCAAAATGGTGCTGGAATGAAAGCAAGGCTTGCTTGGACCATATTGCATTCTCTTCTTCATTCTGATAGAATCTCTTATCGCCAAAATGGATATATCTGGTTGGGAGATCTGCTTATTGCTGAAATAAGTGAGTCAAGGAATGGGAGTATATGGTCTAATATCAAGAGCTTGCAGAATAAAATTGCTTATGCTGGTGCTCATGATTTCTGTGATCATTCTGACATACCTTTGTCTATTTGGCTGATGTGTGGTCTTTTGAAGTCAAAAAACAACAATATTAGGTGGGGCTTCTTATTTGTTCTGGAAAGGCTTCTCATGCGGTGCAAGTTTTTGTTAGATGAGAGTGAAATGCAAAAGTCAAGCGATACAGATTTTTGCCTTGATCATAGTGATTCCCGACTTGAGAAAGCAAATGCGGTGATTGACATCATGAGCCGTGCTTTGTCCTTGGTAGCTATAAATGAAACAGACCGCATAAACATTTTAAAGGTATATAATTATAAATTGCTTGGAGAGCTTTAAACCCATCTCACAAAATTTTAGTGAGTTTTTTTTTTTTTTTCAAATGATTAAACAATGTTTAATGACGGGTAAGAAGATCCATCTTGGATATTTGTTGGAGGAAAATGCCCCTCATGCTCTTCTCTTTTATCTTTGATCAAAATCCTGATTGATTAGCTGGTTTTATTGTTAACTTCACTCTCACAAAATTTTAATGATTTTCACCATTATTTATGTATTGTGATTTATATGTAATACCATTTCCTCTTTAGCATCTTTAAGTGTCACTATTCTCTTCTCTTTGGTGAACAGATGTGTGACATTCTATTCTCTCAATTGTGCTTGAAAGTTCTCCATTCAACTGTGATGCCATTTGGTGAAGGAATAAAACAACTTAAAGTTCTCATCCGCACAGATGAAATTAGAAATACTAGTACTTCTGAGCGCTTACCTAAACAAGCAAGCTGTAGTTGGGACGAATTAATGGAAGAAACTGATAGCAAATCTGGCTACCACGGTAATTCTCCAATACATGAGATAGCTTCTATGGCTGCATCACTACTCCGAGGACAAGCCATTGTGCCAATGCAATTAGTTGCACGTGTACCAGCTGCTTTGTTATATTGGCCTTTGATTCAACTTGCGGGTGCTGCAACTGACAACATTGCTCTAGGTGTTGCTGTTGGAAGCAAAGGAAGAGGGAACATACCTGGTGCTACTTCTGATATTCGGGCCACCCTTCTTTTACTTCTAATTGGTAAATGTACTGCAGATCCTAAAGCTTTTCAGGATGTTGGCGGAGAAGATTTTTTCAGGTAAACTCTATTTCTTTGCTCTTTAGAGTGAACTGACAGAAGCTTACCTAATGGCATGCCAGAATTATGCATTCTTTTTTGTTCTTTCTTTCAGAGCACTTTTGGAAGATACTGATTCCAGGGTGGCATATTACTCTTCAGCTTTCCTATTGAAGGTAAGAAAGCTGTATTATGTGTCCCCATGTATTTCTGATTTTCTTTCTGTTCCTCTTATTTTCCCTCCCACTCGTGGTTATGCTTTTGCACTAAACTGTTCAAGTATGGGAACCTCGCAGAGAATGATGACCGAAAAACCAGAAAAGTACCAACACATGCTACAGAAGCTTGTTTTTAAAGCTCAACAGGTAAGTGAGTCCTCTATTTTCAGTATAAGTCACTTTATCACAATTAAAAAGCACTTACGTTTGAGAATGTATTCTGCATGAATATGGAAGGTTAGTTTGGTTACAAATTCCCTAAAATGGCATGTTCCACTGGAAAGAAACACTTCCATTACATTTTCCTTGTCTAATTAATTTCAAATTCGATTAAACCTTATGTAAGAAACAATATTTTTGCCAACTACATTTCTACTTGAATCAGTTTCCTTGTTATATGTATAGATTATGGTGGGGTCAGCCAATCCTTGTGCCAGTAGTTGGTTTGTTTTTGCTGTACTTTTTGTTAGATAACATGACTGCAACATATAGTTCGCTTATGTTCCAGTTGAACATTTTATTAGTGTCCATTTCTTGAAGTGCTGATAGGAAAGGTTGATTATTTATTTTATCCATTGTTTTCTGTATGCGGTTTACATGCTTTATTGTAATGACTATTAAGTTATCTGTTACTGAAGTCTTTATTTTGTGTGCCTAATCTACAGAGTAACAATGAAAAGCTGCTTGAGAATCCATATCTTCAGATGTGCGGGATATTTCAGCTGTCAAATGATCTTTAAGCTCGGTCATAGTTGATGATTCTTTGCCAATTTTAATACACATTCCTGCATACTGCAGTGTTCATTAACCCAACATTCCTTGGCTCGTGGTTTTTCAAATCGGCAACATTTGGCCTGATTTTTCGAGTCCATTGTTGATGCATGTGATTCTGTTAACCTGCATAAGATTGTCTGAAATCATAAGGTAGTTCAAAACTTCAAAGAGCAAAATTTTCAAATTTAGGCTAAGTGTGAGAAATTCCAAGACTGGCTTCCTTACAATTAAAGTTACGAGCTGTGATCAGATGTCAGAAAGTCTTCGTACAATGCTATATGTGCTCCTAGATCTGCTATAAAAGTAGAGAAGGTGAGACTTTTAGTGCCTACTTTATTTCCATTACAATTTGAGACACTATTTAATGCACTTTTAGACTTTGTAGGTTATATAATGATTGGTGCTAATTTTGAGACCGTAAAATTGCAGGAATGCCCGGGAAAAAAATGGAGTGACTGGAGCTATTAGTTTCATGGCATTGAACACATCTACAGGTATTACCATCTAAGTTTAGTCACTATAAAGTTGTCCATTCATGCATATTCATTCATTTATTTTGAAAGTTTGAATCAAATAATGCCTTTCCGTCATCATACAGTTATTGCTAAAATATTTAAACCATCCTTTCCTTCCTGCTCCTTAACTATGGATTTTAGATCAATAGTTGTTTCTCAATTATTTGGAATATCGGAAATCAAAATTTGAAGACTAGTTCATTTTCAAGTCACTTGAAATAATCCCTGAAATGCACCCTGTGTTGGTTGCTCGTTGTAATAATATATATTGATTCATTTTGAACAGTTATTCATGTACTTGACACAAAGCCGAAGAATTTCTGGGCAACTAGAAGAAACTCCTCCTGGTTCATGGTTAGATTATGCATGGCCTTCCTTTTTAACTTCATATGGTTCATGGTTGGCTACTTTTTGAAGGCCATCCTTAGTGATAAAAGAAAACCTCGACTTAACTCAGGAAGGCCTGTCACCGGACAAAGGATACTTAATTTCCATTAGATATAGGACTGAAGTTCGACCTTGAACGCTATCCCAGTTGTAGTGAAGGTATCACCTTGGATGTCTGTTTTTAAGGTGCATCTCCAAAGTATACCTGTTAAGTGTTTTACATAATTTTGACAATGTAAGTATGTGAATTTGGCTGTTATTGTAAAATTTGTTCTGCGAATTTTGCTTCATGTATTAGTTTTGATTGTTATATTCTATGAGTTGTTTGTATAATAATCTTCACTGAAAATCATTTCTGTAAAATATTTCCCTAATCTCTTTGAAGAATTTTTAAATTCCTGCATTCTCATCCATCATTTTCATTATTTATTTGTTAAATTATGTGGAATTGTATGTTGGTGTAAAAGAAACTCGAAAATGGTATTAATGGAAATTTGTTTAAATGCTATCAGGTTATATTTTGCTATTATAATTATACTCAAGGGTGTGTAAAATTGGCTATTGTTGGCATTAATAGTACTAGATTTTGATTTTGACAAGAAACTTCTTTTCTTTATTATTTTAATAAATAACATATTAAACTGAATTATAATTTTAAAAATTAAAAAATGAGAATTTATTTGAATTTGAAGTAATCATGGATAGTTTCCTTAAAAAATTTAAGTGGTAGAAGAAAATTTGAATATTGAATTTAGATTATAAAATGGAATAATATTTGGTATGTAAAATATTAAAAAAAGATATGTGATAAATTTTTAAAATTGTTTGTGGAATAAAAAATGCGATGTTAATACCTACACTAAATGTTTATATGGATTATTATTTAATATAAGTAATTTATAAAAGTAGTTACTTTTGTTTGTCTCAAGTTATATTTTAGTCACTTATGTTTAAAATGTTACATTTTAGTCACTTATGTTATTATTTTGTTACGAAGTGATCACTCTACCGTTAAGTTTCGTTATCTCTCTAACAGTAATTCTAGGCTCCAGTCCAATTGGATTTTAGGTGCCAACTTAGATTTCTAAATGGGATGAAAATAGATTTTTAATTAAAAAAATTTAATTAATTAAAATTTTAAACCTAAACTTTAACTAAAAAACTGTCCATCTCCTCTTTTTAATTTTCCTTCTGTCTCTTATTTTTTTTCAATGGGTTTTTTTTTCATTTGACTAGAAAAATTATTATTAAGATCAAAATAGTTAAAATCAGCAATAAGAAAGAATAATCTAGAATACCCACAAAGAGATTGTGAATATACAAATTGATTCAGATTAGAAAAAATTTAATTGAGCAACCAATTATTCAAGAATTGTAAAAGAACTAGAAAATATAATAATTAGGAACAATAACAATGAAAGTAACAATCCTTTTCTAAAAATTTTAAAATTAGCTTGAATGAAACATGTTCATGAAAACATGTTTCTAGTTGTATTTTATGAGATGTCTACTGACACAAAATAAAATACATGTTTACAAATAATTTCAAAAAGTAGAAGAAAATCTTTGTAGATTACAAAGATTAACAATCAAAAGTGACTAAAATGTAATATGAGACAAACAAAAGTGTCTATTTTTATAGATTACCCTTTAATATATTAACAATCATGTTTAAGAAATATTTTAATTTTAATCTTTTATAATATCAATTAAAGACATTTTTTTCATAATAAAAGATTCTATCAAATTATTTTTAATTAACATGTAAAAATTAAATCATTAATTTTCAGAAGATTTGAGTTTTTTAATGATATACCAGAACTTAAAAGAGTTCAATAGCGTATTTTGATAAAAAGTCCATATAAATCAACCTTGCGACAAATGATAATTTTTATTTTTAATTTTTTGAGAATAACAAATGATAAATCTAAAACTAACATGAAAACTTTTATTTTTGGTTAAAATATACCATAAACTTTTTTCATAAATTTGAATTTCTCTCTATATTTTTATTTCCTTTTACTGTTAAAATTATTTTGTTAAATTCAAATTTATTACATCATTTTTTTAGCTGCAATATTACAAAAATTTTCTTAGTTCAAAATTTTGCATTAATAAATTTAAAAAATTTAACAGTAGACTTGAATTTTGAAATCTAAGAATAGAAATAGAAAAATTAAATTCCTAAAATAAAAATATAAAGACAAAATTCTAAATTTCTGAAAATTACATTTAATTACTTTTTTTTTTATACAAACAAGAACTTATCCTAGTGAAGTCGAGGAAAATAAAAAACACGAGAGAATCTGCACTTTCAACATTCTTAATGTCAGTGACCATTTTCCAACCATATACCTCTTCTTTTTTCCCCTCAAGAACTAGAGTAATCGAACAAATGAAATAACCTCTTCTGTTTTTTTCCCCTCAAAAACTAAGAGTAATGGAACAAGCAAAATATCATCATTTAATTCTTGTAGCTTCTAAATGGTACCTGTCCAAATCAGCATCAAGATCTTCTGCAGATAATTTCTTACCAATTGGTCCATCTCGTTCATGTTCATGTCCACGTCCTCGACCAAATCTGCGGCTGACACCACCACGAACCCATCCCCTTCCAACACCAATCTTTTCTAGATCCCTGTCCCAAGGAACAAACAACATCATATTTTAGTCTTAACTTAATCAGTATTGGCATACCCTTGCCCATGTCCAACTATCATATTTGACGACGAATAACCAAATATGAGTATGAAAATATGAGTCTTCAAGGACTCTTCAAATATAAAGAACAACTTAGTAACAAATTAAATATATACTTTCCCATATTCAACATTCACCCAAATCCAAATCCAAACAACATATCATGAAAGCGAGTTTTCCATGAAATTTTTCCAATTTTTTGCCAAACCATCCTTTAGTGCCCATCTCATCTCTCTGGTTTATTACCTACCATGTTATCTGGCATTCCAAAACTTTTCATTTTTCTTCAAATACTTGCATCTAATACCAATATCCAAAACATACTCAAGCATGGGTATGGGGGAACAATCCTACAAATACATGGAAAACAACTGACCATGTTTCTATCATACACATTCTTGTATCCAACACTCACTCTCGAGTCTGAATAAGATGGGTTGCCTAAGTTAGCACATGGACCAAACAGAACATTCAAGGTACAATCAAGTAGATTCAAGATACCAAGTTAATTGATGAAAAGCAAGACGTATGACAATGATTATCATGCAAATAGCTACAAAAAACCCTTGCAAACCAGACCTTCTAGAGGCCATATTTGGTGCTCTCAGAATGCCGCTTTTGGTTGGAGGGACGGACGCAGACATAACCACATTAGCTCCCACAAGTTCAATTGTCATTGGTTTTCCATCAAGTTGAACATTGTTGTATCGCTTGATAGCTGCCAAAGCATCTGCCTGTCTGAAAAAGACAACTTCTGCAGTTCCCTAAAATAGATACTAAGCATTTTCAGCAGTAAAGAAAAAAAGATTGGGCAGGCTAGAGATCAGCAACTATGAAACATTTCAAAATGGCTTCAAACTTGAACAACAGTCGATACCTTTGATCTCCCACTCTTATTGTAATTAATTGAGTACCTCTTCAAGTCACCAACCTCAGAGAAAAGCACCTACAAATCGAAGAAGCCACTATGACAAAACCAGACAAATAACTATAAATCCTCTAATTTGCAACAAAGAGAACAACAACAAAGGTAAACCTTTTCTCAAAAAGCTGGTTGGGAAGAAAAATAAGCCGCAGGATAGGTACAGTACATTGCAGAGAGAAGTTTCTAGCAGCATTTCCACTAAAATATGCATAGATAGACCATAAAAAATGGTTTCAATCAATTCAAATTCATATTATCATAATTCATCTCCAAATCTCAACTCCCATATTCCTCGTTCTGCAGCACCATTTTTATCTTAACTAGCAAACAAACTTCTGAAAGAAGACTGCCAACTGTTCCTTGTACCAGAATAACATTACAGAGGAAAGATAATAGAAGGAAACATAATACATTCAAAAGACAATTGAAGTTTCTAGCAATGTTTCCAGTAAATTAAGAATGGACAGTTTCAAAGAATTCAAATTCATCTTTTTGCAACCATCTCCGCAATCTCAACCTGCTATATAACTGAGTCCCAATACATTACTATATTGAACTGTCAGAAATCAGTAACACCACCTACATTACTCAGACTTAAAAGCAAGCGTTGAATACAAATATATATCAGAAAAAGCATTGAAGCTTCTAGCCATATTTCCACTAAAATATGCATCAATAGTCTTTAACTGACAGTTTCCATGAATTTAAATTTATATTTATCATAACGATCTTCACAATCTCAAGCACCATACAAGCCAGTCCCCTTGCATTACTTAACCAAACCATCTCAGATTGCAACAAACAACTAAACTGAAATATTAGTATCATAACTAGCAACTTTCACAACCCACTTTCCTTCTGCCCGAACCATACTAGGGAAGTACTAAAAAAATACTTCGACTCAGCTCTCATGATCACCTTTATTACAAATTCCACATCACCATGCAACATCGACCTCTACTATTTTTCACAATAAAAACTACTAATCCAAATCCAATGATCCTGAATCATATTGTTCTAACAACTAAACTCACAAATCCACAACCTTGTTTAACAAAAACATGTTTTCAAGATAACCCATCAGGATCACCTAGTAGTCAGACTCCATAGACAAACACCCATTATACAGATTCTCCATCACCATGCAATATGAACCTCTATATAATTTCTCACAACCAAAACAACTACTCTGTTCCGATGATAGCCTCAATCATATTCTTTTAGCAACTAAACACATCAATCCACATTTTTCTTTAACCAACAAAGCATCGCAATTGGAAAAATACAAGAGTAAGTATAACAACATACTGATAATAAACAAACAAACAATTGAAAACAGGAAAGGAAAAACAACCTTAATATCCTCATTAGAAACACCGTAATCCAAGTTCGATATATATAGCTTCGCCTCCACATCCAGTGCTCCACTCGAAACCAACTGTCCCTGCCATGCGGGCACCTCTAATTGCATCTGCAGTTGCAGCATGGTGCGCGCGTGAAGAACACGCGTTCGCAAGCGCGTATAGACTTAACAGTTAAATAAACTTTCATAAGTTAGAAGTTAAAACAAGTGTGCGTGTGTCTGCGTGTGTCTGCGTGTGCGTGTGCGTGTGCGTGTGTGTGTGTGTGTGAGAGAGAGAGAGAGAGCCTGCATCCCAATATTCAAATAACTGGTTATTTATCAAAAATGTTATCGCAAAATTCACTAAAAAGCTTACATTTTCAATTTCCATCAACGGAATATATGTACATACGTAACAAAGTAGATGTTGTATATTTATTGAAAAATAGTACTTAAAACTACATATTTTATTTGTTTTTGTCATTGGAGTGTAGGAACTTACTGGTCTGACTGGGTACGGGTTGATTCTTGGCTGGTCGCGGATGGGGCCACGACGATCAGGTCCCGGGGCGGGGGCACGTGGCTTGCGTCGGGAATCACGAGAATGCCCTTCGGATCTGCTTTTATTTCGGATGATGTCGTCGAGGGACATGTCCAGTGAACCGGACATTTTCAGAATTACACGCTGGTTTTGGCTTCTGGGAAATGCTGTTTAGGGTTTGTCGAGGTTTTTTAAGAGTGGAAGGCAGAAGAGTGAAGATTTATGGAGGGGGTGTAGAGAGTGAAAGCAGCGTGAATAGGGTTTTAGGGAGGCACCAAAATCTCGTCCACCCTCTGTTATTTGGGTGACACATGGAATTCAGTAGGCCTTCGGTTTGGGTCCCGCTTTTTTCCTTAGTGCAGCCTATTGGACTGAATTAAAGCAGCCTCTTTTTGGGCTATATTACCGATTCAGTTGGATTAAGAATACGTTGAGTATTAAATTAATTGGTATGAATGGGTTGATTCAATTAAAAATTTTATTGTTGAGTACTAAATTAATTGTTATGAATGGGTTGATTCAATTAAAAAATTTATTGAATCAATAATCCTAAAAGCATTGGTAAAAAAAAAAGCTAATAAATTAAACATTTATTTATAAATTTCTTATAAGAAAGTGAATCATTTTAATTTGTCATAATTTAATCGATGTATATTATAAAAAAAAATTCAAAAGTTAATCTATTTATTAGTCAAGGTTGACTTGAACTGTTAATTTATAATCACTGAACTGAAGAATTTAGTTACAGCCAGACAAATCTAATCGCAATTTGCCCATCTACATCATTCCTGAAGGAGGCTGATCAAATCTATAAAGACCATGTAGTCTGCAGCTTGATTTGATTCTCTGTAGATTTTGCAGTTGGTGACCTCTTGTGGTCTATTCCTTAAATCATGGATGCTCCTAATCATAGTGAGAGGAGTATTGATGGCATTCACATCCCCCAGTACATCCCAAGTCCCAAGCCAACTTAATCCCACCTGCAATACTCTATAATTCAGCCTGTAAAGGTATACAGGAGCCAATAGTTCTGCTAAAACCAGCAATCCAATTTCTGTCACCCAGCTCCGGCTACTTTAATAGATTATAAATTGTTGAATTGTCAAGGGCAAGGTCAAGGTCAAGGGCAAGAATTATTATCTAATTCAACTAACTTTTCAGTTTTTATAAATTACGATACAGAATTTTGGCAAATTAAAGTAGTTTCCATAAAATAAAATAAAAAGAGAAAGAAGTTGTCCTCTCCTTCAATCCATGCACCAATCCCCTAAACTCTCATATAGCCTTGGTAAATCATTCCATCTAAATCACTTTGAGAGCATTACCCGTTTGAGTAATGGTTGAATTAGAGGATAAAATAAGGGAGAAAGCCATGTTTTAAGTCTTGAATAATAATTAGAATTAAATACAATGACTAATGAGAAAATTAACCAGAAATCTAAACACACACAAGTATTCAAAATCCATTATATGATAGAATTTATGGATTGAATTGCAAAGAATTAGAAATATAAAGGGACTACTGCGAGAATTAACCAAATATGTATTTGAGCCGGCATATGTAATCAGTTTTATTTTAGGGTTTTGAAGAAATCCTTATTTTTTTTATAGGGATGAGGATGGAGGAGTAATAGCAATAATAATAATAATAATAACAGAGTTAAATGAATTAGGGTGAGTTTGGATGGGCGATGCATTTACTTGCGATTAGTGTAAAAATAGCGGTGGCGGTGAGATTAGATGCTATAGCAATATGAGACAAAAAGTAAGCTAAACGCACCGCACCACACCACACCCAATCACCCATATAAACCCACAGTTAGTCTATATAGATATTGAAATGGTCAATTTATTGTTTTATTGGGACTATTCCTTTAAACATAGATTTTTTTGGGTAAAACTACAAAAATAGTCACTTTTGTTTGCCTCAAATTACATTTTAGTCACTTATGTTTGAAATGTTACGTTTTAGTCACTTACGTTATCGTTTTGTTACGAAGTAGTCACTCTATCGTTAAGCTCCGTTACCTCCCTAACAATGGTCCTACATGGCAGTCCAAATGAATTTTAAATGCCAACTTGATGTCCTATATGGCAATCCAAATTAGATTTATTTAAATAAAAACCTTTTTTCATTCCAACAACCGGACATCCAAGTTGGCATTTAAAACCCATTTTAGCTACCACGTAAGACTGCCGCTAGGGAGGTAACGGAGTTTAACGATAGAGTGATCACTTCGTAACAAAACGATAATGTAAGTGACTAAAACGTAATATTTTAAACATAAGTGACTAAAATATAAATTAAGACAAACAAAAGTGACTATTTTTAAAGCTTATCCCTTTTTTTTCTCATTCAGTTTGATTTGGATAAAACAAGTTTCACATGGACAAACTGAATTTGAACTGAATTGTGCGATTTGGGTGATAAGACCAACTCGAAAACGAACTAAACAATACAAAACTCGAGTCGAACAGAATACATCGGTTTGAATCAATTTTTTGGTTTTCTCGATTTCTTGCTTAGTCTTAGGGGTAACGCAATTCGAACCAGTGTTAAACGGGTGTTTGACAAAAATTTTAATCATCACTCCTTACAAAGTCAAGACAAATCTTCTTTTTCATTCATTTCGTGGCATGTAAAAGAAGGGTTGAATTTGATGATAGCCCTTATATTTATCAATTTGTGCATTTAGTTCATTTACTTTTATTTGCTTAAAATTGGTCTTCTACTTTTTGATTTGCTCACTTTCAATCTATTTGTTGATTTTTACCGTTAACTTTATTAAAAATTTAGGTACAATAAAAAATTTAGCTCTTCAATCTTTACATCTGTTATCAATTTGATCTATACTTTTTTTTTCCTTATAAAATTTATAAAAATATTTAAATATTAAAAAATATATACTAGTTAATTTTTTTTTTATAAAATTTTTTAAATGTGTTAAGAAATTAATGATACAAGACACCAAATTTTGGTATCAATAACTAGATTGGAGATTATTATTCAATTAACTACAAATTTATTCTTACGCAATTGAAAAACTTTCTTAATAATATTTTTTTATAAAAATCCATCTCTTTCAACTCTTCCCACTTTCTTCTTTCATATTCCCTCCACTCTCTTGACTTCCCTTCGTAATCCAAACTAACAAACAGAACATCCACTCTCTCTTTTTTATAAAAAGTAGAAACTCAAAAAGGAGAAAAGAGAGAAAGTCTTCATGCCCCTTTTTTTTTTTTTGCATGGTTTTCTCTAATTTTCTAGAGGCCCACCACCTTCTTTGGTGCAAGGGTCTTGAAAACCAATGAAACACCATTTTCATTAAAGGTAAAACTTTTCATTTTCTTTTATTTTTAATGATTTATCTTTTCTATATTATTTTTTGAAGTATGTATAATAATCACCTAAATGATATCTTATTAATTTAATATTAATCTAACATTTATATTTAGTGTTAATCTAATATTTATTCTAATATTGTTATCCACACTAAAAAGAAAAAAATAAATAATTGAAACTCTATCTTTTCACCTAATCAAACTTAAAAAAAATATATCTAAAAAAATTATTTTAAAATTCTAATTAGGTATGAATTTGTTGACATGTTAAAAAACATGTAAATTAGAAATGTTAATTTAATTATTTCATTAAAATAATTTAACAGTGACTTAAGTTGAAAATAATTAAAATCAAATGATGTAATTTGATTGAATACAAAGTTTATGATTGATTTGAAAGTTGAAGTTAAATTCAGTGGTTTATAATCTAAATTACTTATAGACACGTTACTTATTGTTGCTAAATGATAATTACAAGTTAAAATCTATCGATAGTAAATTTTGGGAATTTTTCTATCTTCAATTTGTTGCCACATGTGGAAAAAAATTATAATTTTTCAATTTTTCTATATATATATATATTAATAATTAAAGAAAAATTAAGAAACATAAGTTAAATTGATAAAAATTGTAAAAATTAAGGGACTAAATTCGTGATTGTACCTAATTTTTGACCGAATTAATTGAAAAAATTAACGAAGAATTGGAAATAAGCAAATCAAAAAGTAAATGAACCAATTTTGAGTAAATCTGCACAAATCGATAACTAGTCATAACGATTTCTTTGCTTTAAAAAAATATTTTAAAATAGAAATAAATTTAAAAAATTGATAAGTATATTCTTTTTCTAAAAAATAAATTTAAAAAATATATATCTAAAATTTCTCAAAAAAATGTAAAAAAATATAAAGAAAATTACAATAAGAATTCTAAAAATATAAATAAATATTAAAAATAAAAAGTCTACTCCACAATTTCCTTATTTTAAAACAAAAAATCTAAAACTTTTCAACTACCCCCATAGAAAAAAAGGAAAAACTTCATTCATGAACCACACATCACTCAACCTTCGTCCACATACCCATCTCGTCTTTGAAATCAATTTTGTGGGGTTTATTGTCTGACGAATATTAACCAAAAAAATTTCTTTTTTCTCATTTAGTCTCACAATCAAAACACATCTCCATGTCTATCCCTTTAGCAATAATTCTTCAACCCTTCCTGATTTCCTCCCTAAGGCTTTATTTATTATTAAAGTTGAAAAAAACTAAAATATTGATAAATATATAATTTTTTCAAATCAAATTACAATTTTACTCAAATTAATATTTTTTATTTTTGGAAAAGGCTTTTTTAATGTAATTACATTTTATTCATCATTAATTTTTTTTACATCATGTCTAAAATTAATATTTTATCTACTCAAAATTACTTTTATAAGGCAATGCTAAACACGATCAAAACTTTTCAAAAACAATTTTCAAATTTATTTTTTAATAACAATATTCAAAAGCACTTTCAACTTCAATGACAAATTGACCCTAAAGTAAATTTCTACTCAAATCTATTAGTTACATTTAAAAATAAATAACGTTTCAATTCCAAAATTCTATATAACGATGCTTGCGAAACGAGATCGTAAGTTTGTCTAAATCGCAGATTTGATTTAAGACTCTAGATGAATGAAAGGAAATTTGGAGTTCAACTCAACCTGAATCACATACAATCCAAGTCAAAATTGAAAAGGTAACAACAAAAATCAAGTAACAATAGAACGAGAAAAAAAATTAAGAATTAGGGTTTGTTAGAATTAAGTGACCCAAATTTTTATTTAAATAAAATACGATGGAAAATAAAATAAAAGTAAAATCCATATAGAACTAGACTTCTTTTATTTTTATTTTAGAATAAGGTGTTTAAACCTTATTAAACTCCATCTATTTTATATTGATTAGGATGAGGTGTTTTAATCCTACTAGAATATGACTTTGCAAGCCTATAAATAGACATAGTCTATTCCTCTTGTATTTTGAGTTAAATTTTTCGACATAGTGAATTTTCTTCTCCTCTGCCCGTGGTTTTTTCCCGGAAGGGTTTCCACGTAACAATTGTGTGTTCTTTATTTTATTTGTTTTATTTTATTTTATTTTTCACAAATTGGTATCAGAGCGTCCGAGTTATTCATCTCGATCACGGTAATGGCGTCTTTGAAGTATGAAATTCCGCTGTTGGATCGCAACACCAGATTTGCGTTGTGGCAAATTAAGATGCAAGCAGTTCTTGCACATATGGATCTGGAGGATGCCCTGCTAGGGATAGATAAGATGCCTTCGACATTAACAGATGAAGAGAAGAAGCGTAAGGATCGAAAGGCATTAACACAATTACATCTGCATTTGTCCAACGAAATTTTGCAGGATGTGATGAAAGAGAAAACTACCGTTGCATTATGGAAGAGGCTAGAACAAATATGTATGTCGAAAACTCTAACAAGCAAGTTGCATATGAAGCAGCGTATTTATGCTCATCGTTTGGAGGAAGGTGCGTCTGTACACGAACACTTAACAGTGTTTAAAGAAATTCTCTCAAACTTGGAGGCCATGGAGGTTCAGTATGATAAAGAAGATCTAGGGTTGATTCTACTTTGTTCGTTGCCCCCGTTTTATTCAACCTTTAGAGACACGATTTTATATAGCCGCGAGTCTCTCACAATTGATGAGGTTTATGATTCTTTAACCTCGTATGATAAGATGAAGCATCTTGTGGTTAAACCCGACTCTCAGGGAGAGGGTCTCATTGTCCGTGGGAGACAAGATCGGAATGCTGATGATGATCGTGGTAGGACACAGGAATGGAATCCTCGTGGTAAATCTAAGGGTAGATCGAAGTCTTCAAACAGAGGTAAAACTTGTAACTTCTGTAAGAAGAAAGGGCACATTAAATCTGAGTGCTATAAGCTACAAAATAAGATTAAAAGGGAGACTGCGAATCAAAAGAGAAAACAACCAGAAAATTCCGGTGAAGCTGATGTTGTAGAAGACTACAGCGATGGTGAACTTCTAGTCGCTTCTGTCAATGATTCTAAAGTAAGTGAGGAGTGGATACTTGATTCAGGTTGCACCTTCCACATGAGTCCCAATCGGGATTGGTTTACAACTTACGAAACAGTTTCTGAAGGTGTTGTTTTGATGGGAAATAATGTTTCGTGTAAAATCGCAGGTTTTGGAACAATTAAAGTTAAGATGTTTGATGGAGTTGTCAGAACACTTAGTGACGTGCGGCATGTTCCAGAATTGAAAAGAAATTTAATTTCGTTGAGTACTCTTGATTCAAAAGGGTACAGATACATAGCTGAAAGTGGGGTTTTAAAGATTTCCAAAGGGTCCCTTGTTGTGATGAAAGGGCAGAGAAAGATTGCCAAGTTATATGTTTTACAGGGTTCTACTGTTACTGGTGATGCAGCTGTCGCTTCCTCTTCCTTTTCAGATGATGATATTACTAAACTTTGGCATATGCACCTAGGGCATATGAGTGAGAATGGCATGGTAGAATTAAGCAAAAAAGGACTTCTTAATGGACAAGGAATTTGCAAACTGAATTTCTGTGAGCACTGTGTTTTTGGGAAGCAAAAGAGAGTTCGATTCACTAGAGGAATCCATAACACGAAGGGAATGTTAGAGTATATTCATTCTGATCTGTGGGAGCCATCCAGAGTGCCTTCGAGAGGTGGAGCTAATTATATGCTAACCTTTATTGATGATTTTTCCAGAAAAGTTTGGGCGTTTTTCCTGAAGCAGAAAAGCGATGTGTTTTCCGCATTTAAGTCTTGGAAAATTATGATTGAAAAACAGAAGGGAAAACAGATAAAATACCTTCGCACAGACAATGGCTTAGAGTTTTGTTTTGATAAGTTTAATAGATTGTGCAAGTCAGAAGGGATCATGAGACACTTGACAGTTCGTCATACTCCACAGCAAAACGGCGTTGCAGAACGAATGAACAGAACGATCATGGAGAAGGTTCGATGTATGTTGTCAAATGCCAACTTACCGAAGGCATTTTGGGCAGAAGCGGCCTCTACTGCATATTTTTTGATCAACCGATCTCCATCCGTTGCCATTGAGAAAAAGACTCCACAAGAGGTATGGTCTGGTAATCCTGCTAATTATTCTGATTTAAAGATTTTTAGGTGTCCTGCGTATGCTCATGTTGATAATGGAAAATTGGAACCGAGATCTATTAAATGCATTTTTCTTGGTTATAAAGCTGATGTAAAAGGGAATAAGTTATGGTGTCCTGAAAATAGAAAAGTTGTGATTAGCAGAGATGTTGTTATTGATGAAACTGCTATGCTACCTAACTTATCTCTTAGAGGCTCTTCCAATAAAGAAAATCAAAAGCAGGTGGAGCATCAGATTAGTACAGAGTCAACTCCTCAAGCCAGAATAAAAATTGAGAATAGAGTTGCTTCTTCACCACAATATTCTATCGCCAAAAATAGAATTAGAAGAGAAATTAAACCTCCAAAGAAGTATGCTGAGGTTGATCTAGTTGCTTATGCTTTAAATGTGGCTGAAGATATAGATGCGAATCAAGAGCCATCTAATTATTCTGAGGTGGTTAGCTGTGAAGACTCAGAAAAGTGGATGTTTGCTATGCAAGAAGTGATGGAATTACTCCACAAAAACAGAACATGGCACATTGTGAAACTTCCTAAAAGTTAAAAGGCTGTTCGTTGTAAATGGGTGTTTAAAAAGAAAGAAGGGACTCTAGGAGTTGAAGAACCCAGATATAAAGCAAGGCTTGTTGCAAAGGGTTACAGTTAAATTCCAGGAGTGGACTTCACAGATGTGTTCTCTCCAGTTGTTAAGCATAGTTCAATTCGAGCTTTGCTTGGTATTGTGGCCATGCATGATTTGGAGCTTGAGCAGTTAGATGTAAAAACTGCATTTCTGCATAGAGAACTTGAGGAAGATATTTACATGCAACAACCAGAGGGTTTTATAGTCTCAGAAAAAGAGGACTATGTTTGCTTGCTGAGAAAGTCCCTTTACGGTTTGAAACAGTCACCAAGACAGTGGTACAAGAGGTTTGATTCCTTTATGACTTCTCATGATTTCAAAAGAAGTAGTTTAGACAGTTGTGTTTACTTTAAGAAAAACAGTGATGGTTCTTTTGTGTATCTACTTCTTTATGTTGATGACATGTTGATAGCAGCAAAAGATAAATGAGAGATAAGAAAGGTTAAAGCCCAACTAAGTGAAGAATTTGAGATGAAAGATTTAGGACCAGCAAAGAAGATACTTGGTATGGAGATTCTCAGAGATAGAAAAGCAAGTAAATTGTACCTAAGTCAGAAGGGGTACATTGAGAAAGTTTTTTGCAGGTTCAATATGCAGAGTGCTAAGCCTGTTAGTACTCCTTTAGCAGCCCATTTCAGACTTTCATCGGCCTTGTCTCCTTAATCAGATGATGAGATTGAGTACATGTCACATGTTCCATACTTTAGTGTAGTGGGATCTCTCATGTATGCTATGGTTTGTTTATATCCAGATTTATCATATGCAGTCAGTGCAGTTAGCAGATATATGGCAAATCCCGGTAAAGAACATTGGAAAGCAGTTCAGTGGATTTTAAGATACTTACGAGGCACTACTGATGTTTGCTTACAGTTTGGAAGAATTAAAGATGGAGTTATAGGGTACGTTGATGCTGATTTTGCTGGAGACCTTGATAGAAGAAGATCTCTCACAGGTTACGTCTTTACAATCGGAGGTTGTGCAATTAGTTGGAAAGCCACTTTGCAAACTACAGTCGCTTTGTCTACCACTGAAGCTGAGTATATGGCGATTACTGAGGCTTGTAAAGAAGCTATTTGGTTGAAGGGACTATTTAGTGAACTCAATGAAGACCTTCAAATCAGCACAGTATTTTGTGACAGTCAGAGTGCCATCTTTCTTACAAAAGATCAAATGTTTCATGAGAGAACAAAACACATTGAATTTCATTATCATTTTGTTCGTGATATTATTGCTCGTGGTGATATTGTTGTGAGCAAAATTAGTACTCATGAAAATCCTGCAGATATGATGACTAAGTCACTTCCTATAACCAAGTTTGAGCATTGCTTAGACTTGGTTGGTGTTCATTGTTGAAGTTAAACCCTTAAGGGGTTTTATGGAAGAGGTGGAGAACTTGTTTATTGAAAGTTCGCGATGAAGAACTTGTTCATTAAGAATTTGTGTCAAGGTGGAGATTGTTAGAACTAAGTGACCCAAATTTTTATTTAAATAAAATACGATGGAAAATAAAATAAAAGTAAAATCCATATAGAACTAGACTTCTTTTATTTTTATTTTAGAATAAGGTGTTTAAACCTTATTAAACTCGATCTATTTTATATTGATTAGGATAAGGTGTTTCAATCCTACTAGAATATGGCTTTGCAAGCTTATAAATAGACATAGTCTATTCCTCTTGTATTTTGAGTCAAATTTTTTGACATAGTGAATTTTCTTCTCCTCTGCCTGTGGTTTTTTCCTAAAGGATTTCCACGTAAAATTTGTGTGTTCTTTATTTATTTTATTTTATTTTATTTTTCACAGGGTTCTTTAAGTGTAACACCCTGTTACCTAACCCGCTCATGGGATCCAAGTTATAAGGTGTCACATTCGTTTCCGGAGCAACTACAATCGATAATATCCAATTCAATGTCAATATATATTTAAATTTAAGTAATTCATGCTAATTAAACAATATATCATTATTTCCAAGCCTTATACAAGCATACGAAGACTCTTTTATTAACTCGGGGTCAAAATGGATCAAATTGTAAAGAATACAAAATTTTGAATTGACGTCGTGACTTCGGGGGGTTTCCTAGTTGTGATGTGACTATTGATTTGCCACAATTCGTTGTGGCAAATTAGAGTCTTTTCAACACTGAACGAGCTTGTTTTCTAATCATTTTAGATTAGTTTGTTACATTTTCCATTTTTAGTAGCTTATATTTAATTTTAGTAAAATAAGTGTTTTTACGCATATTTTGGCTATGGAATGACCTAATGGGCCAATACGGGCCTAAGGAAGGACTAACATATCAATATAGTGTGTAGGATACTATTTTTAGGCTAAAAATGCGAAGGACAAAGGCAACGTCACAACACCAGCATGTGGTGTCGCAACACCGCACTTCGAAGCTAAGGAAGTCACCCATGAAGTACAGTATCGTGACACCGATCCAGTGGTGTCGTGACACTAGAGCGACATGATGCAAAAATAAGTCAAGGGTGTTTTCATTTGCACAACATTTTTTATTCAATTTTAGGGTTTGTAATTGACCTAGTTAAGGTAGAACATTTGGCTATAAATATTAATGTTTAACTTAAGTTTAGTAGACTTTATTCTAACTTAGATTCAATTTGGATCCAAGCTTTCGTTTATTGAGCTTTTATTACTTTCTTTTTTGTTCTCAATTGGAATCGACATTATCTTCACAATTGTCAAAGGAATTTCGGCTTTCGCATGCAAATCGATATCGAAATAGACCAATTTCTTTATTCCTTTTTTGTATTTAATTATTTGCTTTGCATGTTTAATATGAATTTAAGGAAATTGCATCTAGATCCATGAGCAACTAATTTCCTTAAGGAGATTAACGATCGAATGTGGGAATAATTAACAAAAGAATTAGGGTTTGATTCCGAGTTAGTTTATTTAAATTATGTGTGATTAAACCCTAGGATTTTAGGATAAATGAGGTCGAAAGATAAGTTTACCAAATAAATAATAAATTATCCCGATTAAGAAAGTGAGATCGAAAGATAAGTGATTATTGGTCGATTAATTAATTAGTTAGAGGCCGAAAGGTAATAATTGGTTAGTTAAAAGCTAATTCACTAAAACCCGAATTCTGAATTTAATTAGGAACACTAATGTGAGTTAATCTTCTGCTTATTTGATTGAGTTAATTTCTATTGTTAAATTGTCTTCTTTAGTTTTATTTAATTTATGTTATTTCAGTTATTTAATTTCAATTTGGTTTTCGTATTATAATTTTAGGTTATTACTTGGTAATTTGCAACAAATGTAGGATTCTAACATTATCAGTGAATTCTTTGTACATATCCCGTACAACACGCAAATAACCCTTTTGGCATGCCAATTGTATCCTATCCTTTCTTATGTTCATCCGATCACATTTAACGCATCAGATCAATTCTTTATAATTTAGTCCATTTCTCACATTTTTGTACTCATTTGTATACAATTCAAAGTACATTCACACAATATAAATTTATGATTCAAACACATACATTTCATTTACATATATAAATATACCATATGGACTTACCAGCCAAGAACAACAATGTCCAAAGTGTCGAGAACTAATCCATAATTTTCTCTATTCCTTGATTATCTTCTAGTTGAATCAAATCTCGATCTATACAATAATTTATTTTAATTTATTAGTTTAAATTACCTTATATCATCTTATTTCGTGCATATGAAATTTTAATTTTATTTTACAAAAGTTCCCTATAGTTTAACATTTTATTCAATTTATTCCCTAAAACTGAAATTGCCATAACTTTCAAATTTGAGCCTCGATTTCAAAACCGATCTCAATATCATCCTTTTAACCTCTAAAGTCTATATTTGCATAAAATTCATATAAATTTTGAAATGTTTACACTTTAGTCCCTAAACTCAAAACTAACACATTTTCACTTTACAAACTAGCACTTTTTCATATCTAAGCTTAAAATAAATCAATTTAGTACCAAAAACTTCAAGATTTAACAATAGTAACTTTTAGAAATTTTAAAAATTTCATAATTAATCCTTAGGCTAACTAAATCAAGCTCCCAATATCTCAAATATATAAAAATTACAAGAAATGGACTAAAAATGACTTACCAATCGAAGATATAAGCTAGGACGTTCAAACCCTCTTCTTTTCTTCTTAGAAATGGTGTGAAGAAGATGGTGGGAAAGAATGGATTCCTTTTTCTATTTAATTTTATGTTATACATTATGTTTTAATTATTTTAAATAAACAAATAATATAAATTAAACAAAATTTATAAAATTAAAGGCCACCAACCGTCTATTATACTCATTAGTGTCCTAATTTCTAAACCAATCCTTGATTTTTAATATTTTTCAAGCCTTTTAACCAATAAAAATCAATAGGGATTAACTTTTACAGCTTTTACGATGTAGTCCTTGTATCCTAATTAACTATCCATTTAGTAAAATTACTGGACCAAAATTCAATATAAATTATACTAGGTTCATAATATTATACAACAATATTTACGGACTCGATCATTAAAAAATGGGGTTTTGAAACCACCATTGTCGGCAGCACTGAAAAATAGGCCATTACAACTCTCCCCCTTAAGAAAATTTGGGTTAGTTTAGCTTTGCTTTTGAGAATTGCTTTTAAAAAGTTCTTTGGAAAGGTGATTTTGAGAAGTACTTTTGAAAAGTTTGGTTTAAGATTTCAGTGTTTAGTATTGTTGTCAAAAAGTGCTTTTTAGAAATAAAATGTGCATTTTAGACATGATGCTATAAAGTAACAAATAAACATTTAAATAATGTTCAAATTAGTTAATATTTTGATATTTAAATAATAATATATAAAATAATTTATTATAATTTGTTGTTAATATTTTAATATATGAAAAATAAATTTTAAATATTTTTAAAGCAACTAACTAAAGAAGGGAAAGTACCATGTGTTGGAGGGGTGAAAACGTAATTAAGTTTTCAAAAGTGCTTTTGGAAGAGAAAAGCTAAAAATTTTAACTTCTCTATTTGGGGAAAAGTTATTTTGAAAAGCCAAAAATTTCTTTCAAAAGTTGCTTGTTTAGCATTCCTTTTTGCTTCAAAAGTATTTTTCATGTCAAAAGTGCTTCCAAAAAGCACTACTAAACATAGCCTTTGTCTTCAAAATTTTTACTTGAGAAAAGATTCGGGTACTGTGATCTCATAACTTCTTTTGTTTCCCACGTAACTTCCTTAACTTTGTGTCGATGCCACAATTCTTTTACCAGATGTACTCGTTTATTTCAAAGTTTTTTATTTCCCGAGTCAAAATATTTACCAGTTCTTCATTATAGGTCAGATCAGGCTATAATTCTATCTCATTTGAACTAATTACATGGGAAAGATCAAAATGATAACAACGTGGCATCGATACGTGGAAAACATTACGAATGTTCTCGAGCTGTGGAGGCAAAGCTAGTCTGTAAGCTACTGGACCAATTCTCTCTAGAATCTTATATGACCTTATCAATCTCGGACCAATTTTCTTCCAGGGCGAGACTTTCAAAACACTTTGTCGTCCATCTGAAACTCAATATCTTTCCTCTTCATATCAGCATATGATTGTTTACGGTCTGAGGCGACTTTTAAATAGTCCCAAATAACTTCGACTTTATCTTCAGTCTTACGAATCAGATCAGTTCCTGCCAACTTTCTCTCGCTTAACTTGGATCAACATCTAGGTCTTGTTGCAATTTACCAATCATGTTCTCGAACTTATCATTAACTTCAAAAAAGGTCTTGTTGCAACTTTGTCGTGAAACTAGCAGGGTTCTTCATGGTAACTGATGGCTTTTCACTCGGATAATCATTCGTTTTGCTATTACGAGTATTACGAGTCATTGTGTAAACCTGAAAAAGACACTACACTCAAAATGAAAAATTAAGCAAACCTCACTGTTATTCACTCAGAAATAAAATCAAACTCTCAATGAGGTAATAGTTATGAGTATTTTAAAAGTGTTTATCAGAATGTGTGAGAATCAAACTCGCAAAGCAAACTTAGTGACACTAGAAGTCCAAAATAGACTAGATACCGAAGAATTATGTTGCACGGAGAAAGCAAACCTACTAACATAAGAAACAATAAAGTATTAGAATGCGTAAAAGAGCAATAAAAAGCAAAAACAAATGAAAACATAATGTTAAGAGTTAATGAAAATCGTTGAAACTCGAAAACTCGAAAATTGTGGAGCAACTTGATTAACTTTGTTTGAGGTATTCCAGATTTCCAAAAATCACAAAATTTAAAATGTAGCCTCCTTAAATAATGTAACAACATGTGGTAGCTTCATATCATGATATCTAACAAGCCTTAATAAAAAAATATATTTTAAAAAATATATAAAATTATCTCACATTAAGAATAAACCTTTGTGAATGGTTGTCCAAATTTAGATAAATCTGAATATCAATTTCTTCACATTCATTCTAAAAGTTGTGTTTTTAGTAAATTTATATATTCTAATTTTTTTTTATAAATTATCAAGTTTTTATATTATTATTTTTAAACTAAAAATAATACAAAATTTTAAAACAAGTATATGATTTTATAAAAAAATATAAAATTTATTTTATGTAAAAAATGAACCTGGACAAATTGTTGTCTTGATTCAAATAGGCCGTAATAACAATGTATCTAGATACATTTTATAAGTGTTTTTTTTGTAATTATATATATATTTAAATTTTTATAAAATTTTAGGACTAATTTACCTAAAAAGGCCCATTTCCAAGCATATTTACGGAAATGGGCTGAGTACACAATTATTTACCGAAAATAAAACTTTTTGCAAAACGCGCCTACATGGTTGTGTTTAAGGGGGAAAATGCTAACAAAGCACGCCCCTAGGGGAGCGTTTTTTGCCACGTCAGCAAAACGCTTCCACGTAAGCGCATTTTGCTGATGTGGCAAAAAAATACCCCGGGGTCGTGCTTTGCTGGCGTTTTTTCAAACCCAACGGCTAGTTTTTTTTACCGTTGTGGGGGTTTAACGGTAAAAAAAAAGTATGAAAATTCCCCCTCCGATTATTTCACACATAATTTATTCACAATTTAGCAAAAAATCTCTACAATTTCTCCCTAAAGCTCTCAAATTTATTAATAAATTTCTCAAAACTCTTTATAATTAGTTATTTACTTAATTTTTTTTCTAAATTAGTATTTTTTTATAATTTCAAAAATATTTGATCGTGTTAGCAATGGCGGGGAATTAATTCGTCTCAATCATAAACATATCTCCGTCGAACAAATGAAAATGGTAACGATTTATTTTAAATTTGGAATATTATTTAATATTTTTTTCATTTATGTAATTTTAATTAATTTTAAAATTTGAATATTATTTAATATTTTTTATTTATGTAATTTTAATTAATTTGTATTTTATAATTTTTTATAACAGTCTGTAGATTGGGTATTGCAATGTTATATTCATAATATGTCTAGTCGCCATCACTATTGATAGAAAATTTCTTGAGGGAAGCAGGTTTTTGGCACGCGACCACTATAGGCCGGAGGTGCAAGTTGGATCCAAAACTCATTACTCGTTAACAGAGAGGTGGAGACGGGAGAAGCACACATTCCATCTTCCATGTGGAGAGTGTACTATCACTTTGGAGGACATCCAGTTACAATTAGGATTGCTGGTGGATGGGGCCGCACTTACTGAGTCCATTCAAGCTGTTGATTGGAGAGTCATATGCTACAATCTTTTGGGTGCAATTTCGAATAATATTTACGGAGGTCGGATCAAGATAGACTGGTTACGAGACTCATTCCCAGAGTCGAGGAATGATTGGACTGAAGTAGAAAGAATACGATATGCTCGGGCATACATCCTTAAGATTATTGAAGGTTATCTGATGCTCGACTTGTCATGAAACCTCGTACATCTGAGGTGGCTGCTGAAACTTGTTAATTTTAGAGCA
The DNA here is from genome assembly GCF_007990345.1 of Gossypium hirsutum. Lineage (NCBI taxonomy): Eukaryota > Viridiplantae > Streptophyta > Magnoliopsida > Malvales > Malvaceae > Gossypium > Gossypium hirsutum. Next base: position 97,187,894 of record NC_053428.1, on the reverse strand, counting down.
GCTAGCGAACTTAGTTGGGGTCTGTCGTGTTGGCAAGATTGTACCAGGAGATGTGCAGGGCGACGCCACTAAATAAAGCCAAAATTGGAGGTTGCCTATCACTACTACAATCATGGGCTTGGTTGCGCTTTCCATTTTTACGTCCTTGAGTGAACCACCCATATACATTCCCACTCATAACAAGGAAAATTTTTTATTTGATTTTACAATTATTTCATAAATTTAAAATAAAATTGTATGCTGAAAATTTATTTAATTAGGTGGAACCATCCGATGAGTTATGTTGGAATACCTACCGCTCTTGAAGATATACGGCTTCTATTAGACTAACGGTCGGAAGCGCAAGTAAGTATTAAATAATATATATAAAATAGTCATTCCATATTTAGTATTTAATATTTAGTATTATGTATATAACTAATATTTTTATCCCGTTCATATAGTTTTAATGGACACCATACGAGGATCCGACAATACGGGCTATAATTCTGGAAGAATTCTTTCAAAATTCGAACATTTGGCATGTTAAGGTCCCATTGGTGAATTATGCTATTGTCAAGATGCACCAGACAGATAACGGAAATTTAAATTCAGACAACTGATTCCTGAGGAACTTGAGGTACTCGATGACCAGCATAGAATCAACTTACGGTAAATGAATACGAATTGGCCGATATTCTGGTCAGAATATATCAAAATTTGGGAAAACTGGTATGATCATATACCTGATCGCGAACCGATCATCGTCCTAGAGTTAGCGTGCACCTCAGATTACATGACATAGTTTAGGATCCATGGCAAGCCATATTTGCTATCGGAAGAGCAGAGGCATCGGCAAATCAGTGTGGAAAAAGAACGACGGGCCCTTTAAATCCAATGAGAAGGGATGACGGCACGGGCCCATCAACAGCGCCCATACAATTGCCTGGCCCAATGACTCAACTGACGACACCCACATCACAGCCCCTTTAGATTATGCCAGGTGCGTATCCTAGCCCTTATATGTATCCTAACCCTTATATGTTTCCTTTTCTCAGTCCTATGCCAGGTTGGAATGCATGGCTCGGTGCATCTCCTTTCCTGATGACTCCTATTCAATCGATGATATATAGGCCATCATCACCGTAGGGATCGCACAAGACACGTCGGCTAGCTAATCTCATTACCATTCCCTATTGCCTTATGGGATTCAAACACCTCCACATTCTTTATTCTACCAAGGTGGGTCATCCTCCCAATACTTACAACCGAAGAAACCACAACCCCTACCGAAGCAACCACAATCCCCGCCAGAGCAATCAAGGAGGAATCCAGCGCGTAATCGTCGCCCACCCCATGTGGCACTGATTCCGACCAATATATTCATTGATTTTTTAAATATATTTGTAGAAGTTGTTTCTATATTATTTCATTTAATAAAAAAGAAGTTATTTTTAATATTCTAATAGTAAATTAATTTTATATTTTTAATAAATTTTAAGTTCTTTTGAATAAGGCAAAATAGAAATAATGCAATATCGTTTCATAACAGCAATTATCAACTATTTCAGTTTGGACATGATCAAATTGTATGAACTGGGTTCTTACACCATTCACACAACTTTTTTTGGTTCGTTCTTTCTCGGATATCCATATTATTACGTATTCTATGTAACAGCCTAATTTTCAGTGGTGTCGGAATAGTGATTCGAGATCACTAAATCCAACAAATGATTAGGAAATATTATTAATTTAGTGAGTATAAGTTAAATGTGAAGTTAGGAAAAATTTTGAAATAGTGAATAGTGTACTAAAAATAAATACTAAAATAATTAGAATAAAAAACGAGGTATCGAGACCTCAAGAATTTTAAATCGAGCCATAAATATTTTTATAAATATTTATGGAGTGTTAATAAGTTAGTATTAAAGTTTCGTCAAGAAATTTTAAAGTTCTGATAGTTAATTGAACAAAAAGGACTAAATTGTATCAAATGCAAAATTGTGGAAAATGATTAAATAGCTTAAATGATAAAAGAAAGAGGGTTTAAAAGGCAAATAGACCTAAGGTCTATTTGGGCTGGACGGCAACAGCATGAAATCAGCAAGAAAATAAGGAGAATTAAGGGAAAATTGCAAAATTGCAAAATTTACTTAATAAAGATAGGACTAAAGTGGAATTATCTAGATTTCTCTTTATTTTTCTGCATTCTCATCAGCAAAAACGCCATGGAAGAGTTCCCTTAAGCTGGGTTTTCATATTTTTACTTGAAGTAAGTTCAATTCTTGATTATTTCTTGAAATTTTTGTGTTTTTATGACTTTTACAACTAGGTCCACTTGTTGAATTCATTAGTTTTTGATTCTATGAAAGAAATTGAAAGTTTCTATGAATATGTGATGGAAGTATATGATGATTTGGCATGGAATTAGAGCTTCAAATTGTTTATATGCTGATTTTTTTGAAAGAATTGAATAGAAAGTGAATGTTTGGGACCTAATTATAAAAGGGTTTGAAGTTAGAGTTTTATGTGGAAATTATGAATTTCAATAGTTATGAAATAACTTATAATGTCTAGGAAAAGTATTAATTGAGAAAATTATCTTAATTGAGGGGTTAATTGAGCAATGACTGAATTGTATGAATTGTGAAATTTGGGGCAAAATGGAAATCAACATTTTGCACTAAAACTGTTTTGGACAGCAGCAGTAGTCTAACTTTGAAAAATCACCAAAAATTGTAGAAATGGAATTATAGGATGAATAAAATATGAAATTAAAACTTATTGAGTCTAGTTTCTTATAGAAGAAATGATGTAAGCAATGGATTCTAAATCATGAGATATGATGAATTTTGTGAGACAAGGTTAGAATGATTTCGGGTTCCCCTGTTCTAACTTTGTAAAATCATAAAAAAATGGATAAAAATAATTATGGGATTAAATTTATATGTTTAGAATCCTGAATGAGTTTATTTTCAAGAAAAACAAGCGAGGACATCATTCAAATCTTGTACAAGAAGATAATTAATTTTTAGTGAAGAAGGGTCAGAACTGACAGACAACAGAACAGGGGAGACTTCAATGAATAAACTGTATTAATTGGCCCAACCAAAAATTATGAAATTTTTATGGTAAGAATACATATGAGTCTAGTTTCTGGGAAAATTTATGGATATTAATTTGGAGTTCTGTAGCTCAAGATAAAAATAATTTAGTGACTATGACACAGATGGGCAGCTTGAATATTCACATAAGTAGATAGTGAAAATTATGGATAATGTTACCTACAAGTGTGTTGTTTATACTAAGGATGTGGATGGAGAGGAGGAGGAGGAAAAATATACATATATATATGAATGACTCGTGTATAAATTGATCACATGCCCAATTATAATCGATAAGTGTTGAATTAGAAATGACATAATGATTTATTTGGAATATTTATTATGAAATTATGATTATCATTGTGAGTTTATATGGCTAAAATTTTAGTGATTATTTGTTAATTTTATGAATTTCATGATGTGTTATTTCATATTTATTGATGATAAAATCGTGAATAATGTAAAAGCATGAAAATTGAATAAATGATCAAATTGAGCATTTTAGCTCAGTGACAAGATGAATTGAAGGAAAAGACCATGGTTGGACCATGGCAACAAGTGATAAGTGATAGCTTCGGCTACACTTATCTGATCAAGGAAAAGTGAAAGTGATAAGTGATAGCTTCGGCTACACTTATCTGATTAATGACAAATGACAAGTGAAAAGTGGTAGCTTTGGCTACCTGATCAGTGAAAAGTGGTAGCTCCGGCTACCTGATCAGTGAAAAGTGGTAGTACCGGCTACTTGATCAGTGAAATAGTGGTAGCTTCGGCTACAAGTAACAAGTGATTTCCGTACAAGACCATATCTGGGATATAGCATCGGTGTGATATATGCTACTGTATAAGACCATATCTGGGATATGGCATCAGTGAGATATGTGATTCGTGTAAGACCATAGCTGGGCTATGGCATCGATATGTGATATGTGATTACGTGTAAGACCATAGCTGGGCTATGACATCGATATATGAATATGTGTAAGACCATAGCTGGGCTATGACATCATTATGTGAAGATGTGTAAGACCATAGTTGAACTATGGCATCGAGAAAACGAAGTACTCAATTCCATAAGATGTTCACTAATTTGAAGAAGTTTGGTAAGTATTACATGAAATTATGCGACATAAGGAAATACGAGTTGATGAGACATGAGCATAAAACTTGGTTGATGAATGAGTTCATTTGTGATTATATATTTCTACGCATTGAGTGTAATATCTGTATGAATTGGTATTCCAAATGAGTTAATGAGAAAACTTTTAGTATGAAATAATCTGAGTTCGAAATGAAATATCATGAAAATATACTTGAAATACATTGGTATGTCTTGTATATGCTATTTGAATTCATAAATGTAGAAAGTAAATGTATGTGGAAATATGAGATGATGATATCTGTACATGGAATTAATTGATGAATATGTACATCCAAATTTATATGATAGATTTTAGTGAACATTGAAATTGGGCTCAATAAATGATTTGGCAATTTAAATCATGATTGGTAGGAAGAGTTAATGAATTGCATATTTATGAATTGTTACACGTATTTGTCTGAAATACGAGAAAGTGATGGTAATTGATACATGAAAATATGAAACTATGATATATATAAAAACATGGAATATGTTTGATAAATGTGTTCATTCATAATTATGGAATTATGTACCTCATGTGTGCTATTTGCATAAAGATGATATTTCAAATACTTTGGTGAATAAAGCTTAAATATGAAATAGTATGAAATCGAAACAAATTGTTATGAAAATGTATTTAAATTATCTGTAAGTGTTTCGTGCTTCTCGATAATGCCTCGTACTCTATTCCGGCGACGGATACAGGTAAAGGGTGTTACATTCTACTCGAGTAAGGTCGACCTTTTGGTTTGCGACATAATTCTCTATCCAGTAACAACTTCAACGAAGCAAGCGATACAGATGACCACTTACGTTCATTTGGACCGGTGAAAATACGTGTCTCCATACATTGTACATGTATTCTATTTTGTACACTTTGTCGACATATCTCATGGGATCCAAACGGAGATTCTGACAAGCTACAATTGCATGAGCACATGGATAACGAAGTGCGTCAAACGTCCCAAAATCGTAAATCCTATTTATCAAGTGTACATGATATTGCCCGCCAGTAATACATTGGCTCGGTCTGTTAAACTCCGTCACACGAAACTATAGGTTGTCGTGATCATGACACACAGTGTGCATCGTGTTGGCCTGCGCCTTCGCCTTGTTAATTTCTTGCAATACCTTCCGTAACCATACATGGCCTCCCTACATTTGGCCTTTATAACTCGCTGCTCGCTTTGAAAATAGTGCTGTCAAACGAAAATATGTCTCTCACACAACCGAGGTTATCGGCAAATAACACGTTCCTTTTAGAAACATAATTTATGCATTCAGTCAGGTTTGTAGTCATATGACCATATCGTAGGCTGCCATCATCTGCTTGTATCCACTGTTCGAAAGGTATGTTACAGAGGTAGCCTGTGCCTTGATTATTAACTGAACGTAAATTCCCCAATATTTCATGAAATCGGTGATTATTGATCTCGTACCCTGCCAATATAAGTTGATAGCGAAAATTGCATACCAATATTCCATTCAGAATAAATTGAATATTACAATCGAAAGTATATTACTAGAGATTAAATACCCGTAGTGGTCACTTACTTTCGTTCAGTCGTAGACCGATATTTCTCGTAGTAGTTGGATGCAACGTGCCTTAGACAATAACGATGGTGTGTGCGATCCCATAAGCTTCCATGTCGCTCAATTGCGGCTAGTATTCAAGGCCCCGATCTGATATAATGCAGATATTAGGTTAGGGGCATACATGCCTCCTTAACTTAGAAACAAAAAAATCTTAGTCATCAGCTGACTCCCCCGGTGTTATTGCAAACGCAATTGGAAGGATTTTCCCACCACCATCCTGTGCCACAACTAGCAATAGTCAATGGGTATATCTACCATATATAAAGGTACCGTCAATTTTTACTAATGACTTGTAGTATACAAATGTGTCCCGACATTGCTTAAAGCTCTAGAACAGACGTTTGAACGCTTGGCATCCATGGAGCAATAGGTTGTTGTAGTACGCAATGACCGTTTCAAGATCTGTTATGTAATCTGAGACATACCTCTCCAGCACCTGACACTGCTGCCAAACCTCATTATATGAAGCGTGCCACCCACTATGCATATTTTCCAACACCTTTTACTTAGCTATCCAAGCCTTGCGGTAAGAGGGCGTTTACTTCAATTGGCTACGAATACTGAAAATTATGCATGACACAGAAGTCTTGGGATCTACCTTCAACATCGGTAATATTAAGCTAGCTATCATGCCTGAATCCATCTTGGGATGATATTGTGAAACACCTGTCAACGAAGTACGTTAAATAATGCAACATTAAGTAATAACATTATTATTCAAAACTCTAAACACCCAGTGATATTGTATCAGCAACACATGTATGTGGACCTTTGTACTTTTTTATCTCTCATAAGCCTATCTTTTTCCTAAAAGAAGCCATGATTTTTCATGAACATGTACCGTCTTATACTTCACACTTGGCCTCGAACTTCTCGGATTGGATTTAACCACATTGTAGTTAATCTCGTGATTGATGCTATGTTGTTTCAAAGTACCAAGAAAACTATCTTTACTGGAAACTCCTTACCAACTTCCAAATCACTCGAATCCAATGTCAAACCTGTACGATCACGCATTCTGTGTGGTAGATTTGGAAACTCCAACACATCATCTACCGATATATCGACATTATGCATGTGAGCTGGAGGGGAGTACGTCCTGAATCGTGGATCTTCTTCTTCTTCACCTGAACCCCTTTTAATGTCTTCAGGTTCGGATGGAACAGGCTCTGGTTCAAAAAATAATGCAACTTTTGCACCATCAGAGCCTGGCTCTTGAGGTGGATCCACATTAGACTCATCATCCAACCCACCATCATCTACAACGTACGAGGTCCCCTTACTGGTAGACGTTGTAGGGAGTACATCATGCTTTCTTATGGATGTTTCGTAACATCCTCAATCAGATGTGGATTGTCAACCACTAGAAGTTGATGCCATTCTCCAATACGTATGTCTAACATTGAACATTGACCCACCGATGTGCATGTCCCATTCACTAACCGAGTGTCATGTAGGAGTTGTGTTTTTCATACTTCCACCAAATACGGGTGTTTCTGTGTTCTGCCCCTACTAACAGAGTGTCAGCTAGGGGTCGTGTATTCCTCTCGAATAACAGTTAATGTTGAAGTCGCAAATGTTTCATTTGGTGATGAAAATTGAACATATAACTCAAGATAAGGTGATCCACTAGCGAGATGAGTCAGCACCATAGCCTCAAAGTTACAAACACCTTTGATATCAAATGAGTCATATGTCATAGGATCAATCGAAGCACAAAATCGATACTTAATAGAAAAAAACCCTATTTTGCATCGTTTTGAAGATTTTGCGCCTAATTCTTTTATGAAATTCTATCAAATCTATACTTTAGTTAAAAACCATTCGCGCTGTGTTCTCTGATAAAAAAAACAACACCATTTTTGGTGTCATGAACCTCACCATCATAGTAAATAATAGCATTAATACGTTCACTTGTCTTCAATTTCTATTGCGCTTAGCCTCTCTAATTTTTCTTGCTGGAACTTATGCATCCTGAGAATGAAATTTGCCTCGTTTATAACCTAAGGCCAATTATGAACTACTGTAGAAATAGAGCGTCCACGTGGAGCTTTTTTCAGAAATTTTGCTGACATTGCATCCTATTTGAAGAGTTTTTGACACTATTTGTTCAGAAACATCTTCTCAATTTCATTTTTTTCAAGAAATACTGTAGAAAAAAAGTGTCCACGTGGGAGCTTTTTTTCTGTAATTTTGCTAACAGTGCATCCTGCTTGAAGCGTTTTTGACACTATTTATTCAGAAACTTCTTCTCAAATTTATTTTTTCACGAACTACTTTAGAAAAAGAGCGTCCACGTGGTAGCTTTTTTTCGTAATTTTTCTAACAATACATCTTGCTTGAAGCGTTTTTGACACTATTTGTTCGGAAACATCTTCTCAAAATTATTTTTTCAGGAACTATTATAGAAAAGAGCGTTCACGTGGGAGCTTTTTTTTTGTATTTTTGCTGACAGTGCATCCTGTCTGAAACATTTTTGACACTATTTGTTTAGAAACATCTTCTCAAAATTATTTTTTCAGGGTAAAAATACTCAATTTTGTTTTAAAAAATAAACACAATGTCATTGAAAAAAAAACTAAACCCTAATTTAATTAAATTTAATCTTAAACCTTAAACCCTAATTTAATTTATTTAAAACCCTAGAACCCTAATTTACTTAATTTATTTAAAAACCATAAACCCCAATCAATTTAATTAAAGCCCTATTTTAATTTATTTTTAAACCCTAAACCCTAATTTATTTAATTTATTTAAAACCATAAACCTTAAGCCCTACTTTATTTAAAACTCTCAAAACTCTAATTTACTTAATTTGTTTAAAAACCATAAAACCTAATTTAAATAATTTTTATAAACTAACACTAAAACCTAATTTATTTTTAAAATCTACTAAAACTCTAAACCCTAACTTGTTTTAACAAAAACCTAAACACTAAACCTTAACTTATTTTGGCAAAACCCTAACCTTAAAAACCCTAGGGACTAAACATGCAAATATCTCTAACATATACAAACACGGAGCAAAGCACGCCTCTAGGGGAGCGCTTTTTGCCACGTCAGCAAAATGCTTCCATGTAAGTGAGTTTTTTGGCTGACGTTGCAAAAAACTCTCCCAAGGGCGCGCTTTGCTGGCATTTTCCCTTTTAAACGTGGCCATGCGGCTCGTTTTGCAAAAAGCGGCCCTTTCCTGTAAATAATTGTGTAATCGACCCATTTACGTAAATATGCTTCGAAATGAGCTTTTTTAGATAAATTATCAAATTTTAGGGCTTTATATTATGATTTTGAAATTTAAAAATATATAATACATAAAGGATGTGTATTTGGTACATTGTTAGAGTATTATTTTTTTATTCCAGAAGCGATTTTAAAAAATTAACATATGTTTATTTTAAAATATTTTTACTTGTCAATCATTAATTCTACTTCTGGAGCCTAATACTCCACAGTAGAGTAGCAAATATTTTTCCATACATAAAACCTATTTTTTTAAATATATAAAATTATAAAAAAATATAAAAATAATTTATTATACATAATATAACATGAACAAATGGATGTCTATATTCTAATAAACCTAAATGCCACTTTGTCCAAACTCATTGCAGACATATTTTTTTTAGTAATTTTATATATTTTAAGTTATTTATAAAAATTGATTGTACAAATGTTTGAAATATATAGAATCGAATAATAACATATTGATATTTTATAAAAACTCAACGAATTAAAAAAGTCATGACAAAATAATATATAAATAATAACAAATAAAATGATAAACTTACTGAAAGAACATGTACGGCATGAAATTGGACAAAATGAAAGTCCAAAATCATCTAAATTCAAGCTTTCATTTGTTCATGTTAATTTTCGATGTGAAATACTTTTTTTAAAATTTTTTTTTATAAATTTATATGTAATTAAAAAATATTTTATATATTTTTAATTAAAAATATAAAAGTAAATTCATAATAAATCTAAAGAAATTGATGTTAAGTTCATTTAAATCTAGATAACTATTTATTTAGATTTATTTTAGACGTAGAATATTTTTTATAATAATGTTATAAATTTTTATATTTTAAAAAATATATTTGATATGTTTTATGTATTTTTAATTTCATAATAATATAAAACTTAATATTTTAGTAGAAAAATAAAAATATTAAAAAGTAAGTAAATATCACATGAATATCAAAAGTATTTATATATTTTTAAAAAATATTTTTATTAGGGTTTGCCATATTTTATAATACGCATGTTATCATATTATTAGTTGTTAATATCACATCAATATTAAAGTACGATGAAATTTAAGTTCAGATCTGAATTAAATTAAAAAAAAAATACCAACTAAGTGATAAGTTTATGTGACCAAATTCAAGCTAATATATATAATCAAAATTGAAAGAAAATGTAAAAAAAAAATGTTGGCTATAAAAATACTAGTTTCCTCCAATATATATATATTGATAAATAGAAATTTTCATGTTGTAAGCTCACTGGTTTACAATGGGAACAACTTTTCGTAGCTGAAAAAGAAGTACGATAACCGTCATCCAGCAGCTGTTACAACCAAAACCCAACGAAATCCATACAGGTAATCAAAACTCGAAGCATGAATAACTCCAATTTATGCTTTGAATTGGCGCTCAATTTCTTCTCTTCATCGATTTTTAGTTCAAGAGTTGCAGCCCCCCAGTTTTGCACCTTTTTTTCTTCTTCTAGATTTTAGATCATCATCTCTTTCTCTCACCATTGTTTTGGGTTTTCAAAAGTCTATGTATATTTTATCATTTGTATACATTTTATTGTAATTTTTAAAAAAAATCAAAAACAAAAAATTTGTTGATATTTTATTCATTTTTGCGATTTTTACGTATATATTTTATTTGGAATTTATTTTAAATACTTTTTGAATTCTTTTGTGAGTTTTTTAATTATATAAATGTTGAGGATTATTTTTTTTAATTATTGATCAAATTAATATAATTTATAACCATAGAAATTTGTTAATAGGTCATCTTTCTATTGTAAAGTTTCCAACAAATAATGAAATAAAGAAAAACCTGATTAGTTAAGTAATTATTTTATAATTTTTTATAATTAAATAATTAAAAAAGAAATTTAAGTATAATGGTACTACTAACAATGCTATTGACCCTTTTATTCATGGTTAAAATATGTTTCAAGTTTTCGTGTTCTTTATAAATTTAGAATTTAATTTTTATATTTTTATTTTTAGCAATTTTAAAATTTAATTTTACTTGTTGACATCACTTTAAATTTACTAATATAATATTTTAAAATTAAAAAAATACTCATTTAATGGTAATATAATAAAAATAATATTACAATAAACTTGAATTTAAACCACGTATAATTTTTGAAGTTGAGAAAGTAAAAAATTAAAAATTTTAAAATAAAAAAGTTAAATTCTAAATATACAAAAATTAGATTTCATCTATTTATGACGTGGGTGCTTAGCGGAGTTGTCTGTCCATAAAGAGAACAATGCACTGACGAACGGAAGTCCCCCTGCACGTAAATTAATAGCAAGATTAAGGGTAGTTCCGTATTTAGAAAATTACGGCCGCCTCTCGATTCTTTCCCACCTTCACAATTTTCGTCTACACCCCGTTTCACCGTGACGTGACGTTTTTTTTTCTTTAACCTCTTAATTGAAAGTTGAAACAGCGAAGAAAGTCAAGAAAAAGAAATTATTATTAAATTCATGGATGATGAGCTTAAAACCAAAGCAATGGCTTCAAATTCAACGAATGTAAACCCTAGCAAAGATATCGAGGCATCTAAAACTAAAGAAGAAGGCGAACTCCCTGATTCATTTGACGACGTAATCGCACTTTCCCTCTCTTTAACCCTAATTTCCATTTATTTTTCTTCCTTCTTTTTTACTGGTTTTTGGCTGCTGATGAAATATAGGAAAGTGTTCATATCTATGAATATTTGTTTGTCCAACTTTGTCGATTTATTGTGAATATATGTAAGCTTTTTGGTGTTCTTGAACTTTTGATTATGGTAGCGGGTTGTTTGTGCTTCGTTGCTGCGAAATCGAGGGGAAGAAAAAGAAAACAATTTCGTCTATTTGGATCTTAAATAAGATAAAATGAAGGCTGGATTCTTCTTTTTTCATAGTTTAAATTTTTGCAGATTTAAAGACATAATTTGTATTGCTCTTAAAAAAGCTAACTAGATTATAGTTGTATATTTTACTATGCTTAGTTCAATTTTAGCTTAGAGACCTGTTCTTGCTTTGTAAAATCATAGAGCTGAACCAGAGCTTTCAGTGAGAATTTCATTTTATTTGAATTTTACTAAGCTCTGTTTTGGTGTTTTTTTTTTTTGCTTTTTGTCTATTGTTTTGGGTTCTTTTTTTTGCTTTCACTTCGTAATAAACTTATGTACCAAAGAACATAAGTAAGTGTGCGACTTATTGTTGTGTTATTTTCCTTTTGCAGGAAAATCTGGATTGCTCCACTGCTCAGTCTAGTGGTACTATTGCCCCACCTTTGGGGCCTAATTCAGTGCCTTCTGCAGTGAAACTCATACCACCAAATCTGGCTGGTAAGTCCTAGAGGCTAACATCGAGATTCCTAAGTAGCTTTGATGTTTCCGACATATTTGGAGCTTATTTTGTTGCAGCTGAGTTGACTATTGAAATGTCCTGTTTGTATATTGAAGTATTAAACTAGTGCTTAAAATGTACTTTGACGAATGCACTATTTGGTTGCTATTTAACGGTACACATTCAAACTTCATAAGGGGCATTTCTAAGTCTTTTACTTGCTTAGTTTTTGTAGAGATTTTATTTTATGGTCTACTGCCTTCACTGCACTATCTGGAAAATGTCTTTTACCTGCAAAATAGGATGTTTTCCTAATATTGTTTAAACATTTTTCCTAAATTTTAGTATTATATTATAATGTTTCTGCTGATATACAGGGAATGCTATTGCTGGTAATAATATCGCTGGCGCTGTTGATGTTCTTTCACAACAAGCAATTCCACCAATGAGTCAGAAAAATGTTGAGAAGAATCAGTTGCCAGTTAAATCCACTAATCGTAGTTGGTATGCTCCTTCCGGAGGTAGCAATAATCTTGTAATACGCTTCTCAGATGATGATAGTGGAAGTGACTCAGAAGAATGCAGCCGACAAAAACCTGTTGAAAATAAATCCAACTCGATTAGGGATGGCACTCAGAGACCCTTAACTTCATCTGCACCAAAGTTGAACAAGGTAGGACAGACTTCAACAAATACTGCCAGAGCAATTCCCAAGAAACCTTTAAGCCGTACATTTATCTCATCAATGACCAAGATCAATGGTGGGGCCAATCCCAGGGTTGCTGTTTCTTCGGTTGATCAGGGATCACAAATTAGATCTTTTAATCCCCGCAACAAAAGTTTGGCATGCCACGATCTTTTTTCTGAGCAAGGTGTAGTTTCCAACAATAGTAAACTACAGGACTTGAGGCAGCAGATTGCACTTCGGGAAAGCGAATTGAAGCTTAAAGCTGCCCAGCAACATAAGGAAATAGTTCTGACCTCAACTATGAACCTAGACAATAGTGGAGGAAGGAAGTGGATTGCAACTTCAGCATATGGTTCAGTTGATCCAAAAGAACCAGACAAGAAACGCTTGAAACTTGGAGATTCTAATTTTGCCCAATCAAATTCAGGTGCTCAACCAGAGGTGCATCACGTAAAATCTAATTTAGTGTCAAAAGACCAAAAATTGGAGACAAAGAGTCTGCAGAGCAAGGATAAGGTTGATCATAGCAAGAAAGTAGATCCAGTAAGCAAAACCAAGTCAGGCATTAAATGGAAAAAGAAAGATGACAAGCTGGTTGACGTTTCATTGGAAGATGCATCAAAAGTGGTGAAGGATGGTAAACTTTTTTTTGTATCTTCTTTACGTTTATCTTATGCAATCCCGTGGATGCTCTGACTGACATGGTTCTTTCATCCTGCAGGTGTTGACATGCATAAAAATTTGCATCAATCCAAAAGGACCAGTAGGGAGGTTGATCCAAGTGTTTTAGCAAATCAGACTGTAGCTTTAACAAACACAAGTGCCAGTGTTATGCAAAATAACTTGGTACGTTAATGTTTTAGGGTGCTCTTTACTTGTAAATGTTTTTTAAAAATAATACTGGCACTGTATGGTTAACATATTAGATCTGTTTTGCACTATCTACTCGTGCCGAAGAAAAAGATTGACCTTCATTTTGGTGCAATTGGTATTTCAAGGATTATCTGATTAGTGAATATCTTGTTCTAAAGTTATTGGTGCTAAATTATGGACGGACAGAAATGAGTTTTATCTTCATAAAATTAGAAGTCTTAAAAAAATCAGTTTCCAAATGATTGTCTTTGTATATCATCTAAGCTTTTGGTATAGTGGTTAATAGTTTTGCAACTTGTAGAGATACGTGGAATTAAATCATCCTACTAAGGTTGGTTTAAGTAATCCACGAAGTTCTTCACCAAGCAAAGCAGTGAGAGAGCTGAATTTATCAAAAGGGAATGATTACCGTGAAGTCACATCTGGTGATAAAACACTTGATCCCCATTTAAGCAAAAGATCTCAGGTTTCTCTATGTCTGGTGATAAAATAATTTTAACCTTATTTAGCCTCATTATGACTGTGCTGAGACTTGATTAATGTTGCATTTCAGACTTCTCAAGATACTGCAAGTCTGTGGAACAGTTTGGGTAATGTAAATATCCCAGGTCATTCTAATGTGGATGTAGATATACATTCTTTAGTTGAGATTGAGGAAAAACTGGACAAGGAGCTAGAGGAAGCGCAAAAGCACAGATGCTTGTGTGAAATTGAAGAAAGAAATGCTCTTAAAGCTTACCGGAAAGCTCAGAGAGCTTTAATTGAAGCTAATGCTAGATGTACAGATCTTTATCGTCAAAGGGAACTTTGTTCGGCACACTTCAGATCTTTACTTGTGGATGATCCCTGTTTATTATGGTCTTCCAGGCAACATGAACACACTAGAATGGGATTGGATGCCTCAGACAATGTGCCTGAAAATATGGACCTTGTACCAATATCAACTCATAGATTCCTGCCTGCCTGTGACAGTCTTAATCAACCAGGGTATGATGCAAATATCCAATGTATCAATATAGCTCGTCAAAATTTGTCTCCACGGCATGATAATGGGCGAAATTTGGGTTCTGAACCATGCAGTGAGCAGGATGCTAGTACATCAGAGCCATTTCCTCATAATAGCAACAATGCTGCAAATGGAGTAAGATCTCTGTGCAGTCCAATTATTTCTGCAGATGAAGATGAAGGGACCTCTCTAATGGACCATGATTCTGTTCAACCCAGTCCTGAATATCAGCAAAAAAAAAAAAACTCTGAAGTAATTCGTAAGAGTGCAAATAATGAGTCTAATAATCAGGATTCTTTGCTTCTTGAAGCAACATTGAGGTCTGAACTATTTGCGCGGCTGGGAATGAGAACATCAAAGAACATTGATTCATGTTTCAATGAGCCTTCTATGGAACGAGGGGCAGAAAATGATGTTGAAAGTGAAAAGACCCAGATTAGCAATGGTAGTGTTACACTCTCAGAGGCAGAGAAAAAGCATCAATTTGATGTTTCAGGTAGCTTTTTCATTACAAACAATGTTTTAGCAGTGTTATTTTTGTTTGTTGAAAAATGATTAAACAATAGGCATTTCCTGATTTAGGCCCTGAAAAGCCAAATGACGTTATGCCAGAAGCTTTAGTGCTCCAGGAAAAAAATAATATTCCAAAGTTTTACGCTTCAGCAAATCCAAAGGACAATGGAATTTCTGTTGGATGTCAATTTTCAGCGACATCTATCATATTTGCACCTTCTTCCATTTTGAGGAGTGCAATGGGCCATTTGAAGGCCATGGCCCCTGTTACTAGACAAAGAGCAAATCATGTCTACAGTGAAGAGGTTGCTTATGTCAACATTGATGAAATGGAGCAGTCTGGTCAGATAGCAAATTCTTTAGAGGCAATTTGTGATTTATCTAGGAAAGGAATGGGCTCCTATACGTGCAATATTGCAATTGACCCATCTTGGCCACTCTGCATTTATGAGCTCCGAGGAAAGTGCAACAATGATGAGTGCCCCTTTCAACATGTTAAGGAGTTGTCTAAGAGAAATACATACATGAATGGAAATGATGATTCTGACAGTGCTGGTATGAATGTCATTTTACGTCTTTGGAAACCTGTGCATTGTTGCTAACCTAGTTGAAACCATCCGTTTGCAGATTCTCAGCTTGTTCTGGCATCATGTCAACAGCGAAGTAATGGTCCAACAAAACCTGTCAAATATAATGATGTTTTCTTTTCACCAACTTATATAGTCAGCTTAGACATTTTGAAAGCTGATCCACTCGAATCTGTTGTGCCTTGGGCGAATGCACACTCCTGGTGGAAGTATTTCAGTATTTGCTTAGCTTTATCAAGCTTTTTCCAGAAAGATTTACCTACAGATGAGCCTTTCTTTCATGGGGATGATGGTCGTATTGAAGTGCGTGGCAGCTGGAATAGGCAATCCTCATATTTCCAGAGTAGAAATGGAATAGCGGTTTGTAATCATACATTCTGTTTTATTTTTCTACACTTGCTCTTTTTGGGTTTGAGCTCTATAATCTTTTTCTTTTGTGTTTTGTACTTTACAAGTTTCTGGCCTGATATTTATGTACAGATGTTTACTTTCAAGTATGTCTTGTTTAAGTCCCAAGAACTGTGAGCATAAGGTTGACCTTCCATTGAGTCATCAGTAATCTCTTGTTAATTGTAAGATGTGTAGAAATTGGAAAGCCTTTTTTATTTTTCTTAGAATACATTCTCTATCTGATTTCCTGTTTTCTTTATACAGTTTCCTATGGTTATACTCTGTAGTCTTGTCATGGGAAAAACCTGTGCTCTCTCCAAGATGGTCAAAAGCAATGCTCCTTGTATTTTGACTTTGAATCAGCACCTGCTTTCACTCATTTATGTTTATTTAATACCTTGAGATATGTTTGCAATTTTTTTTTCTGTATTACAAATGACAAATTGGCATATTGTGTTGTTTACATACATATTCTAATTAGGACACTCCTTTCATGGTGTGTACTCAGAAAAAACTCAGCCAAAGCCAAGCTTCAGATGCTAAGGCCCAGTCCTTGGAGATGGCTTTGCTTGTCCTCAACCAGGAGGTTAACAAAGTGGAGGGTATGAAAAAGGTAACCTTGGCCACCTGCAAGATAACTTTTGGTTCATATTCACATACTAACACTTCTGTTTCTGCCTTCAACTCCACTTTTTAACTCGCAGGCTCTTTCTTTACTTTCACGGTCCCTTGAGGCTGATCCGGCTTCAGAGACTCTCTGGATGGTTTATCTGCTTATTTGCTATAGTCGTAGGCTGTTTGTTGGGAAGGATGACATGTTCTCTTTTGCGGTATGTAAATTTATATGCATGGTTATGATAATTATTTGGACTCTGCATGTTGGTAACATTTAGATTGGAGGTATGGTATTGTTTAAATTGTAACTATATGCTGACATGTAAAGGTTTCTGTCTACTGGTTATTCTTGGTTCTCTCTACTAATGGTAGTTCATATGGACACTAGCAGCTTTGGTTGTCCATAGAAGTTTGCTTCATTTGGAAACTAATTATATAATCCATTGTTTTATGCATGCTTTCTCCTAGTGTCACTAGTTTCCATTAGTATTTTCATCACTTAGCCACAATGGGAATGGAATAGAAGCAGAAGGGCTAAAGAAATTACTAGGCCAATGATTGCATGCATGGGAATGTTACAGTACTGGTAATTTCGGGATTGGGTAAATTGTTTGGGGGAATTGAAAAATATCTGTGAGATTGTTAGTATTGCTTTGATTGTGTGCGAGTATTTGTTCATTTGTCATTCTTTTCAGTTTGCTTAAGATATTCCCTCCTTTTGTTCCTTTCTTAAGTATTTGTGTGTTTTCAAGTATATCTATTTTGTTCTTCTCAATATTTATTCTTTTAATGTAAAATATTTGCTTTGCATTGGCATTAAATTTGTGTCCTATTCCTACTTAGGTAGCACTTCCCATCTTGGGTATTCCTTTCCTCCTCACACTAAAACAAAGCATGTATGAATGTAAATCATGTGTATGAGTTTGAGACATAACACATATAGACATGCATCCTTGTTCCTCCCTTCAGAGAATTCAGATAAAATTCAAACATTTTGTTTGGGCGTACTTCTTCTCTTGGTCTTCAGGTCAGAAACAATGAAGGATCGTATGAACTTTGGCTTATGTACATCAACAGTCGAAAACAAGTGGATGATCGGTTGGGTGCATATGATGCGGCTCTTTCAGCACTTTGTCGTGGTTCATCTTCCCCTGGAAAGGATGTACTGCATATGAGTGCATGCATCCTAGACCTGTTTTTGCAGATGATGGATTGTTTATGCATGTCTGGGAATGTTGAGAAAGCCATCCAGAAAATATATAGACTTCTCCCTGCTACGACAAATTCTGAAGGGCCTTGTTCGATGTTTACTGATATCCTCGCATGCTTAACCATTACTGACAAATGTGTATTATGGGTTTCTTGTATTTACTTGGTTATTTACAGGAAGCTGCCAGATGCTGTGGTCCAGCGGCTAGAGCGTGAGAAAGAACTTCTTCCGGTCAAATGGCCCTCTTTTGATCTGGGCAACAATGAAAAGAAAAGGGCTATGCAGTTGTTAGAAATGGTAGTAAGTTGTGTTGACTCGTACATCAATACCGAATCATTTAAGAGTGAAAGTGATCTCAGATCGGCACAACTTTTTGCTCTCAATCACATGAAGTGTTTGGTTGCACTCAATAGCACTGACTGCTGTCAAAGCATGTTTGAAAAATACAGAAAAGTTTATCCATCTTGCTTAGAACTTGTTCTGATATCAGCACGAGTGCCAAAATATGATTCTGAGAATTTGAGTTTTCTTGGGTTTCAAGAAGCCCTTAACAACTGGCCAAAAGGATCCCCTGGAATTCACTGTACCTGGAATCAATATGCTGAATATGCCCAGCAGAATGGAAAAGCCGATCTTGCGAAAGAACTCATCACATGTTGGTATAATTCCGTTTGGAAAGTTGAGTACCCTGAAACTGAAAATTTGGAACCCATAGATGGTGGGAACTCTTTTGTCTCTTGGGGAGCGAATTCAATGTCAAATTCCAGCGTTGTGGTACCTAATGCAAACGAGACAGATACAATGTTCGGATATCTTAATCTCTTTCTTTATAACTTTTTGCAAAATAATAATGTTGACGCTCGCTCAGCTATTGACCAGGCATTGAGGGCTGCCACTCCCATGGGTTTCAATCATTGTGTAAAGGAGCATGCCCTATTTTTGCTCAATGATGAGTCTCGAAAGGGTGATGTTCCTATTAGTTGGCAGATCAATACTTTGAATATGTATTTGGATACTGCTCGCTCTTTCCAAGTCTCTGAGCCACTATCTAGACATTTTATTACCGAGATTGAAAAGCCAAGAGTCCAGCAACTTGTTCGAAACATTCTCAGTCCAGTCTCGTCTGATTCTTCTCTTGTGAATTTGGTCCTTGAAGTGTGGCATGGCCCATCTCTTTTGCCCCAAAATCTAACTCAGCCGAAGGATCTAGTCAATTTTGTGGAAGCCATCTTGGCATTAGTGCCATCCAACTATGAGTTAATGTTTTCCGTGTGTAAGGTGTTAAGCCAAGGTGACTGTTTTAGGGATGTTTCTCCCAGTCTTATGTTTTGGGCTAGCTCAACCTTGGTCGATGCATTCTTTCATGCCGTCCCCATTGCACCCGAGTTTGTATGGGTGAAGGCTGCCAATATAATGGACAATGTTCCGGGCATTGAGACCATTCTTACAAGGTTTTACAGGAAGGCTTTAGCAGTATATCCATTCTCCCTAACGTTGTGGCAGTCGTATCACGCTCTAACTGATAAGACTGATGATCGGAACGTCATGGAAGAAGCGAGAGAAAGAGGTATTGTACTTGACTGAAGTCTCTTTTCATTAAATTGAGTGTATACTGTTAGGCTGGTAGTTTCAGCATTTGCCACAGAAACAATATTGGCGAGTCTTACTTAAGACGAATTGGTTTTTGAGGAAATTTTTGGCTAGGTAAATATTGAGCCAGTTCATGTGTAATAGGAGAGATTGATGTGTAAGTAGGAAACACAAAAGAACATACAAATTATAGGAACTAAATTGAAATAGGGATTTATGTTTTGGTGGGATACTAATCTGAAATAGGTGAAGATTTGTTTAGTTGTAAAACAATCCCAGTTGTTGCGCCCATTTTGCCTTGGATTTTATGTTGCTTTTTTCCTTCAATCAATGTAATTGCTCATATATTTTGTTTTCATTTGCGATTTGAGTAAATTTTGGTTCATTTTGTTTTGTTCCACCGCTTGTTGGATCCTCTTTCTCAGCGTAAAGAGGAGAAATAAATAAATCAACTTATCAGTACGAGGGTATGATTATTAAATGTCTAAATAACTTTAAAAGATTTTAAAGTTAAAGCATATTCGACACTTAACCAAAATTTCCATGAAGAATGGCGTTTAGTAGTATTAGTTGGATTTGTGCGGTGCCTGACTAATGCTGCAAATGTGGAAATCGTTCAAGTAAAAAATCATAATAATATATGATTTCACCGAAATAATTAACTTATAGCAGACTAACTGAAGATGCAATGTGGAATGATAGCACAAATGAGCGGTGCAAGCACATACAGCATCTAAAAATTGGATTCAGGTGCGTAAAAAAAAAGATTAAATATTAAGGCCCAACCGGGTTCGAACCGGTGACCTCTTGATCTGCAGTCAAATGCTCTACCACTGAGCTATAGACGCTCTGTGATCTTATCATGCTGTATTAATATTTATATAGACTCTAAATTTATATGTGAATCAATTTTCAACCTATCTTATCATTTCACACTTTTTTAGAGAAAAGTTTATATAACACAGTCGATCACTTGATGCTATTTTATTAATTTGTCAAACATCAATAACATCTAATATCAAAATTAGTGACATGCCATTCGTTACTAGTCTGATGATTTAATTAGTAAAATAGTTGAGGTGGTGGGTTAATTAGAGAAATAGACGAAGTCGACACTTTGGGGGTCTGATTTTGAAAACTTCAATACAAAATTGGAAGTCGGTCCCTGGAAGTCGTTCCCTGGAAGTGTCGACTTTAAAGTCGAACCCCTGGGAGACCACTTCCCTAATTTGTCATGTTTTTTTCACGCAGCAGCAACTCATGAGCTTGCATGAAGATACAGGAAAATACAGGAAAGAAAGGAAACCATAGAAACCCGTGGCAGCAAGCATGAAAGCAAGAAAATGCAGTGTTTCATTTTCATGTAGCAGAGCAAAGAAATAATGGACCCATGAACAAGCATGAATGAAAGAAACATAAAAAGTATCCTAGCATGCAGAAGTAAAGGAATTATTGAAGCATGCTGAGGTAAGCAAGTATGGGTTAATTATTATTTTTGAATAACTGTTTTAAATTTTATGCAATTTAGTCATTTTGGTTTTGTGTATATAAATGAACAACCACTCTTCTCGTATTTTCAATCAAAAAAAATTTCTTCTCTCAATTCCTCCCAATATCTTTTTCTTCTCCCGTTATCTTTCCAACACAACATATGCGTAACAAATTCTCTACAAATTCCTCACTAATAAGTAAGTTATTTAAAAAAAAAAACTTTTTTAGTTGATAAATGTGAAATTTAGAGATTAGTTGAATGTTTATTGTTATATTTGATATTTTTGTTATTTTAGATGTTAATATCTTGCTAGATTGTTATATGTTAGTATATTATTTGTTTAAAGATTGATATATTAATAATTATCATTTTTAAATTTGTTTAAAATTTGAGTTTATTTTTATATAAAAGGGAAAATATTGGTATATTGATATATTACAGTTTATTATTAGTTTGTTTGATTGAAGGTTAATATATTGATATAGTTTATTAATTGTTTGTAGAATAGTTGGTCTATTTTTTGTTTAAATGTTGAGATATTTTTAAGTTTTTGTATATTTTGTTATTTTTTTATGTTTATTTTATTAGGAAATATAAAGAATATTTTAAAGTACCAAACTTTTATTTGTAATGTTAGTTATTAGTATTACTTTTGGGATTATTGTTAGTTTCAGTATTAGTATATTGGTGTGCATATATATATATATATATTATTTTTAATTGTTTGAAAAATATATAGTTTATTATTTGTTCAAATATTTTTTTTTATGTATTTTTTTAAAGTTTACAGTAAGGTGTTTTTATTATTATGTATTTGAAAAGATAATTGTATTTTAATTATAAATTTGGTTATAGATTTATATTTATGGAATGATAGATTAATATATATTGTTTGTTGAGTGTTCGTAAAAGTATATAGTTTATTGTTAGTATATTAAGATATCTATTTAAATGTTATTTTATTGATATATTTGAGTTTATTGTCAGTTTAAATGTTAGTTACTAATTGGAGATGAATTAAAAATTTTGTAACAATAACCAGTGGGGGAAGTTTGTTGAAATGCAAAGGTAGACATATTTCATCACGCATTGATCAATCGGTAAAATCTTACAACTAAAAACTTTTTCGTATGCAAAAAATTGATTTTTAAAATATATATATTATGAAGTTTTCTTTATTTTATTTAAAAATTGAAAATAACTAATGTATCTATTTTATTATATTCATCGTTAGAGGCAGATGGAAGGAGCACATCATTCGACATCGAAATTTGGGTTTTTCAATGCGACTCTCGCACAACATTGGAAAAAGATTCTTGCATTGGTTGCAACGTTGGTTGAATGTTGGAGGCTTGAAACACACACATTCCACTTTTCGTGTGGAGAATGCACGATAACATTAGAGGACTTGGCACTACAACTTGGCCTCCTGACTGACGGTCGGCCTGTGATTGGAAATGACGTTGTCAGGTGCAACATTTATGAGATTTGTGAGGAGTATTTGGGCATGGCTCTGGAGAGTTAATACATAAAAAGTCTTCGTTTGAAAATAACATGGTTGGAACAAAATTTTACAATGAACGAAAATTTGAGTTTAGAGGAAATTGAGGAAGCTAAAAGAGCATATGTTCTTGAAAATAATAGGGTAAAGTCACAAATACCATTCATCAACATAAGAGAATATATATACATGTCATATCACATTTAGAATTGAAATAGGAGAACTACTCTTATTCGCCCCCTACTTCCAATAATATAGAAAATATAACACCGGGACATTATTATTTAAATCAAAACTAAAAGGAAATTAGGACTAAATTGAGAGGATTAATAATTTGTTGGAACCTACCGGCTAAATAAAAAATTTTGGTGGCTAAAATTCGAATAGTTGTATCTCAACCTTGGTTCAGTTAGGATATAACCAGATGGCTCCAAAGTGGGAGACATAATAATTAGGATTGAGTGGCGACAATGGTTTGTAGAGACCGCACCGAGGGAGTATATATTTGTGTGTGGAGGAACAAAATTCCTCTCAATTTTGCTTCCCAAATCTTTTTCTCTAAGCATCGTCTTCTTCAGTTGCCCTGAAGAAGAAAAAGATGTAGTTGAAGGAAGTTTTGCAAGTTGCAGCCATCGTGTGGAATTAAGTCTAGAAGTCGAAAGATTGGGAACTAATAAATTTCCTTATCCCTCTGAACTTGTGGATTGAAGAAAAGAAATAGAGTAAGAAAATTCAATGTTTCTGGATAATTGTAGAATTTGGGTCTTAAGGGTTGAACACCTTTAGTTTAACTGATACATGGTTGTCATGTTTAGCTGCCAAGATGAATGAGGCTCTAGGGTTCAAAGAAGCTAAGATAAGGAGGCACAAAAACAAGGTGAATTTCCACTCTCCATTTCTGGTATGCTGTATGTTGATTAGTGAAGGTTGAAAGCATAAAGATGAGTAGGATTATATGTATCTGCCAGCATATCGTTATTAAAGTAATGGTTATGGATTCCATGAAATGCATGTATATATGTGCATAAATGTACTCAGGAATAATATAAGGGATTATTAAAGGGTTTAGATGAAGTTAAGATTAGGGAATAAGGGTTGAATCTGTTAGATACCTTTATACAGTATTGTTGTATACACCGTTGATGGGCGAAGCTCCAGGCCTTGCGAAGGGGACACTTCGGTGTTTGAACATCAAGGTTAGGATGGTGATTGGAGGAATGGATGGAATGCAATGGGAAGAGTAGATAAAAGATCATGGCTATGCCATGGGTCCAATCGGAGGCTATAAACCGAAAATGAGTAAGACCATAACTGAAATATGTTATGGCATCATGATAAAAGTGAGAAAGACCATAGTTGAAAGATGTTATGTCATCATGATAAAAATGAATAAGACCATAGCTAAAAGATGCTATGATATCATATAAAAGTACGCTATAACAATAATAGGACTAAGACCATGGCTGAAAAACGCTATGACATCCTTTGATAGTCATCGGGATAGTAAACACGAAGTTAAATTGTGTAAGACCATAGCTGAAAGACAATACGACATCATAGGTAGTCCACTGAGACACTAAACACGAGGTAGTCCACCAAGACACTAAGCACAAGGTAGTCAGCTGGGACTGCAACAAGGGAAGTCTGCTAGGGTGTAAAAATATGGGGATTGTAATTAGAAAACCTGCGGTTCATGAAGACTGTCAAGAGTGAAAGTAAAGTTCGCAGGTGACTAGATTGATAAGTCATCAAAAGAAATGAGTTAGTGTGGCTAAGGAATATAGACCACTGGAATAATGAGTGACGCCAAGGTTATGTCTCAACCTAAATAGGGTGAAGGGAAGAAGAGGCCCCTTAAATAAGGAAGTACACCTAGTAAACACTTTATTAGTCTGCCAAAGAAGTTGCGAGTTCCACACAATTTAAACAGGCACAGGTTAGTCCGCCTTAAGATGCAAGCATGTGACGTAAGTTGATAAAAGTCAGCTGAAGGGTTTAATGAACAAGTCAGGGTCTTCATGAAGGCATGTCCAAACGACTAGTAATGCCCGTTTGAGGATAGTGGAAAGAGGAGGTTAGACATCGTCATAAAGAATGGCAGAAACCTTTGTGGATCTATTACGGGTAGAAACTATAGGTCCTGAGAAGCTTCATTGAGAAGAAGATCTACATAGTAAGGGATAAAATGTCGTTTAAAAAGCCTTAATACTTCCGGGCAGTTAAAACATTGAAACCTGATGCAGACAATAGGTGTAGAAACCTTGGGTAATCGCTAAGCGTCGCTGCCTAAAAGTAACATATGCAATTGTCAGAGAGATAAATTTTGTGCTGAACATCTCACCCCTTCTATAAAATTTTATATGTGAAACTCACTAAGTTTCCTCAAACTTATAAGATTTCTTTTTGAGTGCATGTTAGTTAAAGAATTAATAAGTGAGAGGGACCAAGCCAGACTCTACTTGGTGCTAGGTAAAACTCTGTAGCTGGGCATGTGTATAGAGGGGCACTCGTAGAGGCTTCATCTCAGAGTTCAAGTCGTCTACAAGTATTTTCGTTTCTCTGTCCAAAATTTGTAATCAATCATAGGAATCGAGATTTAAAGTTTTATTTTTAGTATAAAACGACTTGTAAATTTAGTTAGTATAAAACGACTTGTAAATTTAGTTAGACTTTCAAACCCACATTGTTTAAGTATGTAATTAAACCCGAAATAGAAAGTTGTGTAAGTAATTCTGATTAGTGTAGCATTCGATATCCAGATCTGGTGATTGGAACATACAGATTATAAATGCCCAACTTGCTAAGATAATAATCACATTGGTTTTTTTTCCCAAAGCCTTTGCAAGTATATCTGCCAATTGATCTATAATAGAGACATAAGAAGGAGAAATAATACCCTTTTGAATTGCATCTCTAATAAAATGACAATCCACCTCAATATGTTTCATACGTTCGTGATTAACAGGATTATGAGCAATATACAAAGCAGACTGACTATCACAAAACAAAGGAATAACTTTATGGTGATACACCCTGAGACTGAGCAACAAAGCCTTCAACCATTTCAATTCACAAGTAACAGAGGCCATAGAGTAATACTCTACTTTAGTTAAGGATCGAGAGACAATGTGCTACTTCTTAGTTTTCTAGGAGACAGTCAATTTTCTAAGAAACATGAGCTAGCCAATTAGAGACCGTCGAGTAATGGGATATGAGGCCCAATCCGAGTCACACTAGCCTTGTAAAGACAACTCATCATCTACATAGAGGAAGATACCCTGGCCTAGAGCATATTTTAATTAACAAACTACTTGAATTGCCTCGTCCCGATGTTCTTGCTTTGGATGTAGCATAAATTGAGATAACCCATGCAAAGAGTATGCTAAATTTGGACGTGTAACAACCAAATATATAAGGTGACCCATCAATCACCGATAGGATTTTGGATCTACAATTAATTCTTTTGTAGCATGTGCTAGTCCGTGGTTTTGTTCAATCGGAGAGCCAACTGGTTTGGCTCCCAATAATCCTGCTTCAGAAATATTATCAAGTGCATACTTACGTTGACACAAGAAAAAACCTTGAGCACTATGAGTAACCTCAATACCCAAAAAATACTTTAGTACTCTGAGATCCTTCATATGAAAACAATTATCGAGATAGGTCTTAAAAAACTTCAATGAAGTAGAATCCTTACAAAAAAAGATCAAATCATCGACATACAAAGCACATTAATCTGTACAACACCTCTAGTATATGTAAAAAGGGAATAATCAGTGAAAGATTGTAGGAAGCCATACTCTTTTAGAGCCGTAACGAGTTTTGCAAACCAATAATGAGGTGCCAACTTCAAACCATACAAAGATTTTTGAAGCCTACGCACCGTGCCCGGATCCAAAAGGGCAAACCTAGGTGGAATTTTCATATATACCTCCTCATCAAGACCACCGCACAGAAAGGCATAATGAACATCCATTTGATGAAGCTCTTTATCTTTGATGCAACGATGGCCAATAAGGTTCGAACAATCACCATATTTTCCACTAGAACAAAAGTCTCATTATAATCAATTCCTTCAATCTGATGATTG
This sequence comes from Gossypium hirsutum, assembly GCF_007990345.1. Classification (NCBI taxonomy): domain Eukaryota; kingdom Viridiplantae; phylum Streptophyta; class Magnoliopsida; order Malvales; family Malvaceae; genus Gossypium; species Gossypium hirsutum. Next base: position 97,160,930 of record NC_053428.1, on the reverse strand, counting down.
TTGAGGACAACTAAATGGGCCTTCAATCTTTCAATGGTACCGTCGGAGTTGTATTTGATCTTATACACCCATTTGCTACCTAGAGTTTTATTTCTAGGAGGAAAAGACTTTATCATCCATGTGCCATTAGCCTTCAAAGCTCGAACCTCCATTTGCATAGAACTACGCCACCCTGCATTTTTCACAGCCTCCTTAAAAAATTGTGGCTCCATTCCTACAATTACTATTACAAGAAAATTTCTGTGTTTCATGGTAAATTTGTCACAATTAATATAATGTGCTATAGGAAAAGGCATACCTAAGGAAGGACAGGAGGCGAATGATATGTGTAACACCCCTCGCCCGACCTGATCATCAGACCCGAGTTATAACATGCTACTATAGTTAATGGAACTATCACATGTAACCACAACATTAACTTATTCAATAATTTACTACTATCATAAACATGCACAAAATAATATGAAAGCAAATCAGATACCCAATCAAGCTTATAAAAGCTATTAAGTTGACTCGAGCATGAATGAGGACCAAAGTGCAAACTCTTCAAAGTGTGAGCATAGGTATGGATACCTAAGTCAAGTACTGACACCATCTTTTGCTTTGATGTTTCAAAAATCAAGTTAAAATACAGAAGTATCGATACCAAATTAGATATCGATACCATTTTGGCATTCCACCATTTTAAAAATTTTGGACACAAGTGAACTTATATCGATACCTTTATAAAGTGTTAATTTTTGAAGATGAGTACCGATACTGTATATTGGTATTAATACCAATTGGGCATTCTGTCATTTTAAAATACTGTTCATTTGGTAAAGAATCGATATTTCCATATATAGTATCAATACTTTTTACCAGAAGGTCAAAAATCACATGTTTTGGTATTCTTTCATGCCCAAATCAAAATCAAACATAAGTGGTGCCTTTAGGCACACTACAACCTACATAAAACCTATTTCAGCATATACCAAAACCTTCAATTCACCAATTTCAACATAACTCATTTTGGCACTTATATCATCTCTATTAAACTTCTATCTAAGAAAATCATACCACTTGAATTATGCACTTATTCCATACATGGAAATTTCCAATACCAACCAAGCATACAATTGGCCATTTACAAGTCAATCAAACTATTGAATGTCAAATAAGTACCTTACTAGACATATCAACCTAAAGAATCATTAACCATTACTCACATAGAGGATGCCATTCACCTTCAACAAGTATTCAAACATCATCATTATTCTTGTCATTCATAGGCCTCAACTAAATTTAACATATTGTCATCATGCACACTTATAAACATAACATGTAAGCATCCAAAATTATACATTATTTATGATTCAAACTCATAAAATTCAAAGTAAAAACATATGCCAAACATCTATTATATACATTCCACATAATCGAGTCTAGAGAATTTAAAAGTCTACCAAGTTAAAAGCTAGATAGTATGAGTTTTGAGATGATCCGATCAACATGTTTCGCAAAATGACCACTACATAAACAAAAAAAAAGAGAAAATAATAAAATTCACCTCCATTCATAATTAACATAACAAATTAGCTAACTATACAACTTTCTCGTCATAACATTTCACAACTCAAGTGAGTTCATCACATATGAGTCTTATAACATTTCATGTCAGATCCCAAATCTGATGGATCCGAGAAGAAGGAATCTAGTTGTGAACATATGTTTGGCGTATTATAGTAGTGTAGTCAGCCATTAACAAATTTTTGGCGAACTAATGTTTGGTGCATAAGAGTATCAGCCCATAGAAGTATTTAATGATTTATTCTCTTAGTATTCCTCAATAGAAGAAAGGGTATGACAAGTTAAGAGTACGCCTCAGAATTTCTGGTTAAGTATAACATGCCATATTTGAGTTATCACCATAGTTCTGGTATGCCTGGTTTGTTCGAATGAGATGTATGTGGGGTTCTGTAATGTGATTGGTAGGATCAATTGAATGGTTTGATAGGTCAAATAGCATCGACATCAGATTTTCTTTTATATTTTCTCTGATTTTTGTAAGACAATAATGGGACCACTTCTGTATGCATTTGACACTTGTAATAACCCATTTTTCAGTGGTGTCGGAAACGGTGGTTTCGGAATAAAAAATTCAAAGAGTGAGTTCGAATAATTAGTATTTAAATTATATGAGTCAATAATAATTTTTGTATTGAATTTTGATTTGAGGAACTTTAACTAACTGAATTAAAAGTTACTATAAGTGGTTCGGTTCAAAAGTCAAGTGGTTATTGAAAACGAGGTATTAGGATCTCATTTTCATAATTTAAGGCTGCAAATATTTTTATTAAATATTTACAGAGTCGTATTATATGTGAATTGAAGTTTGGTCTAGTAATTGTGATGATTTCTTGCTTTAAAAGAGGTAAAAGTTAATTGATATAGATTTAAAATAGTAAAAAGGACCAAAATAATAATTAAACCATGGTCAAAAAGTCCAAGCAGTGGTGGATATGATTAATCCACAACTTTTGGGTTATTTGTTCATTTAGTCCTAATTAGTTCAGGATTAAATTGAAATAAAGTTTAATTAATTAATTAATAAAAATAATTGAAGGACCAATTGTGGAATTAAAACCAAATTAGACGGTAATTATACCATAATCTCATTTGATGAGCAAATATGGATATGATTTAATAATTTCATAAGTTATATTTAAGGGTTAATTTAGTAAATAGTTAAAAAGGTAAGTTCATTTAAGAAATTAAAAGTTAAAATTTAGCAATTTCCTTTCTTCTTCACGGGGAGAGAACCGAAATACCATAGCTAGGGCATGGGAGCTTTGGCCAAACTTGAGTTCTTTGATTGGATCAAGAGCGAATGAAAAATCAAGGAAGAGAAAATTGTCGAGTAGTCTCTGTACCTTGATTGTTGCTGCAAATTAGTCTGATAAGTTCGTTCAGTTTATTTTTTTAAATGTATTATATGAACCTAATTGCATAATGTTAGATTATATTGATTTGTGTAAATGAAAATGAAAATGAAAATGAAAATAATGAATTGATATTACGTCGATCACTAATTGAGATACTTTGAGTCATTATAGGAAATCAGTCCTGTAAGTTCATTTAATATGAACTCAATTATATTTCTAATTGTTTATGAATGTTAGAGCTTAAATTATATAAAATTACTAATATTAAATTGATTTGATAATAGAATTGGAATTGTAAAAGTTATGGGAATGATAATTCCTGATATCAATGGAGACAGGCTACATTCGTACTTAAGACCGTAATGAGGTTATGGTAACTATTTAGATGTAAGACCATGGTTGGACCATGGCAGTGTATACATGTAAGACCATAGTTACGCTATGACATTCTGATGATGAGACCATAGTTGGGCTATGACATTTTGATGATTAGACCATAACTGGGTTATGGCACTATAGACGTAAGACCATGGTTGGACCATGACAATGTATACATGTAAGACCATAGTTGGGCTATGGCATTCTGATGATGAGACCATAACTGGATTATGGCACTATAGACGTAAGACCATGGTTGGACCATGACAGTGTATACATGTAAGACCATAGCTGGTTATGGCATGATGATGAGAAGACCATAACTGGGTTATGACACTATAAACGGAAGAATATGGCAGGGCCATGGCAATGCACATGTAAGACCATAGTTGAACTATGACACAATATGAAACATGTACCAGGGTTTCAATCGTCTTTACAGTATTCATCGGATGAAAACAAATGAGGATATAAATGTGACGTGTGAAACGATAAGTGGTCTATAATAGTATTTATGTGTAAAAGTGGTAAATGATGTACTTTTATATGTTAAAGAGATTATGCATTGTGATAGTAAGAAATGTGAATGCTATTGAAACATTGAAAATTGATTTGAACTAATGTTTGAGAATTACTCACGTGTTGGGAGCTGTGATTGACAGGAATTCTAATAATAACCTCGTTGACAAGAAATCTATTCATTAATCTTTTAGTTGAATTATCATTATGTTTGATTCGTTAAGCTTTATCGTTCAATTGACGAATTTACTAAGCTTTATGAAAGCTTACTTGTAACACCCCTAACCCATATAAGTCGCTGGAACAAGGTTACGAAGCATTACTGGAGTTTAGAGAACAATTATAAATAAATCATGTCATTTACTATTCATTTTCAGAAATTAATCATATCGTCCCTTGAATGGGCCTTCAAAGCCCAATTTAAGGATTAGAAACGAGTCGTGACTAAATTGGGAAATTAGAGAAATTTTTACGCAGAATTTCAAAATTTTTCCTTAGTGCAGGGCACACACGCCTGTGTGACCCTTTGACATGCCCGTGTTTCAGGCTGTGTCCTACCCCGTGTAACTCCTTGACTTAGGTCACATGGCTAGCCACATGCCCGTGTGGTCAATTTATTTTTCAAAAATTAGGTGCAGGTTTCACACGGCCAAGTCACGTGCCCGTGTGATAGACCGTGTACCTTACACGGCTGAGACACATGCCCATATCTCTACCAGTGTGCCTGTTTCTCAATTTTAAGATGCAGGGGACACATAGCCAGACTACATGCCCATGTGCATGGCCGTGTGTCACACATACCCATGTCTCTACCCGTGTGGACAAAAATAGGCCATTTTAAAGCCACATTTCTCACCCTTTTTACCATCAACCTGCACACAACACTTTCATATACCAATATAATCCAACCAAGCAACCAATGCAAGCCAAAAATCAAATTTTAGATCTAATGTGTTATTACACAACTCATTTTCATAAACGTACCACAATAACTCCATTCATTAATTGCTCTAAGATACTATTAAATAATATATATGCATTCAAACATCTTATATGTATATGTGCTACTCAAAACTATATTACAAGTTTACTTCCTTTCAACTCAACCCTATACATGCCATATAAACCTTAAAATGCATAACAAAATCTACCGGAGTGAATTGGATAATGTGGCTTGATGTGTTGATCTGATCCTCTGATTTCACGTTAATCTACAAAGAACATTAAACACACAAGAGTAAGCTTATAGAAGCTTAGTAAATTTATAGGCTTTAAAGATAAATCTTACCAAACAATCTATAAATAAACATTAAATAGAACATTCCACTAACATCTCCTGCCAACCACAATTTCAATTAATAAGGTTCACTTAATTGAGCTCAATATCAAATAACTACTAAAATTCAATCACATTAAACTACATAACACTTACCAATACTTGTCAAATTAGAGAACGTCTTACGGATTTGAGTACATCGTTTTCTTGATGCCATAGTCCAACTATGGTCTGACGTGAATATTGTCATGACCCTGTCATGGTCTTACACTCGTAATGCCATAACCAAGTTATGGTCTTTTCATCAGGATGCCATAGCCCAACTATGGTTTTACCCATATATTTACTACGGTGGTCTAACCATGGTTTTACGTACACGTTGCCATAAACCAGTTATGGTCTTTTCACTAAAATGCCATAGCCCAACTATAGTCTTACATTTAAACATTTCCATGGTCCAACCATGGTCTTATCCGTCAATTCCTCTTGTAACATGAAACGATCGTACTCAATCCTACGTTCCACTTGATTTGAACTTTCAATTCGATTTTCATATTATTACAATAATCATAATTCAATAACAATGATATGAAATAATAATAAAATCATTCCTAAATTAACAATTAATCATAAAAATTCAACCATATGAATTTACCTGGGGTAGATTGTAGAGGTTGTAGCAATTTCAAAAACTATTTTGCTACTTTCTCTTTTTCCACGTTTATCTTCGATTTCTTGATCTATAATATAAAATTTTCCATTCATTAACATCTAATTCAATTCTAATTTACTTCAAAATTTATGCCTTTCAATTTTTGAAATTACACATTTCCCCAAATTTTACAATTTTTACAATTTAGTCCCTAATCAATTAACCCATCAATTGAGCTAATTTTTCTCTATTAAAACTTTATCTAATTACTTTAGACTACTATAAAGCCTTTGATATTCAAAATTTCATCACCAAACCCTAATTTTAAACTTTTTCATAATTAGGTCTTAAAAATCAATTTCTTAGGTCTTAAAAATCAATTTCTACTAAAATCACTTGATAAAATCATCATATAATAAAATTAAAGCTTCAATTCTATGTTAATTCATCATAAATACCCAGCACTCATCAATGGTAACTTTCAAAATCACCCATAGAATCAAAAAATAATGAAATCAATAGTTGGACCTAATTGTAAAAGTCTTAAAAGTATAAGAATTATAAGAAAAAGGCAAAAATTGAACTTGCATAGTGCAAAAATATGAAAAAAAGCCTACAGGAACTCTCCTATGGTGTTTTTAGCTGAAGAATGATGAGGAAATATCTAGATATTCAATTTAGTCTTTGTTTTATTTGTTTATTTTGCAAAATTTCCAATTTTGCCCTTATTTCACCCAATTTCTTTGTTTTTTCTGCTTACTTTAGGGCTAATTTGCCCTTTTAAGTCCTTATTTATTTATTACTTGAACTATTTAATCATTATTTCTTTAAATTACAAGTTTTGTACCTTTTTTAATTTAGTCCTTTTTAATTAATTAACTATCAAAACATTAAAATTTTCTAGAAACTTTAATACTAATTCACTAACACTCCATAAATATTTATAAAAATATTTACGGCTCGGTTTATGAAATCGAGGTCTCGATACCTCGTTTTCAACCCAATTTACCTAATAAATTCTTTTAATTCACAAAATTCACTAATTCAAAAATATTTCTAAAATCACATTTGAATCATAAATATTAATTTATTAAATTTTCGATCCTACTCATCAGATTTAGTGATCTCGAATCACTGTTTCTGACACCATTGAAAATTAGGCTCGTGTTATTTGTTTTATTTCTTGTAGATACGTTTCGTGGATCGAAAGATTTGATCAGCTTGAAGAATCACACTATCTGAGAATCATTTAGTAGCTTTTGAATCATCTTGGCTTATATTGCATGTAATAGGAGAATTTGATTATGTTTGTAAAGGTTTATAAGTACCTATTGGTGTTGTTGTTAATGTGCATATGATAATGTGGTATAAGTAGCTAAGTGATATGTGCATACTTGATTTTATGTTATGAATGTGCTTGATTGTATACTTAGTTAAGGAAATGAATTGTGTAAGTACTTGAAATGTGGTGTCATTGATGGCACATTGGTTAGACCTTAGGATGATTGTTTGGCATGTTTCGGGTGTCACTGAAATGCATTTTGAAGTCTTATAATATTGTGTTGAGGATTGGTTTAGGTACCTAAGCATTTTGATGTGAATTAAGTATGTTTTGGGTCATTTTTGGGAACACACGGTCTAGGACACGGCTGTTACACGACTGTGTGTCACACATGGGAAACTCACTCAGGCGTGTGCCCTAAACGTGTTAAGTGTAGTTTTCACACGGGCTAGCACATGGTCTGCGACATGACCGTCTAACCCAACATCGAATTGAACACGGTCTAGCACATGGCCTGTGACATGTCCGTGTGAGGTTATTTTGAATGCTACACAGTCTAGCACACGACTTGCAACATAGCCTGTGAAAATATTTTGAAGGGTACATCTCGGATAACTGAAAAGTGTGTGAAATATTGTAATGACGCTGCATGTTCATATTTGAAGTAAATGAGTTGTATGAATAAAATGATGTGTGATGTAAGCACATGTGAAATCAGGTATGGAAAGGTGAATTTTGTTAAGAGAATATGAACGAGTTAGGTATGAAAATGAATCAGGGTAAGTGTATATTGTGTTGGATAAATCAACAACCATTTGTGATGTCTCCGGTAGGGTAGGTACATTACTAATCGGAGTGGCAGATCACGATGATAACAAGAATACTCATGGTGATGCCTCTAGTGAGATGAAGACTGGACTGGTAGATCACGACATGATGATGTGTAAGTCCATGTGGCTAAGACCCATGGTATAATATGATAATGAGAATATTCATGGTGATGCCTTTGGTGAGCGTCCAACTAGACACGCTTTCTCTTTTTCTCTCCTAAAAACAGTCAATTTCCCTAATTAAAAAAAATTTCACATTTAAGCCTAATTGAGCCCAAAAGAAAAGAAAAGTAAAGAAGGAAAAAATATATTTCTTTAGCTTTAGAAATTCAATGGTAAAATTGTTACCATATCCCAGATTTGACTTGATTGATCATTTTTAGAAAAGTGTCTCATGGTAGTATTTTAGTAGTCCCACTTTATACTTTAACACTAATAGGTTTAAGTAATTTTTCAAAAGACGAAAACAAAATATAAGAGATCCGTTGACATTTAAAAACTTTAAATACCGTATTGAAAAGTTTATTAAAATATGAAAGACAAATATCTCACGTAAGAAATTAGCAATCAATTAAACTTTTAAATTTAATTTTTTATAGTATCTAATATCCATTAAATAATGATGTGATATTTGATGTAGAAAAATGATAATGCATTAGTTGACATGAAAAAAATACTGTCATGAAAGTTAATAGGTTGGCCTGAAAAAATGATAATTATATACACGTAATTAAATATTTTAAAAATAAAAATTTAAAGAAATTTAATTTTTTCTTAAAAATCATGAAAAATTTTAAGAAATTATAAAATGAAAAAATAAAAACTTAAGGAAAAAAAAACAAAACCAATCAACACAAAATTTATACAACCGTTTACCCTTTTACATTCCATTTGCAACAATAATAATCCGTACACGACGGAAACCAAAACACGCAACAGTTTTGGCTACATGAGATCTTCCCTCAACTATGTGACATATGACAAAACAAACTTGGGTATCTCGGACAGCATGCAACATCTTAAACATAATTTGCAATTACTTAAATCGTTATAATTGTTTAGTTGATTGAAATGTTTTTACAGTTTTTTTTAATCATTTTTCTATAAAATGCGTGTGTGTGTTTTTTTTTACCTTTTGTAAATTTTATATTTTTAATAATTATTATTTCTTGTTAATTTTTTACTTTCTATTTTTAATAATTTTATAGAAAAATATATGTTGTTAGATTAAATAGATCATCATCAATTATTTTATTCACCAATCAAATTAAATATGATTCAAAATTACTTTAATTCTCTTCCAGTCATAAAATTCTAAAATAATCAAAAGATATAATTAGTAAATTTTTTACAATTAAAAAGTTTGACAAGTATGTTTAACTAAAAAAGCTTTAAGATGAAGGTAAATATGGTAAACCATAGGGCAAAGATTCTTGTTTTCATTAACCCAAATTATTTTCAAAACCAAAATGATTCTACTATAGAGAAGTACTTATATATGGTATTTGTAGTTTCTACCAAATTGTTTGCAAGCATTACGTCCTAGGGACACCCAGCCTCTGCCGGAAATCATCCTCCATAAGCGGAATTCCTTCGTGCAAGTTCACCTTCGGTTCCCATCCTAACACCTCCTTTGCTTTCGTAATGTCTGGCTTCCTTTGTGGCGGATCATCCGGTGTGTTTTCCACCTCTGATATTTGTACCTCCGGATTTATAAGCTGCAACCAATCAGCATTCCATTATGTCCTTCCTTTTCCTCACTATATCAGTAGCATTATAAAGCAATAAGAAACCAACCTCCTGCACTGCTTTTGCAAGTTCCTTCATCGTGAATTCACCTAACATGTACAAAAATCCACCCCAACTTAATATCGGAAATAATTAAGATGAGAAAATGAAGATGAATGGCGCACCTGGATTCCCAAGATTGATGGGTCCGGCGTCCGTTCCTTCCATAAGTTGATTAAGGCCATCTACCTTCAGTCAATTAAAAACCAAAAATGAAACATTCACTCACATGTCCTAGAAACAGTTTGTTTGATTGACATTAACAAGAAGTTGGGTTGGGTATACCAAGTCCGAGACATAACAGACGCTCCTTGTCTGTGTTCCCGGTAATTGAACTGTCAATGGCTCATTACTGCACAATTCCACGCTTAAAAAATCAGTCAGTATAAGCATACAAAGGAAACACCCAAGAAAAACGAAATTTGTTACCGGATTGCTTGAGCTATAAAATTGCTGCCAACACGCCCATCATCGATGTTCATGCGCTGTCCATAAGTATTGAAGATTCTAGCAATCCGAATCTCTGTTATCATGTAAAAAAACCCTAAGAAATTTACACGAATGAAACCGACACAAGCACTTCTTACCGATGCCATATTGCCTGTAGTAATCAAACATTAAAGTTTCCGCCATTCGTTTTCCTTCGTCGTAGCAGCTCCGAACTCCTGCGAAGTGATATACAAATAAATCGATTCCGACTCAAGTTGTAGAGCTGCATTGTATAATACACAAGGGGTCGAGAATAGAAAAAAAAAAGAAGTACCAATGGGGTTAACATTCCCCCAATAGGTCTCCTTTTGGGGATGCTCAAGTGGATCCCCGTAAACCTCTGAAGTTGAGGTAAATAAAATCCTGTTGGACAAAAATCGTACGTAGCATGAGAATGCCGGTGAACATATTCCTAAAAATCTTTATGGTAGAGAGAAGCGACCTTGCTCTGAGGCGTTTTGCAAGTCCCAACATATTCAATGTACCTATCACATTCGTCTTTATCGTCTGTTTAATATCCGAGAAACATAGTTTCCGGTTAGCAGTCGATCGAAAAGTGGTGTCGACTCTTACGGTCTTACCTTCACAGAATTGTATTTGTAGAAGATTGGAGAAGCGGGGCAAGCTAGGTGGTATATCTGATCGACCTCAACAAACAACGGCCGGCTAATATATGTATGATACATAGCTGAAACACCAATATTCGAACATGAATGTACCATACTGGACATAAAAAACAAAGTTGAATACCATGACGAATAAGTTCGAATCTTGGGTGTCCGATCCATTTCTTCAGATTGTCCTTGGAGCCAGTAAAGTAGCTATCAGCAACAATAACCTGAACAAATGAAATCATTCCGCATTTGGAAATCGGAACCAAGACCGAGATATCCGAATGCAAAATTAGACATTGGATTTCACATCAGAACTGACCTCATTCTTTTCCTTCTCCATCATCCATCAACTTGTCGACTAGGTGGGAGCCGATGAATCCGGCACCTCCAGTAACCAGAACTCGCATGTTTGTTCGACTGTCTGTCCGTAAGACAAATGATCGGATTATGTTAAAATGCAGAAATTAATGATATGAAATCTTGAATCCAAGGTCGTAGATTGAATGGCATCATTGTTGCATTTTATTTTATCATGCCCCGCATCTGTAAACTAAATAGTGTCACCATCACATTCATTTAAACACGGGATTCATCATATATTCCCGTAGGTGAGAATTGAATACTAAATACTCAAATTTTTTCTAAGTATTTTTCATATATTTCGATGAATATGTCCATGTATGTGAGGTAACATAACATCATTAGCAACAACATCCATGATCTTTACTCTTTAAAAGATTTTCTTTTTCCTTTCAAAAAAATTAAAAATAAAGTATGGATTGCCAATAACCTCAATATTAAACTCGAATTCCTGGTAAGACTTGCAAAATCTCTAAGGAGATGGACTTGGTGGCTTCTTCGAAGCTGAAATGTAAGTTCCATTTGTGACATATTTTTCAGGTACTTTCTTGAAATCTTAAGTACACACACAAAAAGAAACACTCTCAAGATTCCCATAAAACCATCCAAATACATACATATGAATATGATTTAAAATAAAAAAAAATACTTAAAACTCAAAAAAGAAAGGTTTCTTTTTCAGATCTTAATATGGACCCATAAAATTTTGTTTTTGAGAAAAAAAAAAGGATAATACCTTGGGAAAAGCTTTGTTTAAATTAATGAAATATTGAAGAAATTTGAGAAGTTTAACTTAGATGGTAGTAGAACTTAGGACGAGAATAATCATGAGATAATAAGGTGGTGATGACGTATCAAGGCGTTTTATTTTAGGTTTTGCCACCCCTAGTTTTCGACGGTTTTTACTCGGGGATCAGTCAAATCTTTTTAATCTCCCTAGATTTATACTCCCGCTACCCCGGGATTCAAATCATTAATTAAAGGCTATTTCAATATCTTTTTATATTTTATGCAAATTTTAAATTGAACTTGAATGGTAATTAATTATTTTAGATATAAGTTAAAAAGGAATAAATTATATTAGAATGATTTAAAAAGTATAATCGTAATTAAATTTTAAATATAACAAAATATTATTATATATTCATCTATATTTACTATCTTCTCCAATTTAATTAAACTTCAATTAAATTACTTAAAATAATTAATTTTTTAAATTATAAACAAACATCTTTTCTTCTTTTACAAATTTTAATCATTTTGTTTTTCCGTAAGTTAATATTTTTCTTTTTTGTACAACCAATTTTAAAAAAAAATAGAAATTTTTTGCAGTTTTTTTATGTTATTGACACATAATTTTTGTAATTATTTTACCTTGAACCTCGAATCTTGAACACGAACTCTAAAGTTCAAGGTTTGGTTTGAGGTTTTTGATTCGGGATTCAAAGTTTGAGTTTAAGGGTTTGGGGTTTAGTGTTCGAGTTTAGGGTTTAGGGTTTAGATTTAAGGTTCTAGGTTTTAGGTTCAGGATTCGAGATTCTAGATTTAATGTTCAAGGTTTTGGGTTCAAGATAAAAAAAAATTACCAAAATTATGGTCAATGACAAAAAAATTGTTAAAATGTCATTAAATAATTGGAAATGAATCATGAATAATGTGATGAGAAGATTCCATAAAATAATTTCTCTATGGATGAGTATACAATAATAATTTCATGTCTTTAAGTTTTGATGACATGGCAAAATTTTATGGGTGCCTAAAAGTCTTAATTTTTAGGATCATCCATGTAAGTTATTCCCATAAGTTAAATAGAGATCGAAAAACACAATAAATGAAATTAAAACACCATTTGAATAACATAATTTAATATTAAAATTAGAACAATTAAATAATACTAACATAAATTGTTTAAATAACATCAAGATTTCAATTTTTTTTCTCCAAATTGAGTACATTAGTTCCAATTTAGTCTCTAAACTTTTTTTCATATTAGTTCAAAAATTTTACTGTTGTTTTTCATTTTGATCTTTGAATTTAGATTTTGTTAAGATGTAATGGCATGACACTCTAACATTGTATGATGTCAACACCAAAAAATTTTAAAGATATATATAATCTAAAAAACAAAAAAGATACATAATTTTTATATATTTTTTTTAAAATCAAGTTATGACATAACACAACTTAGTGGAATCCAAGTTTAAGGACCAAATTAGAAAAAGCTGCCAAGTTCAGAGACTAATGTGAACAAAAAAAAAATTTAGAAATCTAGTTTTGAGGATTTGTCAAATTGAACATTGAAGCCAAACTCAAGTACAAAATTAAAACAAAAAAACCCAAATACCGATTGAAAAATCAAACCAAATAAAAATGCCAAATAATATATTAACCCTTTAATAAATAACACAAAACAATATATATATATTTTCTTCCTTTTTCTCATTCTTTTGTACTTTTTCTTTTCTCACCCATCATCTCATGCCAAAAAGAAAAAGCCAGCTATTTAAAATCTAAGGCCTCACATCTACAATGTCTTATGTATACTCTTTTTGTATATAATGTAGACCTAATTTTTAACCCGGGCCCATATATATACAAAAATAAAGCATAAAACAGCCCAAAATATTGGTCCAAAATACAATAGACCAAATTGTAGTGGCCCAACTCTTTAACTGGCCTAAATGGCCTGAGCCAATAACACAAAATTCCAGCAACCCTAAGGGTTCTGAAAGCAGTTGGCGCCGTAGCCTCCTACGATCACCTCCGCCACCCACGCATGCCCTGCTCCACGTTCGCACCCACGTCTTCATGACCTGCAAGTTGAGCAAAAATAGCCAAAAACTGCTTGTATTTTGGCTATAAAAGCCTTTGTTTTTAAGTGTAAAAGGGGGATTTTTTCCTTTCTTTTCAAGAGAAACAATTGCTTCGTCGGCTTCAAGTGGGCAATTGGAGGCCTGGACATTAGTCATTCGGCTGGAGGTTGAGAGAACATCTCAAAAATTTTAGGGTTTTTTGTAAATGAAAAAGCTTTGGGGTTCTCTAAAGGTTTTTTTAATGTTTTAAGGAAAAGAAATAAAATAAGGGTTTTAGTAAATTTTAAAGCAGTGCAATGCGCGTTGACTGATCCATGGGTTGGATTTGCGCATTTCCACCTTAAATGGTTAATTTGCACATCCAGTCCCTCCCATGTGTGCCATTTTTGATTTAATTATATCCTGTTTCTTACACTTTTTCCTTGAATTTTGCGCGCCTTTCCAGTTTTGTTCGCGCTTGTGTCACGGGGCTAGACCTTTCGTCTTACAATCCGTGCGGCCTTAGGCGATTTGCTCGTCCAAACTCGCCAAAATCAGCCTTTACTCGAATGAGGATTCCTTAAGAAATCCTCCAAGGCACCAACTCGTACAGCGGAAGCAAACTTATGCCAAAAGAAGCTTATAAAGAACAACAGAAAGGGGCGCTCGCAAAGTGTTTAAGTAAATGCTCTCTATTCTCTTATTCACAAAGAATAATGAAACAATGAATGGAGTGAGTACCAATAAGGGGGAGGCTCTCTATTTATACTTGAGCTCCCCAAAATCGACGGTCAAGATACAATTATATTGACGGACGAGATTAACGATATCCCATGAATTAAGGGATTTACAAGATATGCCTTATCAAATCTAATCTAATCTTTACAAGATATGATTCTCTTTATCTTTTAAGATTAGTTGCCTAAAATAGCCTAAGTTGCCATATCTCCGCTATTGGGCCATCCAGGCTTCTCCAACAAATCTTTCAATCGGGTCAGTTCTTGTGGGCTGAATGATCCCCATCTAATTGATCGACCTCCATGGGTCGCATCTTGTGCCATGGTCACAAGCTTGGAACTTTGGCCTGTGACATTCTCCCCTACCCATTCTCGCAACGCCCTCATTGCGACTTCTGAATGACACTTGCTTGATTCATCTCGAAACTCTCTCGTTGCATTGGCTTCTTCCTGGTTTGCTTTGCAATCGAGTAGTCCATTTCTTCGAAACTTTTGCCTCGACTTCCGTCGCCTCTTAACTTGAACCGTTGCACTCGTGGGTACATCTCGTTGGCAAAAAGTCTCCACTTTAACTTGCCCTAATTCTGACTTGGTTCCATTGGAATCTCCTCGATTCACACATCTTGGCTTCGTTCCGCCCACAATCCCTCGGCCTTCTTGCTTACAAACTTTGAAAGGGCCCTTACGATCTTGCCAAGCCAACAAGTCAAAAATCAAAACACTATCACTGTGTTTGCAATGTACCTTACTCGTGGCATTCACCTGTCTCGACTGCTTTCGCACGACTTCTTTCTTCTTGAAGTCTGATGCACAATCCACCTTCCCTAAAGGTGGCGCTTCCGCAGTCGACTCTACAGGTCTCATATAAGACTCACGCTCCACTAACTTTTTCGAAGGGGCTTTCGTAACATTTTGTTCTGTCGAGTTAATGCTTCCCCAATATGAAACATCTTCGACTACGACAACACCTTGGTCCCAACCTTCATATCCCAATGCACTGGCACAACAATCTTTGATGACAGACCAGTGATAATATGGATTTCGTCGGCCCATGAAAATAGAACTGTCTGAATCCTGTCAAGGAAGTTCAAACCAATCACATAATCGTAATCATCTAATTGGATTACCTCAAAGTTTTCCTTGCCTTTCCATTCACCGATTTGTAGCTCCACATTACGAGCTATTCTCACAGTTGGGGCTTCCTCGGAATTTACTGTCTTGATCTTTTTTATTTGATTTCCTAATCGATAGACCAAGCTTCTTGGCAGCCTTTTATGATATGAAAAAGTTCGACGCTCCCGTATCAATAAGAACACTCCGCTTCTGACCTGCAATGTTGATGTCCACAAACATCAACCCCTCTCTACTATTCCTTTTGCTAGGAATAACAACCATCGAACCGACCCTCGATGTTCTTCCCTCCATAGGCTTCGCCTCTTCTTTCAGCTTAACTATAGCCGACATCATCGATCTCTTCGGACATTTTCCCACAAGAAGTTGTCCACGTCTCTCACGGACCTTGCACCTTTGAACTTCTTTGGTTTGGGAACATCCATTGCTTATTGCTTCGGCTTTGAAGACAACATCCCATTACTCAAAGCAGCTTTGTAAATTGTGAGCTCCCTTTCAAGCTCTTCGATCTCTTTCTTCATGGTTAACATCATATCCTTGAGATTCTTATCTCTCTCTGCCAGCTTTTTCGTAATGGAGTTCATTAACTCATTCAGCTTTTCTGCATTGGCACCGAGAGAATCTAACACAAAATTTCTGAGTTGCTCTTCCCTTAAGTCAAACCCATCTGTGCGTCCCTCGGCCAACTCAAGCGTATCCTTTATTTCCCTACGGATTCCTCGAGATTAGCAACTCGATCTTCCAACGCTGACAACATGTCCTTCGAGCAACTTACTTTTCTACCCCTTCTACGGGTCTGCATCGGCTCATTCTGATCAGCAACTTCTTTTGACATCCCAACAGTGCCTTCGAACCAATAGCTCTGATACCACTTGTCACGGGGCAAGACATTTCGTCTCGTAATCCGTGCGGCCTTAGGCGATTTGCTCGTCCAAACTCGCCCAAGTCAGCCTTTACTCGAATGAGGATTCTTTAAGAACTCATCCAAGGCACCAACTCGTACAACGGAAGCAAACTTATGCCAAAAGAAGCTTATAAAGAACAATAGAAAGGGACGATCGCAAAGTGTTTGAGTAAATGCTCTCTATTCTCTTATTCACAAAGAATAATGAAACAATGAATGGAGTGAGTACTAATGAGGGGGAGGCTCTCTATTTATACTTGAGCTCCCCCAAAACCGACGGTCAAGATACAATTATATCGACGGACGAGATTAACGATATCCCATGAATTAAGGGATTTACAAGATATGCCTTATCAAATCTAATCTAATCTTTACAAGATATGATTCTCTTTATCTTTTAATATTAGTTGCCTAAAATAGCCTAAGTTGCCATATCTTCGCTATTGGGTCATCTAGGCTTCAATCTGACAGGCTTCTCTAACAAATCTTTCAATCGGGCCAGTTCTTGTGGGCTGAATGATCCCCATCTAATTGATCGACCTCCATGGGTCCCATCTTGTGCCATGTCACGGGCTTGGAACTTTGGCCCGTGACATTCTCCCCTATCCATTCTCGTAACGCCCTCGTTGCGACTTTTGAATGACACTGGCTTGATTCATCTCGAAACCCTCTCGTTGCATTGGCTTCTTCCAGGCTTGCCTTGCAATCAGGTTATCCCTTTCTTCGAAACCTTTGCCTCGGCTTTCGTTGCCTCTTAACTTGAACCGTTGCACTCGTGGGTACATCTCGTTGGCAAGAAGTCTCTACTTTAACTTGCCCCAATTCTGACTTGGTCCCATTGGAATCCCGTCGATTCACACATCTTGGCTTCGTTCCGCTCACAGTCCCTCGGCCTTCTTGCTTACGAACTTTGAAATGGCCCTTACGATCTTGCCAAGCCAATAAGTCAAAAATCAAAACACTATCAGTGTGTTTGCAATGTACCTTACACGTGGCATTCACTCGTCTCGACTGCTTTCGCATGACTTCTTTCTCCTTGATGTCTGATGTACAATCCACATTTCCCAAAGGTGGCGCTTCCACAGTCGACTCTACAGGTCTCATATCAGGCTCACGCTCTACTAACTTTTCCGAAAGGGGCTTTCGTAACATTCTGTTCTGTCGAGTTAATGCTTCCCCCATATAAAACATCTTCGACTAGTTGAATTGACGACAACACCTTGGTCCCAACCTTCATATCCCGATGCATTGGCACAACAATCTTTGATGACAGACCAATGACAATATAGATTTTGTCGGCCCATGGAAACAGAACTGTCTGAATCTTGTCAAGGAAGTTCAAACCAAGCACATAATCGTAATCATCTAATTGGATTACCTCAAAGTCTTTCTTACCTTTCCATTCGCTGATTTGTAGCTCCACATTATGAGCTACTCCCACAGTTGGGGCTTCCTCAGAATTTACTGTATTGATCTTTTTATTCGATTTTCTAATTGATAAATCAAGCTTCTTGGCAGCTTTTTCTGATATGAACAAGTCTGACGCTCCCGTATCAATAAGAGCACTCTGCTTCTGACCCGTAATGTTGATGTCCACGAACACCAACCCCTCTCTACTATTCCTTTTGTTAGGAATAAGAACCATCGATTTGACCCTCGATGTTCTTCCCTCCATAGGCTTCGCCTATTCTTTCAGCTCAACTATATCCGACATTATCGATCTCTTCGGACATTTTCGTAACATGTGTGGTCCTTGACAAAAGAAGCATTTTATTCTCTTCCTCTTGTCTCTTGGGTTGTTGGATCCCCGCTTCTCATCTCATGGTCTCTCATTGCCACTTGTGCTATCAGTTCCTCGCTTTGCATCTCGTGGTTTCTCATTGCCACTTGTGCTATCAGTACTGTGGCCATCATCGCTATGTCCCTCTTCATCTTCCTCATGGTTTCTCTCACCATTGCCCTTCCCAATGGGCTGAGACGATTCAAACTTGTCTTTCGTTAGACTAAGTTCAACAAAGGACTCTGCTTCAGCCATGGCTACAGTAAGTTCGGTGATCCTTTGCCTACGCAACTTTTGCTTTGCCCACGACTTTAGCCCATCCTCGAACCAATAGAATGCTTCTTTCTCGCTTAAGTCGAAATTTTGAAGCATCAACTCACTAAATACCCGAACATACTCCCGAACAGTGCCTTGTTGCGTGAGACGGCACAACTTAGCCCGAGCCTCATTCTCAGCATACTGTGCGTAAAACTGCTTCCTCAACTCTTTTTGAAACTCCTCTCAAGTCCCAATTGTGTTCCCTCCATGTTTCTCATTCGTGGACCTACGACGCCACCGCAAGAGAGCCACATCAGTAAAATAGATTGAAGCAGTGTTTACCTTAATTGCATCATCCTCGATGCCCATCGCTTGGAAGTATTGCTCCATTTCCCACAAGAAGTTGTCCACGTCTCTCACGGACCTTGCACCTTTGAACTTCTCTAGTTTGGGAACATCCATTGCTTGTTGCTTCGGGTTTGAAGACAACATCCCATTACTCAAAGCAGCTTTGTAAATCATTAGCTCCTCCTTAAGCTCTTCGATCTCTTTCTTCATGGCTAACATCATATCCTCGGGATTCTAATCTCTCTCTGCCAGCTTTTCCATAGTGGAGTTCACTAACTCATTCAGCTTTTCTGCATTGGCACCGAGAGAATCCAACACAAAATCTCTGAGTTGCTCATCCCTTAAGTCAAACCCATCTGTGCGTCCCTCGACCAACTCAAGCGTCTCCTTTATGTTCCCTACGGATTCTTCGAGATTAGCAACTCGATCTCCCAATGCTGACAGCATGTCTCTCAAGCGACTTGCTTTTCTACCCCTCCCACGGGTTTGCATCGGCTCATTCTGATCAACAACTTCTTTTGACATCCCAACAGTGCCTTTGAACCAATAGCTCTGATACCACTTGTCACGGGGCTAGACCTTTTGTCTCGCAATCCGTGCGGCCTTAGGCGATTTACTCGTCCAAACTCGCCTAAGTCAGCCTTTACTCGAATGAAGATTCCTTAGGAACTCCTCCAAAGCACAAAATCGTACAGTGGAAGCAAACTTATACCAAAAGAAGCTTATAAAGAACAACAGAAAGGGACACTCGCAAAGTGTTTGAGTAAATGCTCTTTATTCTCTTATTCACAAAGAATAATGAAACAATGAATCGAGTGAGTACCAATGAGGGGGAGGCTCTCTATTTATACTTGAGCATCCCCAGAACCGACGGTCAAGATACAATTATATCGACAGATGAGATTAACGATATCCCATGAATTAAGGGATTTACAAGATATGCCTTATCAAATCTAATCTAATCTTTACAAGATATGATTCTCTCTATCTTTTAAGATTAGTTGCCTAAAATAGCCTAAGTTGCCATATCTTCGCTATTGGGCCATCCAGGCTTCAATCTGACAGGCTTCTCCAACAAATCTTTCAATCGGGCCAGTTCTTGTGGGCTGAATGATCCCCATCTAATTGATCGACCTCCATAGGTCGCATCTTGTGCCATGGTCACGGGCTTGGAACTTTGGCCCATGACACTTGGGTGCTGTTCTTTGGGATTGGGAAAATTTTCATTTTTAATCCTTAGACATTTGTACGCGATGCATTTTAATCCTTAATTTTGTTTTGTAACTTTCTTTATTTGTAAATTGTCCTCTGGGTTTTATTTTTACTTCAGTTGAGTTTTTTTACTTCAATTTATGTTTTATTCCTTATTTCCCCCTTCAAAAATTTATTTGTTATTTATATTTAAACATAATATCTTGGGTTATTTCATTAATTTTGCATGGTTCTCATTATTATTTCCTCTATATTTTTTATCAGTGTATTTTGCGATTTATTTATTTCAAATCTTCTTTTATATATTTCTATATTTAAAGATCTATAGATATTCATCTTAATACTATTATACATGTATGTACATAACTTATACTAAATTATTTTTATTCTAAGTATACATTATTGATTTCCTATTATTTTATGTAAATATTTTTTATTATTATGTATATATATTATTGATTTTATATTATTTTGTGTATATATATTTCTTCTAAGGACCCTATTTTAAATGGTATATTTTATTTATTTTAAATACTTTCATATACAAGTACTTTTGTTTTTTTTATATATATAAAATGTTCATTTCAAGTATATTATTTATTTAAATTGACAAATACTATGTTATATATTACTTACTTTTTTATATACGTTATGTATTTTGAAATTTCATTTATATATTATTATTTCATATATTATTTTTATTATTATTATTTTGAGTTATTTCGAACTTTCATGTATGTTACCTTAAGATTTTTATATATATATTTGTTTGTTGGCATATTGATGATTCCAAATTGCATTTCTTCTAAATCATCTATGTTATTTGTTTTAAAACTTGCCATATGTTGTCCGTGTTAATTTGCTTGGAATTTCTTTAAATTTATTTTTAATTCATTAGCCTTCAAATGTATATTAGCATTTTTATAATATATGGTATGTAGCCATTGCATGTGCCCTAATTCGTTCCTTTGTGTTTTTTTTCGTTATTTATTCATGTCATATTAGTGTTTTTACCGTTAGACAAACCAAAATAAGTGTATTTCGATTCGGTTTTTATAATTGTTTAGTGGAAAAATTTCCAAAACAAATGCGATGTTAGATGTTTTGGAAATTTGGGAAATCGTGCCCTAACGTGCTGGGTTTTAATTTTCTGTTTGCTCAAAATAATCGAGCATCCCTTTAAAATTTCATCCGTGTTTTCTAATTTTAAAACAAGGCAATGTTTCGTGTTTGGAAATTCGAGAAATCGTGCCCTAACGTGTTGGGTTTCGATTTATCGTTTGGCCAAATAACCAAATACCTCTTTTTTTTAATTTCGTTGCGTGTTTTAAACTTCATGAGGTGATCTCAATTTTTGGAGGTTTAAAATGTTGTGTCCTAACGTGCTGGATGTGATATTTTATTCCTTTGGAACGAGTAAATCTTGAAATCCAATACGAGTTGTTCACACATTTTTAAGAGATCGTGTTTTAACATTTGTTCTTCAAGTTTTTCAACGATAGGACATTAAATAATTAATTGGTACCAATTTTGGGTGTTACGAGGGTGCTAACCCTTCCTCGTGCGTAACCGACTCCGGAACCCTTTTTTTTCAATTTTCGTGGACCTAAAATTATTGTTTTAATAAATCAAATGCTTTGTTAAAATGATCAATCTCAAGGTGATCCGATTGCACCTCAAAAAGATCGGTGGCGACTCCATAATTCTTTTTTTTTAAAGTCGATCCCCTTTTTTTAAACTTTTAAAAATGGTTTAGACATATTGTATATATAGGTATGGCTGATTTCAACAAATATGTTGTTTTCATAAAATAATTAAATATTTAGATAGATTTTTTTTGAAATTTACTGATATTTGCTATTTTTGGAAAGAAAAAAGACATGTCCTACAGGGCACTTTTTTAGGAGAGAAATGAAAACGCGCCTTGTAGGATGCGTTTTCACTTTGTTGAATTTTTTTTTCTTGCGATTGGAAATTAGAAGTTTATAGATTTTTTTTTGTTTGTGTTTGATATATAAATTGTTATTGTTTTAAGGTATGTTTGAATTTATGATGATGCCGTGGAGTTTAGTGACCTACAAATTTCATCTGTCATGTGAGTATGGAGTCATTACCTGAGAAGTCGGATCACATTGCAACTTAAGGTCCCAGTTGATAGTGATTATATAGTCTTGATTTGAAGTGTAACTAGGGCTTCAAGTTTACAAAGGTTATGCTATCAAGGAATGGAGGATAAATGGGGCCCTAGTTGATAATGGTTATGCGTCCATGGCAACGAGTTTCACCTCATCAGAGGAGGATATTTTATAAAATCCATATAGAAGTTAAAGAAAAAAAACACAGCGGCCTTTCAATATAATCAAGTAATTCATTTTGTCCATCACCACCAAAGGCGATGATCCCGTTACTATAACTTGTGATAGAGTTGGGGGCAACAAGATTTCCGGCGAGAACGAGTTATCGTATGGTGCAGAAAAGATGAAATGCGAACAACCACTTTCGCCTAGATTCTCATGTCATCTTTTCTGCACCGCACAATAACTCGTCCCCACCAAAAATCTTGTTGCCGCCAACTCTATCATAGGTTTTAGTAACAGGGTCATCGCCTTTGGTGAAGATAAACAAAACATAGTACTTGATTATACTGGAAGGCCCTGTGTTTACCGACTTAGACTTCTATATGAGTTTTATAAAGCATCATCTTCTGATGGGATGAAACACATTGTTGTGCCCGATTGCCATTTCCAATTAAAACCCTAGTTATGCTCCATCCATAGACAGCATAACCTTTGTAAACTTGAAGTCCTAGTTACATTTCAACCCAAGACTATATAATTATCATCAACTTGGACTTCGAGCTGCAATGCGATCTTGACTTCTCAGGTGATGGCTTCGTCATCACACAGTAGGTGAAATTTGTAGGTTACTAAGCTCCATGACATCACCGTGAACCCAAACATAACTTTTCTCGTACCTTGTGAGCAAATAATTTCTTTTTGAAAATATTGTAATCAACAAATAGATAGAGAAAAACTTAAATGAAAAAGTAACATAAATGAAAAAATGATTCGTACTAACCATACGATATGGTAGAAAATAAGCCAATTTAATAAATTTGTTATGTAGATTGTAAATAAGTGTACATTTGAGATGTAAAATAAAGTATACAATTTGGTGTCAATGAAAGTGGAACAAGCAGATTATGGGTGGAAACATTTATTACAACATGGATTAAAATTTAACAAACTAAAGAATGAAGTATTTGAGAAAAAATACAAAAAAGGTAATCATCGGTGCCTCGAATGTGTGCCACAATCGGCTGGGTGTTGGGTAGGCCTAGGGTTCCATTGAACAACTTGAGGTGGCGACTCCTCATCGTCTTCGTCTTCGTCTTCGTCTTCATCTTCATGTGCACCTCGATGTTGATCTCCATATTCATCTACTTCCTCCATTGTTGACGGTGTTTGGGTCTTAGCCGTCTATTGTACATCCCCCTATATTAATAGGCTGTTGCGAAGATGGCCCACCTCAATAAAACAATGATGTTGGGGGGTCTTTGCGACACTGTTGGTAGATAATTGTATGGTGTCACATAACCCAATTATAGATAAAATGTGGGAATTGACGATGATATCGGGTGCATCGGCATTGCTTGAAGCATCAACATGTAATATGGTACAGTGGGTGGCGGTAGTGTGAAATATAAACTTGGAGAAAATGTTGATTTAGTGATCGATCGTGCATGATGTGGTGTAGACTTGTTCATAGGCTGGGCCACCTGGTCCTAAAGCCCGCCTAAAAAGTTAG
This sequence comes from Gossypium hirsutum, assembly GCF_007990345.1. Lineage (NCBI taxonomy): Eukaryota > Viridiplantae > Streptophyta > Magnoliopsida > Malvales > Malvaceae > Gossypium > Gossypium hirsutum. The sequence goes on along the minus strand of NC_053428.1, from coordinate 97,136,849 downwards.
AGGGTTTGGGCAAAAATATAGGCCCAAAAAATGGATTTGGGAAAAAAATAAGGCTCGTTTAAAAAACGGATCGAGCCTTGGGTAAGGAATTTTTTGCCAAGGCTCGACCCAAATTCACAAAAGGACCAAAAAATCTACTGTTTTAATGCTATTTTCTTGTTGTTTTCTCCTTATTTTGCTATCATTTTAGTATTATGTTGCTACTATTTTGTTATTATTGTTTGGATATTGTATAACACTTGTTTTATTGTTAATTTTGTTATTATTTTGGAGCCATTTACTTATTAAGTTGCATCTATCTTAGTGTTATTTTAAGTATACATATTTTTTAAAATTTATTTTCAATTTGTTGGGAAATATTTATTTTAATGTTTTTGATATTTTTGATGTATTATATATATTTAAAAATTATATAAAAAATTTAATATAGGCGGTCAGATTGGGTCCAGGTTTTATAATTTTTATTTGTGCCGGGCTTTGAAAAATTTTTGGCCCATTTTTATGGTCGGATAGGGCCCGAGCCTAGTAAATGGGCCTAAGACTTTAGTTGGACTAGACTCAACCATAAACACCTTTATTATGGTGCTTGTGTAAAATAAATTGGGTTAACACAAAAAAAATATGAACCATACCGACTGGGAGATTGCACGACAACCGAGTCCTCCTGTGGAATTGGAGTAGATGTTGATCCCCTTGCGCCATCTTCTCCCGACCTAGGATTGAGGGGCCCTCGTTTTGGCCTCCTACAGTGACGTGCCTGCTCTTTTTCGCATCTGGTAGTAGATACGACTTATTGTTATACTTGAACCAATCAATGCAATCCGGAGATGTCGCCAACTCCGATGTGAGAAATGATTCACGCATTGGCAAGTAATCTTAACTATGCTGCCACATCTCGATATAGTTATTGTGGAATGCTAACTAATATTCCTCGAGTCTTTCTCGTAAGTCGATTTTGTGCAGGTCATCGAGCTCCTAGGGTGGCGGCAACATACATTGCGTACACCCGAACTGTCACATCATTCAGTTAGATTCGTGCATATCAACCATTGCAAAAATGATCAATGGCACTTTGATGTGCCAGATATTGCGATTGGCCAAAAATTCGGCTAGGATGCATTTTTGAATTCTCGGATCCGCACATGACATCCATACAAACTGCAATATGAATTTATAAATTTTAGCACGTGCCTAATATTTAATTTCAAATGCTAGATTAAATATTATATAGCTTTGAAATTCATAAACTAACCTCCTCTTTAGTTTATTAATCTAAAGCTAGTTGATATCCTTGAGCTTGGTTGTTATACCTATATGTCTCACGCGATTGTTCCACTTATTCAAATAATATGTTATTTCAAAATTACAAAAACAAAAAATTATAACACTAATGATTTTATCAAATGAACTTTACGATATTACGAGTGAGAATTCATATAGGGGTCCATCTGAGGGCTAAAAATGGTAGTCGATACCATGCCCATGACTGTAGAAAGAGCATATAACCGCTAATATTAAATTTTTCTAGTTTCGTCGCTTGACACATTTTTCGGTACAATGCCGCCAACACCGTTGATCCCCAACTAAGTTGTCACGCTTCTTCCAAGTCAACTAGTAGTAGTAGCCACTTTCAATTTACCAGATTTCGAGATTTATCTTACATAAGTAGACCCCTGATCAACCTCAAGATAAATGCATGCGCAAATTATTTTTTTCAACATCACTCGTAGAAGCCTTGATAGTTTTGAAGTTGTCCTCCAACCATCCCATTTCTATAACAGCCCATTTTTGGGTTAAATCAAAATAGTGGTTTTGGGACCACAAATATGAAGTATAAATATTTATTTTATTATTTCTTTAAGTTCTATAACATGATAGAATAATTGTGTGAAAATTTTGTTAAGAAATTTTATTGATTGAGTACTCAATTTGACTAGAAGGACTAAATTGCAATAAGTGCAAAATTTGAGTTCTATAGGCTAAAAGTAGTAAATTGTTATGAAATTCTAAATTAGAGGTCCTTAAATGGTAAATAGACCACTATACTTTAGGATGGACAAAAATGGATATGGAGTAGGAAAAACTTCAAAGCCTAAGTGAGAGGTAAATAGGTAATTTGGTAAATAAAGCCAAAATAACTAAATAAAAGATTTCATTTTCTTCAATTTAACCCCTTATAGCTGAAATTTTGGGGGAAACAATAGCTAGGGTTTTGGCCAAGCGTTCGAGCTCAATTGTAAGTCCGTTCTTGTCCTGTTTTTGATGATTTTTATATTTTTGAGATCGTTAACTTGATTTAGCTATGTCAAGGTCTGATTTGAAAGAAAATTAAAGTATAAAATTTTACCCATATTGGATGTGCATGTATTTTGATGTTTGATGGTAGAAAATGCATGTTCGTTGTTAGTTAAACAACGTTTGCAAAGTGATTTTCGGTAAAAATATGAAATAGGGACTTATTTGTAAAAGTCTATAAAATGTGTAGAAAAGTGTGAATAAATGAAAAATGTGGGCTTTTATGAATACAAACAACAATTGGCTAGGCTTGGATTGTGAAGAAATTGAATGCAATTCATTTTACGAGCCTAGAGACTAAATTGTAAAATGTTGAAAAGTTAAGGAAAAAAATCTAAATTTGGTCATAATGTTTTTTGGGATGAATTGAACAATGTGATAATTAAATAAGTTAAATGTGGTATTATAGATCAAGAAAAACGAAGTTCGAGTCTAGATCGGGGGAAAAACAAAGTAACTAACGAATAGATCATTTTGGTCGTTTTTGTAACTGAGGTAAGTTCATATACTAAATAAGCTTTACTTTAAATGTGTTTTAAATACTTTAATATATGCATGAGTTGTGTAATTGACCTTACGAACACATTTGACGATGATTTGGCAAATGAGAAATCCCAATCGAACCTTAGGAATAGATTAGGATACAAGTGACATGTCACTAGGGTTTTATGTTATGTGATCCGGGTGCTGGTCCTGTACTCCTATCGGTGGTTGAGTATACCGGTATATGTTGCGGTTACTTAACAGCTTGTGTGAGCAGCACCGAGTAGTTACGTCTTAACTGACAGCTTGTGTGAGCAGGCTAGTTAATGGCTCGAGAGTGAGCGTTTATGTGTTATGAGATAGAGGTAGCAATGGGTACATATGTGGCACCTTGTGTGCAAGGTTTCTCGAGTATCCGAATTTATTATTCCGAGTGGTTTATTAGGTATGAGAAGGATGAGATTGTGTATGAAACTATTTCGAGATGGTACATGTATGTACTTAAAGCTTATGATTATTAATTCGTGATATGATGATTTTAAGGTAAGTTTGTGATGGCAGTGATTTTTGATCATGAGAATATGGTAAATTGCATTATCTTAAGTTATGTTATTTTCATGTTAATGTATGGTAAGGTTAGCTTATTTCTTTCATACAAGCTTACTAAGCTATATAGCTTATTCCGTTTTATTTTCCATGTTTTATAGCGTCACCAAGCTAACTCAGATTGGAGATCGTCGGAGTCTGCATCACACTATCAACTGTCATTTTGGGTATCGATGATCTTAACATTTTGAGAATATGGTATGTATAGGGACTTGGTCATTTTGTTAATGTGTCATTAAGAATTTGGCCAAATGTATTGGCTTGTAATTGTCAAGGCTTGATGTGGTATTTGGCCATGAAACTTGGCTTATTTTGGTTGGATTGGTTGTAAGCTTATATATATTTATATATGCATGCATGTGCAATTATCTCTTATCTGATGTGGTTTATAAATGCTTGGTAAATGGTTGAATGTGGCTTAATGGTTTTGGATGATGAATGGTTAAGATTGGCTCATTGGGGTGCTAGGAAAACTAAGTAAACTTATGCATGTTATTGGTAGCCATATTGAAACTTGTAGAATGTGAGTTGGTATGATTTGGTTTGACAAAATATGATGTTGTAAAAATGTTGAGTGTGTATAATGAGATGACATGATTTGGCCTTGTTTGTGAATGTTTTGGTTGTCTAAATATGCTATGATTTTTGCCATTGAACTTGTGTGTGTCTAGGTGGAAATGAGGGTGACAAATGACTTGGTAAATAGCCTTTATTTTGTCCACACGAGTAGACACACGGTCTGCTCTATGGGCATGTGTTCCGACTGTGTGTCCCCTACACCTTAATTTTGAGAAACAGAATGCTTAGAATTGAGCACACGGGCAGAAACAAGGGCGTGTGTCTCAGCCATGTAAGGAACATGACCTTAAGCACGGGCATCTGTCTCGGCCGTGTGAAGTCTGCACCTATTTTATGAAAATTTCATTAACCACACAGTCTAGCACACGGGCGTGTGACTTGGCCATGTGACCTCAAATTGTTCATGCTTTGCAAAACAGAGAGTTAACGGGTTAGGGACACGGGCATGTGTGACCACACGGCCTGCTCGCACGGACGTATGACCCCTGTTCATAGCAAAAATTTTCTAAGTTTTGTAAAATTTTTCTAAGTGCTCGGTTTAGTCCTGAACCACTTCCAAAGCATGTTTTGGGCCTTGTAGGCTCGTATTAGGGACTTTATGATTGAATACAATTGGTTTTTAATTTGGATGCAAATTTATAACTCGAAATTGTATGTTTGTTTGCGATGTAAGTTCGGTAATGCCTCGTACCCTGTTCCGGCATTGAATATGGGTAAGGGGTGTTGCAATCTCGATCTGGCTACCCTAAACTAGGGGTGAACAAAACTTGATTCGACTCAAAAAATTAATTTTTTTTCGAATTTCGAGTTAAACAAATTGAGATATTTGAATTAATCGAGTTATTCGAGTCAACTAGAATTTTTTTTTGAATTTCAAGTTCGAATCGAATTTATTTTTCAAATTTGAATAAGTCGAATAATTTGAATAAACCGAATACTAAACTATAATATTTTATATTTTTACCCCAAAAATTTTTACTTTATATTTTTACCCCAAAAATTTTTACTTTCACCTTAAAACTTTTACTCCCTCCCACTTTCCTCTCAAAACTTTTACTCCCCTCCTATTCTACCCCCTACCTACCCCAAACTCATTTTGCCCCCAAAGTTTACCCTCTATTTACTTTTCCCTTAAAATTTTAGTCTCCCAATCCTTAAAACTTTTTATTTTTTTAACTTTTACTTCTTGCCTTTTACCCCAAAAAAATTATCCAAAAAAATCTCTAGACCTAAATAATAATAATTTTATTTATGTCTACTATTTATATTATTAAATTATATTTCACATTTTGTCCTATTTATATTATTGAACTGGTTAATCATATTAAATCTTTATAAATTTCTGCTAAAATTAAATTATTGATGATGTCATAAAATATTCATGTTAAAATTTTATGTTGGTACCAATTTCACATTTTATCGTTAAGATAACTTTTATAAAAAAATCACATTTTTTACATTTAATAATTTTTTTTTAATTTCAAAATACATAGTGACAAGAATCAAAATACAAATTTGAATGCAGAGTGTGACAATAGTTAAAAGGACCCGAAGTCTTTTTTTGAATTTAACTCGAAGAAATATATCCGATTCGATTCGAATTTTATCTCACTTGACTTTATTCGAGAAACTTTCAAATCGAGTTAGGATGATAAAATTGGATTTGTCAACTTAATTAACTCAATTTTTTTTTCATTCTGTTCGATTCAATCGAACACTCACCCTTATCCTAAACTTATTCGGCACTTTCCTTAGTATTTGCTCGCATGTTGCACTCTAATCGATACTCGCCACTGGCCCTGTAACGACTTCCTCTTCAATCGGTAGATCAAGTTATAAACCAACGTCCTCGAGTTAATTTTACACTCACAGCAAATAGGGGTGAGCGTTCGATCGAATCGAATGAAAAAATTTCGAGTTGATTGAGTTGTCTAATCCTATTTTATCATCTTAACTTGATTTGAAATTTTCTCGAATCGAGTCGAGTGAGATGGAATTCAAATTGAATCAAATCGAATATATTTGTTCGATTTAAAATTAAAAAAATGATTTTGAGTCATTGTAATCATTGTCACCTAACGTAATTAAATTTATTATTAACTTCCATCCCCTCATAATTTGTTTATTAATATTTTATATACGGGTTAGCTTCTTTGCTTGCTTAGTTGCTTCAATTACTCTGATTCTTGTCAATGTATATTTTGAAGTTAAAAAATATATTAAATGTAAAAAATGTGATTTTTTAAATAAAATTTATCTTAAAAATAAATATAAAATTGATACCAACGTAAAATTTTAACACGAATAGTTTATAGCATCATAAATAATTTAATTTTAACAAAAAATTATAAAGATTCAATATGATTAAACAATTCAATAATATAAATTTTACAAAATGTGAAATTTAATTTAATAATATAAATAGTAGATATAAATAAAATTATTACTATTTAGGCTTAGGGAAGTTTTTTGATGATTTTAATTTTTAATTTGGGGGTAAAAGGTGAGAAGTAAAAGTTTAGAGGGAAAATAAAGAGTTTTGGAGGTTGAGGGAATAAAAGTTTGAGAGAGAAATAAATGGGGGGAGTAATTTTTTTTTGGGGGGGGGAATATTAAAAAAATGGGGAGGGGGGATGGGTTTGTGGTAGAATGGGGGTGGGATGGGAGGAGAATAAAAGTTTTGGGGGAAAATGGGGAGGGAGTAAAAATTTTGGGGAAAAGTAAAGAGGTTTGAGAGTTAGGGATAAAAATGTAAAATGTTATAGTTTGATATTCAATTTATTCGAATTATTTGAATTCGAAAACCAAACTCGATTTGAACTCGAAATTCAAAAAAAATTCGAGTTGACTCGAATAACTCGATTAATTCGAATAACTCGATTCGTTTAATTCGAAATTTGATTTTTTTTTGAATCGAATCGAATTTTGCTCTCCCCCTACCCGCAAGGAAGATGAAATATGTGTTATATCCCGAAATTTTTACAGTAAGATATTATCCTTAATATAGTAAAATAAGAAAATAAAGTCACAAAAAGGGAAAATTCTGAGTTATGTCAACATTGGAAAGTATATTATGATATATTAATTCAAGAAAGGACTAAATTGTAAAAGTGAGAAAAGTTTTGTTGCACAAGAGTAAATACTTAAAATTTGAGGGGCTAAAGTGTAAATATAAAAAATTTGAAGGACTAATAGTGCAAATATTTTAAGGGTGGAATGATCTAGAAACTAAGGAAAATGGATGAATTAGGACTAAATTGAATAGGAAAAGAATTATGTGATGATTCAATGATGAAATTTTAAAAGATCACGAAGGGCAAAATGGTCAATTGAAAAAGAGAGAAATCTAGAAAGTAATGATGATGTTGATGATATTTTATAATTATTAATTAGATAAATATTATTTTATTAATAATTTAATAAGATATTTTGTTATTTTATTATTATTTATTAAGTATAAACGGAAGGAAAGATGAAAAATTTTCATTATCTTTCCCATGCAAACCAACGTGAGAAGAAGGGAGAAAGAAAGAAAGTTTTGCTTTTTTTTACAATTTGGTCCTTTAACCAAAATTCCACCATTTTCACCTAGAAATCAAAAGAATTTCCATAGCCATCAAGAGAGAAAGATCATAAGGAGACTATGGGGAGCTAGAATATTAAGTTAAGTTCAAGAAATAGAAGTTGAAGGAGAGAGAAAATCAAGTTAAAGATTGAAATCAATGGAACAAGGTAAGAACATCAAGATTTCAATATATTTTTAAGATTAATGTTATGGAAAAAGCATGGAATTGATGTTAATGTAGAGTTTTCTTATATATGGTCTTATGCTCTTGATATTTTAGTGAAGAGAAAATAAGAGAAAGTAATGAGAAATAGTGTAGAGAAAGAAAATAAGGGTGTTATAAACATGGTAAATAAACATCTTGCACTAAAGCAGTTTTGGACAGCAGCAGTAGGCTAATTTTGAAACATCACCATAAATTGTGGAAATCGAATTAGAGGATAAAAAAATATTTAATTAAATCTTATTGAGTCTAGTTTCTTATAGAAGAAACGGTTTAAGCAATGAAATTGTGAATTGTGAGATATAATAAATTTAGTGAGACAAGGTCAAAATGATTTCGGGTTCCCGTATTCTGACTTTGGAAAATCATCAAAAATTGGATAAAAATGATTAAGGGCTTAAATTTATATGTTTAAAATCCTTAATGAGTCCATTTTCAATAGAAATAAGCAATAACATCATCCGAATCTCGTAAGATTAGATAATTAATTCTTAGAGAAGAAGGGTTGGAACTGTCAGATAGCAGAACAGGGGAAAATTTAAAGTGGCATAATTGTAAAAAAGCCCTCAACCTTTGGGGGCTTTTGGATATATGCCCCTAACCTTTTTTTTTTGAAATCAGCCCTTAACGTAACGGATTTTTCAGACATCAACCCAGTTGAAACGGTAAACGTCAGCTGACTGTTAGTTAACAGCCGATCAAAAAATTTGGTCTACATGGCGTTGCTATTGACCGATGACGTGGCTCACATTAAAATAAATAAGCTGACGTGGCAAAAAATTAAACAAATTTAATAATCATAAAACCAAAAAAAACCCTCAATCTCTAAACCCCCAAAATCGTTTTCCCAAATTCTAAAATCCCCAAATCGTGAAATTCCTTAAATCCCTAACCTGTGAAATCTTTCATTGAATCCCTAACAATCTTCAAGTCCCTAAATCTTCAAATACCTAAATCGATAGCATTCCTAAATCTTCTTGAAATCCCTAAAATTTTTACGAATCAAATCGTTGAGAACGAAAAAACATCAACAATCGTGAGAGTTTCCGCAACCCAAAATCGAAAGGTAGGTGCTTTCTTATTTGGTTTGTTGGGAAAATAAATTCCATTTTTGGTTTGATTAGTTGGTTATTTGTGATTTACTATTGCAATTTGAGTGCGAAAATGTAGGGTTTGTTTTGTCGATTTTTGATGTGATGGTAGTCCTAATGTTGTTGATAAAACTGTTGTAAAAATTGTAGATGGTTAATTGTGATTTATTATTGCAATTTCAGTGTTAGAATGTAGGGTTTGTTTTGTCGATTTGTGATGAGACAGTGGTCCCGATGATGTTGATTTCTGTTACCCAAGCAAAAAAAGATAAAATTGTAGACATGTGTTACAGTTTTGTATTGTATTGAAAGAAGTGGTCTCGATGTAGGTAGTGAGTTCTGTTTTATTATTTTTTAATGTTTTCTGCTTAGAAAAATATTTGTTTATTTAAAGCAAATTGCTTTTGCTCAGAAAAGATTTTAAACTGGTAGTAGACTTCTGGTACTGCTTTGTTTGTTTTTTAAATGTTTTTTGCTTACAATGTGTTACTGTTTTTTTTATATGTCATCAGATGATGAATATTATATTATTTTGCATGTGGGTGGGCACTTTGTAAAGGATCCATATATTAGATATATAGGTGGGGAAGTGATTAGGCTTAAAGAAGACCCAGACACAATATCTTATTTTGAATTATGTAAAATAGTCAAAATTGGGTTAGGGTTTAACACTGTCATGTTAATCTATTTTCATGAGCCTGGTACAGTAGGGTTACAAAATAATCTAAGGGTGATTTATGATGACACTTCAACCATAGCTATGTTGGACTTTTGTTGAACATGAGGTTGATAACCCAATAATTGTAGATGAAATTTTTTTGTTGACTACTGGAGAGGGTGATATTGAAGGGGTGGAAGTTGATGGGGAGGGTGATGATAAAGGGGTAGAATCTGATGATGAAGGTGATCTAGAAAAGGTAGAATCTGGTGAGGAGGGTGATGTAGGAGAGGTACAAGCTGATGGGGATGGTGTGTCTGCTACTGGTATTGAGGTAGATGAGGATATCGGTATGGAAAGTGGTGGACATATTAGTTTAGGGTCTACTGTTGGAGAGGATAATGATAGTGAAGTTACTGGTAATGAATATGCTAGTGATTTTGCAACATCAGATGGAGTGGATAATGTTGCTGATGAATATGTTGGTGATTTTGCAACATCAGATAGAGTGGATAATGTTGCTGATGAATATGCTGGTGACTTTGCAACATCAGATGGACTAGATAATGTTGCTGCTACACGTAGTGGAGAAGAGGAGGATGGAAATGAGACTGAGATATAGGACTTAGATGAACACGGAAGCTTGGTTGAGTCCGATGAAGATGAAGAATATGAAGATGGTGAGAGAAAGAGGAGCAAGTTTCCCGTATACAATGATAAGTTAAATTTTAGTCTGGGAATGTTGTTTAAGGATGGTAAACAATTTAAGAGTGCAATTCGAAAGTACTCCAAAGAATGTAGATGTGATATCCCGAATTAGGGCCTAATCAGAATAGTGGTTTCGGGACCACAAATCTGAGATAGAAATAATTATTTTGTGATTATTTTGAGGTCTATGATATGATTGCATGATTGTGTGAAAATTTCGTGAAGAAATTTTATGCATAAAGTGCTTAATTTGAAGTTAGGGACTAAATTGAATAAGTTACAAAACTTTCATTCTAGAAGTTTATAGTATGAAATTGCTTTGAAATATTAATTAGGAGGTCTTAAATAGCAATTTGACCAATTTCTAAGTTTATGGACAAAAATTCCATGTGATATCCCGAATTAGGGCCTAATCGGAATAGTGGTTTCGGGACCACAAATTCGAGATAGAAATAATTATTTTATGATTATTTTGAGGTCTATGATATGATTACATGATTGTGTGAAAATTTTGTGAAGAAATTTGATGCATAAAGTGCTTAATTTGAAGTTAGGGACTAAATTGAATAAGTTACAAAACTTGCATTCTTGAAGTTTCTAGTATGAAATTGCTTTGAAATATTAATTATGAGGTCTTAAATAGCAATTTGACCAATTTCTAGGTTTATGGATAAAAATTGGACATGGATGGAATTTTTGAAAGTTTAATAAGGGAGAGCATTTTGGTCATTTTGATATTAAATGAAATAAAATGGGAAAAATAACACAAAAAAATGATCATCTTCTCCATAAGTTGCTGCCAAATTTTTCTCTCCACCATAGCTAGGGTTTCAACACTTTTAAGCCTTGATTGTAAGTGATTTCTATGCCCCTTTTTAATGTTCTTTACATTTTTGAAATCCTCGTAGCTCGGTTTTTCTGTTTCTACCAATATTTTGAGCTAGGGTTTATATTTAAAAATTTAACCATGAATGATATGTATGAATTTTGATTTTTTATGGTAGAATATGAAGCTTGAGATTGTGTTAAACAACTTTTGCTAAGTGATTTTACGTAAAAACAAATAAAATGACATAATCGGTAAAAATGCTTAATGTTCATAAGTACATGTTAGAGTGAGAATTGGATGTTGCTATAGAAGGGAAAAATGATTAGCATGTCATAAAACATAAGAAAATAGGATGAGGTTTAATTTACGAGCCTTGGGGAAAAAGTGTAAATATGTGAAAGTTTAGGGGTAAAATGGTAATTTTGCCAAAGTTCGTACTAGGGGCTGTTTTGATGAATGTGTGTATTAAATAAATTAATTTGGTATTATAGATCAAGAGAAAAGAGATTCGAGTCGAGATCGGGGGAAAAATAAAGTTTACGAGGAATAGGCTCAACTATTCTCATTTTGTATCGATGTAAGTTCATATGTAAATATTGTAACACAACCGTTATTTTAAATTATTTAATGCTATTTATACGATATTATGATTGTTATCATGCAATTCTATGCTTTGTGGTCATTGTTGGACAACATGCAAAAATTTTATGAATTATGTGAAAAATGTGTAAGACTACCGAAGTATCGTCATTGGTATTCCAAGGAGAATGGTAAAGGAGTGCGAACGAGGAAAGTCCCGTTGAACTTTAGGAATAGATTCGGATATTTGGGCATCCGAACTCATTGAGTTGAGTCCGAGTTCGTGAGATGTAACTAGGCATCTGAACTCGTTGAGTTGAGTCAGAGTTCACTTATGGATGCGAACGTCCGAACTCGTTGATTTGAGTCCAAGTTCGTGAAATGTAACTAGGCATCCGAACTCATTGAGTTGAGTCCGAGTTCACTTATGGATGCGAACGTCCGAACTAGTTGAGTTGAGTCCGAGTTCGTGAAATGTAACTAGGCATCCGAACTCGTTGAGTTGAGTCCGAGTTCACTTATGGATGCGAATGCCCGAGCTCGTTGAGTTGAGTCCGAGTTCGCTTATGGGTGGGTTACATGGTAGCTTGGCTACATATGTGGCACTTATGTGCAGACTTTCCATGTATCCGAGTTATATTCCGATGTGTTCAACGGGTAAAATTCTAGTGAAATGGAAGAATACTCAAGATGCAAGTGACGTATTGGTAAGTGTTGTAGAATGGGCACTTTGGACAGGTATGTACTTAACCCTCGGGTTGAGACTTGATACGACAACAATAATGTAGTAAGACAATGAATGATGAATAGAAATGTGATATATGTTTTGGTGATATTATGCTAATGTTGGTTGGTATAATTGCTTTGTTAAGTTATTTGTTATATTCATGTGAACTTACTAAGCATTTATGCTTACTCCTTCCCTTCAATTCCTTGTAGTTTTGACAAGCCGGTTTAGAGATCAGGACGGTCAGAGGCACGCTCACACTATCAACGGACCATCTCGGTATGGTGCCTTGCTTATTTTGGAACTATGGCATGTATAGCATTATAATCCTTTTGTGTATATAATCTTATGATATAGATCATGGATGGCATGGAAATGTTTGAGAATGATTAGCTGTTGGAGTGGCTAATCGAGATTATATTTGATAACACGTATGCTTTATGTGCTAACTAATTTATGGAAATCCATAAAATGGTGAAACTGGTTATAAAACAGAATCACACAGCAGCAGTGACGTGAGTTTGAAAAATCACTAAAAATAGTAGAGATAGAATTAGATGATGAATAAAATATGGAATTTAATATTAATGAATCTATTTTCATGTAGAAGAAACAAAATAGGTAAAAGAGTTGTATTTTATGAAATATTTACGTTTTGGTGAAACAGGGTCAGAGCAATTTCTGAATCCCCTGTTCTAAATTTAAAAATTCACCATAAATTGTACAAAAACAATTAGGAGTTGTACCTTAATGTATGAAATACTTATTGAGTCTAGTTTTGTGAGAAACAAACGGTATAGTCATTGAGACTATGGATAGGGATATATCTGATCCGTAATACACAGGGGTCAGAGTAGCTGAACCCTGAAACAGGGGAGACTTTAACTAATAAACTGTACTAACTGGCCTAACAAAAAATTCTAGAAAAAAATTATAAGTAGATATATGAGTCTATTTTTAGGGAAAATTTACAGAATTGGATTTCGAGTTTCATAACTCGAGGTATGGATTTTTTAGCGACTGTGACGCAGTTAGCCAACTTGTTTGGAAATTCTAAAATAAATTGTTTGAGCTGTTTAATTAATGAATTAAGTTCGTTAACACCTCGGGCTCGACTCCGGTGATGGTCTCGGGTACGGGGGCATTACAGTAGAAGACATTAAGAATGAACCGAAAAGGGTTTTTGTGAGGTGCATTGCTTCCCCTAACTATCCATGGAGAATTAGGGCTAGCTACAGTCCTGTTGCGAAATACTTGCAAATAAAGACGTTTCAAGATGAGCACCATTGTTCGATTAGTTTTAAGAACAAAATGGTGACTGCTGCTATGATTGCCCAACATTTTGAAGCAACTATCAAGGATCATCCTAAGATGAAGCTGAGGGAAATCCAAAGAAGATGTGCTTCTGAGATGCATGTAAATGTGACCATTGACTGTTGTTATAGAGCGAAGAAAATAGTGAATGAGAAAATGGCTGGGAATCATAAGGATGAATTTGGTTTGCTATGGGACTATGCTCATGAGTTAAAGTCAAAGATGCCAGGAAGCACAATAAAAATGGTTGTTCAAAGGGTGACAGCAGACTCCCTTCCACATTTTAAGAGGTATTATGTGTGCTTTGATGCACTAAAGAGAGGCTGGAAAGTGGGGTGTAGGCCACTCATTGGATTAGATGGTTGCTTCCTAAAAGGCCCATTTAAGAGTGAATTTCTCACAGCTGTTGGAAGAGACGCAAACAACCAAATGTTCCCTATTGCATGGGCTGTGGTTGAAGTGGAGTGCACTGATTCATGGGGTTGGTTTCTCAGTCTCCTATCAACTGATTTGGGCTTGGAAGATGGGTATGGGTACACAATTTTCAGTGACCAACAAAAGGTTAGTAAATATGCAATTTTAAGCTTGATATTGTTTTTTTAATCTGTTATTTGTATTTAACTAAAATTTTCTAACAATCTATCTCGTTCATTAATTTGACTTAGGGCCTTGAGATTGCAATTTCTGACATACTACCAAGGGTGGAGTGTAATATCCCGAATTAGAGCCTAATCGGAATAGTAGTTTCATGACCACAAATTCGAGATAGAAATAATTATTTTATGATTATTTTGAGGTCTATGATATGATTGCATGATTGTGTGAAAATTTCGTGAAGAAATTCTATGCATAAAGTGCTTAATTTGAAGTTAGGGACTAAATTGAATAAGTTGCAAAACTTGTATTCTAGAAGTTTCTAGTATGAAATTGCTTTGAAATATTAATTAGGAGGTCTTAAATAGAAATTTTACCAATTTCAAAGTTTATGGACAAATATTGGACATGAATGGAATTTTTGGAAAGTTTAGTAGTAAGGGCATTTTGGTCATTTAGGGGTAAAATGAATTAAAATACAAAATTAAAAGCCAATTTTGCTTATCTTCTTCACCATGGACGTGTATACCAAGGGAGACTCCATGGCTAGGGTTTCCAAGCTTCCAAGCTCGATTGTAAGTCCGTTCTAGCCTCGTTTTTAATGATTTTTACGTTTTTAGAGTCCCGGTAACTTGATTTAGCTTATGCTAGCAATAATTCAACCTAGGGTTCATATTTGGAAAAATACCCATAGGTGAAATTTGTATATTTTCGTGTTTCATGATAGAATATGAGGTTTTAAATTATGTTAGACAACTTATGCTACTCGGTTTTAAGTGAAAACGAGCGAAATGGCTTAATCGGTAAAAATATCTAATAGTCATAAGTACATGTTAGAGTGAGAATTTGATGTTGCCATAGAAGGGAAAAATGATCAGTGTCATAAAACATAAGAAAATAGGATGAAGTGTAATTTCCGAACCCTAGGGCAAAAGTGCAAATATGCAAAAGTTTAGGGGTACCAAGCTTTGGGTACCAAGCTGCATTTTAGCACCGCTTTTCATCCACAACCGATGGTCAATCCGAGCGGATAATTCAGATACTTGAGGATATGTTGAGATGTTGCATCCTCGAGTTTAGTGGTTAATTGGGAACGGTATTTACCTTTGATTGAATTCGCTTACAACAATAGTTTTCAATCAAGTATTAAGATGGCACCTTACGAGGCCTTGTACGGGCGTAAATGCTGTACACCATTGTTTTGGACCGAGCTCGGTGAAAGTAAAATTTTCGGAGTGGATTTGATTAAAGATGCTGAACAGAAAGTAAGAATAATTTGTGAAAGTCTGAAGGCAGCATCAGATCGTCAGAAGTCGTATGCGGATTTAAAACTAAGAGATATTGAGTATCAAGTGGGAGACAAAGTGTTTCTTAAGGTCTCGCCTTGGAAAAAGATACTCAGATTTGGCCGTAAGGGCAAATTGATTCCGAGATTCATTGAGCCGTATGAGATCTCCGAACGAGTTGGCCCAGTTGCATATAGGTTGCTTTTACCCCCTGAACTCGAAAGAATCCACAACGTTTTTCATGTTTCGATGCTTCAACGTTACAGATCCGATCCTTCGCACGTAATAAACCCCTCCGAGGTCGAAATTCAAGCCGATATGAGTTATGAGGAAGAACCGATTCGTATCCTAGCTCGTGAAGTGAAAGAGTTGCGAAACAAAAGGGTTCCGATAGTGAAAGTGTTATGGCTCAAACACGGGATCGAAGAAGCTACTTGGGAACCCGAGAACTCTATGAAAGAGCGATACCCAAACCTATTTACCGGTAAGATTTTCGGGGACGAAAATTTCTTAAGTGGAGGAGAGTTGTGACAGCCCTAAAGTGACACTAGTCGGAAAGCGGTTTCGGGACCGCTAAACCGAGTCACCAAATTATTTGAATGTGATATTTATTGTCTAAAATTTGTGATTATGAATGTGTGAAAGTTTTAGGCTTCGATTTAGTAAATTGCATGTGAATTTAGTCAAAAGACTTATGGGTGACATTTTTGAAATGTGATAGGCTAATCTACAAGGACCTAATAGTGCATGTAATCAAAAGGGAGGACTTGCATGTCAATTTTCCCCCCTAATATGTAGTGGCCGGCCATGAGCATGGGTGGACAAGATGTTATGGCTAAAAACATGTCATAAACATGTTGGGGTAATGCATTATGTAAGGATTAATAAAATAAAGAGCATGGGCAATAAAATATTAGTGTTAGTAGGATGAGAAACAAAAAAAAAAAGAAAGGATGTGTGTGATTGTCCCCCCATTGCCGTGAGTTGAAGGAAAGAAAAAAAAAGTGTTCATCCTTTGGTTCATCCTTGGCCGAAAATTTTAAGGAGGAAGGAAGAAGAAAGGTTGAAGAGGTTCGGCCATGCATGTAACTAGGCTAAGGTATGTTTGATGATGTTCCATGAGATGCATGCATGTTTTAGTTGTTAGCTTGAGTTCTACCTAGCCCATGGTCTAAATCTTGCTATGTGATGGAAATGACACTCGGCCATGGATGCATCATTCTTGCTTGGTGTTGATGTTGTGTTGGTGAGATATCAAGTTATTTTTGTGACCAAGTTGAAATTTGAATTTTCGGAATGAGTAAGGTTTTCGGCTATGGTAAATATAAGGGTGATGGATGTTGTGTCATGCTAAATCTAGATGAACAATGTTAGTGCTTATATCTCGATATTCATGAGTTTCTTTCTTGGTTTTACCTCAAACCCATGAAGTATTTTAATTGGTGTTGTTAGAGGTTTCGGTCATGGGATTATAAGCTTGTTAGTTTTGATGATGAAATTTATGCCTTGCAAGGGTAAATGGTGTCTTGATGCATTCGGCCATGGTAGAAAGTAGATGTGAAATGGTAGTAAGATAAAATGCAAAATGTTAGTATTTGATTACTAGTGTATAAATGCGTATTAGCCGAGTTTTGAATTTGAAACGAAACGGTATATAACCAATACAAGTAACCATACTTGTGGGAAGTATTAAGCATATAATTGGCCTCAACATATACATGCATACTCGGCCACATGAGAAGATTAGTGTTGCATGCATTCGGTTAGAGGCAAGAATATTGATGCCTTTATCTTGGTTAGGACAATCGGCTAAGAGGGAGTGTGGGTTAATATGTTGAGTTGATGCATGATTTCACATGTATGTGACTTTAATGTCTAATGTATAAATATGGGCTAAGTGCCTTGTGTTCCTCTTTTTGATGCTCAAATGATTAAATCAATTTATTTGTTTAATTAAGCTCAAGAGCAAAGGGGATCTAAATCCGATAAAGGGAAGGAAAAAGTGGTCGAATAGCCATCGAAATCGTTCGACAACATCCGAGGTAAGTTCTTGAGTAATAGAGCTTAAATTATGATTTGATTAGATCATGTTTTAAGCAAATCAAAATCATGCTCTTTGTGTGTGGCTATTGAGCCGAAATTGCAGGAGTGATAAGTGTCTTGTGTTTGAGTTTTGCTAATGAAAATGAAATACGAATGTGTCATGATTTATTGTTAAATGTGCATGGTTATTCGAATGATGTCCGGGCTACGTCCCGAAGGCTTTGTGCTAAGTGACCATATCCGGACTAAGATCCGAAGGCATTTGTGCGAGTTACTAATTCCGGGCTAAGCCCGAAGGCATTGGTGCGAGTTACTAAATCTGGGTTAAGTCCCGAAGGCATTTGTGCGAGTTACTATAACCGGGCCATGTCCCGAAGGCATTTGAACGAGTAGCTATATCCGGTTAAATTCCGAAGGTACGTGATTCGGGAATGAACGATCTTGCTATAAAAATTTCAGTAAATACGCTTGTAACATCCCAACATTGAGGTACGTTTCGTATGTGCTTTGAATTAGTTGAGCCCTTACAAATAAGTATTCGCTCAGTTGATAAATGGGCTACCGGCCTTTGGCTAAGTTGATCTTTGTGTATGAATATAAGGGTTGGTAATGTGAAGTAAGTATGATATTGAAAATTTGTGCATATGAAATTATCTGTTTAGCTACATGAATGCTATACTTTGGTTGTGTCTAAATTCTTTGCTCAAAACTTACTAAGCATTTAATGCTTACTCCGTTTCTTTGATTCTCTGTTTTATAGATTTTGGTTCTTCAGCTATCGGACTCGGGATTTTGAATTCGAAGTCGTCCACACTATCAAAGCTCCTTTTGGTATACTTTTGGTTGAACTTTGAAATGGCATGTATAGGACCACCCTTTTGTTGTTGGTCATGAACCCTTCGGTATTGTGTAAATTTGGATAGCCATGCGAAAATGGCTTAAATATACTTTGATCATAGCATTATAATCGTTTTGTATGTTGTCCGTCGAGAGGTATGGAAATGTTGGCAACGGTTAACCATGGAAATGGTTATTCATGATCACTTTTGATATATGTATGACAAACTCTAGTTGATCCATGAAGGATCATGAAATAGGTAAAGTTTACCTTAAAAATAGATGCTGGCAGCAGCAGTGATGTGGATGTGAAAAATCACTAAAAATAGTAGGAATGGAATTAAATAGTGAATAAATTATGTAATCTAACCTTGATGAATCTATTTTCATAAGAAAGTAACGAAATCTTAATATGAACAGTATATTATGAGATGTTAAAGTTTTCGTGAGACAGGGCCAGAACGGTTTCTGGATCCCTTGATCTGACTTTGGAAATTCATTATAAATTAACCAGAGACATTTAGAATTCATGCCATATATGTATAGATTCCTTTTTGAGTCTAGTTTCTATAGAAAGAAACGGCATCAGTATTGAATCCTTGTACAGGGAGATATCTAGGTCGTAATGCATAAAGGTCAGTGTAGTCGCACCCTGTAACAGGGGAGAATTTAACTAATAAACTGTACTAATTGGCCCAACAAAAAATTCTAGAAAAAAATCTGTAGGTGGAAATATGAGTCTAGTTTCAGGGAAAAATTACGAAACTGATTTTCGAGTTTTGGAACTCAATATATGATTTTTAAAGTGACAGTGACGCAGTTAGCCAACTGCCTGGAAATTTTTAAAATGGACTGTGAAAATGAGTGGTTTAAGCCGTTAACCCCTCGTGTCCGACTCCATCAACGGTCTCGGGTGCGGGGTGTTACAATTAAATTGGTATCAGAGCGACGGTTTAGTCGATTCTAGGACTACCGTAATACGTTGGGTCTAACTATACATGCCATTATGTGATTTATTTGATAGTGTGGTGATTTCTGACAATTGAAATGTGTTTATTTATAGTAATGGATCCCGATCCCGACCGAGCGGTAGCTGATGATCTTGAGAGAGTAGCGCCTGCTCCCGCACTAGGGACAGCGCCGGCGGACTCTCAACCTAATGCTAGTAATCCGAATGATGAAGCTAGACAAGCTTTCTATAGCGTGATGAATGATTGGTTCAACCAATACATTTGAACTAATACGGTTGTTCCACAACCTCCATTCCCGACAAACACAACCCCCGCACCTACCATACCTCCGGTATCTGACAAAATAAGGTCAAATAAGCCCCTAGTTGATAGAATTCGAAAACATGGGGCTACTGAATTTAAGGCTACGGATAGTGATGATGCCGAGCAAGCTGAATTTTGGTTGGACAACACTATTCGGGTACTCGATGAGCTATCTTGCACACCCGATGAGTGCCTAAAGTGTGCTATCTCCTTGCTACGTGATTCTGCCTACTATTGGTGGAATACGTTGACTTCTGTTGTGCCTAGAGAGCAAGTAACTTGGGAGATTTTCCAAATCGAGTTTCGGAAAAAGTATATCAGTCAGAGATTTATGGATCAAAAACGGAAGGAATTTCTTGAACTTAAACAAGGTTCCATGTCGGTTACCGACTATGAACGAAATTTTGTAAGGCTTAGCCGGTACGCACGAGAATGCATTTCCTCAGAAGCCGTAATGTGTAAACGTTTCGAGGATGGATTGAATGTTGATATAAAGCTGTATTTGGCATTTTGGAAATCCGAGAATTTGTGGCACTTGTCGAGCGAGCTTGCAAAGCCGAGGAGCTCAGTATGGAGAAAAGAAAAGCTAAGGCGGGAGCAAGGGAGTTTCGTAAGAGGTCTTCGGGGAAGCCCTTCCCACAGTCATCGAAGAAATTTAGAGATGGCTTAGGCCGGTCTAGAGACACTTCGGGCTTTTCTAGACGAGATTGCGATCGACCCCTTTCGAGTGCACGAGTCACTTCGGTCGCCAGTGTGGGAAATGATCGTCGAGATAGAACGGAGTTCCAGTATTGTGGCAAATGGCATTCTGGAAGTTGTAGATTCCATGACCGCTCCTGCTACAAGTGCGGGTCAGTTGACCACTTTATCAAAGATTGCCCGAGATTGTCTGAACAGAATGTAAATCAGAGTGGGAAACCGAGTGCTACCACTGCTCGAGGTAGACCATCTAGAAACACGGGAAATGCTAGTGGTGGTCAGAGAGGATTTAGAGATGCTGCGACCAGATCTGAGGCTCGTGCTCCTGCTAGGGCTTATGCTATACGCGCACGCGAGGATGCTTCCTCGCCAGATGTTATTACCGGTACTTTTACTCTCTTTGATACTAATGTGATTGCTTTGATTGACCCTGGTTCTACTCATTCGTATATATGCGAAACCTTAGCATCCAGTAAGACTTTACCTATTGAGTCTACTGAGTTCGTAATTCGGGTGTCAAATCCCTTGGGTCGTTACGTGCTTGTCGACAAAGTGTGTAAGAAATGCCCTCTAGTAATTCGAGATTCCTGTTTTCCGGTGGACTTGATGCTTTTGCCGTTTGATGAATTTGATGTTATTCTTGGTTTGGATTGGTTGACCGTGCATGATGCGGTAGTGAATTGCAAAAGCAAGACTATTGATTTGAGGTGCGCAAATAACGAGATAATCCGAGTTGAGTCTAAGGACTTAAAGGGGTTGCCAACTGTAATATCAGCAATGTTGGCCCAGAAATATGTAAGAAAAGGGTGCGAAGCATACCTCGCGTATGTACTTGATGACAAAGAATTAGAAAAGAAACCCGAATCTGTGCCGGTGGTTTGTGAATACCCGGATGTTTTTCCTGAAAAATTATCAGGTTTACCACCTGTTCGGGAGGTAGAGTTTGGTATTGAGCTTGTACCTGGAACTACGCCAATTTCGATAGCTCCGTATCGTATGGCACCAACCGAGTTAAAAGAATTGAAAGCTCAGTTGCAAGAGTTGACGGATAGAGGTTTCGCTCAACCAAGTTTCTCACCTTGGGGTGCACCAGTATTGTTTGTGAAAAAGAAAGACGGAACCATGAGGTTGTGCATTGACTATCGTCAGCTGAATAAAATGACGATAAAGAATAAATATCCGTTACCGCGTATTGATGATTTGTTTGATCAACTAAAGGGAGCCTCAGTGTTTTTAAAGATAGATTTGAGATCGGGTTATTACCAGTTGCGAATTCAAGATTCGGATATACCCAAAACTGCTTTCAGAACGAGATATGGCCACTACGAGTTCTTAGTGATGCCGTTTGGGCTCACTAATGCCCTTGCGGTATTTATGGATTTGATGAATCGGATCTTCAGACAGTATTTGGACCAGTTCGTAGTTGTGTTCATTGACGACATCTTGGTCTATTGAAGAGATGAGACCGAACATGCTGAGCACCTGAGATTAGTGTTGCAAATTTTACGGGATAAACAGTTATATGCTAAGTTCAGTAAGTGTGAGTTCTGGTTAAGAGAGGTTAGCTTCTTGGGCCATGTGGTATCTGCATCGGGTATTCGAGTTGACCCGAGCAAAATTTCAGCCATACTTAACTGGAAGCCTCCGAGAAATATTACTGAGGTTCGGAGCTTTTTGGGACTCGCCGGTTACTACCGACGGTTTGTAAAAGGTTTCTCGATGATAGCCACACCCATGACGAAGCTACTTCAAAAAGATATTAAGTTCGAATGGACGGAAAAATGTCAGAAAAGTTTTGATCAACTGAAAACTTATTTGACTGAAGCCCCAATTTTAGTACAGCCCGAATCAGGCAAAGAGTTTGTCATCTATAGTGACGTCTCCCTACTTGGGTTAGGTTGTGTGTTGATGCAAGAAGGTCGAGTTGTGACCTATGCGTCGAGACAATTAAAGCCACATGAGAAAAATTATCCGACCCATGATCTCGAATTAGCTGTCATCATATTCGCCTTGAAAATATGGCGACATTACTTATTTGGTGAGAAGTGCCATGTATTTTCGGATCACAAAAGTCTCAAATATTTGATGACTCAAAGAGACTTAAATCTGCGACAAAGACGTTGGCTTGAGTTGTTGAAAGATTATGAGCTTGTCATTGATTACCACCCGGGAAAGGCTAATGTGGTTGCGGACGCCTTAAGCCGGAAATCATTGTTTGCTTTACGAGCGATGAATGTACACTTGTCTGTTCTACCCGACAATGTGTTAGTAGCTAAATTAAAGGCCAAACCATTATTGATTCATCAAATTCGTGAAGCTCAGAAAGTCGACGATGAATTGGTTGCAAAACGGGCTGGATGTGTTCCGAATATGGAATCCGAATTTCAAATTGATGATGACGATTGTTTGAGGTTCAGAAGTCGGTTGTGTGTTCCAAGAAATTCAGAACTCATTTTGATGATTCTGAACGAAGCCCATTGTAGCCGAATGTCAATTCACCCGGGGAGTACGAAAATGTACAACGATCTGAGACGCCAGTTTTGGTGGCATGGTATGAAACGAGACATTTCCGATTTTGTTTCGAAGTGTTTAATATGTCAGCAAGTAAAGGCGGAACATCAAGTGCCTACGGGTTTACTCCAGCCAATCATGGTACCTGAATGGAAATGGGATCGAGTCACGATGGATTTCGTATCTGGGTTGCCAGTATCGGCAAGTAAGAAAGATGCGATTTGGGTTGTTGTGGATAGACTGACTAAGTCGGCTCACTTTATCCCCGTACGTACGGATTTTTCATTGGATAAACTAGCTGAATTGTATATTTCTCAGATTGTGAGATTACACGGGGTACCTATTTCTATCGTGTCGGATAGAGATCCGAGATTCACCTCGCGATTTTAGAAGAAATTGCAAGAAGCTTTGGGTACCAAGCTGTATTTTAGCACCGCTTTTCATCCACAACCGATGGTCAATCCGAGCGGATAATTCAGATACTTGAGGATATGTTGAGATGTTGCATCCTCGAGTTTAGTGGTTCATGGGAACGGTATTTACCTTTGATTGAATTCGCTTACAACAATAGTTTTCAATCAAGTATTAAGATGGCACCTTACGAGGCCTTGTACGGGCGTAAATGCTGTACACCATTGTTTTGGACCGAGCTCGGTGAAAGTAAAATTTTCGGAGTGGATTTGATTAAAGATGCTAAACAGAAAGTAAGAATAATTTGTGAAAGTCTGAAGGCAGCATCAGATCGTCAGAAGTCGTATGCGGATTTAAAACGAAGAGATATTGAGTATCAAGTGGGAGACAAAGTGTTTCTTAAGGTCTCGCCTTGGAAAAAGATACTCAGATTTGGCCGTAAGGGCAAATTGAGTCCGAGATTCATTGGGCCGTATGAGATCTCCGAACGAGTTGGCCCAGTTGCATATAGGTTGCTTTTACCCCCTGAACTCGAAAGAATCCACAACGTTTTTCATGTTTCGATGCTTCGACGTTACAGATCCGATCCTTCGCACGTAATAAACCCCTCCGAGGTCGAAATTCAAGCCGATATGAGTTATGAGGAAGAACCGGTTCGTATCCTAGCTCGTGAAGTGAAAGAGTTGTGAAACAAAAGGGTTCCGATAGTGAAAGTGTTATGGCTCAAACACGGGATCGAAGAAGCTACTTGGGAATCCGAGAACTCTATGAAAGAGCGATACCCAAACCTATTTACCGGTAAGATTTTCGGGGACGAAAATTTCTTAAGTGGGGGAGAGTTGTGACAGCCCTAAAGTGACCCTAGTCGGAAAGCGGTTTCGGGACCGCTAAACCGAGTCACCAAATTATTTGAATGTGATATTTATTGTCTAAAATATGTGATTATGAATGTGTGAAAGTTTTAGGCTTTGATTTAGTAAATTGCATGTGAATTTAGTCAAAAGGACTTATGGGTGACATTTTTGAAATGTAATAGGCTAATCTACAAGGACCTAATAGTGCATGTAATCAAAAGGGAGGACTTGCATGTCAATTTTCCCCCCCTAATATGTAGTGGCCAGCCATGAGCATGGGTGGACAAGATGTTATGGCTAAAAACATGTCATAAACATGTTGGGGTAATGCATTATGTAAGGATTAATAAATAAAGAGCATGGGCAATAAAATATTAGTGTTAGTAGGATGAGAAACAAAAAAAAAAAAGAAAGGATATGTGTGATTGTCCCCCCATTGCCGTGAGTTGAAGGAAAGAAAAAAAAGTGTTCATCCTTTGGTTCATCCTTGGCCGAAAATTTTAAGGAGGAAGGAAGAAGAAAGGTTGAAGAGGTTCGGCCATGCATGTAACTAGGCTAAGGTATGTTTGATGATGTTCCATGAGATGCATGCATGTTTTAGTTGTTAGCTTGAGTTCTACCTAGCCCATGGTCTAAATCTTGCTATGTGATGGAAATGACACTCGGCCATGGATGCATCATTCTTGCTTGGTGTTGATGTTGTGTTGGTGAGATATCAAGTTATTTTTGTGACCAAGTTGAAATTTGAATTTTTGGAATGAGTAAGGTTTTTGGCTATGGTAAATATAAGGGTGATGGATGTTGTGTCATGCTAAATCTAGATGAACAATGTTAGTGCTTATATCTCGATATTCATGAGTTTCTTTCTTGGTTTTACCTCAAACCCATGAAGTATTTTAATTGGTGTTGTTAGAGGTTTCGGTCATGGGATTATAAGCTTGTTAGTTTTGATGATGAAATTTATGCCTTGCAAGGGTAAATGGTGTCTTGATGCATTCGGCCATGGTAGAAAGTAGATGTGAAATGGTAGTAAGATAAAATGCAAAATGTTAGTATTTGATTACTAGTGTATAAATGCGTATTAGCCGAGTTTTGAATTTGAAACGAAACGGTATATAACCAATACAAGTAACCATACTTGTGGGAAGTATTAAGCATATAATTGGCCTCAACATATACATGCATACTCGGCCACATGAGAAGATTAGTGTTGCATGCATTCGGTTAGAGGCAAGCATATTGATGCCTTTATCTTGGTTAGGACAATCGGCTAAAAGGGAGTGTGGGTTAATATGTTGAGTTGATGCATGATTTCACATGTATGTGACTTTAATGTCTAATGTATAAATATGGGCTAAGTGCCTTGTGTTCCTCTTTTTGATGCTCAAATGATTAAATCAATTTATTTGTTTAATTAAGCTCAAGAGCAAAGGGGATCTAAATCCGATAAAGGGAAGGAAAAAGTGGTCGAATAGCCATCGAAATCGTTCGACAACATCCAAGGTAAGTTCTTGAGTAATAGAGCTTAAATTATGATTTGATTAGATCATGTTTTAAGCAAATCAAAATCATGCTCTTTGTGTGTGGCTATTGAGCCGAAATTGCAAGAGTGATAAGTGTCTTGTGTTTGAGTTTTGCTAATGAAAATGAAATACGAATGTGTCATGATTTATTGTTAAATGTGCATGGTTATTCGAATGATGTCCGGGCTAAGTCCCGAAGGCTTTGTGCTAAGTGACCATATCCGGACTAAGATCCGAAGGCATTTGTGCGAGTTACTAATTCCGGGCTAAGCCCGAAGGCATTGGTGCGAGTTACTAAATCTGGGTTAAGTCCCGAAGGCATTTGTGCGAGTTACTATAACCGGGCTATGTCCCAAAGGCATTTGAACGAGTAGCTATATCCGGTTAAATTCCGAAGGTACATGATTCGGGAATGAACGATCTTGCTGTAAAAATTTCAGTTAATACGCTTGTAACATCCCAACATTGAGGTAGGTTTCGTATGTGCTTTGAATTAGTTGAGCCCTTACAAATAAGTATTCGCTCAGTTGATAAATGAGCTACCGGCCTTTGGCTAAGTTGATCTTTGTGTATGAATATAAGGGTTGGTAATGTGAAGTAAGTATGATATTGAAAATTTGTGCATATGAAATTATCTGTTTAGCTACATGAATGCTATACTTTGTTTGTGTCTAAATTCTTTACTCAAAACTTACTAAGCATTTAATGCTTACTCCGTTTCTTTGATTCTCTGTTTTATAGATTTTGGTTCTTCAGCTATCGGACTCGGGATTTTGAAGTCGAAGTCGCCCACACTATCAAAGCTCCTTTTGGTATACTTTTGGTTGAACTTTGAAATGGCATGTATAGGACCACCCTTTTGTTGTTGGTCATGAACCCTTCGGTATTGTGTAAATTTGGATAGCCATGCGAAATGGCTTAAATATACTTTGATCATAGCATTATAATCGTTTGTATGTTGTCCGTCGAGAGGTATGGAAATGTTGGCAACGGTTCGCCATGGAAATGGTTATTCATGATCACTTTTGATATATGTATGACAAACTCTAGTTGATCCAGGAAGGATCATGAAATAGGTAAAGTTTACCTTAAAAATAGATGCTGGCAGCAGCAGTGATGTGGATGTGAAAAATCACTAAAAATAGTAGGAATGGAATTAAATAGTGAATAAATTATGTAATCGAACCTTAATGAATCTATTTTCATAGGAAAGTAACGAAACGTTAATATGAACAGTATATTATGAGATGTTAAAGTTTTCGTGAGACAGGGCCAGAACGGTTTCTGGATCCCTTGATCTGACTTTGTAAATTCATTATAAATTAACCAGAGATATTTAGAAGTCATGCCATATATTTATAGATTCCTTTTTGAGTCTAGTTTCTATAGAAACAAACGGCATCAGTATTGAAGCCCTGTACAGGGAGATATCCAGGTCGTAATGCATGAAGGTCAGTGTAGTCGCACCCTGTAACAGGGGAGACTTTAACTAATAAACTGTACTAATTGGCCCAACCAAAAATTCTAGAAAAAAATATGTAGATGGAAATATGAGTCTAGTTTTAGGAAAAAATTACGAAACTGATTTTACAGTTTTGGAACTCAGGATATGATTTTTAAAGTGACAGTGACGCAGTTAGCCAACTGCCTGGAAATTTTTAAAATGGACTGTGAAAATGAGTGGTTTATGCCATTAACCCCTCGTGTCCGACTCCGGAAGCGGTCTCTGGTGCGGGGTGTTACAGACAAAATGGATTAAGTGGAATTATGTAAGAATGAATTTTAGTGGTAAAACAGTGTTGGACAGCAGCAGTTGCATGACTTTGAAAATTCACTAAAAATTGTGGAAGTTGAATAAAAATGCAAATGATATATGAAAATAAAGCTTAATGAGTCTATTTTCACATGAAAGAAACAGGGGAAGTAAAATAATTCTATATTGTGTGATGTTTGAATTCTTGTGAAACAGAGTCTGAATGAATTCGAGATTCCCTGTTCTGAATTTATAAATTCACCATAAATTGTAAAAAAGTTATTAAGAGTCATACCTTACATGGATGGATTCCTTATTGAGTCTATTTTTAAGGGAAACAAACTGCATGGTTGTTGGAATTCTGTAGAGGGATAAATTTGGTTCGTAGTGCACAGAGGTCAGAGTAGTCATACTCTGAAACAAGGGAGACTTTAACTAATAAACTGTACTAATTGGCTAAACCAAAAATTCTGTAAATTTTTTGGAAGAAATATATATGAATCTAGTTTCAAGGAAAATTAACGAAACTAAATTTAGAGTTTTGTAGCTTCAGATATGAATGATTTAGTAACTGTAACTCGATAACACATCTTAACCTGAATATGTGTAATTGTACAATTATAGTGTTTTATCTTGAAAAGCATGGTAGTAATTGCTTATTATTTTCATATGAACTTACTAAGCGTAAAGCTTACCCATCCTTTCCATTTCTTTAGTATTGGCAGGTCGGCTCGGGGTTGGAGATCGTCGGAGGCAAAATCACACTATCAAACTATCATTTTGGGAAAATTAATTCAAATATTAGAAATATCAAGTGAGTGGCATGTATAGGAAGTTGGTTTGTGATATGTATTTTTATTATGATTTTGACCTTACGTATCAGTCTGCATGGAGTTATCGTATATGATCATGAGATGTGGTCCTTATCCATTATGGTTTATAAGTTTAATTAATCGTGCCATGTCCTACGTTTTGATGTGATGATATAGTTAGCTTTGTTTGTTATGCATGTGTTTGAAAAGTTTTGAATTAAATGAAATTTTATGGCCCCGTTTTCGTCTATGTGTATTGTTAAGTCTGGTAATGCCTCGTACTCTGTTCCGGCCTTGGATACGGGTAAGGGGTGTTACATAGAGCATAGGAATTGTGCGAGGCACGTGTTTACAAATTGGTCAGGGAGGAAGTTAGGGAAATCTTATGAGTGTGATTTCTGGCAGATTGCAAAGTGCACGACTGAGAGGGAGTGGGAGGATCTATGTTCAGCACTGGAGAAGAAAGATAAGGATGTTTACGATAATTTGATGAAAAAGTCTCCAAAGACGTGGACTAGGGCATTTTTGGGGACTACTTGTAAATCAGATATAGTTGATAACAATTTGTGTGAAGCATTCAATTCAAGTATTGTCGAAGCTAGGTTCAAAAGCATTATCAGAATGCTTGAGGATATTAGGACCAAGATGATGACTAGGATAGTACAAAAAAGGAAGTTATGTAATGGATGGAAGCAAAATTATGGTCCATTGGTGAAAGCTAAGTTTGATGCCAACAAGAAGGACTGTGTAGAGTGGCAACTGATATGGAATGGTGAAAATGGATGTGAGTTGAGGAAAGGAAGTTATCAGTATACAGTGGATCTAAGTCAAAGGATATGTAGTTGTAGAAGTTGGCAAATAAGTGGGATTCCGTGTTCCCATGCATGTGCTGCCATGTATCACCTAGGGCTTCAACCAGATGAATATCTACATGAATATTATCACATTGATACCTATAAGAAAGCTTACTCTTTTCCAATACAGCCCATAAATGGGCCACATGATTGGGAAAAAGCTGGTATTCAGCCTGTGCTACCTCCTATTGAAAGGAAGATGCCTGGGAGGCCCAAAAAGAATAAGAGGATGGCTAAAGATGAACCCAAAAAATTGAAGCCTGGTCATTTGAGTAGGAAAGGTCTACTCATGACATGTACTCAATGTGGCCAACATGGCCATAATAAGCCGTCTTGCATAAATTCGAAACAGGTACAGTGTTGTTCTTTAGTTATAAATATTGAGTACATTTTTTATTTTAAAATTTTTTTAATTTTGTTTAACCAATGATTATGTTTAATTTTTTGTAGCAAGATGCCCAACCACCTAAACAAAAAGGGAAATCTTCCATTAAAAGGTCAACTACCTTAGATAAATCTAAGGGAAATCTTCCATTTTTTGCAGTATGTTTCTTCCTTTTACTATTGATATGAGTTATTTTATACAATGTTAATATTAATATAAAATGCTCTTGTAGTCTAGTAGAACCACAAGGAGCATGACGACAGCTTCATGCCAAGATGGTACTGGACAAACTTCTTCAACACCCAAGTTGCGAAATAACAAGCGAAAGGCTCCTCTCGACCATCTGGGAACACAAGAATCAGTTGCAGGAAATACGAGTAAATCATCGTTGTTTTATTTTGAATGACTTATGTTGTTTGTCTTGTGATTCACTATAATAACTTGCTTTCGAACTTATGTTGTATATGTTTTCTATTTAACAGAACCATCTCGTGACAGCTCGTGATCTAAAAAGTACTGTGTAAGGTATTTTGCCTACAACATTTTGGCTTTGGAACAAAAGATGGTAGTTACATTTTGAGCCTACAACATTCTGGTTTTGGAATTTCCCATTGTTGAATGTTATTTTGTTGTATTGAAAACCAATATGTTGGTTTTCATTTTGGTTTATGTATAGCTCATTCACATTTTGGTTTTTGGCTGGTATAGCGTTGATGATGTATAGGGTGAATGTTGTATAGACTAATCATATGCTCACTACAGGAAAATAGGGCTTTAGCGACGTTTGAACAAAAAACGCCACAAATATTATAAATTAGCGGCGTTTGCAATAAAAACTCCACAAAAAACTGAGCAATAGCGGTGTTTTTGGTCCAAACGCCGCTAAAAACTGAACAATAGCGGTGCTTTTGGAAAAACGCCGCTATTGGTCGAGGTTTTAGCGGCGCTTTTGGAAAAACGCCGCTATAGATCGAGGTTTTAGCGGCGCTTTTGGAAAAACGCCGCAAAAAAATAATTTAGTTTATGGGTTATGGTTTAGTGTTTAGGGCTTAGAGTTTAGGATTTGGGGTTTGGGGTTTGGAATTTAGAGGTAAATATGGTAAACTACTTAACTTGTGTATTTTGGATTTTTTTTATAATATAAATCTAAATAAGATAAATATAAATTATTATTTTAAAAAATATATATATCAAAATGGGTTAAATCCCAAAAGTATACATGAACAATGGTTTAGTGTGCAATAGGTTAAATCCTAAAAGCATAAATTATGAACACAATTATTGATATAACATCATTTTATATTTATATATTGCATACATAAATATTTATATTTATTCAATATAAAAATATATTGATGTATTTATTTTTTAAAATGTGTATGATTAAATCAAAATTAAAGTTTCAATTATACATTTAAACCACAATTAGAATTTCACATCTACAATTACACATTAAATCGAAATTCATATATAATTCTGATATGTATCCTTATCAAAATTTAGGTGTATACATATAATTAAATATCTAATTATGGTTTAAGGGTTGGGGTTAAGGGTTTATGGTTTATGTTTTATGGTTTAGAGTTCAGGGGATAGGGGTTATGATATAATGTTTATTATTTTGGGGTTTAGAATTTATGATTCAAGATTTAAGGTTTAATGTCCATGGTTTAAGGGTTTAGGGTTTATGATATAATGTTTATTGTTTTTGGTTTAGAGTTTATGGTTTTGAGTTTGTGGTTTTTTGTTTTACAGTTAGGATCGTAGTACTGTTCATGGTTTTAGGGGTTAGGCTATTAAGGTTTAAGAGTTAGGATTTTTGATAAGATAACAAAAAATCAAATTATTTTTGGGTTTAGGTAAGTAATAAGATTTTTTTTAATTACTTTTATCCCTTGTAATATATATATTTAGGGTTTAGGATATAAGTTTATAGTTTGGGGTTTAGGTTTAGGATTTATTGTTGGAAAATTAAAGCAACATTTGGATTTTATTGAGAAAAATTTTAAAAGTAAAAATATAGAAAAACACATGTCAAAAATGGAAAAAAATAAAATACTATTAATTAAAATAATTTTAAAGTTATTTTTGGGTATATGACTAATTTTTAAATTTATATATTAATTAATTTCTTATATAATTATAAAAATGATAATATTTGTTTTAATATATTAAAATTATCAATATAGTTTAAATTATTTAAGAGATAATGATAAAGTTTATATATATTAAAACAAAATAATAGATTTTTAGCAGAGCAAAACGGCACCATTTTGTGTAAAGGGAAATGACTTTTTGCGGCGTTTTTAAAAAAAAACTCCACAAAATATAACCAATAGCGACGTTTTTTATAAAAACACCGCAAAAAATCTTACACAAAACGGCGCCGTTTTATTACCCAAAATGCCTTAAAACTTTTTCCCTAAATCGGTTCCCCCTTCCCCCCGAAATCCTAAAATCTCTTTTTTTTTCCCTCCTTTCTTTTTCCCAAAATCGGTTCCCTCCCCCCTCCCCAAAGAAATCCCAAAATTTCACCTGAAATTAGTAGAAGCAATGATCAAAGAAGCAATGGAGTTTATGTAACCTTCTCTACTTCACTTCTCGAATAGAAAAAGAAAAAACCCTAGCGGCTACACTTTTCCCTCACTTTCTAAACTTGAATCCGTTAATCATTTAAATCAATGGCTAAAGAAGTAGCAGTAGCATCGACGCCGCCTCAATCATCTGCGCCACCATTGGGATCTACCGTTATACCGTCACAAAAAGAAAGTAAGATTTTTTTCTTTTGGATTCTTTTTCCTGTTTCTCTTTCTCTCCTAATTGAAGAATATTTTGATATCCTTTCTCAAAGGTGCATTCGGTAGCCTGGAATTGCACCGACACCAAGCTTGCTTCCAGTTCCGTCGATCAAACCGCTCGAGTTTGGCATATTGAGCCTCACGGTCATGTAAGCTGTCACCCCTCTTTTTTTAATTTTCTTCGTTTTTCATTGTTTCTTTCTCTTTTGGGTATTTTGAATGTTGTTTTTTTTATTACAACACTAATAATGAATTGGGATTTGATTCGCGATGCGTCTTCGTGCACTCGTTCTCATGGGCATCCTTTTGTTTAGGCTTTTAGGATACTCAAAATAAATCTTCTTATTTTTGGATATAAAAAATCTTGTTTCTGAGGTTGCTATGATTGCATTAGTATATTGATGAGAAATTTTGATGGAAAATACTAAAGATATCAACGATTGGACTATGATTTTTTAATGGAAAAAGTAAGAAGATAAAATCTCAAAATTCATTCAAGTAAAGTAACTGCTTTTAGGATACACATACAGTAATACAAGCAGTTTTTAGATACCTTGATAGCTGGCGTCTTAGTCTTTTACATCCGTTTTTATTGTATCTTCTCCAAAAGCATGTTTCCTTTTGCACAATTTATCTGAAATTGATTTGGTTTGTGTCTTGAATGTTGGAAATTTAATAAATTCCCTGTTGTTAATAGTGATTTTCTCTAATGTCTGGTGCAGGAAAAGGCTAAAGATATCGAATTGAAAGGACACACTGATAGTGTGGATCAACTATGTTGGGACCCTAAACATGCTGATCTCATAGCAACTGCATCTGGTGATAAGATTGTTCGTCTATGGGATGCTCGAAGTAAGTAAATACTGTTTTATGTTATTGTTAGAAGATCGAAGAGGAACTACTATAGCTTGTACAGCCATGATTATTATGTTGAATACCATGATCGGGTAAGGTATTCAATTTTACAGGTTTTGTTATGTTAGAGCCTCCTAGTACTGGTTTTACCAATTTAAATTGCGATTGTTGCATTGCATCTTGGTGAGTCCCGTATATTTAAATTTGTTTATGATTGGTGGCTGTGATATATGTACCGCATGTTGGGTTTTTAATTTCTTATGTGATTCTCCACTATGTTTACTTAGTTGTTACATTCTTTGTTCAAGTCCTTTCAATAGTTCAATCTATGTTATGCATCAATTTGTGAACTGTATTTGTTTCATTAGTTCAGTATTGGAATTTGAGCATTACTTCTTTGCATTTTTTAAAGTTGATAAAGTCTTGAAAATGATTCAGACTAAATCCTTCTTTTATTTGTTTATAACTACTGATCATCTTGAGGTTAGCTTCAATCAAATCTGAGGTGTTCTCTTTACTGCACCAAGAAGAAACATAAGTTATTTTCCTTAGTTTGCAATGAAACATCCCCATAGCATGTTGCCTTTATTCCCACCACCTGCTGCTAATCATACACTTTATCATGTTGCATGATCAAACTTTGAGACCGTGCCATTATTTCCTTTTGCCATATAATTTTGTTAAAATAAATTACATTTCTGCGTGCTTGGACTCTTGAGGATGGAATTATTGCTTTCATTTTGTACCCACCTCAGCTCCAAGCCTAGCCCCAGACCTTATGTGTGCCTTTTACCAATATCCTAGTTTCTAATGTACTTTATTGCAATATTGCAGTGGATAGAAGGGAATAAGTCATAAACTATTAGATTATTCTAGTGAAATAAAACAAAAATAAAAATGCGATGCATAGGCTACTACATCTGCCTACTAGCACTAAGTTTTACAAATCTTGGCCAGAAAAAAAATTTCCAGTTTCTAAATTGTTTTGTGAAAATGAAAAAATTGCTTCATATTAAATAGTTTTAAATATTTATTATGTAAAATAAATAACAAAAATATTACAGTAAGATAGTATCTTGTTCAATTATTACATCTATTGTATTATCATCTTTAAATGTATACATTGAGTCAG
This sequence comes from Gossypium hirsutum, assembly GCF_007990345.1. Taxonomy (NCBI): domain Eukaryota; kingdom Viridiplantae; phylum Streptophyta; class Magnoliopsida; order Malvales; family Malvaceae; genus Gossypium; species Gossypium hirsutum. Next base: position 97,102,571 of record NC_053428.1, on the reverse strand, counting down.
CTTTAAATATATAAATTCTTGGGAAATTTTACACAAGTAATATATGCCAGTTTTTTTTTATCTTTGTCTGTTTCTGCTAAGTTGTATGGTATAATTCGTGTCGTGAACTTTGCAGGACAATCCAATAACTGGACCATGGATAGCTCAGGGAGTGCTGTTGGTAGGAAAGAAAGTGGAACAGTTCCACCATTAGATAAAACAGGAGGTGATGAAAGTTGTATCATTGTGAATGAAGCTGAACTTCATTGTCATCCTCATAGGCAAGGCAAACAAAAATTGAAAACTACGGTCTTTTAAAAAAATTGTCAATTTTGTTATGATCAGGATCAGCAAAGCAGAGAGCTGTCTCAAGATCACATATCTAAGCGAGCCAAGAAACTAAGAATGAAGGTATGGCTGGGGTGAAATGTTGGTACTTTTCTGGCTATGTCTGCATGTATTAGTCGGCTGTTGTAATTTTTTCAGTTAATTTTTGCGTTCAACTTAGTAAGAGAAACATAGGAAGAGGCAATAAGGGAAACATAGGAAGAGGCAGGTGTTGAAGTGGAAGTCATTTCCCCTTTTGTACAACTGGATATTCCCCTTATTGGACAAGTTAGAATAAGCATCCTTAATTTACTTCTGTATCTCATGTACATTTATGTAAGATGTTTATGTATCTAACATCGCTCTGTCTTTTTTGGAGCAGACATATGTAATCTTCTTGGCAAAGCTGAAGAAGCCCCAAGTTTCACCAGGACCAGACATATGTAATCTTCAGTGCTGTCTCTTTGAATTGGGCGACATTCCCTTTGATTCTTTGGCATTTTCTTCCATTTTTGTTACTTTGAATTTGGTATGAGCTTTTTGTTTTTCTTTCTTTCCATAAATGTAAATGTGCTTAAAATTTATCTAAAAATTCTCATCGACATAAATTTTCATAAATTGTATTATCTTTCTGTTGCTGGTAGATTGCCCATTTATTTAAACATAATATTTAAATTCTAAATTTAAATTCATCAATTTTTATATTTAGTTTTAAAGTTAAAATTTTAATAGAAAATTTAATTTAATTAATATTTTTTATTTATCCTTAAAAGTATATAGTTTAAAGTTTCAAAAATAAAATATAATATAGAAAATAAATATTATTTAATAAAAATGTATATTTTTAAAGGTTACATTCTTTAGCGGCATTTGTGAGAAAAGCGCCATTAAAGGTTTGTTCTGTAGCGGCGTTTGTAAAAAAAAGTGTCGCTAAAGGTTATGGTCTTTAGCGGCGTTTGCGGGAGAAGCGCCGCTAAAGGTCATGGTCTTTAGCGGCGTTTGTGAAAAAAGCGCCGCAAAATTTTGCGGCGTCGTCTATAGCGGCGTTTTTTGTAGCGCTTGTGAAAACACCGCTAATAGTTTTAGCGGCGCTTAAAGGCCAAAAAAAAAGCCGCTAAAAGTCTGTTCTCTTGTAGTGGCTTTTGTAAAGTACATTTATCCAAATCATATGCTTAAATGATCAAATTTATCCTTTTAGTCTTATGTTTATTTTCACTGCATTATTTATTAAGCTAAATTAAATTAGGCATAAACAACAAATATTGGTCATTACTTCCAAGCATAATGTTAAATTACATAAAAAACAACCAATATTTTTCAATCAACATTTGCAACTGCTAGTTGCATATGCCTCTTACCAGTACTGCCAAAAAAGAAACCTATGGTGATGCATACAATACATAACATAGAGCAAGAAAATAACATCTTATACATTGACTTCTCTTTCTTGATAACTTTAATTTTTTTGCTTCATGGTCAACATTTTCTTCCTTAATGCTACTTCTCCTTCAACACCACAAATTGATCTACCTCCTTCAACCTCAATGTCAACAGCACTACTGCCACCATTATGGTTACCATCAAATGCAACCAAATCCATAGCATTCTTTCTAAGTGCTAAATTATCCTTCAAAAGATTTCATTCACTATCAGGCAATTGACGCAGTAACTCAGTCGCACGGTCACACATTTTCCCATCGTACTACTTGAAGAAATCACAACCACCATCCTACAAACAAATCCCAATTCAGCCAAATTGAAATAATCCAAAATGAAAACAAAACAAATACTGAGATTTATAAAATCATCAAAATTGAGCTCAAGCTCAATTTGCAAATAAAAATTCTTTACTTACCCGAAAATCTGAACAACCATAAAACCTCCTCCCCGAATTTAAATCGCTCCATGAAGTGTCTCTTGGAGCTAACTTATTGCAGTGACATTTTACTGCTGGTCTATCGTATGCATACTCCTTCCACGATGAAGTAACAACATTTGCATATGACGATTTTTTCTTCGAACCATGCGTTACCCAACCTTTAGGCTGACTATTCGAACTATGTGAATCCATGATTTCAGACGACAAGGAAGAAAAATAAAAATTTTTGGAAAGATTAAGGATTTCACAATTTGGTTCTAAGGGATTTCACGATTTCATTCCTAATAGTTTTAGGGATTTAATGATTTGATTCGTAAAAATTTTAGGGATTTCAAAAAGATTTCGGAATGCTATCGATTTAGGTATTTGAAGATTTAGGGACTTGAAGATTGTTAGGGATTCAATGAAAGATTTCAGAGGTTAGGGATTTAAGGAATTTCACGATTTGGGGATTTTAGAATTTGGGAAAATAATTTTGGGGGTTTGGGGATTTAGGGTTTTTTTTGGTTTTATGATTATTAAATTTGTTTAATTTTTTGCCACGTCAGCTTATTTATTTTAATGTGAACCACATCATAGGTCAACAGCAACACCACGTAGACCAAATTTTTTGACCGACTGTTGACTAATGGTCAACTGACATTTACCGTTTCAACTGGGTTGATGTCTGAAAAATCCTTTATGTTAAGGGCTGGTTTCAAAAAAAAAGAAGGTTAGGGGCATATATCCAAAAGCCTCCAAAGGTTGAGGGCTTGTTTTACAATTATGCCAAATTTAAAGAATAAACTGTACTTATTGGTTAAACCAAAACTTCTTAAAATTTTATGGTAAGAAGATATGTGAGTCTTGTTTCAGGGAAAATTAGTAGATCTTAATTTGGAGTTTTGTATCTTAAGATAAAAATAATTTAGTGACTATGACATGGATGGATAGCTTTGAATATACATATAAGTTAATAGTGAAATTATTAATGTTACTCATAAGCATGATATATACATCAAGGATGTGGAATGGAAAGGAGGAGGAGGAGGAAACATAGATGAATATTTAGCTAGCATGGCTAATTTGCATATTTTAGGCTCAGGGACTAAATTGAATAAAAGGAAAACTTTATGGGCAATTTTGTAAAAATTTCAGAAGTGACCAAATTGTATCAAATGGATTATCTTATTATTTAAATTACAAAATTGAATGAAATTATTAATTTAAATCAAGATCGGGTGATAACATGTTTTAGGGATTAAATTGAAAAGTGTTGAAATTATTGAAAATTTTGTTATTTTATAGAATTCATGGGCTGTTATCAATATATATAAGAATAATTAGGCTCGAAACAAGGATTAAATTACAAGAACTTTATTTTTTTCTGAGCCTAAGGATGAAATTGTCATTAATCGAAAGTTTAGGGGTAAAATGGTAATTTTTCCTAGAGCATTAATTGAATGTATCAAAATATGAAATAAATAAAAATGATGATCAAATTTATTTATAAATATCCGGGCGGCTCAAATATGAGACTTGAACATGGAAAAGAAAAAATTTCGGATTAGTGAAATTATAAACACGAACAAGCAATGAAGTAAGTTTGTGCAGCTTGAATTGAATTATTGAATGTTTGAATTGTATATTTATGTGACATGAATGTGAATTGAATGTTTAATGTATGTTTTGGGCTTCGAGGGCCCAATTGAAGGACGTTATGATTATTTTCAAATATATGAATAATAAATGATCTGGAATTATCTGAAAATGTTCAGTAAATTCCGGTAATGCCTCGTACCCTATTCTGGCAACAGATACGGGTAAGAGGTGTTACAATGTGTGTCTTTGATCTCCATCTTTCCACCAAAGTACTGATAAGTGGGGAATCCATTTTAGTCCCCTCAAGCATGTGAGCCACGTATAAGAATCCTATATTTCGCAAGTGTCCATAAATGACAACTGATGCACTCTTGCTTAAATTGCGTATGTACATCTCCAAAATTCGGTTTTCAGCCTAAGTATATAAACATAAAAAATTAATAATGTTAACATCATTATAATTAACTAATTAAAATTAAATAATTTAATAATATTTTCTTACCATTTGTAATCGAATATCGGAGATGTGCTTGTCATTCAAACACATAAGGTGATTGGTCATTTTACAAGTTATAAGGAATAAAATAAAATCAAAAGAATAGGATTCAAAGAAAGATCTAAAATAAAATTATCGAGAGAATTGAGAATTGAGAATTGAGTTTGAATTGAAAAGAATGAAGTTTGGAGGGATTTATATAGGAAAAAATATGGCTATTGGGGCATTGTAGCCATTGGAATTGTGACCGTTGGGGGAAAGTTACCGTTAGCCTAAAAACATGTTTTCATTTCTATCTCCAAAATCAACATATATCGGTAAATTTAAAAAAAACAGCCTAAATCCTTAACTATTTTATAAAAACAACATATTTATTTAAATCGGGGAATAGTGACTCTCCTATCCACCCATCATCATTGAAAAAATAAAATAAAATCATAATAATTAGGGATATGCATTCGATCAAATCGAATCGAATGAAAAAAAATTTTGAGTTAATCAAGTTAACGAATCTTATTTCATCATCCTAACTCGATTTGAAATTTTTTCGAATCGAGTCGAGTGAGATGAAATTCAAATCAAATCGGATATATTTATTCGAGTTAAAATAAAAAAAATGATTTTGGGTCCTTGTAATCACTGTCACCTACCATAATCAAATTTGCCCACTGTAATCAAATTTGTTATTAACTTTCATCCCCTCATAATTTATTTATTAATCTTTTATAGGGTTAGCTTCTTTACTTGCTTAGTTGCTTTAATTATCTTTTGTTTCTTGTCACTATGTTTTTTGAAATTAAAAAAATATATTAAATGTAAAAAATGTGATTTTTTTAAGAAAAATTATCTTAAAGTTAAAATGTGAAATTGATACCAACATAAAATCTTAGCACGAATATTTTATGACATCAACTTAAAATTTTAACACGAATACTTTATGACATCATCAATAATTCAGTTTTAACAAAAACTTATAAAGATTCAATATGATTAAACAATTCAATAATATAAATAGTACAAAATATAAAATTTAATTTAATGATATAAATAGTAGATATAAATAAAATTATTACTATTTAGATTCAGAGATTTTTTTGAATGATTTTAATTTATGATTTGGGAATAAAGAGTGAGAAGTAAAAGTTTAGAAGTAAAATAAAAAGTTTTGGAGGCTGAGGGAGTAAAATTTTAAGGGGGGAATATTCAAAAAAGGGGGGAGGGGAATGAGTTTGGGGTAGAAGTGGGGGATGGAGGGGAATAAAAGTTTTGGGGGGAAGTGGGAGGAAGTAAAAGTTTTGGGGAAAAATAAAAAAGTTTGAGAGTTTGGGGTAAAAATGTAAAATATTATAGTTTATTTTTCGGTTTATTCGAATTATTTGAGTTATTCGAATTCGAAAATCAAACTTAATTCAAACTCGAAATTTGAAAAAAAAATTGAGTTGACTTGAATAACTCGATTAATTTGAATAACTCGATTCGTTTAACTCAAAATTTAATTTTTATTTTATTTTATGGAGTCGAATCGAATTTTGCTCACCCATAATAATAATGATCTTCTTATGCGCCAAAGAGGAGGAGCTTTGTTGTAAGCTATAAAAAATTTTAGTGAAATGTTTTGTCAAATCAATCAATTATAAGTTATTTTATGTGTGAGGATTAATAGAGATTTTGTTATATAAATATATTTATATGTTATAGATTTTATTATTTATATAAAATGTTGTTATATAAATAGATATGTTAAAAAATCATAAATAATTATTAAAAATCATAATAACTATTTAAAAAATTTAAAAAATTATTTTTTGGCGTTATAAATTTTGCAATTTTATAAGAATTTTTACAAAGTTGGGTTTCTAATAAGATTTTGAGTATTTGGTTAGAAAATTATGTTTTCATTAAGAATTTGAGTAAATAGTTGATGGTTTGAGTAGATGTTATAGAATATTGTTATTTAAAGAGATATATTGTTTTTTAGGATATATTTGGTTATGTATTACAATAAACTGCACTTTCCATTAACATGTCATAGTCCTTGGCTTGGTGCTTAGATTTTAGTATTCTCATCCTTGTGACCTTGGTTTGATTCCCTTTCTAACCATGTTTTGTTTTTTATTTTTTTCATGCTCTCAACATCAGTTAACGTCCGGGTCCAACATGCCGCATTGCCAATTCAAAATCTCTTTATATAATACATAACAAAACATCTCTCTCGATAACAATATCTCTCTCTAAATAACAATATTCTATAAGAACTACCAAAACCATCAACTATTTACTCAAATTCCTAATGAAAAACACAATTTTCTAAGCAAATACTCAAAATCCTATTGGAAACTCAAGTTTGTAAAAAAATCTTAAAATATTACAAAAAAATTGATAACTAAAAATTGTAAAATTTATAATGCCAAAAAAATTATAAATTTTATGATTTTTACAATTTTTAATTAATATATATATTTTTACAATTTTTCACAAATTTTTAAGAATTTTTACAAAGTTAGGTTTTCAATAGGACTTTGAGTATTTGGTTAGAGAATTGTGCTTTTCATTAGGAATTTGAGTAAATAGTTGATGTTTTGGTAGTTGTTATAAGTTTATTGGAATAACTGGTTAAAAGTTTTTTTTTATTTTTTTTATGAAAGCTCATGGGAAGCTCATATTAAGAAGCTCACTCAAGAATTTCCGCACTATCATCATCCTGTACAAAAAGATCTTTTTTCTTTTACAATTTTATCGCAACCTTTTTTTAAATAAAAACACAATTCTTTCTTTAGATATTTTATTATTCTTTAGAGTTAAAACAAAGTTCCCATTCTTTAAAAAGATATAAACTTGATGGAAAAATTCTTTTAAATCAAGCTAATGATCCCACATGTAAAATCTATTAAATCTAAATACGATGCAAATCAAATCTCTAAAATTACAATACAATTATTTTAGGATGCTTAGAATAATATGATTTTCATAAGTTTAAGAAATACCTAATGCAGAGTTGGGAGTTCGTCATTAACCTTGACAAAGAAGAACATGAAGAAGAACACTCGATAAATTAATTTCTCTCTCTTGACCTCTTCCTTTAATTACACAAATCCTAAGTGATGACGATTACAATTTTCATGTGTATTTGCTTGTGTAATCCTAATAGGTAGAATGATCAACTTTTAATTTGGTACGTCTATCAAATAACCAAATTAATAAATAGTTTAACTTATAGTCAAAGTGATTCAATACTTAATTGGGTCTACATAATTTTTAGGTTTTTAGGGCATTTTAAGACCTATAAATACCAAATATAAAAAGAGGATAGAGAGCCGTCAAAGATTATTGAAGAAAACAACTTAGAAAATACCATTGAAGCTGACTCGGAAGCATTTCCATCAAGATTGAAGATCTTCTTTTGATTTCTTTGAAGTTTATTATAAGTTTCTTTATTTCTTGTGGTTATACTATCTTTTAGACGTTTTTATTCTTGATTATGAACTAAATTTCTAAATACCTAGGGGAGATAAACCCTATAATGAATTATGTCTTTTGATTTCTATTTTATGCAATAAATACTTGAATCTTGTTCTCAGCTATGTGTGCTTAATTCTTGATTTAATATTTCCATATTATTAATTCATGTTTGATGTGCTTAATTCAAAGGATGAATAGACCCTGTTTAAGAGTAGATCTAGCATAATTGAATGGAGTTGCATGCAATCCTAGAAATAGGACGACATAAATCTACTGGATTAAAGTCAAATCTAATAGGAGAATTCATAGATTGAGTTAATGCGATAGTAGGAGTTTTAATTAGAAAGAAATTTCAGTTAATCAAACTAGAGTCAGTTGCTTTTAGTCTTGAAGAGAGATATTAGCATAATTTAGGGATTTCTACGAATCAAGATATTAAGTGAATAAATTGTTTAATTCAAATTGATAATGACAGATGCAGTCTAGGTTAATTCTTTCCTGGGTATTGTTTCGTTTATTGGTTATTATTCGATTATTTTCCTAATTTGTTCTTTGTTGATAGTTAATTAATTTAGTTAATTTTAGTTTTAATCATTCACTCCAATTTATTAGTTAAATAATAAAAACACGGTAATTATTAGTACTTTTAGTCTTCGTAGGAACAACATCTATGCTCACCATTGCTATACTATTAATTGATAGGTGCACTTGTCTTTGTCAAAATTTTAGTTGATTTTGTGGGCATCATTTGGTAGTTGCTAGAAGTTTATTGGAATAACTGGTTTTTGTTTTTTTTATGAAAGTTTACAAGAAGCTCATATTAAGAAGCTTACCCAAGAATTTTCGCACTATAATCATCATGTACAAAATGATTTTTTTTCTTTTATAGTTTAATTGCAACTTGTTTTATCTAAAGAAAAACGCATTTCTTTCTTTAGATATTTGATTGTTCTTTAGAGTTAAAACAAAGTTCCAATTCTTTAAAAAGATATAAACTTAATGGAAAATCATATATTCTTTAAATCAGGCTCATAATCTCACATGTAAAATCTATTAGATCTAAATATTATGCAAATCAAATATCTAAAATTGCATATACAATTATTTTAGGATGCTTAGAATAATATGATTTTCACAAGTTTAAGAAATACTTGATGCGGAGTTGGAGTTTGTCATTAACCTTGACAAAGAAGAACATGAACAAGAACACTTGATAAATTAATTTCTCACTCTTGACCTCTTCCTTTGATTATATAAACCCTAAGTGATGACGATTACACTTTTCTTATGTGTTTGCTTGTGTAACACTAATAGGTAGAATAGATATAAAATGTTATATAAATAGATATGTTAAAAAAATAAAAAAATATTAAAAATCATAATAATTATTTATAAAATTTATAAAATTATTTTTTGGCATTATAAATTTTACAATTTTGTAAGAATATTTACAAAGCCGGGTTTCTAATAAGATTTTGAGTATTTGGTTAGAAATTTGTGTTTTCATTAGGAATTTGAGTAAATAGTTGATGGTTTGAGATAGAATATTGTTATTTAGAGAGAGATTTTGTTATTTAGGAGATATGTTGGAACATTTTCAAATATTTATAGTATTCCAATAAAGACGGAGATGCTCATCATGTTTCGCTTCAGTTTCAGAATATACCAGGATATCGTCAATAAAGACGACTACGAACTGATCTAAAAATGGTTGGAACACACGATTCATCAGATCCATAAATGCTGCAGGAGCATTCGTCAGTCCAAATGGCATAACCAGAAACTCGTAATGACCATACCGAGTCCTGAATGTCGTCTTATGGATATCTGCCTCCTTGACTCTTAACTGATGATATCCAGATTGAAGGTCGATCTTGGAAAATACAGAAGCTCCTCTAAGCTGGTCGAACAGATCGTCAATCCTTGGCAGTGGATACTTATTCTTAATCGTCAGTTTGTTCAACTGGCAATAATCAATGCACATCCACATCATACCATCCTTCTTTTTCACGAATAGCACCGGTGCTCCCCATGGAGACACGCTTGGCCTAATGAAGCCCCTATCCAAAAACTCTTGAATTTGAGCCTTTAACTCTACTAACTCCTTCGGTGCCATCCTATACGATGCGATGGACACAGGCGCTGTTCCAGGCAACAAATCTATTCCAAACTCAACTTCTCGGTTCGGAGGCAATCTTGGAAGCTCCTCCAGAAAAACATCTTGGAACTCCTTTACGGTCCTAACCTTATCCACTGTCAATCCCTCCTCTTCTGATTGACTTACAAATGCCAAATAGGCCTCACAACCTTTCCGAATCCACTTTTCGGCTCTTAAAGCCGACACCACATTGGACAAATAATCCCTTCGCTCACCTATCACCATAACCTCCTCATCCTTTGTAGTCCTTAACACCATTCGTTTAGCAGCACAATCCAAGGTCGCCTTATGCTTAACAAGCCAGTCCATTCCCAAAATAAGATCAAACTCTCCGAACGGTAACTCCATCAGATCTCCAGGGAAAATCCTACCTTGAGTTTCTAAGGGTACATCCCTATACAGTTTGTCTACCCTAACCGAGTGACCCAAAGGACTTAGTATAGATACCCCACTCACAATCTCCTTAGAGTAGTCCAAGTTGTCCATAATCCGTTCTGTGGCCTCCAACCAATATTCCGCCACATTCGGGGCTATACCAGACACGCCCTTAAAGATCTCTGCTCCGTTAGCCCGAAGTCTTTCAGAAATAGTTCCCGAACTCCATTGCCCGTACTTGCCCCGGCAACCATTTCCAGAACACGAAGCATTGCCTGTGACAGGGTATCATCCTCGGCACCGCGGTCATGAGACTCTACCTCTGTTGCCAGTGGTACCGGTGCATCCACCGCCGGCATATGTCTCGAAGACGAAGATCCCGCTCGAGCACTTCCTCGGCTCCGTCCACTTCCTCTTGTACTCATATCGTATTATCTTGATTACGAATTTTTATGCATCAATTAATATTTCAGTGTTTATTAAGATGTTTTATGAATCAAACAGTAGTTCAGAGTTTGTTTTCGCAGAATCGAAGTCTAGCTACAGTTTCAGTCTCTTATCAGATTTTCCTATGGTTTCAGTATCATCCTATCTAGAGTATCCTAGCAGGATTTCAGTACAGACAGATAAGTCAGAAAAATATTCAAAAGAGTTCAGAGCAATACTTACAGACTTGAGCCGGAGATTCGGAATGCCACCTTCTAAAGATCTAAATTTTAAAAATCGAGTTTTTCGCATTCTTTATAAAATTTTTTCTTTCAAAAATCTTTGTTTTTGTAAACCCATTCCACAGCCGAGTTGTTGCAACCTAGGCTCTGATACTACTAAATGTAACACCTCTTACCCGGCCCAGACGTTATGGCCGGATCCGACATGCCACATCGAAGCATTCAAAACATTTCCGACCCAGAAAGAAAACTTACTGAGTGTTTTAAAAGATGATTTCATTATAGGTTAAAGTGAATGGAAGCTGTGCACCAGGTAGGAAACCGGAAAAGAGGAGGTGAGTCCATCGGACTGCTTAAGTACCAAACTCCCTTCGGATCCAATCCTAGACATGCAAACCGCCATTGCCATACCTTAATGTCATGTATATTTCTAGGAAACCGATTTGATTAAGTCCTTTTTAGGAAAAATGATTAATTTTGAAAAATATCTTCATTGCGGAAGCTTTGCCTGTTTTCGTGTTATTTTGAAATCAATTACTGTTTTTGAAAATGCGCCCTAAAGCTATCCAATTTCAACAGTTAAATATAAATATTACCTATCTTAATAAAACATATAAAAACCATCAAAAATAAATAAGCGGCCTTATTACATTTAAAAGTCTAAAACCTCAAACGTAATTAAAAGGATGTCCAGTTCACCAGAAGAAAATCAAACTTTCAGAACGAGTGGCCACTTCGAATTCCCTCACAGCTCCAAGCCCACTATGGTTGGGGATTACCTGTGTGGATGAAAATAAAAGGGGTAAGTTTGGGGAAACTCAGTGTGTAAGGAAAACCCATTCAAAGCCCAAGTAAGCTCAAGCCTATTGGGCCTAAGCCCATTCAGGTAACAGTGGTACTGGACCAGAGCCCTTTTCAGATTATAATAAATTGGGCCTTAGCCCCTTATTCAGATAACAGTATGGCCCATAGGCCCATTTCAAAATACATGCAACATCAATAACATATGCAAGCCCATTTGGGGAGACTACTTAACCCACCAACCACTACACTCCACCCGTACCAGCCCTACACTCCATGTGGGGAATAGTTCAACCCACCCAGCCCAACACTCCACAGTTGCAACCTTGCTCTCAGTTAACAGTAAATTGAGGCAAAGCCTCCAGTACGTGGACAAGCCACTTTCAGTACTTCCTCCGTCAATATCCCAATCCCATGCATCAGATAATAACAACATGGCATGCAGTAAATAACAACAGTCAAACATGCATTTAGGTTAATTTAACCCTAGGGGTATTTCGGTAATTTATCTACTAGGGGTAAAACTGTAAATTTCCCACTTTTAAAGGTATTTCAGTAATTTATCTGTTTTAGGGTTTTTCATGCATATTCCTCCTTTTCACGTACTAACAGAATCACGTATCGAGGGTTCTTACCGAATTGGGCCCGTTGGCCCATCATTCCAATTTTGGCCCATTAAGCCCAAAAATATCGAGGGCACAGAAATCATGCATTTTGCAGTCCAAATTTTGCAGCTTACCAAAAACATTAATCGATTTACCTCACGAGCATTCGCACACTCGTAAATCTACAAAATACCGATTTTTGGCATTTCGGCTTTTTGACTTTTGCCTATCCAGACTAAGAAAGAGGGTGTTAGTTACACACCTATTTGCGACGATATGCTGACGAGATCCACACACGAACTGCCTACAATTGGATTACTAACACATTAATCTAACTATTCAAATACGAACTACGTATTAACCCCTTACAATATTCGGTCAACCACACCTACAGATCATAATAAGCTTATAAGAAATCAATAAGCAACTCATTAACAAATTTTTGTCAATGTTTACCACATAATCATAATTTCACTGCAAGCTGTCTTCCTGAGCAACAGTCACTAAATCATTTATAACTGGAGCTACGAAACTCCAAATCAAGTGCTGTTAATTTTCCCTGAAAATAGACTCATATATCTTATATCCATAAAATTTTCAGAATTTTTGGTCTGGCCAATTAATACCAGATTTTTCTCAAAGTTTCGAATGTTTCACTGTTTGACTAATCTGTCCACTCTTCATTACTAATCAAATTTCTCATTGTACAGAATTCAAAATATGTTCTCGTTTATTTCATTTGAAACTAGACTCAATAATATTTAATTACATAATTTATTAAGCTTCTAATTCATCTCCCACAATTTATGGTGATTTTCCAAAATCACGTTACTGCTGTTGTCCCAAGCAGATTTATTACCAAATCACTCTTTCACACATACCTTGCATGCATGTTATTTAAACATGTATACCACCAATCAATAATCACATATCTATGATTTTACTTAAGTATAATCTCCATTTCATCATTTTAAAGCACAACATGTTAGCCGATTTTTCCCTTTACCATCTAAGGCACATGCATGTTCATTTATTTGGCTCAACTTCACCTATCTTCCATTTTTCATCAAAAGAACATGAAACAACAACCATTTCCTTCATTTTAATTCATGACCAAATGCTCACAACACAACCAAAAACCAAAATATGCTTCAAGAGTTACGGTAGAATCAAGAAGAACTCATGAACATCAAGATAGAAGCAAACTACCATGAACTTACCTTCCATTTTCTTCCCCAAGTGACCAAACGTTCAAGAGCTTTCTCCTCTCCTTTCTCTTCTCTAACTTTCGGCTATGATGAACAAAGATGGACAAAAATTTGTTCTTTTCACCCCTTTTTCTTTTAATAAAATTTCATATTTCATCCATTTAATTCTTTAATACAAAAGACATGAAATGTCCATCATGGAACATTTACCTAAACCATTATCATGGAACATTTACCTAACCCATTATCATGGAATATTTACCTAATCCATTATCATGGAATATTTACCTAACCCATTATCAATTTGTACCATGAATTATGGATATCAAGTGCTCATATTGTCTACAACAACATGATGGCTGGCCACTTCATGTAAAATGGGAGGTTTGTCATGCAAATCCTCCTATTTTGCACTCCTATTTATTTGGCCACTTCAATTTAGCCTATAGCATTTTCAAACATTTTCACATAGGTTCTATTTCATAATTTCACCCCCTTTTTCTTATGGAACAAAAATTAACCAAAATTGTCGGGTTCTATCTTAAGCTTGGGCCTTCTAAAGGCCCACTAACATAATTAAACCTATGCCAACATTCATAGAATTCCTGAAAATTGGGGCGTTACAATTTTGGTTTATTAAAACAACGTTTTTGGTCTATGAAAAACTAGAAGATGGATTCGGGAGTCGGTTACGTGCGAAGAAGGATTAGCATCCTCGCAACGCCATAAATTGGTACCGTATTGATCGATTAACGTCCTAATGTTGAAAATTTGAAAAGATTTTAAAAAACAATCTTTAAAAACGTTTGGATAACTTGAATTGGATATTGAGATTCTCTCGCTTAGAACGAATAAAATATTACGTCCAGCACGATTGGATACAATATTTTAAACCCTCGACACAAGATCATCTCAGGATTTCCAAAACACATGCACTTAAAACTTTTAAAAAGGATATTTGGCTATTCGGCCCAAACGGTAAATCGAAACCCAGCACGATTGGGCACGATTTATCGAATTTCCAAATACGAAACATTGCCTCATTTTAATTTGAGAAAACATGGATGAAATTTCAAAAGGATATTTTGTATTTTAGTCGAATGGAAAATCGAAGCCCAGCACGATTGGGCACGACCTCCCAAACCCCCCAAACACAAAATATTGCCTCGTTTTAATTTTTTAAAAAAACATGGATGAAATTTCAAAAGGATATTCCGCATTTTAGTTGAACGAAAAATCGAAACCCAGCACGATAGGGTACGATTCCTCGAACTCCCAAACACGAAATATTTCCTTATGTTGAGAGGGTTCTTTGAAACGCGGGTGATTATAAAAGTGATCTAAAGTATATAAAATAATTTTTTTTAAAAAGATTATTTTCCATTCAAGATAAAATAATATATAAAACTCTTTAAAAATAATATATAAACAATTCAAAATATATAATGTGTAAAAAAAGTTTGAAATACATAATATATGAAAATATTAAAGTAAATAATGTGTAAAAATTTAAAATGAGCGTTGTATAAAAAGTTAAAATAGATAATAACAAAAAATGTAAAATAAATAAACAAATAAATAGAATGTTAATAACAAGAGTAAAAAACATATATAAGAAAAATAATAATGAAAATAATATTAGTATATAAATAGAAATAAAAATATAATAAATAGAAATATAAATAGATAAATAAAATTAGATAAATAATAATAGTATTAGAATAAAAAAATAAATATAAATAGAAACATAAAAATAATAGCGATAATATATTAAATTAGCTAATTTGATAATAAAATAGCGAAAATAAAAAATGATTAAATCGAACCTTAAAGTAAAATTCTGGGGCAAATCAAAGATAAATAAAAGGAAATGGACCAATTTAAACGTGCGAATAACAAGGAGGGACCAAAAGGGAAATAATCCCCACCCTCCAAAACACACAGCTTCAAGGAAGACCAAAATGTAGTCAAAATAAATTTTAGGGCCAAAATTAAGAATAATGAAAACTTAATTGCAAAACAAATAAAAAACAGAAGGGCTAAAAGCAATTGGACGAATTTAGAAAAAAAACAAAGAAATTGAAATGAAATGGACAAAATTCCCAGTAATAGAAAGAGAAAAGAAAATAATTCAATTCCAATGAAAATAGGAAAAGAGAGAATAATCCAATTCCAAATTGAAGTAGGAATACCAAAAGTAATCGATTCAAAAATCATTCCCCCCTTTCAAATAACAAAATACCCCTATTTATATACATGGGGTTTACTAAAAATAGCCTAACTTATTTAATAATAAAATAAAATAAAATAAAAATAATATCTTTCTATTTTTAGCCTTTTACCAAGTCAACAAAATTTGATAACCCATTGGCTTTCTCCATCTTTTTGATGTGGCCACAATTTAATGATTGTCTTTCAATTTGGCCCTTTTTGGCTTGTTTTCGACTGATTGCATCTTTTGGCTTCGGTTATTATTTTTTCGAGACCAGGCCAAAATTGGCCTATTATAGTCGTTCTATTATGGAACAATTTCGTGATATTGAAAAGATGCTGAATCAATTTAAACAATATGATATGAAAATGGAAAAGGTGTCATAATTTGCTTATACGTAGATGACATGCTCATTTTTGGCATGAATTTGGAACAATTAGAAAATACAAAAAAATCTTGTCAAAAAACTTTGCTATGAAGGATATGGGTGTAGCAAATGTTATTCTTGGGATTAAAATAACTCGAGATGAAAGCACTATAGCTTTATCACAATCACATTACATTGAAAAGATGCTTAAAAAGTTTGATCTTTTCAACTGTATACCAACATCTACACCTATGGATCCTCAAATAAAATTAGTATCTAATGCTAGTAGGAAAATTGATCAATTGAAATATGCAAGTCTAATTGGTTGTCTTATGTACATAATGACTTGTACAAGACCGGATATTGCATACGCTGTTGGGAAATTGAGTAGGTACACAAGTAATCCAAGTAGTTTGCATTGGCAAACTTTGAATTGAGTACTTAGATACTTAAAGAAAATTATTAACTATGGATTGTGTTATAATGGATATCCTCTAGTTTTAGAAGGGTATTCAGATGCTAGTTGGACTACAAATTTGGAAGATCATGCATCTATTAGTGGATGGATCTTCATTCTTGGTAGAGGAGTCATTTCTTGGGGTTCCAATAAACAAACATGTATTAATAATTCCACCATGGCAACAGAATTTATTGCATTAGCCGCTGCATTTAAAGAAGCAGAATAGTTAAGAAATTTGCTTTATGATGTACCTTTATGGCCTAAGCCAATTTCACCTATTTCTATCCGTTGTGATAGTGAGGCTACTCTAGTAAAGGCATATAGCCAAGTATATAATGGAAAGTCTAGATACATTGGATTAAGACATAGCTATATCCAACAATTAATCTATGACAAAGTGATCACTATTAATTATGTGAAGTTAAGTGAAAATTTGGCGGATCCTTTGACAAAAAGTCTTGCTAGAGATGTAGTAAAAAGGACCTCAAAGGGATGGGACTCAAGCCCATTAATTAGAGTTACCCATGATGGAAACTTGACTCAACGCTTGGTATAACGTCAAATCTTGAGTTTAATAAGACAAAGTATACATCATTAGTATGTGACTGTTAGTATGTGACTGTTAGCACTGTAAATAAATCTATCCTAAAACTAAAGTGCTAGGTACTCATAATGATAAGGGAAGGATGAGTAATGTACTCCTAATGGACCCATAACATAAATATGTTAGAGTATTATAATTATGGGAACACTCTTGATGGGATCTACCTATGTGAGTGGAAGTGTGGTCGCTTTTAGGAGCTTAAGAGCTAGGCTTTGACAACACTTATGAAAAGAGGACACAGACACATGGCCATAATAGTGTCCCTAGATACTATGCATTGACCGATGTTGATAATAAGTGTCCTAAACTTGTGTACCTACACAACTTTTTACATAATAGTGTCCCACATGTAAAATTCATTGATCTAAATATCATGCAAATCTAATCTCTAAAATTGCATAAACAATTATTTTAGGATGCTTATAATAATATGATTTTTACAAGTTTGAGAAATACCTGATGTGGAGTTGGAGTTCGTCATTAACCTTGACAAAGAACATAAAGAAGAACACTCGACAAATTAATTTCTCTCTCTTGACCTCTTTATTTAATTACAGAAGCCGTAAGTGACGACGATTACAATTTTCATGTGTATTTGCTTGTGTAACCCTAATAAGTTTAATGGTCAACTTTCAATTTAGTACGTTTATCAAATAACCAAATGAATAAATAGTTTAACTTCTAGTCAAAGCGATTCAATACTTAATTAGGTCCACATAATTGAGTTAAATTCTTACAAATTAGGCTAAAAATAGTTTATTAGATAAAATTTTATCAATTACTTAAAAAGTTCAGTAAATCGTTTCAAACGATATTTTTTATCGGTTCAATTAATTTTGATTCTCAATTTAAAAATAATTTTAAGTTATTTACTTAAAAAGTGATTTAATACTCTTTTCGAACCATTAGACCAACCAATTTTGGGTTCAATTAATCCGCTTATTCAATATGATGTTATTCCAATAATAATGCAAAAATCCGGATCCATATTATAATTCATTACTATTATCTCTAAGAAAACCTCTAAAAAACATAGTAATGATCAAAATAAAAGGAATATGAAGTTACTGAACTGCCCCTTAGGATAAAAAATACTTATACTCTCAGTGCAAGTAGTCAGCAGCCGGCGATTCCAAGAAAAGGACAATGAACCAAAAATTTGGAGCTGCAAAACAGCCGACGGGGACTCCATCTCTCGTCTGGTCGTGCGTTGTCGTCATCGCTTCACTCCTTGCCGGCGCCTCCGTCGTCCACAATATCTACAAGCCTGATCTCGTAATCACTTCACTATTGCTTGAAACAACTTTATTAAATTCTTGAAACTTGAAATGGCTGATATCAGTGGCTCATTATAATATGTCAATTACAGCATTCTCGTAATCTCTTATTTATTGCTATTCACTCTACTTTCTCACTTCTATTGGATTAGAATTCTTCTAGATATTTGGACACTCTTAAAGTGTTCGACGAAATGTCCCAAATAACTTTATTGAATTCGTGAAACTTGAAATGGCTAATAAGTGACTCATCATAATATGTCAAGTACATTATGTAATATCGAATGAAATTCCAAAGCGACACTAAATTCTTTTTCGAAAACTGGCATTGATTTTTATGTGCATTTGGTTATGCAGACTCTACCACCAGTTGAAGATGCGGATGAGGCTACGAAGAAACAAGCTGCTAATGCTAAAGAATGAGTAGTTGGTTTTCGCTGTTGTTTCCAAGGGTTGATTTTTTTTTCTCTATTGCTTTCTGTCCTTTCCATTTATAGTACTTTCCTGCTTCCTTTGGCTTTCAGTGGTTCTAGATATTTGGACACTCATGAATTGTTCGACGAAATGTCCCAAACAATATTGAATTCTTGAAACTTGACATGGCTAACCAGTGACTAGTTATAATATTTTAATTAGAGTATATTATCGAGTGAAATTCAAAGCGAAACTAAGTTCGTTTTAGACTTTTAAAATGTTCGACGAAATGTCCCACACAACTTTAGTGAATGTTTGAAGCTTTTCTCTTTTTCTTTTTCCTCTTCTTTTATTTTTCAAGTTATGAATCATTTCAATAAGTGTCTCATTATAGTTTATCAATTACGGTATCTAATTCTGTCTGGAATCACAAAGCGACACTAATTTGGGATGGATAATGTAGATTCAGATATTTGTGGATATCTGCTCTTTTTTTCGGATGAAGGTATTTTAATTACTATTTACAACAGATTCAAAGCTAACTTATTTTTGTGGATAACGGATCGGATATTTGAATTCTTTATTTGCTTTACTTTCTTTTAAAAAAATTTATTAATTTTTTTATGTTTATTAAATGCGGATATTTAAGAGGCTCGAATATTGGATTGATATCTTATAGTAATATTTGGATTTAATAGAGATAATAATTGAATTTAGATTTTAAAGAAGAATTGAGATTTGGATTTTACAGAAGAGCATTGATTTTCAGTAAATTTGGTTACGCAGACAGTAGTACCAGTTGAAAAATGTGAACGAGGCTAAGTAGAACCAAACTGATTACAATAAAGAATCAGTATTTGTTTTTCGTTGTTTTCAAAGTGCATTGAGTTTTCTCCCCAGAAGAGCATCCAATTTTTCCTAGAATGTTTGAACTGGAAGCTATGATTTGGGTAAAAAATTTTGGATTTGGATTTGAAAATCCAAATTCTTTGTTTGGATACTAGATAATAAGTTGGATTTGAATTTCAGGAAATTCATAGCCAATTTCATAAGAGTTAAATTTTGGATTTTAAAATCCATTTTTAAACTTGAAATTTTCAATATCCAACATTGATTAAAAAAACATGAGATTTTTTTTTATTCTCTTTGGCATGAACAGTAGAAATCTTTGGCAGAAGCAGTAAGATTCTCTAACATTAACAATAAATATTTTTTGGCATGAACAGTGAATATTTTCTGTAGTTTGTATTTTTGTAATCAGAGAATATATTTTCTGAAAAGTTTCAATTATGTAATGAAAGTTTTAATTATGTAATGATGTAAGGGATTGAATTTCCCGTTTCTAGTGATGTAAAGAGACAATAGCCCTCTATAGAAGGCTATCATATTTAAAATGAAAGGCACGACTTGAAATACCCAATTCAGAGATCAAAACTCGTTTCTCCAAATTTTAAGTTTTCAAAATTTAAAATTTAAAATTATTTTCCTTTTCAAAAATTTAATCAAACAATCTTTCAAATTTTATTTTCAACTCACAAATTACGATTATGATCCTCAGATCATCGGGAGAATCTGGTATCAGAGTCAAAGAAGAGCAGGTGTTTCTAAGTTTCGAAAATATTCAATTTATTTTCGATATTTTCGAGTGTCGATTTAACTGTCTTTATTAATATATTATTATTTTGTTGAGTATTGATGCACAGTCCAGTTAGCCATGGGTTAGGCATGTCAAGGACAAAGTATCCTTGTAGGCAACTATAATAATCCAGAAATCCTGATAGTAGAATCCCCTTGTAGGAAAAAGAAGAAAGAAAGAATGTTTCCCTTCCTTAGAAGAACCAATTCTTTTGTAAGCTTTGTTTCCAATCAATCCCAAGAGCCCGATCAAACCTCAAACAACACCGTTAATGAACAAGAAGAACATTACGAAAATATTCCTCAAAGATTTGATAATTGGACTCTTCTAAGAGTTCCAACAAATCAAGTTTACAAGAAAACAACTTTTGAAAATTTAAATGTTTTTTACAATTACGTTATAAAAGCAAAAAAAATGAGTTTACCTATTCAAAAAGAATATGAAACAATCCAATTATTAGATAAAGTCGTCATTAATAAACTCAAAGAACAAAATACAGATATGTCTATTTTGGATTAGTCCAAGTTGGTGTCAAAGCTTTTAGTGTTGAAGCCACTAAAAATACCTCAATGTTAATTGTCTCAAGAGACCAAAGACATGTCATGTTTAATGACTTATTATTAGGAACTATAGAAACAAGTTTATGTACTAGCCCAATACATTTTAATTGTTATCCAAATTTTATTGTCTCTTTAACTGAAAAAAATAGTTTACTATCTTTGGCCTTCCAAATTCATACCCATAACTACAAAATGCTTCCTGGTTGTAAGGTACTAACTTCAGTCTATAAACTCCACTTCAAAGCTATGTATTCTGTAGTTAATACCAAGGCTTTACTTCAAAGCCCAAAAGGAGAAACCTTATTAATAGAAACAGATACCTCAAGATCTCATACCACAATCTCAAGAACAATACAATGTCATAAAATCAGCCTTCTTGATAAGTGGAAACTTGAGGGTGCTACAGACCTTGTGGCACCAACTCCAATAAGAAACACTTCATTAAGTGAAATTTCCCAACACCAAGATGGCACGGTTGAACTAATATTCAACAGGCCACGAAGAATGCCTCCAAGACATTCCTTTAAAATAGGAAGTACCAGCACAACTTTTAGGAGGTTAAATTTAGAAGAAGAGTTAAATCCAGAAACACAAACGACAGATTTTAGGACAGCTAGAGCCTCTGTCTCTTCTATCCCAACAACATTTAGAACCAATTTACAAGGAATAGATAATTCCTCAAATATAGCTCAACCTATTTATGCTAGACAGGAAGAGAGTCTCCAAAATTCACCTAATATGTCACTACCATATTCATCAATGACTAATAATGCAAGACAATGAGAAAATTTAGAAATATTTGTTCTAGAAAAATCTTTTGAGATAAATAAGGAATGGTGTAGAAACACTTCTATTCCAACAAAAATAAGCAAAAAGAGAAGATTACTTTAAAAATTATAATGATAAAAAAGAAAGCATTCTTCAAGAATATTATGAATTTATGAATACCCATAAAATTCATATAAAATTCTTTGAATGGTTTCAAGAATATTATTCAGAATCTGTTAATACAATAAAACATAATACTAGATGGCAGACTAATAAAGGAGAAGTTGAATCTCAACATCCCCATTAATAGAGGTTCAATATCTTCACAAAAATACTGGAATAAAAGCAAATCCTTTAATAACGAGAACTCTTGATGTATGAGAAAAAATCTCATCAAAAGATATTAAAATGATAGTAGAACAAAATAACTATACAAATATTAGTCTTCATACAATAGGAAAACATTATATTGAAAATTTGGTAGAAAGTCAACCGTTTAAGAAAGAACCAGTAAAAGAGGTAACAAAAAAAGTTCTAAAGAACTAATATTTACACCTTATGAAATTCCAAATCCTTTCCAAAAATCCCAAAATGATTTCTTAACAGAAATCCAAAATAGACTTGATGCTTTGGAAAGTTACAAGTCTAAATTAATTGAACCTGATACCCCAATGCAAGCCTAACATTCAGTAAATACATTACACCAATCTTCACAATCTGACTCTGACCAATCAGATGAACAACAAATTAACAAAATAGCTTGGAAAGAACCAAAAAGATTATATTATCCAAAAATCACTACACCTGATCTTAATATAGAAGAAAAACCCATTTTCCAGAATAAATACAATGCTAATACAATTTATGAATGTAATATAGACGGAATGTCTGAAGATAATATTCTTACTGCACCTGATCTTAATATAGAAAAAAACCCATTTTCCAGAATAAATACAATGCTAATACAATTTATGAATGCAATATAGACAGAATGTCTGAATATAATATTCTTAGTTTATTACAACAAATGACAATGGTTTCAAATGTTTATAAAACCTAAAACCAAAATGGATTAATCAGTGATCGTGCTATAGCCAATCTTTTAGTTGCTGGATTTACTGGTCAATTAAAAGGATGGTGGGACCATGCACTCACTAAGACCCAACAAGAAGAAATCTGGAAAGCAATAAAAGAAGATGATCAATGAAGAATTATTTTGGATGAACAAGGAAGAAAAATCCAAGATGCAATAGCAACTTTAATCTTCTCAATCTCTAAGCACTTTATAAGAGATCCTTCTCATCTTAAAGATAGAAATTCAGAATTATTGTCAAATTTAAAGTGCAAAAAAGTAACCGATTTTAAATGGTATAAAGATGTCTTATGACCAGAGTTATGCAAAGATCTGATAAACAACAACCATTTTGGAAAAAGAAAATTCCAAGCAAGACTTCCTACTTTACTAGGAGGAAAAGTTAGAAATCAAATAAAAGAAAATTACAGAGATATTATTCCGTATGAAAAAACTTACATATGGTAAACTAATTAGTTTCACCCAAAAAGAAGGATTAAAAATTTTTCAAGATTTAAAATTATAAAAACAACTTAAGAAAGAAAGATATCAATGTAGAAAGGAATTAGGATCATTTTACCACTAATTTGACATTAGGAATGAACCTTCTTCTTCAAAAATATGTTGACCTATAAAACAAAAAAAATAGTAGAAATAATATTTTAGAATATTATAAAAAACCCAAATATAGAAAATACATAAAAAAAAGAAACAACAAAAAACAGAAAACAATAAAATGTTATAGATGTGGATAACCAGGACATATCTCAAGATATTGCAAAATTAAAAGAAAAATTAATAATTTAAATCTAGATGAAGAAA
Source organism: Gossypium hirsutum (assembly GCF_007990345.1). Classification (NCBI taxonomy): domain Eukaryota; kingdom Viridiplantae; phylum Streptophyta; class Magnoliopsida; order Malvales; family Malvaceae; genus Gossypium; species Gossypium hirsutum. The sequence goes on along the minus strand of NC_053428.1, from coordinate 97,078,843 downwards.
TAGAAAAATAAATAAATTAGATTATCTTAGAAACAACTTCTTTTGAAAATGATACATCTACCGAAACAGATGAATTACAAATAAATGAATTACATACAACATCCCAATCTTCTGATGATGAAAATGAACCTTCAATTAATATGTTAACCAAAGACCAAGAATTCATAATTGAAGTTATTGCTAAAATTCAAGACCCAAAACTTAAAAGAGAATACATTTTGAAATTAAAATCCTCATTAAAAGATAAATCAAAAAAGAAAAAGAAATTATTTCTAGTCAATCACAAATGTTCAATATACAATATATAATATTTAATAAATATGAAAAAATAAAACCAAGACAAATTACAAATTCTGAATTACAATTAGAAATAAAATAAAATAAATTAGAACTTTCTCTGCTCAAAATGGAACAACAAGAAATGAAAAAACAAACGCAAACCTCAAAACATGAAATCCCAGAAAATAGTTTGTCAAAAACTGAACTCGAACTTGAAGAAAATACACAGGAATATATGATGGTTCTAACTGAAGTATCTATCCAAAGATATTTAATAAAAATAAATATTGTTATAAATAATACAGGAGCAAACCAAAACTGTATTAGAGAAGGGATAATTCCAACAAAAATATTATCACAAAACATTAGAATCTCTTAAAGCTGCAAATGGTAAAAAAACTAAAAATTACTTACAAAATTCCCAATGCAGAAATATGCAACAAAGGTATAAAATATCAAACATGTTTTCTAATGGTAAAAGATATTACCCAAGATGTCATATTAGGAACCTTATTCATATCCTTTCTCAAACCATATAAAGTAACAAATAATTCTATCTCTACCAAAGTTTTAAACACTAAAGTAGAATTCCCTTTTGTAGAAAAACCAAAAATAAGAAATCTTAACTTATTAAAATCTTTATCCATCAATAATGGACAAATCAATAATTAATTAATCATAAACAGAAACAAATCTCTTTTCTTAAAGAAGAAATATGTTTTAAAAAATTGACTAAACAATTAAAAAAAAAGAGAAGTCCAAAAAAGGATAAATCAAATCAAAGAATAAATAGAATCAACAATTTGTTTTGACATTTCTAATACTTTTTGGAATAGGAAAAAACACGAAGTAACATTACCATATGAAAATAATTTTGATGAAAGACAAATACCCACAAAAGCAAGGCCAATACAAATGAACAAAGAATTTTGTAAAAAAGAATACAAGATCTTCTTAATAAAAAATTAATTAGGAAAAGCAGTTGTTGTTTAGCATTTTATGTAATAAAAAATGCAAAACTCGAAAGAGGAACGCCAAAATTAGTAATTAATTACAAACCTCTCAATCAAGCCTTAAAATGGATTAGATATCTAATACAAAATAAAAAAGATTTGTTACAAAAACTCTGCAATGCAAATATTTTTTCAAAATTTGACATGAAATTAAGATTTTGGCAAATCCAAATAAAAGAAGAAGAAATATACAAAACAACATTTACTATACCATTTGGACAATATGAATGGAACGTCATGCTTTTTGTATTAAAAAATGCTCCATCCAAATTTCAAAGAATAATGAATGATATTTTTTACCAATATTCTCAATTCACAATAGTATACATCAATGATGTATTGATGTTTTCAGAAAATTTTAGAAAAATACTTCAAACATTTATCCATCTTTATAAAAGTCATAAAAAATAATGGTTTAGTAGTTTCTAAATCTAAAATAAGTTTGTTTCAAACCAAAGTAAAGTTTTTAGGTCATTACATTACCTAAGGAACCATTACCCCAATAGAAATGTCCATAGAATTTGCTAGCAAATTCCCAGACCAAATCATTGATAAAGCCTCAATCATGTCATCGACTTTTATCCAGGTCTTAGCAAATTGTGTAAACCATTATATGATAGGCTCAAAAAGAATCCACACACTACAGGAAAACAAACTTTTAGCGGCGTTTCTAAGCGCCGCTAATACTTTTAGCGGCGTTTTCCCAAGCGCCGCAAAAAACGTCGCTATATGCAGCGCTACAAAAGTTCGCGGCGTTTTTTATAAAAGCGCCGCTAAAGACCAGGACCTTTAGCGGCGTTTTTTATAAAAACGCCGTTATAGACCAAGAACTTTAGCGGCGCTTTTATAGAAAACGCCGCTATAGACCTGTACTTTTAGCGGCGCTTTTATAAAAAATGCCGCTATAGACCTGTACTTTTAGTGGCACTTTTGTAAAAAAAAACACCGCTATAGACTTGTACTTTTAGCGGCCGCTTTTGTAAAAAAACGCCGCTATAGACCTGTACTTTTAGCGGCGTTTTTTTAAAAAACGCCACTGATTTGCCCAGTTTTGCAATATGTATTTTTACACCTATATCCAACCCTCCTGCAAGAAACTCAATAAAAAACAACAAATATACCATGAAATCCAACCCAACCAAAACACGCAAATTTAAGTAATACAAAATTATACGAAAAATATATTATATAAATTGGAAATGAATATTCAAAATATTCTTAAAATAATGTTAAAAGTTACAAGAAAACATGTCTATGATGGCAGATTTTGAAATTGGTGGAACATAGTCATCATAGACTGAAACTGCTGCTCGAGTTCATTGTATTTCCTGTTCTGCTCCGCCTCCCTCGCTGCTGCCTCCGCCTCCCTCGCTGTTGCCTCCGCTCTAAGTTGAGAAATTTGCTCATCTGTGCTAGCTTGTATCTGAACTATCTGATCTTTTAACCTTTGAACTTCAGCTTGACTTTGACTCCCGTAAGGCATGTATTGGTGCGAGGTGGATCCAAAATATTGGGTCGGGTTAACACCAGATCCTTGAAATCTAACCCGACCATACCTTTCAGGACCCAAAACTTCATTAATAATTCTATTATCAATATCCTCAAAATTATCTCCCAGATTAAAAAACACTTCCTTGTTTATATCTAGCTTATCCAAATGCCCCCAAGATAGTAGAAATAGATGCTTCTGAAACAGGATACGGTGGGATTATAAAACAAGTTAAAGGGGGAAAAGAGCAAATAGTCCAATTTACTTCTAGATATTGGAATCCAACTCAGCAAAATTATAGTACTATTAAAAAAGAAAATTTATCAATTGTTTTATGCATTACAACATTCCAAAGTGATTTATTAAATCAAAAATTTCTTTTACGAATTGATTGCAAATCAGCCAAAGAAGTTCTCTAAAGAAATGTTCAAACTATTACCTCAAAATAGATTTTTGTAATATGGCAGACAATTTTGAGCATATTTAATTTTGATATTGATTACATCAAAGGAGAAACTAATTCTTTGTCTGATTTTCTTACCATAGAGTTTCTTTAAAAATGCCACCCAAACTCCGAGACAAAGGAAAATGAAAAATAGGAGAGTGATCCAAAACCTAAATTTCCTTAAAACCAATTAAGTTATGGTATGAAATTTTCCATGAAGAAGAAAATGAGAGATCACCATCCTCATCAAAATCCTCCAAAAATACATTCGTTCAAGATGCACAAGATCCAAATAAAATTGGTTCTCAAATAAAAAAATAGATTGAGTCCCTTTCTCAATATCCATAAGTGGCATTGGCCTTTTCTCAAATGAAAGAGGAAACTCCTATCAAGCAAATTGCTGGTGAAGCAGCAAAGATCTCAAAAAAAAAAGAGATTGTTTTACACAAACCAAAATCTCTCAAAAATATTTTAAAAGAGACATCTCTCCAAGATGTTTTTCCAAAAAAAATAGCAATGTCTTTATAGACTGCTACATAAAAATCCTCACAATATTTTCTAAATAAAAGTTTTGAAAAAAATTATTATTATGGAGGAAGAATTTTCAGAAAAACCTCCACATATACTTGCAAAAGAACTTTTCAATGGATGGCATTTCAAGCCATTGTATTCTCAAAAACCCCAACAGTATTATGATGTTAGTACAAAACTTCGGTGAGGAAAATCTCAAACACACGAACAGAACTAGAATAGAAGAAGAAATAGGACAAGGCTCCAAGGCGTGTGTTAAGCCACTATCTTTGAGGTTATATTCGCCCCCACCTATCTTCGGTGTGCAAACGAGTTCCAAGCAAATTAACCTCGAGGATACAACGAAGCCAATGACTATTTGCGTTTTGCACTGACGAGAATAGTTCACTACACACTGAGCAATATATGACAAGAAACTCAATTTCTATAAAGGATTTCTACAGTAATACTTTATAGAATAATCTAATAATATTAGAAAATGAAGGAATGAAAGAAAAAATCTTAGAATTTGATGGTATGATTTCCAAATGAAATCTCATTCCTATTTATAGGAATTTTCATGTCTCTTCATAGAGACATCTTTCATTAATAGGTGTCTTTCTGAATAATAATGTCTTTAAAATTATTCATTTAATTATAACTATTCAAATAAAATTATTTAAATAGTTATAATTTTTTTCAAAAAATCAAACAATATAATCTTTTGATTAATTACACCTATTCATTTATAGTTATTGGAACACTATAAATATTTGAAAATGTTCCAACATATGAAAACATACTGGTTCAAACATTACACAGACCCAAAAGATCCAAATTTTATTACCCATTCAATAGTCCAAATATTAAAAATTCTTCGACCAAAGGATTGGGGTCAAAACCCAAATTCTTTAAAGAAATTTCCAGCCAAATTTACAACCAAAATTGACCACCACCCATATTTTACATATTGGGATTACCAAATGGCATGGTGCAATGCCTTCTTAATGAACAACCAACATATGAGACATTCTTGGCTCATATATTTCAAATACGGTACCCAATTCAAATTTCTAAACTGGTTCCAAGAATGATGGAATTGGTATGGACCATCATCTTTCGAGATCCTACCAGAAAAAATTCAAAACTTATGGCCCAAATTCTTTGACAAATTTCAACCTGATCCAGACCAAAAACACATTTACAGAACAATCCATTTTTTCTCAAAATTGTGCATTTCTTGGATTGTTTCTTGGAATTACTTCTATGAACGAGATCCATATACTGGAATTCCATTATTAGTTTGAAACTTCAGAACTAAATGGTGGGACAAATTTAATGATGAAAAATATGATTCAAAATATTTGGATAATTTTTTCAACAAGAATCCGATATTATGTTAGTCCGCTGCCCCGGATCAAACCACAGCAAAATTCCTTCAAGCAAAATCGACAGCTAGTGCAGTGTTAGCTCAAGCCAAGACAAGGAAGGAATACAAAAAACTCATGGCTGAAATGCTCAGCTCAATGGATTTCGAATCCGAAGACAAGAAATCTTCAACGTCTTCAATCAAAATGGTGGATCTTACAGACGATACCACCTCAATAACCATTACCAAGACTAAGAAAAAATGATGCAAAAGAAAGAAATGAGTGAAGATGAACAGAAAATATTCTCTGGAGTGAACAATAAATATTCCTTGCAAGAAAAAAAACGAGTGAACAAGAAATATTCTCTGGCGTGAATCATAAATATTCTCTGGCGTGAATAGTAAATATTTTCTGGCATGAATAGTGAATATTCTCTGTGGTTTGTATTTTTGTAATAAGAGAATATATTCTCTGAAAAGTTTCAATTATGTAATGAAAGTTTCAATTATGTAACGATGTAAGGGACTGAATATTAATTTTACTTATAATAATTAATTTTCAGACCACTGATTTTTGGTTCAATAGATTCGAGTGGTTCGATTGAATAAATTATTAAAAATAAAAATATTTAAAAAAAGATAAAATCAATTTTACTATCGGTTTGGCCGGTCCGACCAATTCAACTGGTTTATGAATCAACCAATTTGACCCCTCTTATTCTGGATTGGTACCATCGTCAGTTTCTGATCCAGTTGATTTGGTCCAATTCTAAAAATAATGACGAAGCTTCATGCATTTAATTTAAGTTGAGAGTTCATATTAATATTTTAACCCAAAAGATTTATAAAAATATAAAATAGAAAATTACATTTTATTGGTTAATGCATAATTCAAAAAGAAAAAAAAATCTTTTTGAAAGAAGATAAAAAAACAATTAATTTATCCTAAATTGTTCATGAAAAAGTGGAAAAGATTTTTTTTCATTCAAAATCAAAGTTTTCAAAATAGAATTGGTGGTCAAATTGATTAAGCCATCGGTTTGTTGGTCTAATCAGTTTAATCAATTCGATTGGTACGACTGGTCCGTCCGATTCTATTAAATAAATCATTAAAAATATAAAAATAAAAATATTTAAAAAATTGGTTCAACCGCCCAATCAACTGATCTGTACAGGTTACTAAGTCAATTGATCTAATACCTTTCTCCAAACTAGTACCTTGACAATTTTTGGTCCGATCGACTGATCCAATTTGGTTTAAACAACAATGTTCAAAATCCTCCTAAATAATTAAGTTAAAACATATATTTTTAAAAGTTATAATTAGTTGAAATCCAAATTTAAATTTAAATTTAAATTATCTAAACAATAAATTTAAATTAATTCAAAATCTTAAATTTCAAATATTTCAATTACCAAACAAATAATTTTAAAATATATGAATTCTTAAATCATAAATTTCAAAGCTAAAAATTAAAATTAAAATCTAAATCCAAATTCCATTTCTCAAATGCTACCTAATAGTAATGTCCATGTCTGTTTAGTTTAGATAATAATTTTGATATCTTGACTTAACTTACCTAACACAAATGCAATTTAAATAATAAAATATGTATTTATTAATTTAAATTTAATTATAAAAATATATAAATATTAATATAAAAATATATAAAAATTTATTATTATTTTAAACAATGAAAAATAGCTTTTGAGAAAGCTGGCCAGAAAATGAACCTTATCTTATTATTATTATTATTTAATGAAATTAGGTTATGATTCCTTCCTACTCATAAATAACTATAAAATCAAATATATACAAGTATACATCATTCGAGATGAAACCATGATAAAAATGCGAAATATAAATTGAAATCAAGATTTGTCATTGTTTTATTGACTCTTTAGCATAAAATTTACAAATTTATAATTTTTACTTAACATTTTTAAGAGAAAATAAAAATTTAATATTCGTATTTAAATTTATAAATGTATATAAGAGAAAAAAAAGTAGTGAGGGCAAGGGGCAACGACGTAGTTCCGTATCTGCACACCATCTTAAGTTCACGAAATGCATGAAGTAGCCCAAATAATTGCACGGAATGCACTCACGTGTCATCATGCATTATAAACATTTTTCATACTTTGAAAATCAAACACCTTAAACCCGTTTTGCATGAACCACTGCATGCATTTCCATTTACAAAACCAATAATGTTTGTGTGAGACACCCACGTCGCCTGGTATCTTCATGTTGTAATGACCAAACTTAAAACCATGGAAACACATAGCCTATTTGCGTAGAAGGAAACTACATAGCACTTACGTATTCCATGTCCTAAGTAAAACACAATATTGTTTGGTAAGATTTGAATGCCATCAACACCTGACGGCTCTCCACTCAAACAAGGTGAACCAATTGCGATCTCTACGCTACTTCTTGGTATCAACATTTAGTTCGATGAGCATGAATAAACATGATTCACTCCAAGTATTCCTAGAAAAGAAGAAAAAAGGGAGCAAGACCCACAAACTCGGACCAACCTCAAACGACTTAAAACCAGGCTCAAACTAGCTCAGACAACAGTATCCTCAACAACAATCACAATAAACCATCGCTATGATCCATACAACCTGTATGATCCCTATTACCCATATTATACAAGCTACATGCAATATCCCTATCTAGATATTATACTCAATACTTGAATTAGCAAACCCACCACCCCTCAAGGCAACCCCAATGCCCCCCCTAGCCTCAGGGTGAGCAAAGATCACAGGACCTGGTTCATAACAATTTATAGAGCTGTAAGAAAAGATGAGAATACTAATAGGAGTGGCAATAAGAAGTGAATCAAAGAAATAAGAATTTTAGAAGAGCTCATGGCAAACAGAAACCCTCAACAACAAAATCCTCTACTTGAGGTTCAATAAGAAGAAATTGTCCAATCTTTCCCTAATAGGCAACGCAACCTAAGGCTTCATGTGAACCCAACATTGAATCCTCCATACCAACCACAAATACAAAATCCACAACAACAAATAGAGCTTTTCGAAACCAGATATTGCAAGGCCTAAGAAAGGAAATGCTTTCACAAATTGAAGTCCGTTGAATTTGAATGAGACTACTTCAACGAGCCATTAACTTCTAAGGTAGTAGCACAATAAATGCCCATAACGTTCAAGTTACCTAAGGAAATGTATAATGGTTAGGGCGACTTTAGGATCACTTGACGCACTACAATAATCGAATGGATATTCTTGGTGCTTCTAATGCACTAAAGTGTCATGCCTTCTTAATGACACTAAGAGATAGCACAAGAACTTGGTATTTGTCTTTACCAAAAGGATCCATCCACTCATTCGATAAGCTAGTGAACCTGTTTATGAGCAGGTTCCTTGCTATTAAGACATTATAGTAGAGCCCTACGTATTTTCTCTCTTTCAGATAGAAAGACAACAAACCTTTAAAAGAATGTATTCGAATGTTCAATTTTGCAACAATAAAAACCAATGGTGAGACAAATTCAAGAATTCATCACGGACTCAGTCATGAGCATTTAAAATATACATCGATAAATGACCCATCAAAAGGGTTATTGACTTTATATAAGACAACACATATATACTCAGAGATTAAAGAACTTTAAGGAGTTGACATTCAAATTTAATTTAATATGTCAACTAGGGAAAAGTTGCATCATTTAATTTAATGTTGATAATATTGGTGATGAAACTAAAATTTTTTATACTTGTGTAATTAAAATATAAACATATTAATACTTGAGGTACCAATTATATAATTTAACTTAAAAATAGAAAATAATATTAATCCTTGAGAAACTGAAAATAGAAAGAAAGAAAAAGTTACACCCACTACAACGTAGGGAAAGAAGTGAAAATTAAAATAAAATGTTATATATGTGAAGTGAATAGCTTAAAAAATACAGCTATAAGCGGATATTTCTGGAAAAAGAAAGTAAATTGCTTGACCACATTAGGTAGAAGTATTGACGAGTGAGATGAAGTTGGGTTTAAATATAGTATTAATATATTTTATATTTGTTCAAGTTTTATTCGATCTAAAATATGAATTTAAAATTTTGCTCAAAATTATTTATATTTGTAAATAGTTTATCCCAACCCATTTTACTTCCTATATTATTATTTTTTAAATATTTATATTATATTTAATATTTAAAAATTTTATATATTTTTCATTTATTAAATTTATATAAATACGAACTTAGCATTTTTAATGTTTAATTTATAATATTATATATCACTAAAGATTTAATTTTTATATGTTATAAATTACATAATGTATGAAAATAACGTAATATAATACTAGAAATCTTATCACACACGTATGTGTGTGGAAACTATATATTTAGACCACAAATGTTTGTTTAAAAATAACATATAATAAATAACGAAGAGTAAGGTTTGAAACTACCCTTGAATAATTTAATTTAATTTAATTTAATTTAATTACGAAAGGACATTTTAGTAAGTTTTCTAATTGAGTTGATGACCAGGTTAAAAGTGACATCAACTTAATTAGGAGCTTATAAATAATAGTAAGTATAGATATACAATGGATTGAAATAATAAAGTGTGCATAATGAAATGAAATGTATAAAATTATTAAAATAAAGTTTTAAAATTATTAAAATAAAGTTTTAACTTAGTGGTAAATTAAATGTTTTACTAATATAATAGTTCGAGTTCAAAACCTATCATATGCACATATTTTAAAATAAAAAGACTAAAATACTCTTATATTATTTAATTTAGTTTAATTACGAAAGAATATTTCAATAATTTTCTTAACTGAGTTGATAACCTGAGAATGTAGTCAGAATGGCTGCTATTTGTAAATGCAAATTGGGGGTTCTACCGTTCAATTACTTAGGTGTTCCTTTAGGTGCTGATCCAAGGAAGTTATCTTCTTGGAATGGTATTGTGGCGAGAATTGAGAGGAAGTTAGCGGGTTGGAAAAGTAGGTCACTCTCTTGGGCTGGTAGAGTAGTGCTTATTAATGCCATGTTATCCTCTCTACCTATTTATTTTATGTCAAATTTTCAAGCACCAATTACAGTGATAAAAAAGATTGATAAAATTAGATGAAACTTCTTGTGCGGAAGTGTTGGAGGTCGGAGGAAAATGGAAAAGATAAAACGGAATCAGATTTGCTTGCCTAAGGCTAAGGGGGGTGCGGGAGTGGTGGATATAAGGGTTAAAAATAAGTCTCTATTGGCTAAGTGGTGTTGGAGGTTTGCGATGGATAGAGAAGCTTTGTAGCGAAAAATAATTGCTGCAAAGTATGGAACTTCTGCGCAACATTGGCGATTCAAATTGAACAATTCAAAAGATATGTCGGTGGTTTGGAGGGGTATTGTGGAGAATGCGAAAGATACAATAGTTGCAAGATGGACGGGGATTGAGTCATTTAGATGGCTGGTGGGGAATGGTCATTCAATTTTATTCTGGGAGGATGTTTGGTGTGGTGATAGGCCTTTGAGAGTGGAATTTCCAAGGCTATTTCGTTTAGCCTTGAATAAGAATGGGCTAGTCAAAGATTTCTCGATGTCGAATGGTTTCATGGAGGTCAATTGGGCTGACTTCTTTTCTCGTCTGCAATTGGATAGGGAGATGCATATGGTTTCTTGGTTAAGGGAAGCTAAGAGTAGTATGTTTTTGTCCCCTGAGGTAGAGGACAAATTATTATGGATTCATGATCGTAAATGTGTGTTCTCGGTGAAAAAACTTACTGAATTGTTGCTCAGTGATGGGGGGTGGATTTAAGTTTTGATTTTGATAAAATTTGGAAGTTAAAAGTGCCCCCAAGAGTGAGAAGTTTCATATGAATGATTTCAATTGATCGTCTTCCTACGAAGGAGTTTCTTATTAGAAGAGGTGTGAAGCTTGAACAAACAGGGGACGGGTGTCCTTGGTGCTGTAGAGAACCGGAGACTGCAGTGCATCTTTTCTTCCACTGCAATTTCATTGAAAGTTTCTGGAAAATTTTTTTGATTGGTGGGAGGTGAAATGGAGACCTTTTGAGGATTTCCCTGATTTTTTCTTGTTCTATAATAGTTTATATTTTTCAGGTGTGTTTAAAAGTTTATGGTTGATATCAATGTCAGCAGCTTGTTGGTCAGTGTGGTTAGCAAGGAATGAGCTGGTGTTCGATAGAAAGTGGCCAAAATTGTCCAGCTTGGTTTTTCTTTCAAAGACTCGGGCTTTGATGTGGATTAAGTCTGTGTATGAAGAATTGAAAGTGGATGAGAGAATTTGGTGGGTTTGTCCATTTCGAAGTTGGCGTAATTTTAAAGAAGTTGGTTTGAGTGGAAAGTTTTGGTGTCCTCCGTGTTATGGTGGGGTTAAATTCAATGTTTGTGGTGTAGCGTGTGAGGATGAAGTCTGGTGTGGTGGGGTGTTAAAAAGATCGGATGGGGTGGCAAGAGCCTTATTTTCTGGCCCGTTTAAAGCGAAAGACTCATTTGTTGCGAAGGTGGGGGCGATTGGCATTACCTTGGATATGTTTTTTGAGATGGGATGGAAAGGTAAATGCGCTTTATTCATCGAGGTTGGTTCATTGAAGGTGCTTAATTGGTTGGAGAATAAAGGTGTGAGACCGTGGTTGATGTTTCCTCTCTTTAAGGAAGTCAATTTAAGGTTGTCGTTAATGGGAAATGTCACCTTTTGTTAGCGGACAAGAGTGGGAATACGTTGGCTCTTGTGCTGGCGGTTGCTAGTGTGAAAAGGCAGGACATGTTTAAGGTATGGTGGTGACTTAAGGGGTTATGTGGTTGGGTGCTTGCTGTAAATTTGCAGGTCGTGTGGTGGTTTTTTGGGGCGAATTGTGTTGTTTTATTGATGCTTTGTGGTCTGTTTTACTGATAGGGTTCAGTGGGGGGTTTTTGTGGTTTGTTTGTTGTATTCTGTCTATGTTTGTTTATTGTTTTTTAGCTGGAACTGTTTTATTCTAGTTGTTTTGCCTTGTTTTGCTGCAGTTCTTTAAACTGCTGTTCTTCGATTAAGCAAAAAAAAAAAGCCAACTTAGCTTAACCTTAAATAATAATATAGATATTACAAATTTAAAAAATGGATCAGGTCAGATGAAACTCGAGACTAAAATATTTGAGCTTGAACTCTGACCCATATTTTAAATGAAACTAATATTTTTGCTGAAGCTAATTTTTTAAACTTAATATTTTTTCCAAACTCTTCACAAATTTTAGCTAAGCCTTCAAATTTGGATAATAACTCAACCCATAAATAGATCAAATTAGAGAGCAAAAGAGTACTTCAGTACATGAAGAGAAATTATTGGTAATCACTTTAAAATGTAAAATTATTTTTTCTCCACCAAAAAAATATATCTAATTTAACTACTCTAAAAATAGAAATTTTACAATCTAATTCTTTCAAAAATTGTGAAATTTTAAATTAATATAATTATAAAACCACATTTCACCTCTTCAAAAAATTTTATTTTATTTTTGGACTTTTAGAAAAAAAAATTTAGCCTTCATGAAGTGGATAATTATTTTAATATATAATGGCTTTTTTTTATAAAAAAATACAAAATATCTAGGTTAAAATAGGTTCTAAGTTTTTATACATTTCGTACATTTATAATTTAGGTTTTTTATTTTTATTTTAAGGAATTTAGTCTATCTACCTTTTTAATTTAAAAATGCAAGTTCAATTATTAATATGGTTAATTTTTTTTGTTAATTTAGGTTAACATGGCTACTAAGAGAATTTTTTTTTACTTCAAAATGTCACATTAATAAATTTAACAAAAAAATTAACAATGTTAATAATTAAATTTAAAATTTAAAATTTAAAAAATAGAGATTAAATTCTTAAAAAATAAAATATATATAGACTGAATTCTAATTTTATAAAGAGTATTAGGGCTTATAATATATTTAAATTTTTTTCTAAAGTGGTATATAAAAATATTGAATGAATATTTGTTGGCTATTTTACTATTGGTTTTAGACTTTTCCTTTAACTTGTGAAGAGTTTTACAATTGGCCGTGACATCGGAATAATTTGAGGTGGTACGTGATGGAAATTATAATCTGACCTGTAATTTTGTAGGCAAGATGGATGATGTGTGAACATCACCTCTGTTGAAACCTGGACTCACTAAAACTGATCGTCAGGCCCCTTCAAACCATACGCCTTTAATACCATTTCTTCATTAACTCACAAACACCTTCTCACTTTCCTTTTTTTTTCAACTTATAAACTTCGAGATCTCCGTACACAAAAAGATTCCAAGGGTCTGTTCCTTTCCCCCTAACAAATTTTGGGTATCTTTTGTTTTGTTCTATAGGATGAAGGTCACTCTAGTTTCACGCAGTGGAAGAGAGTTCATCAATGGTGGCCTCGAGCTTCCTGACTCAGTATCCCTTCTTATCTTTCTTGGGTTTTATCTTATTTTATTTTATGCGTGTTTATAGTTTTCGGCCGATTGTTTGCTTGGAAAATGAAGGAAAATAAATTAATTCTATTGTGTTTTATTTTCTGTAGGCTACCGTGGCTGATCTACAGGAGGCAATTTACAAGAGAAGTAAGTACTTTGCTTTATTAGTACTTTAAAATTAGCTTAATGACATACTCTGTTAGCCAATTAAGTAGTTCTTATCAGAACAAGGAAGAATTTATAACTCTGCTTTGGTAAAACATTTAAATTTTTGTGGGAAATTCCCTGAAAATCTTCTTGTTTTGTTTAAGGTTTTCTCTTGATTCATGTGCTTTGTTTACTCTTTCCTGTTTCATGTGGGGGCTAGAGTTTCGGTTACTATTATCTTTTCATTTGCGCATTGCATTGCATGGATGTTCTAATGTAGTTGGTTGTTGAGTGAGGAAGTAACTTGAAACACCAGATAAGGCGATGTTTCATTATGGACACTTATCGTTGCGATTGAAGACCTTTTGTATTCCTAGTTGTGTATGCTTCTAGATGCCATGTACCAACACTAAATTGCTAATGCAAATTATGGTTTTCTTCTGCATATAACATTTATATATATATTTATCCAGCCTATGTTTCTAATTATATGATTAAGATAACAAAAATAATTGAAGGTATGCGTCATATTCATTTGATAGATGAGCATCATATTACTGTTTACCGAGCTTGTAATGATATCCCAGAAATTGGTTTTGATATTTCATGTAAGCATACACAAAGATGCCTACTATGTTTCATGTTTTAATAGCTATAAGCCTTTTTTTTTCCCATGTTCCGTTGGTCTAAATAATTATAGCATTATATGTTACATCTAGGGTGATTTGCTTGCATCTCACTAGTTCATGTGCAAGGTTACGGAGTCACTGAGTGTCACTAACTTTCCACTCAGTTAGGCTTTTTTATTTTTGTTCAAATCCTTGGTAGATTTTATGTTTGAATTCTTCATCCTGTTTAAGTTTCTAATGGTTTTGTAGAAGTGATAAGTTTTGAGTTGCATCTGCATTGATGGGAAAGAAAAACTCACCAATAGCAGTGATCATTGCTTTTCTGCCTGGTTTTCTTGTTGCTATGAATTTGGAATTTGAGCCCTTAACCCCCAAATGTGATTCCTAGATGTGTTCCTGATCGTATGTTTGTAGGCAGCTTCATTGGTCATAAGAATCTTATTAACCCCATTTTGTATGTTAAATTACTAGCTAAAAAGTTTTATCCTTCAAGACAAAGACTAACAGTCCCAGTACCTCCGGGATCAAAGGAGAGACCTGTCGTCCTTAACTACAAGAAGAGCCTCAAAGATTACTTTGATGAAAAACAGAACAAGTTAACTGTAGTGTTCAAGGATCTGGGTCCGCAAGTATCATATAGTACACTTTTCTTCTTTGAATACTTGGGTCCTTTGATCCTCTATCCTATCTTCTACTACTTTCCAATGTACAAGTTCTTTGGTTATGGAGAGGATCGTGTCATCCACCCAGTTCAAACATATGCTGTATATTACTGGTGTTTCCACTACCTCAAACGTATTATGGAAACATTCTTTGTCCACCGCTTCAGCCATGCAACATCTCCACTCTCAAATGTCTTCCGGAATTGTGCTTATTATTGGCTCTTTGGTTCTTACATAGCTTACTACGTAAACCACCCACTTTACACACCTGTTGGTGATCTTCAAATGAAGATAGGGTTTGGATTTGGATTGGTTTGTCAACTGTCAAACTTATATTGTCATATCATACTGAAGAATCTACGAAATCCTGATGGGAGCGGAGGCTATCAAATTCCTCATGGATTTCTATTCAACATTGTGACATGTGCAAACTACACTACAGAGATTTACCAATGGCTCGGTTTCAATATTGCTACGCAGACTGTTGCAGGTTATGTATTTCTCATAGTTGCTACTTCTATCATGACCAATTGGGCCCTCACAAAGCACCGCCGTTTGAAGAAGGTATTTCCTTAGCTTTCCAGTTGAACCACTAAACCATATAGGTTTCGTGCAGGCAATTAAGGTTTCCTTCAATATGCTTTCTGCATATAACATTCTATATGTTAGTATACATTGCGTGTGAGTGCATGCGCATCTCTTATATTGAACTCGGATTTCGCCTGGAGGTTATTGTTTATATATTCATGTCTTGTTAATAGATAGAATATCAACTCTGTTAATCTCATTATCATGTCTTCGGTTTAAAGTTTCCCCTTACCTTTAACTTCTTGTTCTTCGCAGCTATTTGACGGCAATGAAGGAAGGCCCAAGTACCCGCGCAGATGGGTAATTCTTCCCCCATTCCTGTAGAATGATGGGTAAAACTTCCTACTCGATGGACTTTTTTCAGTATTAAGTTTTCATTCCAGAAGCATGGATTCGAGTTCATGTTAGATACGAACATAAGATGACCAAGGAATTCATTTTTGTTTTCACTTTAGATAATGTAATGCATCTGATATGCATTAGGATGATCCTTCTTTTTCTATAAATATTCAATTGATCAAGGTTGATGCCATTCAATGTGCTTGATACTATTGGCATCAAAGTTTGAGCTAAACTTCAAAAACCCGTCCTCGGACTGCAACTCGCATACATGGAGTTGGATTCCCACTCCATTATTAACGCACAGAGTCCAAACCAACAAGTTTAAATTAAAATTTTAATGAAGAAATTGTGATTGTGAAACTTATTACACTCTTAACGTTCCAAGCAAGCAAACCTATACTTCCAATGTTTGCAAATGAATGCACCTATAAATCTTGACCGATACTTGTTCATAATTTATTAAAACTATTTAAGTTGGTTACTACTATGCTTTTAAGGACTTAACTCATATAATATATAAAATGGTTGGTGCAGACAACTAATTTCATTAGTGTAACAGCTATTTATTTAAAAAATATTGTGACCAAAAAATAAGTTAAAATTGTGTAGCTCATTTATTGATTGCCATGATTTTTTTTAAAGAAAAATAGAACCACAAAAATGTAGCATACTTCAATCAATAAATTTCTTTAAAAACAGGACCACAAAAATAGAATGCTTGAATGGATAATTTACTTAAAATTCATATTTCAATGGCTGCAATTGTATTACACTATTTTATATTTTAAGAAATAAACCTTAATTTTAAATTTTGAATTATTATTAGGTTTTGAGAAATACCAAGTAAAATTTTTTGTATTTTCCACTAAAAAACCAAAATAATTTTTATTACTATAATTCAAAGGGTGGGAAATGAGTGGAGAAGCGTTGAATATTGAGAGCCCAATGACGCGTTCTCATTCCTAAAAAAATCTAACGGCCCAGATTCACTCTCGTCACCTTCTTATACTCCTGTCATTGCATAGCCTTCACTTTGCCTCTTACTTTCAAAGAACCGGTTCCTCAATCTCTCTAATCCTCACTTTCTTCCCCATCAAACACACCTTCGATTTTCCCAAGGTCGTTTCTTTTTGCCCTTTGGTTGGATCTGCCGGCCGTTTCTCGCTTTTCTTTTAACGGGTTGTTTTTTTGCTTTGTTTTAATGAATTGGGTTTTTTTTTGAGCGAAATAAAGAAACACAATCCCATTTCAAGCATTGGTTTTATTTTGTTTTTGTGTTTAAGATCTAATTTGTGTTCTTGATGTAGTTTTTTTTCCTTGGCTGATGTGTTGTGAGGGTGCTTTAGATTTCAGTTCCTTGATGGGATCTGAGGATGCTTGAATTTTGACTTTATAGACCTAAAAAGAAAGAAAATCAAGGAAGAATGGATAAATATATTAAATTGCAGAAAGATTGACTTTTGTTTTGATTTTATTTGATATAAATTTGAGATTCCATTGACGGAATTTATGGGAGAATCTGAGCTTTTTTTTCATTTTTTTCCTAGGTTGTATATTCATCCCTAAAGATAACGTTTTACTTTTGCTATATATATAGCAGGTTGTAGAAGATGGCAGAAGGTGAGGATATTCAGCCACTTGTTTGTGACAATGGAACTGGAATGGTTAAGGTAAAACATTTGAAAGCTCTTATCATTGTCGGAAAATTTTCTTCTTTTCTTAACACTTAGTTTTATGATTAATGTTTATGCTTTTCTATATGAGATAAGTTTAAAAAAAAACAGAAGAAGATTATATGGTATAAGTAAGCTTAAAATGTTATGTTTTGGCTGGATTTGCAGTGGGGGGAATTTGTGTGTGTTTCCAGTACTTGGACGTTATATCAGTTAAGGTTGATGTTTATGCTCTTTTATATGATGTAATTTGACTGTAAAAATGTTATGTTTTAGGCTGGATTTGCTGGGGATGATGCTCCCCGAGCCGTATTCCCTAGCATCGTTGGTCGGCCACGTCACACCGGTGTGATGGTTGGCATGGGCCAGAAAGATGCATATGTTGGTGATGAAGCTCAATCAAAGAGAGGTATTTTGACTTTGAAATACCCTATTGAGCATGGTATTGTGAGCAACTGGGATGATATGGAAAAGATTTGGCATCATACCTTTTATAATGAGCTTCGTGTTGCCCCGGAAGAGCACCCAGTTCTCCTTACTGAGGCTCCACTTAACCCAAAAGCTAATCGGGAGAAAATGACCCAAATTATGTTCGAGACCTTCAATGCCCCTGCTATGTATGTAGCTATCCAGGCCGTGCTCTCACTTTATGCCAGTGGTCGTACAACCGGTAAGAATCATAAATGATCCATCCATTGAGTTTCAACTGTCTGTTTTGATTCTTGATTATCACCTGCTATTAGTGTATAAAAAAATTTCCAATTTGAATTGGCTTGGAGGGCTGGTGAACTCCTTGAAAGTTTACGGTTGGAATTGAATTAAATTTAATGCGGAACATATTTTTTTGGTATATGAGAGATGAGAGATGTAACATCATTGTGCCTGTTTTTATGTTAGGTATTGTGATGGACTCGGGTGATGGTGTCAGCCACACAGTGCCTATTTACGAGGGTTATGCCCTCCCACATGCCATTCTTCGTCTTGACTTGGCTGGTCGAGACCTCACTGATTACTTGATGAAAATTCTGACTGAGCGTGGATATTCCTTCACCACCACAGCCGAACGGGAAATTGTGAGAGATGTTAAGGAAAAGCTGTCTTACATTGCCCTTGACTATGAACAGGAGCTAGAGACCTCAAAAACAAGTTCATCAGTAGAGAAGAGCTATGAGTTACCTGATGGTCAGGTTATTACCATTGGTGCTGAACGTTTCAGATGCCCCGAAGTGCTTTTCCAACCATCCTTGATTGGTATGGAAGCTGCAGGCATCCATGAGACTACATACAATTCAATAATGAAGTGTGATGTGGATATCAGGAAGGACTTGTATGGTAACATTGTCCTTAGTGGTGGTACAACCATGTTCCCGGGTATTGCGGACAGAATGAGCAAGGAGCTTTCTGCACTCGCTCCTAGCAGCATGAAGATCAAGGTTGTCGCTCCACCTGAGCGAAAGTACAGTGTCTGGATCGGAGGCTCGATCTTGGCTTCCCTCAGCACCTTCCAACAAGTAAGTTATTGGACTTCAGATTTGCATATATGTATATATATAACTGATAATGCGGCATGCTTATTTGGTCGATATTTGGGTTTCAGATGTGGATCGCAAAGGCTGAGTATGATGAATCAGGTCCAGCGATCGTCCACAGGAAATGCTTCTAAAATGCCCATACCATGAAAGAGAGAAGTACTGTTTCATTGTTTCTTGATGCAGCTTGGAACTTTGCTTTGTTCTAATGGATTTGTTATCCTTCTGTGTGTTTTCATGTTGGAGTGAAACAATGAACTTTGAGAAAGCCAGTGATTTGATTTTTGTTCCAATTCTTTGAATCTCAGACAACTTTTTCTGATCTTTTTACTATAATTTCCATCGCATACTGTCTCCACTATGTTACATGAATGTTAAATATGAGTATGCGGGCGTTTGAAGATGAAAGGGACTACTCAATCTTGTCCTAGTAATATTAAGCATAATATGACATGAGATGCGAACGCGGCCTTAGACATAAGCCCTATTTACTTCAATCTCAACGTTTCTAGCTCCAACCCCTAAGGTTCATAATTTTGCTTTCGCACTAATTGCTCTCATGATGTTCCTATAAGTGCCCGCACTTCTTCCACACACCACCATACTAATAATTAATTAATTATAAATAAATACTATAAACCTCATACCTATACTTTAGTATGAAATTATCAATATTTATTATACTTAATGTTTAAATAAAATTATTAGTATTTATTAAGTAATCTCTTCACATTGTTTTGTTTTGTTTTATTTAATGTTAAAGAATCATGTTATTATTTATTGATAGTGTATAAAACTCACGTATTGATTAAAACAATCTTCACTTTTCCAATAATTCTTCCTTTTCTTGAATTCTCTTGATTGACCTAGTGATCAAGAGTTGTTCATTTATAAAACCCATCTAAGTTCAAACCTCGGGGACAACAAATAACTGTTCACAGTACATGGATATATATATCTTTTCTTAATAAATTTTTTAAACAACTAAATATATATATCTCTCTCAAATATTGGTTGGAACCTTTAAACCTTTTAGTTTAAAAAAATATTAATTTAAACAAATATTTTGTTTTGATCGACAAAGTTAATGAAATGTGTATAAAATGCATGAAAATGACGTAAACAGATTGGAAGGTTTTGTTTCCATACATACAACTTATATCTGTTTTGGGTGGCTTTGGTTGTATCCTTATTTGGTTGGTTATGCGTTGAAATTAGATCCATGCACCACAATTCACAACCAATTCATATATTTATAACAAAGCTCCAATAAACTGATTATAGCTAGGCCTAGGGTTATAAGATCAGGTTGCACTTCCACCACAAACATGAGGGACAGCTACCAATGAATGTTGTGTAACGGATATGCTCCATAGATTTAACCTTGATCCTCCAAATTCCGAACATTTTACGGTACCATATATTCTTAAATTGTATTTAAAAATTTTCAAATAAATAAGACATGTGGCAAAATTTTAATCTCGTTTGTGGAATAAAATTTTTTCATTGTTTGTGAAATAAATAATTACTCTTAATCTTATACTTTTAGCTTGGTCATTTTTAGTTAGTGTTTATAATTTTTAAAATTTTAAAATTTCACTTCTAATCAAACAATAGTTATTAAGTTTTACTATTTTCAAAATCTATGATTAAAATTAAATATCAATTAATTAGAAATAACAATACTAAAATTAAATATCTTTATCATCTCCTCCAATTTTTTTTTTAATTTTCTATTTGTCCAAATTTGAAAGACTCAATTCATATCTAAAATTCTTTCCTCTCTAAATCAATGGACAATACTAATATCGGTCACCAACCAAAATGATTTTGATCTAATTTTAACTTGTTGGTGATCGATATTGGTATTGTCCACTAATTTATTCAGAGAGAAAAAAATTTTAGATATTAATGAAATGTTTCAAATTTAGACAAATAGAAAATAAAAATAATAAAAAAGATGAATAATACAAAGGAAAAAAATAATTGTCATTTTTAACTAACTGATATTTAAGTTTAACCATAGATTTAATCTTAATCGATGATAAAAAAAAGTGTATAAAACTCTTTATTTATATATATATATATATAAGCACCAACTTTAAAATGGTAAATACTGACATATGTCTTTAGTAATTTTTAAAATTAATCATTCAAATAGTAATTATACCTAAAATATTAAATATTTAATAAATATCCAACACTCTCTATAATTCCACCCTTATTTAATTAAATACTAAATAAATTAAAATTAAATATTAGTAATTATACCTAAAATAATAAATAAATATCTAACCCTCTTTATAACTCTACTCTTATTTAATTAAATATTTATTAAAATAATTTATTAAGGCGTAAAGTCATTGCCTTTGCATATTAAATATTCAATAAATATCCAACCCTTTCTATAATTCCACTCTTATTTAATTAAATATTAAATAAATAAAAATAAAAATTAAATTGATTTATTAAGGCGAAAAGTTCATGACTTTGCTATGGATAGACCTGTTCATGGGTCGGGTCACCTGGCCCGACCTGAAGGCCCGCTCGAAATATAGGAGGATTTGGGCAAAAATATAGGCCCGAAAATGGGCTTGGACAAAAAATAAGGCCCTTTTAAAAAACGGGTGAGGCTCAGGTAAGGCATCAGGCTCGGGCCTTGCCCAACTTCACTAAATGACAAAAAAAAATATTTTTTATTTTTTAATATTATTTTATTGTTGTTTTCTCCCTATTTTGTTACCATTTTACTATTATGTTGCTACTATTTTGTTGTTTTTGTTTGGATATTGTATAAAACTTATTTTATTGTTAATTTTGTTATTATTTTAGAGGCATTTGCTTGTTAAGTTGCATTTATCTTAGTGTTATTTAAATATACATATTTTTTAAAATTTATTTTCAATTTGTTGGGAAATATTTCTTTTGATGTATTATATATATTTTAAAATTATATAAAAATAATATGGACAGGCCGGGTCGGGCCCGTGTTTTAGCATTTTTATCCGGGTCGAGTTTGGGCAAAATTTTATGCCCATTTTTCGGGCTGGGCACAGGCCTAGCAAACAGGCCTGAATTTTTATTTGAGTCCGGCCCAAACCAAGCCTGGCCCATGCACGCCTATAGTTATGGACAACCATTTGGATTAAAATTTTAAAATATTAGTATTTTATTTTAGGGATAGATATTAAAATTATACATGAACTTTAATTTAATGTATAATTCTATACATGAACTTTAATTTGGTGCAATTATACACATGAAATATAACACCCCTCGCCTGACCCGATCACCGGATTTAAGTTACGGGATGCTACAATCATTTTCAAGTAAAAATAGAAAATTAATATTTAATTTACACATAATTCATACAATCATAGTCAATTCAATTCAATAATCACCAATTACAACCTTTCTCAGGTATTATACGAGCCTATGTACACTCTTAAATCAACCCAAAATTTAACAAGGACTGATTTACAACATATTTAAAATTACAGATCAATAAATATATCATAAATAAATCCTTCAAACATTCAATCATGTTATAAACAATTAGATATCATGATATATAATTAAAATCCGAGTCTTAGTCGAGCCTACGAAAGCTCTTAAGTCAACCCGAGCTTGAATAAGGATCAATCTGTAAAATTTTCAAAATTTGAGAACAAGTATCTATACCTATATTAGGTACTGATACTATTTCAGCTTCGATATTTCAAAAATTAAAATAAAATGCTCAAGTATTGATACCTGGAACTTGGCACCAATACCTATGTTACAAAGTATCAATACTTATTTTAGTATCGATACTATTTTTAGGACCAATGTTTGAAAATTTCATAAAATTTGGTAAAGTACCTATACGTTTGCCTATGGTATTGATACATTTTACCAAAATGTGAAAAATCACACAATTTGATGGTTTTTACATGGTCAAACCAACTCAAATTCAGTGGTGCTTATAGCCACACTACAAACCTACAAATAATCGACTTAAAACATATCAAAAGGCCATAATTTATCCATTCCTCAATCAACAAATCCAACATAGATCAGTTGACATTCAAAACTCATCATTCCTACTTGTACATCTCATACCAAACCAATTATACATTTCAACCTTTCATGTCATCATATTATCATGCCATCTATACTCAAGATACCATTTGGATGCCATTCAAAACATCTCAACATATTCCCCAAGAACAACTTTCACACATGTGGGTATTAACCTTACAAAATTTAAAATTTAACAAGGACTAATCTAACTATCATTTAGGTAATGACAATCACAACCTATATAAATGTCACAAAACCAAATACAATACAATTAAAGTTTACCGTATCAAAGGCTGGATAGTGTAAGCTCCGAGGTGATCTGATTGACAAGTTCTGCTAAACTGAAGATATACAAGGAAAATAGAGATAACGAGTAAGCATTTTGAATGCTTAGTAAGTCCATATAAAATTTACTTAACTTACCTTAGGCATCTTTGGCAACCTTACACTTCCATAATCATTTCAACAGATGTATCAAATGGGTTAGTTCGATTACAAGTCATGAAGTCATAATACAATTATATAAACATTTAACATTCCATCATATGACATGTACCAACCAGTTCATTTTCAAATTATAACATATGCATATAATTTCATTCATATGTATATATATATATTTGTTGCAACATTTTGTTTTCATATAGTACCATTTCCATTTCTATCTTTCACTCGGAGAACTGAAGTAAATTGAACTCGGATACTCGAGACTAATTTGATTACATATGCTAACATTATCGAGTTGCTAACACTAGCTTCGGATTGGGGTTGCTAACACTAGCTTCAGAGAATCCAAAACATATGTTGGACCTCAAGCCATCGAATTAATCACTTATTACAACACCCGTTTTCCTTTTGAAACCCTAATGGCATGTCATTCATATTCCAATAGTTTACTAAGTTCACAAGGGCTTTAATACCATTTCCGTATCAATTCAATCTCCCTATAACATTTTATACATATCATATAATCCATATAAACATTTCCTTACCATTCTATACCTCGTATCAATTCATAGTTGTCGTATAATTTATACTTTACAATTTAGTCTTTTAGATGCCAAAATCATCGAAATTACACATGTATATATAAACTAAATAGTATAAACACACTATTCAAACATAATATAATAGAATATAATAAGTTCCAAATGAACTTACCTGGAAAAACAACAAGTAAACAAGGTGTTAAGGACTAATATGCAATTTCTCCTTTTTCTGTATTATCTTCCGATTGATTCACATCCCGATGTATAATAATTTATTTCAATTTATCAATTATAAAAATATTTTAACAGCCTATTGTAAACATATATCAATTCAATTTCATTTTTTATGACCCCTAAAGTTTTACATTTTATTCAATTTAGTCTCTAAAACCAAAATAGATATATCTTTCACATTTAAGTTTCATTTTTCAATCTAATTTTAAATTCATCCTTATATAACCCTATACTATCTATAATTACATAAATTTCATATAAATTTTGAAATATTTACACTTTAGTCCCTATGTTCAAAATTAACAATTTTCATTTTACAAATTAGTCCTTTTGCATATCTAAGCTTAAAATCCAACTATTTAACACTAAAACTTCAATCATTCATCAATAGCATCATTTATAAACTTTAACAATTTTAGAAATTAATGCACGAGTTAACTAAATCAAGCTCTCGAAACTTCAAAAATATAAAAATGACAAGAAAAGAGCTTGGAATCCCTTACCAAATTTAGAGACGAATGCTTAAGTTTCTAAACCCTACTTTCCTTCCCCTATTCGCGAGTAAAAGATGAACATATGAAATGTTTATTTTTCTTTTAAATTTTAACTTTTATACTTAGATTAAGTTATAATTAATTATAATTGACTAACCTTAATTGAAATTAACCAATTTAGTGGACATTAGATGTCATCCACCACCGTTTGTACACTAGAAATGGTCCAATTTCTTAATTGGTCCTTAAGCCAATTAAAAATTCAAAACGATTATTTTTTACAATTTAGTCCTTATACTCTAATTAACTATCTAAATAGAAAAATTAATGAACCAAACTTTAATTAAAATTTATACTAACCTTGTAAATATTAAATAATAATATTTATAGACTTGTTCATCGAAAATGGGGTTCTAAAACCACCATTTTCGGCACTATTAACTTTCGGGTTAAAACACTTATACCTTAACTAACTATTCAATTAACAAAATAGTTAGACCAAAATTCAATATAATACCAAAATTAACTCATAAATATTAATTAATAATATTTACAGACTCAATCATCGGAGAACGGGGTTTCAAAACCACCATTTCCGGTACCACTAAAAAACGGATTGTAACATGAAACTCTAATTGTGGTTCATATGTATACATCAAACTTTAATTTTGATTTAATCATGCACATTTAAAGAAATAGATACATCAATTCATTTTTATATTGGATAAATATAATTATTCATGTATGCAAAATATAAATATAAAATGATATTATATAAATAATTGTGTTAATAATTTACAAAAATTGAATGAAATCAAAATTTCATATATAAAATTACACAAAATCGAAATTCAAGTATATATTATTATTATCCAACTTTGAACAAATCTATCATTTTGGAAAAAGATGTGGATTCCTATACTAATCTTATTTATTTGTAGTTTAAGTTTCAATTTCTTGAATCAAGATTCTATTATTATATTTATATTATCTTGTAGATATATTTATTAGAAATTTTAAGAATTTGTTGCACAATCCGCAAAATGTACAATCATATTCAAGTGCTTGAAATACCACAGATTTACGAGAAAAATCAAACTGCAGAAAATAAGATTAGATTGATTATGTGCAACTTTATCCACCAAGGTTACTATTAAAAAACACTTGAAATTTTATAACATTTTTTTTTACAAGAGAAATATTCTTATAATATTTTAATTAGTATCTTTTTTTCTTTTACCGGAGAAATATTACACAGGCCTTCATTATATTCTAGGCATGAGTTACACAAGGTTCTTCCTTGCATCAACTATGGTGCTAGAAGATTTCAGTATTTGTTAACACCAAAATATTAACATGGTATCATCATCATCAAGACACTTGAATATAGGAATACTTCACATTTGAATTACTTATAATTTTTATTATAGGGTCTGTTTGATTGGCAGTAAAATGTTTTCCGTAAAATGATTTCTGGAAAATGTTTTACTTTTCTGTAAAATGACTTACTGGAAAATATTTTCTGGTGTTTGATTGAATCTGTGTAAAATATTTTCTGCTGTTTAACAGATTTCCTGAAAATATTTTCCGGAAAAGTTGTTTTTTACATATATTAATATATATTAATAAATTTTTATATTTTAAATTGTTTTTACATATATTGCAATGATTTATTTATAATAATACTCAATAATAAGCTACAATATTGATCGTTATAAATTGAAAAAATATTATCCACAATGAGTACTAGTAAGAATATTGAATAATTATAAATTGCTTCGAAACCATAATGAGTACTAGAAATAATATTATCCAAATACATAATTAGTAGTACACCACATGGTAACAACATTGTCCAAGTGCATAATATTACACTACATAAAAGTATCAATATCTTCAACCCTGAGAAAATTTTTGAAGCCAAATTTTTCTATGCTTCTTACTTTTAACTAAAAACATTTTGGCCTCTGATTCATGACTCCCTAGATAATCAAACACAGAACAAGTTGTCTGAAAACAATAAAGCATATCACAAGATGATCACGGATATCTCGGGGAACGTGAATAATACCTTGATTGGATTTGAAGCTATCAACCAGAAATTCGAAGCAGGCTATAGTAAATACAAACACTGCGTTGAAGAAACATCAAAAGAGCTAAGGATTGCTAAACATAGGGTTGGAGAAACAAAGAGCGAAAAGAAGCAGCTTATGAATGAAATGACTAACATGATTGAGCAACTGAAAGATCAGAAGGAAAAAGAATCTACGTTACAGGGACAAGTTGAGAAGCTACAGATTAAGGCAAACAAGGAAGAAAACGAGAAGGAGAATCTGATGAAATCGGTTAAGCAACTGGAAAATAAAGTTGAGTTGTTGGAAAATAAAGTATATTAGGCCTAGGAGAGGAGAAGAGGGAGGCCATTAGGCAACTTTGCATGTGGATAGATTACCACCGGAGTCGCTGCGATGATCTGAAGGAAATACTCTCGAAAAGTGGCAAAGCTCAGAGGGCAACAAAAGAGAAGGATGAAGGTATATTAGGCCTAGGAGAGGAGAAGAGGGAGGCCATTAGGCAACTTTGCATGTGGATAGATTACCACCGGAGTCGCTGCGATGATCTGAAGGAAATACTCTCGAAAAGTGGCAAAGCTCAGAGGGCAACCTAGAGTAAGTCCCTCATATTTTTCATTACATTAGTATGTTCATTTTGGTTCTGCATTTATGGATTGTTTTTCATTGTTTCATTTGTTTTTTTTCTTTTTATTCCACAAGTTGGGTTGTTGATAAAAGCAAATTGTCAAGGTGATGTTCAAGTTATGTCTCGTAAAACTTGGTTGCTTGTAAAGATAATTTAAGTTTTATATTTTTAATGACTATTATAATTTAAGTTTTATATTTTTTATATTAATATTAATGGATTTAATATCATTCAAACTACATATTTTTTTAACTTTACAATATATTTAAAATGAATATTTTATCTTTTTAAAAATATTTTTTTGGCAACTTTTCAACCTGAATAATCTAATGCTTATTTTGATCTCATTTGCATAATTGCATCTCATCCCTCATCAACTTTGTATTAGAACTCGAATGTATATATATATATTATGTGTTTGTGATGTTTTAATCTTCAAAGATGAAATTATATATATTCTGTTTAGAAAAATCATTTCACCCACATAATGAGTATCTTTGTATGTCAGAATGCATCCAACAAATACTTCCTTTTTATGTTTCTCCATATAGAGTGAGGTAAAATCAGTGGCATTCTTTATGTTCTCTACCAACACGCATTCAAACATGGTGAGATAATCCTCCTCCATACTCGAATTTGAGTTTGAATGTTACATCCAACATGGGTAAATTATTAAGATTATAATTAACAGACTAGCAACCCAACTTGAACCAGTTATGGCTAAAACCAGACAGAATGTCTATCGCTTCAAGTATTATCAAACCAAATAAACTACGGCCAATCTGATCAAATCCCAAGAAAAAATACTTGAAATGCAAAATTGGAATAGAAGTTAGTGCAAAAGAACACAACAGGAACATCAACTAATTACAATTTCATTTAGTTCTATAATTGTAACCAAAGCATATATGCTCTTGACTGCTGCAAAAGTTATGCACCCATATTAAGAAGGAAAATTATTAAGTATCTATAAGACCATGCCACTAGTGTAGGATAGCATTTTCAAACCAATCAAAGCTACAGCACTTCACAGAATCCAATCCTGTGACTAAATCAGTGGAACAAAAAAATCAAACACAAATGTATGCCTCTCACCAACTCGGAGATGATACCTGAACGACGTGTTATTGTCTTCACGGTCAGCTATATGAACCTGCCCTTCATTTAGAGGTCCGCCGCTTATTCACTATTGGGAAAAATAATAAAGAAAACTAACAAAAGGCCGCAATACAATTCATCTCTCACAAAAAAGGAACTTGCATCTTCAAGATCAAAACCTATACACGTTAAAGGGCTTTAAATGATTGCCTCCTCCAGTCAAGCTTCAATCTTCGGTTACAATCAACGTTTACAGGTTTCAACAATCGTTCTGCTTCTAATTCGGATTGAAGTGATGACTGCAATCTCCTTAAATGCCCATTGCACTGTTTATGGGCAGAAAGAATATTGCCACTAATATTGTGTTCATCGGGAGTGAATTTTCGCTGGTAAGGCAAGTGCCACTTTGCTTGCAAATAAGCAAGCGATCTCCATGGAGGAAATGGCATTGAGTTCTGCTTAAGAGACGACCTAGCTGCGTCGACCATAACCTGAAGTAATTGTTTCAACCTAGTCAAGGAGCCCACATAAACAACTGGAAGTGAATTCAATATTCTACCATAAGAATCAACTGCTCTAGCTATCTCAAAGTGGCTTCGGAAGTCAATATCGATAATCAAACGCTCAGAACAACCATTGTTGTAATTGACCACATCGATATACTCATGGTCACCTGCGTGTGTCGCGCATGGTTTTGTCAAATTACAATAATTTATACTTTTCAAGCAATGAAATTATCATGAATATACTTTAGAACTAGTTTAAGAGATCTCAAGGGAAGTTGATTTTCATCACGAATTGTAGAAATGAACTCTTGGATACATGTAACACAGCTCGAAAGAGGTCTCTTTTTCTACCATCTAGGCAATAGGAAACTTGAATAAAAATGATGCAGGAGCTAATAAAATCAAAGAACCTGAAGGAGATAGCAAAAATTAGAATTCAGAGACTCCTTGAATACCTCCTGGAATTTTTCCGCTACCCTGCCACCTGGACGCACAAACAGCAGCGTCATAGCCGGAAAGTCTCAACAGCTTTACCAGAGAATACCTGATGCAGCTGGCGTTACATTGCCCCGACTTCACAAAGTGTAGGTCTGTCTCACTGATGGAGAATACGAGAGAATGAACCACAGATGAAAGGTCAATCTCATATTGGCCTACCGGGTGCTTATAGTACTGCAACAAGACCGACCAAAAGGAAATAAGATAGATCAACCTTAAGTAAATGCTTTCGGTAGGAAACTGATATAGTAAAAGTACAAAGAATCATCAAAATTCACAAGATTACAGTTTCGAAACCAAATAGAGTTGAGCAATTATAGAAAATGCAGACTTATTAACACATTAACAAGGCAATCTTAAGGGAAGTTCCCAATATTTTCAGATACGTGAAGCAAATCACTATGTTACTTACAGTATGAACCTATGTTAGTCGGACTTGGGTGCATGTCGGGTATGAGTATGTATCCAACATGTTAATATACATTTTCTTCTAGGTTTTCTCATATATTTGAAGAATCATATCTCTATATCCATGTTCGGATGTATGGGGTAGTCCAAGAAAAATGAAAAATCCAGATATGAACAATGACCATATATGATATATAGGAGTTTCTAATGAATTAGCATATTCTTTAATCTCCCTAAACAGATGTAGGGGTAACAAAATGGTGACTGTTAAACAAAAATGACCAAAGCTTATAAATTTCAAGCTAGAATATTATGGTTAGATTTCCTAAGCTATAGCAGTTTTCAACAACTATCATATAGAGATTATATTATGAAGATAAGAGTCCGCAATTCTCATCCATAACCACAAAATTCATTTCTCTCAATCTCAAATTTGCAGCACCTTGATTTTGTCCTTGGAAAAGTTAAAAACAAAATGAGGACTCTCAAATAAAATGAGCAGACTTTAGAGGTCAACCCTTATTCCTTAAATAAACTAGTTCTTTCCCAAAATAAAACCCAGAACCAACAAAAAAAAAATACAAAACCCAGAAACCCCAAAGATGAAAAAGATAAAATTTCAAAAACACCCAATTATGGACAACCAGTTAATATGAATAAAAAAGAAAAGAAAACAGAGAGAGTTAATACTAACAGATATTTTATCGGCGAGGTGGATAAGATCGGAGAATCCAGAATCGCTATCGCTACTACACCAAGAATCGGCACCGGCGCTTCCGGCGTTATTTTCCAAAAAATCGCTAACCATTAAAGCCAAATCATGTTCACTTTCATGGCTAAACCCCCACAAATTAATATTGTTATTATTACTATTATTCTGATGATCCTCGGGTGGCACCAATAGGCTGCACTCCATCGCCAAAACAAACCGCCGGCGTAGGATCAGAATTTCCCCAGTCCCTTCTACCAATTCACACCAAGCATCGCGTTCCCGTAATCTAAATGAAGGGCAGGGTGAGGGTGTGTTTTCTTGTGGGAGATGATGGAGGGACGGGGAAAGAAAGAAAGAAAGAAGATGGAAGGAAGCAATAACAAGAAATCAGGTTATTATTATTATAAACAAAGTAATATGATTGGCCAAAAGGAAACAAAAGTTGAAATTACCAAATGATATGTATCCAGCAGCCCTGCTTTTATTTTATGAGCTTTTAACAATGGAGCAGACGACCCCACACGCATGGAGAGCTATCAACCCTT
The DNA here is from genome assembly GCF_007990345.1 of Gossypium hirsutum. Classification (NCBI taxonomy): domain Eukaryota; kingdom Viridiplantae; phylum Streptophyta; class Magnoliopsida; order Malvales; family Malvaceae; genus Gossypium; species Gossypium hirsutum. Next base: position 97,047,479 of record NC_053428.1, on the reverse strand, counting down.
CATTCTTTTTTTACTCAAATAAAAGTAATTGTGATAAGAGAGAATAACAGACATAATTAAAGATTTATTTAAGAAAATTTAATTATTGTATTACGTTGTGTTCTTTTTGAAGTTACATTGTGTTAAATCTTAATTCTTATAATATATATATATATTGATCTAAAGTAATATATTGACCCAATAACGGAAACAACCATTTTTATATAAGTTAGATTTTTATCAAATGGCACTAGTTTATTAAGTCACGTGTTGTGCACGTGTATTTATTACTGTATTGGCTCGATTTGTGGAACATATGGAAAAATCCATTTACTTAAACACTACAGTAAAACTAAAGTTATCATGGTTAATGTAAATATTAAGGGATAAGATTAGATAGAGTTTAAATCCTTTAGGACTTTCATCTTGTAGATAGACACTAATCTCAATCATTGATCTAATTCAATTAGTATCATTGGATCTGGGAGAACTCAACTATAAATAGAGGCATTCCCCTCATTTTAATCACTCAGTTATAAACCTTCAAAATAATAGAATACTTTTGAGAGCATTTACTCAAACACTTGGTGTGCACCTATTTTTCTATTCATTCGTGGCTTCTTTTTTCTTTTTTTGAGTTTGCTTCCACTTTGCTTTGGTTCCTTAGAGAATTTTTGTGAGTTCTCTCATTTTTCTAGAGTAAGGCTGACTTAGGCGAATTTAAACCTAAGAAATTGCCTAAGGCTGCGCAGTTTGCCAGACTAAAATTCTAGTCCCACGATAGTTGGTATTAGAGGCAGTGTTCGAAGGTGTCGATTGAGATGACAAAAGGAAGAGACGAACAGAATGTCCCGATGGAGACCTGTGGAAAGACCAGGAAAAATAGCAGATCAAGGGATATGCTGTCGACTTTGGAAGGTCAGGTTACCAATCTCGAGGAATCCATAAGTGGTGTGAAGGAAACACTCGTGGTAGTTAAGGGATGCACTGATGAGTTAAACTCGATAAGAGAGAAGCTTGAGGACTATGTCATGGAGACTCTCAATTCCAATCGAGATGCAATGCGAAAGACTATAAATGTCGCCATGGATGATTACACCAAGAAGTTGACTAAGAAGAATGATGTTGTCGAAGCTATAACCGTGACTTTGAAGGAAAAAACTGAGGCCATGATGGCAAAATTTGAGGAGATCGAGGGAGAGCTTATTGTGTGCAGAGCTGCTGTAGGAAAAGGGATGTTGGCTTCAATCCCTAAGCAGCATAAAATGGATACCCCAAGCCGGAAGTGTTTAAGTGGATGAGGTTCACAAGAGATGTGGACAATTTATTGAATGAAGTGAAATATATATGATATGTTAATAAATTGGATTGTGATAGTGAATATGATTGAGAAATGTTATATGTGCAAAATTGTAAATGGAATTGAACATTGGTACCATATTAACTAGTCGGGTTGAGTCATATATAGTTGGCATGCCATAAAATTGCTTTGTGTATGAGATTATGTATGTAACGACCCAAAATTCAGTGGTGTCGAAAATGGTGGTTTCAAAAACCCTTTCTCCAATGCTCAAGTCCTAAATGTTATTAATTAATATTTATGATTCAATTATAGTATTATATTAAATTTTGGTCTGACGAATTTGTTAATTCAATGTTTGTTAAGGTATAAGTGTTTCAACTCTAAAGTCAGTAGTGTTGGAAAGTGAAGTATCGGGACCACGTTTCCGTATTAAATATTTATAAAGTTATTATATAGGTGAATTGAATTTTGGATAGGTAATTTCGTCGAATTTGTGACTAAGTAAAGTATAAGAACTAAATCGTAAAAGTTACAAAAGTTAATCCCTATTGATTTTTATTTATTAAAAAGGTTAAATAATATTAAACCAAGGATTAAAGTGGCAATAATTCCACCTTAGAAGATAGTGGACAGTTAATGGCTTTGTACGTTAAAAAATATTAAATTATATAATATTTATAACTTAAAGTAATGAAATATATAGTCTACCATATAATTAAAAAGAAAAGAAAGCCATAACTTTCTTCCATTCATCATTCTTGGCAGAATGAAAGAGGAAGAAGAGAACTTGGAGCTTCAACATTTTCGTCTTTCATTGATAAGGAAATTAAGATCGGTTTTTAGTAAAATTTATGATTTTGTGATCGTGATAGTTAGATTTAGTTAACTCATATGTTATTTTTCGAAAATTGTTAAAGTTTCTAAAATTATCGTTTTTGAATTCTTGAAGTTTTTTGTACTGAATAGTTAGATTTTAAGCATAAATGTGACAAATAACTATTTTGTAAAGTGAAATTATCAATTTTGTAAAAAAGGACTAAAATATAAAAATTGAAAATAATGTTGTGAAATGTTGATAAAGATAGATAGCAGAGACTCCATAATGGATGTAATTGAATCGAATTGTAAATCAAAGCTCAAATTTGAAAGTCATGACTATTTCGGTTTTAGGGCCTAAATTGAATAAAATGCAAAACCTTAGGGGACATCTAAAAAATGAAATTGAATTGATATATGTTTATAACAGGCTATTATAAGATGTTTGGATAATTTGAAATAAATTATTATAGATCAAGAATTGAATTAATCAGAGGATAATCATAAAAAAATACAAATTAGTCCTTAACACCTTGTTTGATGTTGTTTTTTTCCAGGAAAGGTCATATGAGACTTACTTTATTAATTCATGATATGTTTGTATTGTATTGTTTTACTTTTAGTTGAATTGTTATGTAAATAATGTCTTTTGGCATCAAATGGACTAAATCATAAAATCTGAATTACATGACAAATATGAATAGATACGTGATATCAAATGGATGTGACATTGTTATATTATTGGATAGTGTGTATATGATGATGTTACAAAGTTTAAATTGTAAACGGATTGCTATTTGAAATGTGAAAAGTGTGTACATAGCTACAGGGATTGTAATGAATTGTATATGGTAAAAATACCCGAGTGAACGTATTAAAGGATAGGATACGATTAACATGCCAATAGACATGCCAATAGATTTATGTTCGTGTTGTATGGGATATATGTGATGGTACAAAGATATTATTGATTATACCGAAATCCAACATTTGTTATGAATTACCAAGTTATATTGGTATGGTGAAGGGATGTATTGATACTGATTATAAGATGCCTATAGGCTTTGCACTTCAGTGCTTTGGTGTGTTGTAGTTTGAGCTCTTACAAGAAAATTTGGTGTGGTATAGTTACCTATGCATCCGAATATATTTATTATAGTTCATCAGACTACTGGATTAATGGAAAAGAGAAATGACAGTGAAATGATATGAGTCTCACGCTCACATGCTTATATGATGAATAAATTATATAAATGGTATTGTATTATGGAATTCATTTGTAAGGTAATTATTGAATAGTACATTACATGCGATCATAATATATTACTTTGTTATACATTAAACTTACCTTATCATTGTAAACTACTATGTCAAGCTAAATTGTATCAAATTATTGGATTGATATGTTTTCAACATGAGAAAATTTGAATAGCATGATAAAAAATGGCATAAATTGTATTTGTATATGAATTGAGTATCATGGTCTTGTTGTATTAATTAACTAACCTATTGGCGACTTGTGAAATTGTATATGTATGCATAAAGAAGTCAAATGAATGCCATGTTTTGTACAATTGTGTTTCAATTACTTAAATTAGGTGAAATGTCAAGGTATGTTAAGTTATTTTCATATGGACTTACTAAGCATTCGATATGCTTATTCCATTTACCTTCTTTTTCCTTGTAGGTCGCTTTGTAGAACATGTCAAGCCAAATCAACTTTTGAAGCTCACATTATCTCATACCTATTGGTAAATGCTTAAAGGTTTTTTAATTTAGATTGTGGAATATATGTCTAGGATGTTTGGATGTGAATATAATGTTTATAAGTGTTTTGGTCTATGTACAAACAGGTATAATTGCCAATGTTGAGTTTTGGTAACTTGTAATGATCTTGGTATATGATAGCTTGAATAAGGTTATGGCATGAAATTAAGTAAAAGCATGAATTGAAATGTGTGGTAAGTGGTTGAAATGGAAATGCTTTAATGACATATTTTAGGTAACTATTATGAAATGATAATAGCATGAGAGTGATTATGGCTGAGAAGTTTTGAGATTGAAACATGATGTTTATTATGTTAATTATCTTGTTGAATTTGGCATGCTTTACAAATGGTTTGGAATGTATATAGGGTTAATGTATGTACTTGCTTTGATTGGTAGTTTTTGACTTGAACCTTGGTGAATGCTTATTCTTGGTACAGTAATGGTTATATGAAACTGAGTATTTGATGGTGGTTACACATGTATCACTTGAATGGCACATTTTGGTAGTCTTTAGCATGACTATGATATTAGGGATTTGATGATATAATGGGAATGGATGAGAAGGTTACAAGTAAAGAAATTATGTGAATTAGTGTTTATATGATGTATGAATTTATTGAATGAGTTGGGAAGTTGGTGAATAGAAATATATGCATGTTTTGTATTGATTTTCGCAGGTTGGTAATGTGCTCACAAGCACAAGATAAGTTGGTGTAGAATGATATCGAATGACGAGAAATTGGATTGATTTGAATATTGTATAAAAAAGTGTGATATAATTGATATATGATATGTGATATGAATTATGTTATGTGAAATTGGATATATATAAATTGATGATGGAACTAAATGAGATTATGATATTGAATGTGAATTGATAAAATGAAATTGGATTGTTGGTATCCTATTCACTGTTCGGGTAGAGTTGACCGCGACCCAGCATGCGTGCACCGGGGCTATGAATCAATACTATTATACTTGAATATCTAGCGGCTTTACTATAAGTGTGAAATGTCAGTTGTAATTTTTATAGTGTTACAATGAAACACCCGAGTATTCCAAGGATCGAACCTAAGGGATTGCCAAATTGGTAAATGTGTTTATTAAGTTAATTACAAGTTAAACAATTACTAATCTAATCGAGTTGGAAATTATTAGTGCAAGTTAAAATAAAATAAGATTTGAGCTGAATCTAAATTAACAAATAAAAGTACCAAACTAACTTTCTTCCTTTTTACTAGAAACAATGCAAATGAATTAAAATGATGGTTGAATGAGTCATGGATTTCTAACTAAGCTAATAAACCTATGATGATTATATTGTTTGCTACTCTTAGCTAGAAATCTCCTCCCGATCTCATTTTAAACTAAAAGATACCATCTAAGATCTCTTCTCGGTCTCACTTAGGCATATAGATCTCCTCTCAGTCTCACTATTCAGCATAAGTGTATCAAAGTCCTACACAATAGAGTCTCCTCTCAGTCTCATCTATCTAAATCTTCCACTAGAGGCTTCAATTCTAGTGTAATATGCAATTTAATACACTTGAACAAACAACCACTCAAAGCATAGATAATAGCCTAACTAAGTAACCAACTTATCAATCAACCAATAAACAATTCAACACATGATTAAACTGAAATTCCACACAAGTATTTTAACAAACACATGGAAGGCATAAAATATAAAAGATAAGGGTTGAAAAAATATTCATTAATAGATAAAAATCTGATGAAGTGCGAGTGTCTAATACATCTCCATCCACAATCTTCCTACAAAAATGAAGAAATAAAAATACTACAACTAAAACAAAAAGAAAAAAAAGAGTGAAAAACTAAGCTAAGAAATATGAAAAGTAAAGAACAAATATTCAACCAAAAAATCTATCTTCAAAAGATTATAAACTAGTATTTATAGTCTGCTAACATTTAACCTTACATTGACTATTATGCCCTAAATGAAAAAGACTTGAGCTTGTTTGGATACAAAATTGCCCTTGCAATTTTTCACCCGTTGATCTGCCACAATTCATGGTGGCAAATTAGGTTCTTTTCGATACTTAATGAGCTTGTTTTCGGGATAATATAGTGTTATTGTTTTTAGTTTTACATTTTAGTCTTTAATGTTTACTTTTGGTAAAATAAGCATTTTTACACATATTTTGGTGTTATGATGACTCATTGGGCCAATATAGGCATAGGGTAGGACTGATGAGCCAATTTAGTCTGCATGACACCAATTTCAGGCCAAGGAACATTAGGTACGACGCTAGTGTCGTGATACCAGTATGCAATGTAGCAACCCCTGTAAAGTTCAGTGTCGTAACATTGGTCTTGTGGTGTCGCGACACCACTGTGACAGAGATCAAAATATTGCTGAAGGTGTTTTCATCTACACAATGTAATTTATTCAATTTAATGGCCTGTATTTAACCTAATTAAGGCAGAATGCTAAGGGGCCTTTTTTAGAGTAGATTTTGGAGATTTAATTTTAGTTTCATGTTAGTTTCAATTTAGTTTTAGTTAGCATAATTTTTGTTCTTGTTTCAAACTTGAATTTGCCTTGGTTCCAAGCTTTTGTTTCTTTAGAAATTTATAATTTTTCTTTGGTTTTCACTTGCAATTGACGTTATCTCGATGATTGTTAAAGGGTTTTCAGCTCTAGAGTGCGTCCCATATCGAAATAGATCAATTTCTCTTTTCCCTTGTCTTTAGTTTAATATTTGATTTGTATGTTTAAATTGAAGTTAGGAAAATTTGTATTTAGATCCATGAGTAGCTAAACTCGTAGGAAGATTAACTATCGGAGGTAGGATTAATTGACAGAAGAATTAGGGTTTGCCTTAGAATTAGTTAATTAGATAAGTGGTTTTTGTCTATTAGTTAATCAGTTAGAGGCCAAAAGGTAATAACTAGTTAATTATTAGCAGATTCATTAAAACCTAAATTCTGAAGTTAATTATGAACACTAACATGAGTCAATCTTCTGTCTGTCAATTGAGTGAATTTCGATTATTAATTTCATTTGATTTATGCTATCTTTGTTGCTTAATTTTGATTTGGTTTTTTGTGTTATAATTTTAGATCATTACTGTTTAGCTTTGTTAGTATAGAAAGTAGTTTTTGGTTTGATTTAATCTCCCTTGGGTACGATCCTCGGAATACTTCCCGAAATGTTTTATTGTAAACTTTCCTATATTATAATTTGGCTCGTACACTTGCGGACACCACTATTTATTTTATATATTTTTATTGTAGTATTTCCAGTCCAGACATTTGCACATCTGGTGGCTGTCACCCATTAGGCATTGGTGTGGTGACACCCAAAATAGCTGCGAACTTGTATATCTTAGGGGTCTCGGTAGGACAATCAAATATTTCAATCAAAGTCCTAGTATGAAAATCAGTTAGAATAAATAATAGATTGATCAGTTCCAAAAATTAAAATTCTTCTAGATGGTCATATAGTGGAGGCGGGTGTTCCATAAGAAACTCAAGACGTAACTAATAACTAAAACTCCAGAAGAGATTAAGGTATCTGAAACTGAAGATTAAAATAGTGAAAATAAAGAAATCTTGATAAGTTATGTCAATTTGAGAAAATGTGGAATCGATAATAAAATATGTCAACAATAGTTTTTCATGCAATATTATTGTTGAAATAATGAAATAAAAGGATAATCTTGAATAAATCTATTGAAAAATATAGATATGAAATAGATTGGTCAAAATAGAAAGACACAACTCAAGTACAATTAAACTCGTGAAATTTTTAGACCAATAATCCAAATATCTAAATGTATAAAGCCAGTGATGGTACAAATGAACTAGTTTTGCAAAACTGGAATAAAATATGAAGTTTTTTTTGCTAAGTTTTGGCATTGAGTATGAAAAGATATAATATTCTTTTGTGGTAGATGTAATAACCTTTAGATATATTATTAAACTGATAATTCATAAAAGATTTAATTTGCGTCTAATGATTGTTATTGTTACAACTTTTTATGAATCACTATATAGTAAATTTTATATTAAAATCTTTGACGGATTTAGAATGCTAGAAGCATATTAAAATTATCGAAAATTGTTCATTTATATGAATTGAAATAAGTTGAACATATGTGGCAAATTTGACTTAGTGAATATTAGTTGAAGGAGGATTATAAAATAATCCAAAATACCTATTTGTATTTTTATAAAAGAATTATGATTCAAGTTTGTTATGATTATTGTTGAAATTCTGAAGAGATCAAAATATATTTCTCCAAAATTTTCATCACTCATGACTTACAAAAAAATGATAATATAAATGCTTAGCAGATACGTTCAAATGGTCACTTGAAAAGCTAGTATTTAAGATTGAATATGTAGAATATGAGATATTATGTGATGTTTTCATGAGGGGGAGTAAATACGCATTGTTTTCTTTTTTCCTTAATTGAGGTTTTGTCTCATTGGGTTTTCCTGGTAAGATTTTTAACGAGACAACATATTATGCGTATTATAGATATGTATATTCTTTTTTCCTTCACTAGGAATTTTTTCCCAAAAGTTTTTATGTTAGTAAGGTTTTAACAAGACCCATTATCTACCAATGGACATCCAAGGGGGAGTGCTATGTCAATGTTCATCAAGATCAAGATAAGTTTTGATATACTTTAAATTCTAGTAGTAATTAGAAGTAGAGTTCTATTTCATTTATATTTCTTATGTCTATAAATATAGACTTCGGAGAAGCATTGTAAATTATTCTCATTGATCAATAAAATATGCTTTCTCTATTGTTCTCCCATTTTTTTTGTTCTTTACTTTTTGTCCTTTTATTTTATAGCAATTTGCGTAATTTCTATTTTTTACTTAAAATTTTGAAGTTTATTAAAACTAGAAACTCTAACACATGTATTTGTGAAAATAATGTATTTAGAATATATATTTGTATTTAAATATAATACATAAAAAAATGAAATATATGATTCGAAAATAAAATGTATAAAAATATCAAAATAAAATTTTAGTTGAGGAGTAAATTTAAGGTTTTACTAACTCAATTAGCATGGGTTCAAATCTCATCATATGCATATTTTTATTTTTTTAAATAAAAAATCTAAAATATATCAAATAATATAATTTATTTTAAATTTGAAGAGAAATTAAAATAATTTTCCTAACTGAACTAGGACACAGTTGATGAGTGATACCAATTCAATAAAAAAATTTATAAATACTATAGATAAAATATTCGATTATATTTATATAATGAAAGAAAATATTTGAATCCGTGAACCAAAATTCTTCTCGATTTCAACAAAAACAAAAGTTGAACATTATTTTCTTTAAATACAATTATAATTATAAATAATACATTGAAATAAATTATAATTAAAATTGTATACACTTATCCCGCATGGACAGGTGGTACCACAAAGAGCTACCTAAAAAGCATCAGTGGATGGCCCTCGACTCACACCGACCAGTGACTAGTCGCCCGAGCATCTCGCCTACTGTTAGGTCACCCATTTTTATTGAGAACACCTTTTCCATCATAAGAGGACCAATGAGGTATAGCAACCTCGTACTACCTCAGAAAGAATAATGTCAGAGTAGTACCACACTCGACGACAACCTACATAAAATGGCCTTGCCACCTAGCGACAACATGATAATTTTTTAGCCCCTCTAATAAAATTGAAAAATTGTGTATCAAATAATAATCCTAAAAATATATAACAAGGTAATTATCTAATTATATATTTATTGTTTTTAAAATTTTTTACTATACCTAATGTCACTTATGAGTTTGTTTTAACTGCAGCTGTATAGTTTACATGAGGAAAGAGAAGAGAGGGGGGAATAATGTAAATTCAACTCAATTGAATCCAAAATTGATAATTTATTCAATTTGATAATAAGCACGATCCAATCAATAAATAAATAGTTATATATATTGTTTATAAAAAAATTATAATTAAGTAGAATATGTATTACATGCATATGCATGTGAAAACTACGTATTTAGAAATTGAAGTGTATTTAAAAATAATATACAATAAATAATAAAATGTTATAAAATAAAGAGAGATGGAGAGAATAAAGAACAAAAAAAATATGAAAGCAATAAAAATGTACTTTATTGATAAAAATGGATGATTACAATGCTTCATCAGAATCTCTATTTATAGGCATAAGAAGTATAAAAGAAGTAGAAATCTAATTCTAATAAATATTAGAATTTAAAGAATCTTAAAACTGTAATGCCTTGCTTAAATTATTTCTGTATCTGTAAATATCTGTCACAATTGTGTACCTACTTTAGTAGCTAAGTATTTCGGGGGTGTGCGAGAGGTCTTGGGTTCAAGTCTCATTTTTGTGAATTTTTTTATTTTTCTAATCCTAGCCTTATCCTTGGTAGATTGGCCTTATATTTTATCTTTGGTAAACTCATATTAGAATGAGCCTGCTGGTTCGAGTGGTAAGGGGTTAGTGTATTGGAGGTCCTGTGTTCGAATCCCTGTGTGAGCGAGGGTGTTAATTTTTGCTCAGTTGTCTGATAGAGTTTCGGTAAAGCTAAAATTCTGAGGTGATTGTGAGTTAGTGGGTTAGTGGGATAAAAATAAGGGATATGTTGTCATATCTAAAATTTTTATTTCTTTTCAAAATTTTAATTAATTTTTCTCTTTCCCCAAAACAATCTAACATTAGTTTCTTTGTTCCCTGCCATTTTCGTTTTCCTCTCATTTCCTGCGATTCTATCTATTTTTATCATATCTTTATTTATCGATATTTCGCTGTTCTTCGTATTATTCTGGTAAGTGAGATTTTGGTTTCTGTAACCTTGATTTACAAAACACTGGTTAGAGCCATATCTTTTGTTTTAGTGAAGTGGTGTGTAAGTTAAGGGTTTGTTTTCTGCAAATTTGTGGTGTAGGAGAAGGTTGTGAGTAGAGAAGTTTTACTCCGACAACCTAAATCACGCTAGTGGTTGTTTGTGTTGTCGGTAAGGTCTGTGCATTATTTTGGGTTATATGTCGATTCGTATATTGATTGCTAATTGGTGAATAGGATACTGTTTCTTAGGTTTCGGTAGGCTCGGGATTACTGTAGCATCTAAAATGAACTAGGTGTGTATCTTAAATACTAAAAATCAATGTTTGGCGAAAGCCAAAAAAGAGCACTGTCGACGCTACACGGGCGTGTGCCTAGCCGTGTGGTTGGCCATGTGCAAGACACGGCCTTGTGTTTGACGAAGGCAAGACCGTGCGCTAGACACGACCGTGTAATGGTGTGGGTGTGGCTGTGGAGGACTACACAAGCATGCCACACGAGCGTGTGGGTTTTGGGCCAGGCCATGTGGGCCACACGAGCAGGTTGGCCCATAATTTTAAAATTTTTCCTAAGGTTGCAAAGGTCGTTCTGATCGACTGTGAGCCTACCGTAGGGGCGGTAAGGGCTAACCAAACCCTAAATTATGTAAACTGATATTTTGATAGTTTGCTCTGAGTAAGACACCGTTATGTATGTCTTACTATTCTGTTATATATATGATATTTGTATGCAAGCATATTAAGCATGATATTTCTGTATCTGTATTCTACAATTACGATTGGGATGAGAATCGTATATGAGGAAGAAGTGATTTGTACGACAACTTTTTGCCTATATTCTGACAGCTTGACTACATACTATCTGTTATGTGTCGTATTGACACTATATGGTGTGTAGGGATGGTGGGTGTTTTTAACCTCACATGGTGTGATGGGATGGTCGGAGTTGGTATGTAGAGCATAGGGGTAGGATTTTGTATACTTGTTCTGTATATTTGATTCTGTTATCTGTATCTGTAAAAGACTTAAGTTCGAATATGAATCTGATTATATATGTGATTTTTGTATGTATAACAAGGCTATTTCTGTTGGATTACACACTGAGGTTATGAAAACTCACATCTGTTTGTCTGTTCTGTTTAGATAATTTACAGACTTAGGCAAATCGGTGTAGCGGAGTCTCATAGTGACCACTAGACTATGAACTGACTTTAAATAAAGATTTTGTTTAATTAAAGATTGTTTCTGGAAGTTTTGTAATTAATGGACTCTCTGTACTGTTTGGTTTTGTTTTGGATTTGGGTTTTCGATTTAACACATTATCTGAGACGGTTAGTTAAAAACATTAGTTTTTACTAAAACAAAGGTTTTTGAAAATACGAACAAGATTTTCAAATACAACGACTTTTATGATTTTCGTAGTAAATTATATTTTGGTAAATGAATTATCTAAATAACATTTTTGGTAATAGTCATAAATGAATATGGGTTATAAAACTTGAATGATTTATTCGAAACGAATCTATTTTCAAAACACTTCTTTGTGACATCTCCGGATTCGACCATAATGGCTAGACCGAATTTGGGGTGTTACATTTGGTGGTATTAGAGCCAGGTATAAAACTCAGGATATGAATTTTTGGGTTCGAAAATTGTATTATAAAAAGAATTGGTTTTCAAATAATTTAGATCATTCTAAGTAAGTATGTGGTACACTGAGTCTCCGGCGCTGATCCTGTAAGTATTTCTAAACTTAGATAGAATATTCTGAAAACACTGTAGTTAGCACTTTTTGAAACTATACTGAGCTAGTTAGAGACTAAAACCTCTAGAATAATTCTGAACTTTTGATAATTTGCGTATAAAATATTTGCTAATAAATATTGGAACTGATACATAAAATTTTATAATGTAGACAAATTTGAATATACAATGAGCACTTGTGGAACTCGCGGTCGTGGTATTCGTGGACGTGGTAGGGGCCGTAGGGGGCTCGAGTTGAGTCTTTCTCTCTGAGTAGTATGCCAAACTTAGACACGGATGAGACATTGGTTTTACCTGCTACTAAGATTAGGTCTCAAAATCGCTTAGCTGGGGATGATGCACTATCCCAAGCCATGTTGAGGATGTTGGAGAGGGTCGTTGGACCCCATTCTAAATCTGGGGGCCATGGGTTGGTAACTGAACGGCTCTGATCTAATAGAGCTGAGTTGTTCAAGGGTGTCACTAGAGTCGCCCCTACTATGGTCGAGTATTGGTTGGAGGCCATCGAGAGGATCATGAGTGACATCGACTGTACTCCAAAGCAGAAATTAAATGGTGTAGTCTCTCTGCTTCGCTACGAGGCATATCAGTGGTGGTTGTCGGTTGATGAGGGTAATCAACCAGATCGTCTGAACTGGGATTATTTTAAGACTGCTTTCTAGAGGAAGTATGTGGGGGCGAGCTATGTTGATGCTCGTAGGCTTGAGTTCATGAATCTTACGCAATGTGATAAATTTGTGGCTGAGTATAAGGCTGAGTTTTTAAGGTTGAGCCATTACGCTCGTGGCATGGTGGCATCCAAGTATGAGAAATGCGTTCACTTTAAGGATGATTTGAGGGACAATTTGAGGGTTCTGATTGCTCTGCAGTGGGAGAGTGAGTTGCAGTTCTGGTAGATAAAGCGAAGATCGTCAAAGAGGTTGAGCGTGTGGAGCGCTAAAATAGGGATCATAAGAGAGGAAAAAATAAGAGGGATTCGAAGCCTTCTAGTTTTGTTCAGAGGCTTAAGAAATGAGCCAGACCTGATGGGCCTATTAGAGTGAGGGTTCCTGTTGCTCCTACTGGGATTCAGACATATGGTGGTTGTGGTAGACGCCACCCGGGTGAGTGTTGGAGGAGGTTAATGACTTGTCTGAGGTGTGGGTCTTTGGAGTATTAGATTAGGGATATCCACAGCGTGCTGATCAAATGCAAGCTTTAGGACTGAGTTTTGTACAGCCTTAAAAGGTTGTTCAGCAGCCACCTAGGGACCGTAGACTGGCTAAGGGTGGTAATGGTATGGGCTGAGGACAGAGAGTACCGGACAGAGGTGCTACTCAGACTACGACGGGACAGTCTGCACTGGTTTATGCTACTTAATATCGAGATGATAAAGATACTCCTGATGTGATCACTAGTACGTTCTTAGTTTTTTATGTTCCTTATACTGCTCTGATAGACATAGGTTCTAAACATTCCTATGTAGCTAGTACTGTTTCTGAAAAATTAGGGATTTCTGTGGAGTGACTAGTGAGATTACCGTACTGAGTCCATTGGGGCAATCTATTCGAGTAAGTAGACTTTATAGGAATGTACCGTTAGAAGTGCAAGGGGTTGTATTTCTAGAAAGTTTGATGGAATTACTGTTTGGGGAGTTAAACTTGATTTTGGGTATGGACTGGTTAATTGAGCACCGAGTTAGCTTTGATTGCATGACTAAGAAGGTCGTTCTGAGGATTGAGAATGATAAAGAGGTGGTTGTGATCGGAGAGCATCAAGATTATCTGTCCAATATGATCTTTACTCCTGTGGCTGAGAAATTAGTTCGAAAAGAGTGTGAGGCGTATATGGCATTCATTAGTGTTTCAGTTTTTAGGGACTCTTTTGTCGGGGATATCAAAACAGTGAGAGAATTTTTGGATGTCTTTCCTGAAGAGTTACTGGGTTTACCTCCGAATTGAGAAGCTGAGTTTGACATTGAGCATCTATCGGGTATAGCTCCGGTGTCCATCGCTCCATACCGTATGACACCGAAGGAGCTGACAGAGCTTAAGGCTCAACTTCAATAGCTTTTGGATCCTGGTTTCATTAGTCCTAGTGTTTCTCTATGTGGGGCACCAGTTTTGTTTTTAAAGAAAAAGGATAGTATCATGAGAATGTGCATTGACTACTGACAGTTGAATAAACTGACTATAAATAATAAGTATCCACTTCTAAGTATTGACGACCTGTTTGATCAGTTCCGAGGGGCTTCAGTGTTTTTAAAATATCTCTGATCTAGGTATCATCAGCTAAGAGTTAAGAAAATGGATATTTATAAGACAACATTTAGAACTCGTTATAGGCACTACGAGTTCCTAGTTATGCCTTTTGGTTTGATGAATGCTCCGACTGCATTCATGGATCTGATGAACTGACTTTTTCAACCATATCTAGATCAGTTCGTCGTGGTTTTCATCGATGATATTCTAGTTTACTCTAAGACTGAAGACGAGCATGATGAGCATCTTAGAGTAGTGATTCAGATACTCTGAGAGAAACAACTCTATGCTAAGTTGAGCAAGTGGGAGTTCTGGTTGCGAGAGGTAACTTTTCTGAGGCACGTGGTTTTTGATGAGAAGATCTGAGTTAATCCTAGAAAGATTGAGGCTATACTTGATTGGAAACAGCTTAAGAATGTATTTGAGATCCGAACTTTTCTGGGTCTTGCGGGATATTATCGGCGGTTTGTCGAGGGGCTTGCTCTGATTGCAGCTCCTTTGACTAAGTTTCTACACAAGGGTGTTCCTTTTGTCTGGGCTGATGCGCAACAATCGAGCTTTGAGAAGCTTAAGTCTATTTTGACTTAGGTTCCTATTCTGATGCAACCTGAATCTGGTAAGGAGTTAGTATTATATAGTGATATGTCCACGTTGGTTTGGGATGTGTACTGATGCGGGATGGTAAAGTTGTGGCTTATGCGTCCTGTCAGCTTAAGTCATATGAAGGGAATTATCCGATGCATGATCTCGAGTTAGCTGCTATAGTTTTTGCGTTAAAGATCTGAAGGCACTATCTGTATAGTGAGAGGTGTATCATCTACACTAATCATAAGAGCCTCAAGTACCTCCTTACTCAGAAGGAGTTGAATCTTAGACAACGTCGGTGGATTGAGCTGCTCAAAGATTATGATTGCACAATAGAGTATCATCTTGGTAAGGCCAATGTGGTGGCCGATGCTTTCAGTCGAAGAGTGATGACTGATTTGAGAGCGATGTTCGCTCGTCTTAGTCTATTCGATGATGGAGGTTTGTTAGTCAAGTTGCAAGTTAAGGTAACTTTGATTAATCAGATTCGGGATAAGCAGTTGAGGGATTAGTCTTTGGTTCTGCGGTTCTGTCAAGTTGAGAGTGGCAATACATCTGATTTTGGGTTGAATAAGGATGGAGTTCTGTGTTTTCGAGGTAGGGTTTGTGTAACGAATGATTCGGATCTAAAATAGTCGATTCTGATAGATGCACATGGTAACCCCTATGCTATGCATCTCGATGGTAATAAAATGTATCGCGATCTTTATGAGTTGTACTGCAGCAGGATTTGAAACGTGAGGTTACGAATTTTGTTGCTCGTTGTCTGACGTGCCAGCAGGTTAAAGCTGAGGACCAGTTGCTTTTGGGTTTGCTCCAACCTGTTAAGATTCTTTTATGGAAATGGGAACGAGTGACGATGGACTTCGTTAGTGAGTTACCTTAAACACCCACTAAGAAGGATTCTGTTTGGGTCATCGTGGATCGATTAACCAAGTCCGTTCATTTTATTCCAGTTCGGACGGACTACTCTTTACAGAAGTTAGCGAAGCTCTATATCTCTAAGATTGTAAGACTGTATGGGGTTCCTACCTCGATAAATTTTTATAGAGATCCTCGCTTATTTTCTTGGTTCTGGAAGAAATTGTATAAGGCTCTGGGTTCAAGATTGGACTTTAGTATTGCGTTCCATCCTCAAATTGATGGTCAATCTAAGAGGGTGATTCAAATACTGGAGGATATGCTTCAGAGTTGTGTGATTGATTTCCTAGATAGTTGGGAGGATTTTCTACGTTAGATGAGTTTGCCTAAAATAATTGTTTCCAGTCTAGCATCTAGATGGCACTTTACGAGGCTTTGTATGGTCATAAGTGTTGTACTTCCCTATGTTGGACTGAGTTGGGTGAGTGTCGGGTCTTGGGTCCTAAGTTGGTTTCTGAGACTGAAGATAAGGTTAGACTGATTTGGAATCGTCTAAAGGCGGCTTCAGATAGATAGAAATCCTATGCGGATCTGAAAAGAAGAGATATCGAGTACTCTGTGGGTGACTTTGTATTTCTTAAGGTTTCTCCGTGGAAGAAAGTTCTGAGATTCTATCGTAAAGGTAAGTTGAGCCCTAGGTTCATTGGGTCGTATCAAATTCTGAAACGTGTGGGATCAGTTGCATATCAATTGGAGCTACCTCTAAAGTTGGACCTTATCCATGATGTGTTTCACGTCTCGGTGTTAAGGTGGTGTCGGTTTGACCCATCTCACGTTGTCTCTGTTGAGGAGATTGAGGTTAGACCGGATTTGACTTTTGAGAAGGAGCCGATTCATATTTTGGATGTGATATTAAGGTTATGAGGAGGAATTCCATCCCGTTGGTTAAAGTTTTGTGGCAGAATTATGGTACTAAAGAAGCCACGTGGGAACTGATGACTTGATACGTCAGCAGTACCCTCATCTGTTCAGATCAGGTAAATTTCAAGGTTGAAATTTCTTTTAAGGGGGTAGAGTTGTAATGCCTCACTTAAATTATTTTTGTATCTGTAAATACCTGTCACAACTGTATATTTACTTTAGTGGCTAAGTGTTTTAGGTGTGTGTGTGAGGTCTTGGGTTCAAGTCCCATATTTGAGAATTTTATTATTATTCTAATCCTAGCCTTATCCTTGGTAGATTGAGTTGTATTTTATCTTTCGTAAACTTATATCAAAATGAGGCTGTTGGTTCGAGTGGTAATGGGTTAATGTGTTGGAGGTCCTGTGTTCGAATTTCTACGCGAATGAGGGTGTTAATTTTTTGTTCAGTTGTCTGATAGAGTTTCGGTAGAACTAAAATTCTGAGGTGGTTGTGAGTTAGTGGGTTAGTGGGAGAAAAATAAGGGATATGTTGTCATATCTAGGATTTTTATTTCTTTTTCAAACTTTTAATTAATTTTTCTCTTTCCTAAACAAAATCTGACGTAAGTTTCTTTGTTCCTTGCCATTTTTTTCCTCTCTTTTCCTGCGATTCTGTCTCTTTTTATCGTATCTTTTTTTCTCAATATTTCGGTGTTCTTCGTATTATTCTGGTAAGTGAGATTTTGGTTTCTGTAACCTTGATTTACAAAATGTTAGTTAGAGCCATATCTTTTGTTTTGGTGAAGTGATATGTAAGCTAAGGGTTTGTTTTCTGCAAATTTGTGGTGTAGGAGAAGGTTGTGAGCAGAGAAGTTTTACTCCGACAACCTAAATCATGCTAGTGGCCGTTCGTGTTGTCGGTAAGTTCTGCGCGTTATTTTGAGTTATGTGTAAATTCATCAATTGATTGCTAATTGGTGAATATAATATTGTTTCTTAGATTTCGGTGGGCTCAGGATTGCTGTAGCATCTAAAAGTACTTTAAATATGAAAAATCGACGTTTGGCGAAAGCTCAAAAAGGGTATTGTTGACGCCACATGGGCATGTGCCTGGCTGTATGGTTAGCCATGTGCGAGACACGGTTGTGTGTTTAACGAAAGCATGACCTTGCGCTAGACACGCCCGTGTGGTGATGTGGGTATGGCCGTGTGGGCCACACGGGCTAGGCCAAGCAGCGCGTGTGGGCCCACACGAGTAGATGGACCCATAATTCTAAAATTTTCCCTAGGGTCACAAAGGTCGTTCTGATCGACTGTGGGCCTACCGTAGGGTCGATAAAGGCTAACCAAACTCTAAATTATGTATTTGATATTCTAAGAATTTGCTCTGAGTAGGACACCATTATGCATGTCTAATGATTTTGTTATATGTATGATATCTGTATGTGAGCATGTTAAGCATGATATTTTTGTATCTGTATTATGTATTTACGATTGGGGTGGGAATCGTATATGGGGAGGAAGTGATTTGTATGGTGACCTTTCGCCTATATTCTGCCAGCTTGGCTGTATATTATCTGTTATGTATCGTATCAACACTATATGGTGTGTAACGATGGGTGGGTGTTTTTAACCCCACATAATGTGATAGGATGGTCGGAGTTGGTGTGTAGAGGATGGGGGTAGGATTCTATATATCTATTTTGCATATCTAATTCTGTTATCTGTATCTGTAAAAGACTTAAGTCCGAATCTGAATCTGACTGTATATGTGATTTCTGTATGTATAGCAAGTCAATTTCTGTTGGGTTACACACTGAGGTTACGAAAACTCACATCTATTTGTCTGTTCTGTTCAGGTAATCCACATACTTAGGCGAATCGGTGCAGCGAAGTCTCGCAGTGACCACTAAACTATGAACTGTCTTCAAATAAAGGTTTTGTTTAATTAAGGATTGTTTCTGGGAGTTTTGTAATTAATGGACTCTCTAGATTATTTGGTTTTGTTTTGGATTTGGGTTTTCAATTTAACACTTTATTTGAGACGGCTAGCTAAAAACATGGATTTTTATTAAAACAAAGGTTTTCTGAAAATACAAACGGGATTTTCAAATGTAATGACTTTTTTTATTTTTGCTGTAAATTATGTTTTGGTAAATGAATTATCTAAATAACGCTTTCGGTAATAGTCATAAACGAATATGGGTTATAAAACTTGAATGATTTACTTGAAACGACTCTGTTTTCAAAACCCTTCTTTGTGACATATCTGGATTCGGCCATAACGTCTAGGTCGGATTTGGGGTATTACAAAAACTTTATCTTGATCATGATAGACATCACATCCACTTAATAAGATATTCATAACACTCTCCTTTGAATGTCCATTGGCAAAAAATGTGTCTTGTTAAAACCTTATTAGGAAAAAACCTGTGGAATAAAAACCTAATGAAGGAAAAAGAGTATACAATCTATAATACACATAATATGCTACCTCATTAAAAACTTTACCAAGAAAACCCAATGAGACAACCTCGGTTAAGGGAAAAAGAGTACAACGCTTAATTACTCCCCCTTATGAAAACGTCATATATTTTCTCATAATCTACGTATTCAATCTTGAATACTAGTTTTTCAAATGACTATTTGGATGTATTACTAAGCATTTATATCACCATTCTTTTGAAAATCATGAGTGAGGGAAAATTTTGGGGAAAAATATTTTGATCTCTTTAGGGGCTTTAACAATAATCATAGCAAACTTTAATCATAACCCTTCTATATAAATACAAATATGTATTTTGGGTCATTTTATAATCCTCTTTCAACTACTATTGACTAAGTCAAATTTATCATATATGTTCAACTATTTCAATTCATATAAATAAATAATTTCCTCGAGAATTTCAATATGCTTTTAGCATTCTAAATCATTCAAGGATTTTAATATAAACTTTACTATATAGTGATTTATAAAGGCTGTAACAACAACCATTAGACACAAGTTAACTCTTTTATGAATTGTCAAAATAATATGTCTAAAGGTTATTGCATCCACCACAAAAGAATATTATATCTTTTCATAATCAATGTCAGTACTTAGTGAAAAACTTCATATTGTTATTCCATTTTTGCAAAACTATTTCATTTGCACCATCACTGGCTTTATACCTTTAGATATTTGGACTACTTGTCCAAAAATTCCACGAATTTAATTGTACTTGAGTTGCGTCTTTATATTTTGATCAATTTATTCCATATATATATATTTCTCAATAGATTTATTCAATATCTTCCTTTTATTTCATTATTTCAATAATAATATTGCATGCAAAATCATTGTTGACCACTTTTATTATTCAGTTCCACATTTTCTCGAATTGACATAACTTATCGAGATATCTTATTTTCATTTTTTTAAAATTCAGTTTCAAGTACCTGAATCTCTTCTATAGTTTTACTTATTAGTTATGTACCGGGTCTCTTCTGAAGCACCCGCCTCCACTATATGACCATCTAGAAGAATTTTCATCTTTGGAACCGGTCGATCTATTATTTATTCTAACTGATTGTCCTCCTGGACTTTTATTCAAATTAAAATATTAGATAGTATATGACACTTGGTTATTCTTATTAAGTTTGTAAATACATATAACAGTTAACTTGTAATGAGTTATCCTTATTGAACTTCTGGTTCAAATTACGCTCCCCTTAACTCATTAAAGTTATTATTTCTCTCCCCCTAATGTCGGGAAAACTATCGAATCAAAATTGTAATCACAAATCATGTTATAATTGAATCTCGAATACATTCAAAACATCTAATAATATAAATAAACTTGTAATTAATACATATTCTTAACTTTCTTTGAGGATTCACTCATCTTTGTGCGTTGTGGCGGAGCAATTGGAACATATACGCACATAAAAAAATTAAAAGATGAGAAATATTTAGCTCTTGATTAAAAACCAATTGTAATGGGGAGTATTTATAACTTATTGGCTTGATGCGTACAACACATAAATCAACATAATCTCATGTCAAAATAGGAAGTTTAGTTCTCATAAGTAATGGTCTAGATATTAATTAGAGGTGTTTAATCAATAATTTTTCTAAACCATTATGTGCAAACTTTTACAAAAAAATTTCAAACTCAATCAATAAAAGATTGGGATATAAACTCATCAGTATTAGCAAGATGAATTGGCTTAATTGCATGATCTAAAATTAATTATTTAAACAAGTAATCTTGCAAACGATAGGTTGCAAATTGATAACATATATGTGATTATATTGTAGATGTATCTACCAAAATCATATAATATTAAAATCATCCACATGGTGGATGAATGAGCCCATATTCATTTCAGAAATGCAAGACATTAATCTCAACTTTAGTTGGTGAGTTTCTAATAATCAATTTTCATTGAGAACACACAAATGAATAAGAATTTTTTTTAAATTAAAAAATCTTCTGGTCTTTTAATGAATTTCCATATAAATTCTCAATTAATTTTTGCATCATATATGATCTAAGATGATCTAACTGGTCACACAAATAGTAAATGTATTTGTATTAGTAAACTTTTGGTTTACTTCAACATGTTTTTCAATTGTACTAATAATGTAAATATAAATTTTGACAATTGATAATTTTATTGTCATTCTTTTTTTATTTTGTATCAACATATAAATACTATTGTAACATTTACTACTAGAAATATCTAAATCAATGTGAAGCCTATAATGCCACTAAGTCAATAAGTAAATATAATTTTCAGACAATTATACGTAATATTCGCATTAGGGAATATATCGAAATCTTCAAATATCTAAAAAAAAATTTGCAACTTCAGGTGCATCCAACCATAGCGAGTTTTAGATAAAATTATCATATTTTATTACTTATAAATAGATCTGTCACAGTCAAATATTTTGCTTCCAACCCTTTAATGGGGATGATGACAAAAGAAGATCACAAAGATTATAAAATAAATATAAATTAATAATACAATCCTCTCTTTTTCTTCCTTTCAAAATAGATATTTATAGCAATAGCGATTCATATTAAATATAATATTTTCTTCATTCACAATCTCAATATATGATCCATTATAAATATCTTTTAAAACCAACAGATTAACCATCCCAAGATATTAATATATTAGCTCTTCTAGAGCTTTCGTCTAATTTTGTACTATCAACTATTGAAATAATATTTGTTTGTTTAGTACCAAATAAGATGAATACTTTCTATCTATAATGATAGAACTTATTAATTTTCATATATTTTCTCAAAGAATATTAAGAGAAATAAAATATTTGTGCATTTATCACATATGTGGCCAATAATATTTCATATCACATCGATAATATAAGTTATCTTGAGAACTCTCATTTTTCTCTTATTTATTACTATGTTTCCACTTTTAGTGGTCCATGATTATATCTTTTATTTTCTTTATGTTTGCATTCACTTCAGGGAATGCAATAAATCTAATAAGATAGACTTCTAAACGCCTCCATTGATTATTTATTTCATAATCACCATCGCAAAACATGCACGTGGATTTCAAATTAAAATCTATCTATTCATGTTGTCATGATTAGTCTCTGATCACATCCTCAATTACAACAACAATTATGATCTCTATATTTTCATTTTTCATAACTGTTATGAACTGCTACATTCACTTTAGGGAATGAAGCAAAACTAGTGGAAAAAATTTCATAGTTTTTCATTAGTAACTTATTATTTTGCTTAGCCACTAGAATGTATGAGATCGTTCAAAAATACTGTTGAAGTCATTTTCACAATATTGCTACTATAGGAGCACATTAGATATTTCAATAATATAGTGTAATGTATTCCTTGGGGAATATATATAATACAAATACATGAGTATCTCATGTTATTTATATAATGGTTTTAATGTAAAACACATGAAAGTTTTATTCAACATATACCTTCTTAATCTGAAAAATAATATTATATTTTACAAAATTTTGCATCACAAGGAGCTTTTTACAGTTTGATGCAATATTAGCTCTTCAGGAGCATATAATCATTTTATTGTATAACCTTAATGAATGCTTAATTTATTTTAAATAAAATTTTATTTATTCATATAAAATAAAATGAATAGGTATAAACAAAACATATATTAAATGTAACAAATAATAAATTCATGTCACTGATAAATCATTGTGGTTAGATAATATATATTTTATATATCATACTACAACAAAATACAAAAAAATTATCATGTCAAATTAAAATAACTTTAAACATATAAATAAAAACAAAATTTGAACATATAAATACATTAGATTATTAATACTAAATGGTAATAGAGATAATACATACAATTGATGTGCAAATTAAAATAAAAACATACGAGAATAAACAAAATGAAACTTTGGTTGGGTGGTAATTTAAGGTTTTACTGATCAAATTAGCTTGAGTTTAAATTTCCCATACATATATTTTTATTGGTTTTTGTTAATAAAAAAAAAACTAAAGTACTCTCAAATAATATAACTAATTATTTTAATTATGAAAAGATATTTCTGGAATTTTCCTAATTCAGTTTATGTCCGGTTGACTTGTAATACCAACTTAATTAGGGACTTAAATGATAGCAAATATAGATATACAACTGATAAATGTAATAAATTATGCATATTAAATTAAGATGAAGTTTTGATTGAATGATAATTTTAAGGCTTTATTAATTCCACTGGTGCGAGTTCAAATTCCACAATTATTGGTTTTTGTTAAAATAAAAAGACTAAAATATCCTAAAAATAATATAACTTGTTTTAATTATGGAAGAACATTTCTGTAATTTGTATAACCAAGTTGAACCCCGGTTGACTCATGACACAAACTCAGTCAAATACTTAAATAATAGTATAGATGAGATTTAAGAACTCGATTTAGTGGTTTGAGATGTTCACTCGTTAAAATTTACCTGAATTCGAATATTTAAGAAAGCAATTGAAAGATGTCGTGTGTGGACAATGTATGAGTTGTAACCTTCTATAATATCAAGAAGAATTAATGAGATTTAAATATTTATTTTTAAGAATTTTTCTTAATTTTATATATTGTTCCTGAGTAGAAAATTCAACCAAAAATTAAACTTGCTTCCTTAATTTGTAATACATAAAAACCGGATAGATCAAATAAACAATTATAAATATATTTGATTGATCCTATTGCCTATAAGATGCCGGCGGCTTCTTTCAATGTCAACAAAGGTTTGAACCTCCTTTCAAAATGTGGATCTGACCAGGGTAGAGAGACAGCTTCTTACTAAAACTATATAAGGTCGATATCCTTTATTAAATCGGTTGTGTTGGTTGTAAAATATGTAGATACCAAACCACAATCATCTTATGAAAATGATTGAATAATTAATTTTTTTTTATTTCAGACGAGAATGTATAAAGTGAAATAATTATCGATGAATTAAAATCGAAAATGTAAACAGATTTAATTTTAAAAATTTTAAGGAAATAAAAAGAAAAGACTAAATCTCAAACCATGGTAAAGTACAAAGATGGGACATAATTTATATCAATTTCCTAATTTGGTACTAATAATTTCTTTTTTCTTTTTAAATTGGTATCCAAATTTGTTTTTATAATGCTCCTAAATATGGATATGTGGTACTCTACTATTGTAACACATGGCGATAATGACACCATCACTTTTTATAATTATAGTAGTGAAGAAAGAGAACAGAGATGATAGAATCTAAACCCGAATTGCTCCAAACAAGTCTTGAAAACAATGATATCATAATGTATTTTTTTAAATAAATATATATAATATGAAAAACTTTAAAAATTATTTTAAAAGTTCATAAAATTCAAATTTTATAAAAAAAATAAGAAAATATATTAAAAATTTAAAAAATTCTCAAAACTAAAAAGTATATAAAAATTAAATGGTAAACTACACCAATAGTCCCCTAAATTTGTGGTGGCACGTTAAATATACCACGTATTAAAAAAAATTATTTTCTTTTTTTTATTATATATTTCTTTTTTTTTCTTTCTTCGCCATCATCAACAATTTCACCATCTCACTACTGCCAACACTCACCACCACCAACAATCTCACCTTCTCACCTTTGCTGAACTCGAACTAGCAACCATGCTCATCAAGCTTCCACCACCACTAACGCCTCAACCCATAGCACCACTACTCCCAATCCATACTCTCATTGAGTTTATCGTAATAATACTCATAAATTTTGGTCTTTGTTTCACCCACCGATTCAACACTCATTGTGATTTGAGTTTACTTAGAAGTAAAGAAATCTGGGTGAGTTCTTTTTCCTTTTTGGAGTTTATCTGAGCTACCTTTTTAAAATATGACAATTTAAAATTTATACGAACTAGAGAGAAAATAAACCAAAGAGAATACAAAGTAAAATCTCTTTATGTATACGTATACATAGATCCAATAGCAAAATTGGGGAGATTTTCAAATAAAAAGAAGAAGAAATCTTTGGAAAATCTTTAAAAAAAGAAGAAGAAAAAGAAAAGATTAGGAAAAAAGGAGTTAACTTTTAGCACCCAATATTCAAAAACTAAGCACTTAGCTTACTATCAAAGGGTATTTGATGCCTCAAAGGTTTCACATCAATGATCCTAATGGTGAGGACGTTTGTCTAATCATGAGGAAGCTACGGTTGAAGTGGTGCGAATATTGGATGACGAAACCAACATATTAAGGTGGATCACTTTTGAGCTTGGGTTTTAGATTTAGCGGCCTTTGTGGAAGTTTATTAGAGATTTGATTAGAGAGGTTGAATGAAGGAAATGAGAAGGTAGTGGAATCAACGATGACTAGTGTAACACCCTATACTCAACCCGATCATTGGGTTTGAGCTACAAGATGCCCCATTGATTGCTGGAGCAACTACGATCAAATACAATTCATTTTAACGGTTACAACATATTATTAAGTTCAAAACATGATTACAACATGTTATACGAACATGTTTTAGTCTTGTATGAGCTTACGAAAGCTCTCAAGATTACTCGAGGTCGAATAAGGACCAAATTGTAAAATTTTCAAACTATCGGTTGACATCACAACTTCAAGGGTTGCAGGTCACGACGTAACTTACTGACTTCCCCTGGTCGCGACGTTAAAAGTCTGACGTCGCAACGTGACACCTTATTTTCAAAATGTTCAATTGGTACCAATTCATATCACTTAATCAAACATATATCTCAATCCAACCATTTCATCAGTTATAACAATTCTCATATGCTTAATTTTGATTATTAACACCATATATACATATATGTTAGACAAACCATCACTTCAAATCCAAAACATATAACCATTCCCACTATTTCAACCATTTAACTATTTCAACCTACTTATATCATGTTCATATATGTATATTAAATAAATTGTAACTTGACTCAAATAACATTGCCAAATCAAAATTCATAATGACCATTTGAATACAAAACTGACTTCAAATCCTAGGTACATGCCATACATCAAAATGAAAAAGGGACTATACAAACTTTGCTGAGTTGAGAGCTACAAATTGGATGTTGAATCAATCCTCAAAGCTTTAAGATTCCCTAAAACTTGCACGCACGGAATAAACAAAACTGTACACTGAGCAATAATGCTCAGTGGTACTTTCATGATTCAAGTCATATAATTAACATGGTAACAAGATACATATATGTCATTGCAAGATCACATTCCAACTATATCAATGAAGTGTTTCAAATTCATACAATGCCATCAATTGCAATTTAATTTATACATATCATGTTATCAATCTATTACCAATCATGCATATATTTTCATCTCAATTGTCACCAATTAATTATATCAAACCTTGCTCTCTATTAGCATTAATACATTCAATTTCATTTCAATTCAAGCTATTTAAAGTATGATTATCCCGTTTCCATATCAAATCTATTGATTCGCTATATTTTCATATCGATCCTCTAGGCTCGTATAATCAGCTTGTATGGTTTTTCACATGCTATCGATAATCACATATCACATACATGCTTCTGTAATATCATTCTATATTATCAGATCATTGTAGACATCATTTAACCAATATACATTTCATATTCTGATTTCAAATTCAATTTAACGCTTTGCCCAAGGCAATCTTAGCAAAAACAAACTCAGACATGCATGTGAACTATGCCACACCAGGACACCAAAGTACAAAGCCCATACGCATCAAATGTATATACTTATTCAAATACATCCCTCCATCACACTAAGGTCTCCGAAAAGATAGTGAATACTTGATGATCCACAACAAATGTTGGATCCTAAAATAAAATATCATAATCTCCATACCATCAACTATCCCGTACACATCCGCACATATAACCCTATTGGTATGTCAAATGTATCCTAGCATTTTACTAAGTTCGCATGGGCATAAATCATCCATATATCATAGTCTCATTTCATTTTATCATCAATTCATATTCATATCATATAGCATAATTCATATCACATATCATATATTAATAATATCACACTCTTTTATACTATATTTAGTTCAGTCCAAATTCCTGATATTCAATATTATCAATACAAATCAATTCATATAACTTACTAACATCAAATTCATATCATCATCAATTCATAATATAAGACATTTATAAATTTATAACTTACTTATTTCTATTTTATTCAATTCAACCAGATCAATTTAAAAATATCAAATTAGTTAATTTAAAGGGTTATAACAAATTTAGCCCTTGAACTATAGCTAAAATATCAATTTGATACTTTTAATTTTTTCATAATAATTTCAAAAAATCTTTAAAATAAATAATTTTAAAAAAACATATATATTAATTTTTTTAAAAAATACAAGCAATCAATCAAGCATATTTATAACGAGTTAAACAAGATTAACATTGAAATCTTTAGAAAATGAAGAATAATGTTCATAGAAAATATATAAAGTTCTTCTAAAAAAAACATCTTTAATAGCTACTTGCCCTTTTATTTTTACATGAATTTCATCATCAATTTTCCAAATTAGTAATATTTTTGTAGTTAAGCATCTTTAAAATTAGTTAATATATTGGTTGGATCAATTAAATATTTATTATTAATTCTAAGAAAAATATTTTATTTAATATGCTATTTGTATAAAAATTTGAAGGAAATAAAAGAAAATATATTCATTACTGTTCTAATAAAGGCAACTTAAAATGAATTAAAGATGACATGTAACAGCAAGAGTTTTCGAGCTTTATTTATTTTACCTTTTTTTTAAATATGATATGGCTACTTGCTGCAACTAATCCTGACAACCTCCATCCCATTTCATAAGTAAAACAGATTATTGGAGGAAGGCCAAATATCTTTTCCCAGAAATATTCGTCCATAGCTAGGCTAGAATTGATCAAGAATATTATTGCTCTTGGAAATACCTTAGTTACTGTACTAAGAATCTGAAGCTTTGTTTCCAACGCTTATGAAGTAAAGCACCATGCAAGATACTTCAGCACCGTGGTTAACATCCTAGGAATTATCTCCCCCAAAGAGCTGTATTCTCCCACCATCCAAATAATCATTGCACGAACTGAAGGCATCTTGATCGAATCCAAACTACGGACTAACCGAATTATAACCTTTAAATAAAAAATAAGATGTTGGTTATCAGCCAATTAATATGAAAACACTGCAGGAATGCAAATCATTTAAAGATTCTGCCAAATAGACAGAGAGGTATGCAAAAAACGCATAGCTAAAGCTGAAATGAAATAAGCAACAGAGAGATACCTTCTCATGAATTGGTGGGTCTTGCTTTATGATTGATTTTATAGAGATAATTGCCTGAACCAAAACATCTGCTTCTTGATATCTACACCCTAACTCTTTAGTCAAGAACTCTGCAAAATTTGGTACAACTTCAGAAAACAATGGATTCTCTGAATGTTACCAGACAACAAGAAGTAGGAAAAGAGGAATAATCCCTGTCTAGTCAGAGTTAACAGCCCATCTACACATATATGTGCCATTTTTGGAAGTTGTCGCGCGCATATACCAATTGCAGCAACAGTAGCAGCAGCAAATCGCCTGTCTTGATCTCTAATATAATCCTAACAACATACTATAATATAAGCATCAATTCATGCGATCAAGGATCAGCATACTTGTATAACAATTCAATTTCAACTGGTCAGCTGACTTCAATTATTTCTTTTGTGCCAAAGACTAGGAAATGACTTAGTGTCATGCTCAAAAGTGGCAAAGAAAGGATTATTATTATTATTTTGAAGTCCATTCTGTCCATATCACTTCTTTCTTCCTAACATAACACAAGGACTGAGAATTACTCTTTTTTCCAGATCTCCAAGGTTGGCTTGGCAGTGCAAGGATTGAGACATTGAAGAGCCAAGCACCAAAAGTGCAGTTGAAACGGTCACGTTAAACACCTTTGGTAACTCACATGAGCTCAAATAGAACCACACCCCCTTTCAAGAGATTCTGAACAGTCCAAAAAGAAATAACTCTATATTCCATTGACCAAAAAATGGTTCAATGGCATTCAGTTTCAGCTATTTTGGTCAGGCTTTTGCCAGAAGAAACGTAATTTAAATGATATAGCATCACATCAGATCCAGTAATCAGAAGAAAATTCCCTAAACAAAATGATTTGCATAGGATGAAAATGGCCCAAGAATACCACCCTCTCCAATACTGGTGACTGCAATAATACCTTTTTTCTTAGAACATATGGATGCAAAGGAAATTCATTATGATATACCATACAGAAGTTTCAATGTGACTTCTATTTCTACTATCTTGCATTTCTACATATTGCAAATATCAACAATGATAAGGAATTCCTTATGAAGACAGCAGGTACCTGCCACTCTTCGAAAATAGAAGAAATGGACGAGGCTGTCGCAATGGATGAAAGTATCTCAAGCTTCAAGGCTTTGACTTGATATGAATCAGAAGAATAAATGAAGAAGTCCTTATGGTATGGAGCAAAGAGAGATGGCATTGCTTTAGCAAATACTTGAATGTTGCAAAGGATCTACTCATTCAAATCAACATAACCATTCTTACCATCTCCAGCAATCAACTTGAAACATAAACTAGGCAGATGACCCAAATCTAAGATTGGTTTTGCCAAATGAAATGACATAACTGTATGAATTCCAGAACAATGCAAAATCTTAAATGCTGTTAAAATAGAAAACCACGCAATGAACTATTGCATTTACATAAACATTCATGGATACATAGATGTACACCCATGTTACATAGTTTGTATGCACAAGTGAAAAAAATCAATAAATATAGTGGGATTTAAACATATATCAATTGCATTAATAAAATTTTTATTTTATTATTTTATTTGTTTTTATACATTTTATTTTTTATTATGCACACTTTATTACCTTCATTAGTTGTATATATTAATAATGTATTTGATCAAGTTTGTGTCACAAATTAACTCAACATCGAGTTAAGATTGATGATAACACCATAATAAAAACTTTATAAATATATTGTACTTTAAAATATTTTAATAAAAACTTTATTTCAATATATTTAAATACAAAAAGACGAAATTGTCCATATCTCTCAAAACGATTTGACATTAAAAGTTCATTTACCCAAAAACTTAACCATAAACAAATATGAGAACTTAACCCCACTTTTCCAACTCCCTTTTCTTTAATTCAAACATATTTTTTCCCGTATCAATAGTTTTTCACTTCAACGAATGAAAAATTGGATAAAACTTGTATATGGTATACACATATTACGCACGGTGAAACTTAAATTCAAAACTTTATTAACAAAAAAAAAAAAATTCATTTTGTTAATATATAAATGGTTTGATTTAGTACTAGATATGGGTGTGTTACCAATATATTTAAAAATATTTTCATGTATACAAATATAATCTATATAAATATATTTATATACAAATATAAATTTTAAATTAATTAAAATTAAAATAATTGATAAATAAAAAATTTGTATTAAATGATACGAATTGATATACATTAATACATGTCGATATTAATCAAATTATGAAGTACACGTGAATTATTAAATGAAGTATCACATTAATATCATTAAGATTTTAACAATTCAATAAAATTTTCAATAAAAAAAATTAACTAAAAATTTTTAAACTAAAGACTAAAAAAAAATTAAAAGATAAATTTTTCATTTTTATTTAAAAATAGCAAAAAAAAATTAATACAATTATAATTCTAACCTTCTTAAAAACATAAATACGCGACCTATAAGTCATGGGTTCTAAAAGAACAAGATGATAATAAAATCCTATTGATCTAATTTTTGGTATGGATCAATATTAATTATAGGTCAGAATAGATATGGTATGTATTTTATTTAAAAAATAAAAAATTTAGATTTATTTTAACTTAATTTATAATATCTTCTATCAAAATAAAATACGTTTATTAAATTAAATTTAGATTACATTTTATCTTATTTACTAAAAAAATGAGTAAATTAATTCATATACATTAGATAAAAGAACAAATAACTTATTTATTAAAATTCGATATTTGTATGTCATGTCATGTGAAATTATCTTATTATTTTATCAACTAAGTCATTTTTTAACAATAAAAAATTTAATAGAACATTGATTTATTTTTTAATAGGGATAATTGAACTAATTTTTTTATTTATTTTTAGTATAAAGTAGAAATGCAATCCGAACGTGGATACCTTTACCCTAAATCCAGTGATACCAAACTAGGTACTTTGATTTTGAGCTAGAGTCCCGTCCTTGCATGGCTGTCTTTTCACGTGTATGAAAACCCAACCAAAAAAGGAAAAAAAAAAGGGGCAAGTAGTTCATAATCAAATTGATGACAGGCCCCCACAAAAGCCATGAAAGTTTTAAATTATTACAGCAAATATCTTTTAATCACCCCACTTGCAGACAAATTCAAGTAGGAAACTTTAGCTTAAAAGCAAAGTCAACCTTTTTTTACCTTTGTCTTTCCGAACCTTTCATAAAAAGAGGACAAAATTTTGCCAACCTTCCTCAATCTTTGTTTTCTCCTTCATTTTTTAATCACCAGTCAAAGTTTTCAATACAATTGTTATAATCTCGTGGGTGACAGCTGAGACTTTGGACTGTGGACAGAAAAGTTCTCCTTTTTCACACTTGAATGCTTTGTTTTTCTTTGGTTTTTCTCGACCCTTCTTTATATCAGATTGTTCTCTTTTTGGTTCTTGTAGTTGAAACAGGTGACAACAAAGAAGACCCAGAGTTTTATTTTGGATGGGGTCTTGTTTTAGTGCTAGAATCAAAGCTGAGAGCCCTCTTCACAACGGTATGCTTGGAAATTTGACAACTTTTCATCGACTATGATGGGTTTTCTTCGAAGTGTTCGTATTTTGTGATGTTTGTTAGGTGTTTGATGTTATGTTTGCAGGGGCTAATTCAAGATATGGGAGCAAAAATGGTGAAGAAATGGGTGGTTCAAGCAGCAGGATTTCTTCAATGTCAATGCCTAGAACCGAGGGGGAGATTTTGCAGTCTTCAAATTTGAAGAGTTTCAACTTCAGTGAACTTAGAACAGCCACCAGAAATTTCCGACCGGACAGTGTTTTGGGTGAAGGTGGTTTTGGTTGTGTTTTTAAAGGCTGGATTGATGAGAATTCACTTACAGCAGCCAAACCTGGTACTGGCTTGGTTATTGCTGTCAAAAGGCTTAACCAGGAGGGTTTTCAGGGTCACCAAGAATGGTTGGTAAGTTTCATTTCTTCCCTAATTCCCCACCCTTGAGCTCATCAGGTTTCTCAAAATCCTTGCTTTGCTCTTAGATCATTGCTTTCACCTTATATGTATACACATAAATACATACACACATATATATTTGTATTATGTATGTTTTCTTGGTTGAGTAAGGTACAATTCAGCTTGGTTAATATCATGTGCATTGACATTTGAAACATAAAAAATATGTTTTTTAAAGGGTCGGTTGTAGTTATTTTAGCCAGCTACCTAGAGCCTTCATTACCATCTCCTGTCACTTGCTCTTCAAGTTCTACTCCGGTCATCCTCTCGATCGACTCCCAAACGCATCTCGATTTATTAGTTTGCAATGTTTGGTAATTTAATGATGCAAGTGGATTGCAGGCTGAAATCAACTACCTGGGGCAACTGCTTCATCCTAATCTCGTGAAATTGATCGGTTACTGCTTAGAGGACGATCATCGACTTCTGGTTTACGAATTCATGCCAAAGGGCAGCTTAGAGAATCATCTTTTTAGAAGTGAGTTATTCATCTTTACATCTTCCCTTTATTGAGTCAATTCAGTTCCTTACATTTCAGGGGAACAGTCTTAATCCAACATTTCCATTATAATGAAACAGGAAATTCTTATTTTCAACCACTTTCCTGGAACCTCCGGATGAAGGTTGCTCTTGGTGCTGCTAAGGGCCTAGCGTTTCTACATTCCAATGAGGCCAAAGTCATATACAGAGACTTCAAAACTTCGAATATCTTGCT
Organism: Gossypium hirsutum; assembly: GCF_007990345.1. NCBI lineage: Eukaryota > Viridiplantae > Streptophyta > Magnoliopsida > Malvales > Malvaceae > Gossypium > Gossypium hirsutum. The sequence continues at coordinate 97,013,880 of NC_053428.1, read as the reverse complement.
TGATTCGGTATGCAAAAATATTTAATTATTGAAATTTTCATTGACTCTGTACATCAAGACTTCAAAACTTAGAATATCTTGCTTGATCTGGTCTGCAAACATGCTTAAGTATCGAAGTTTTCATCACTCTATATCGAGCACTTTAAATATCTTGTTTAATCCGGTATGCTAATATGCTTAATTATTGAAGTTTTCAAGACTATATCGAGACTTTAGAACTTTGAATGTCTTTCTTGATTCGCATGCAAACATGTGTAAATATTGAAAATTTTCGTGGCTCGTACTTCAGATTTATGCAGCTCACTAACATCTTTGTTCCAATGTAAAAAATGGCAGAATTATAATGCCAAACTGTCTGACTTTGGACTGGCTAAAGATGGACCAACTGGTGATAAGAGTCATGTTTCGACAAGAGTCATGGGTACTTACGGTTATGCAGCTCCCGAGTATATGGCCACAGGTAGCTTTTGAACTCCCACCTTCACTTTCATATATATGTGCGACATATATTCGGATATTTGAGACACTCATTCTCGAGTAAGAGTAACATAGACTGCAACTTCACTAATCTTCCTCCCAATGAAGTGTCTGTGCCTCAGTTGAATAACTTTATATCTTATACTATTCTTACAAGTGCAACCTTTGCTACGCAGACTTTTTTCCCTAAGTGTTTATGTCTGCCATGTATTCTGGTGTAAGAGACACTACTCTCGAGTTAAGAGTAACATAGAATGAGACTTCCCTAATCATATTTTGGTTTCATTCTTCCTTATGAAGGTCATTTGACAGCCAGAAGTGATGTATATAGTTTCGGAGTTGTTCTTCTTGAAATGTTGACCGGCAAGCGAGCAATGGATAAGAACAGACCTTCAAGAGAGCAAAGTTTAGTTGATTGGGCCAAGCCTTACCTTACCAGCAAACGCAAGATTTTACACGTTATGGATTCTCGTATCGAAAGCCAATACACACTCGATGCAGCATTGAAAGCCGCTTATCTTGCGCTGCAATGCCTTTCTATAGAACCGAAGCTTAGGCCTAATATGAATGCCGTAGTGAAAGCACTTGAGCAACTGCAAGACTCCGGCGGTGATCACAAAGGGGCCCCTCGAAATTCATCTGTTCTTAATTCTCATCAGCATTCAAGGAATGCTCGCAAACATCATACGAAAAATGCAAATGATCTTGGCAACGGAAATACTATCTCATATCCTCGACCGGCTGCTTCTCCATTGAGTACATAAAGTAAAAAAATACCCGATGCATGCTTTTTATTGTTGCAGTCAATACTTGGATGGACTTGGTATCTTGAACTGAAGTATATGTGTTCAAATGTCTGCCATTTGTACAGTTGTTGAATTCAATAATATCTGAGTTGTGCATTTTGAATCGTCTCAAGGCCTTTATACAAAGCTAATAAAGGCTTCACTTACCTCTTGTTGAAGTGAATGTGAATGCAGCAGTAAATAGTGGGGTTTTTCATATATTTGGAGGATTTATTTCATACAAAATTTCGGTGTATATTTTCTAATAAAAATAAAGAATCCAACTAAATATTTTATATTGTTTACAAATAATCTTATAGTGATTATCACAACTTGTTGAAGTTATTTGTTGATAAATAACTATTTTATTATTGACTGAATCATAAGATATGTTTGACTTTAGTTAAACAATTTTTACTTTTCTCTCTTATAATATATAGTTAAAATATTACGATTTTTCTTCATGTACGCTAAGTGAGTAATCCAAAAACACAAACTCAATTTTTTTTTTAAATATTTCACTAATAAATTTAACCAGAAAAAATAACTGAAGTTAACAATTTAACTTAATTTTTTAAAATTAAAAAATAAAAAATTAAATTTCTAAAAATAAAAGTAAAACAACTTAATTTCAAATATAATTAAAGTACATAAATTTAAAACATATTTTAACATATATATATTCAATATTTCTTATTTATTCAAGAAACAATCAATCATTCAACATCAAACTAGGAGCTTTAACAACCATTCTTAATAAATTTGACAGAGAAAAAAAAAACCGACCAGATTCTTATTGGACTGCCCAAGCGGTTTGGTTTGTTTGAGTAAATATTTAATAATTATTGAAATCTAGGTCATAGTATTGTTTTTGGGCTTTTATAACCCACAACTGTTTCGTTCAATCAAAATCATTGCCGGTCAACGACAACTCATCTTCTCTTGCAACATCCTACTTTTATTTGACTTTTTTTTTTCACGTCTCAAGGAGGATCCAATCCAGATGGTAACACTAAGGCCAGCAGGGTAACTGATCACTGCTTCTTTTTCTTTCTTTCATGTAGGCTTTGCAAGTTTGATTATAATTTTCAATCTCGTTACATGATGTTTATTATTATTATTATTATATTATTATTATTATTATTTGCAGCTTATCAATGAATTTTGAGTGCTCACGAATCATATCAACTTATTGTTAGTACAAATTTCCGGTGAGAAAAATTTTGAACACATGAACGGAACTTGAACAGAAAAAGAAGAAACAGGATAAGGTTCCAAGGCGTGTATCAAGCCACTATATTTAAGGTTATATTCGCCCCCATCTATCTTCGGTGTGCAAATGAGTTCCAAGCAAATTAACCTCGAGGATACAATGAAGCCAATGACTATTTGCGTTTTGCACTAAGGAGAATAGTCCACTATGCACTGAGTAATGTATAACAAGAAACTCAATTTTTACAAAGAATTTTTGCAGTAATACTTTATAGAATAATCTAATAATATTAGAAAATGAAGGAATGCAAGAAAGAATATTAGAATTTGTTAGTGTGATTTCCAAATGAAATCTCATTCCTAATTATAGGAATTTTCATGTCTCTTCATAGAGACATCTTTCAATAGGTTTCTTTTTGAATAATAATGTCTTTAAAATAAACACATAATTATTCATTTAATATTTTAACTATTCAAATAATATTAATTAAATAGTTATAATTCTTTTTCAAAAAATCAAATAATATAACTTTTGATTAATTACATCCATTCATTTATAGTTATTGGAACACTATAAATATTTGAAAATGTTCCAACAATCTCCCCCATTTTCAAAATATTTTAGATTTTGATATTCTTGAAAATTAGTTTGCATAAATGAAGGTATCTTACGATTGAACCTTCACTAGGTGAAAACATGTTAAAGTTAATCGAAATTGCATGGTAGACTAAGCTTTGAACCAACTATTCCATTTGATTAACCGAACACATCTCACACAATGATTTCAACATCGGTCAATGTATAATATCTAGGGACATTATTATGGCCATGTGTCTGTGTCCTCTTTTCATGAGTGCTGCTAGAGCCAAGTCCTTGAGCTCCTAAAAGTGGCCACACTTCCACTCACATAGGTAGATCCTATCAAGAGTGTTATTGTAATTATAACACTCTAACATATTTATGTTATGGGTCCATTAAGAGTACATTACTCATCCTTCCTTATTATTACAGATACCTAACACTTTAATCTTAGGATGGATTTATTTATAGTGCTAACAGTAACATACTAATGATGTACTTTATCTCATTGAACTCACGACTTGATGTTATACCAAGCGTTGAGTCGAGTTTCCATCATGGGTAACTCTAATTAATGGGCTTGAGTCCCATCCCTTTTGAGGTCCTTTTTACTGCATCTCTAGCAAGACTTTTTGTCAAAGGATTCGCCAAATTTTCACTTAACCTCACATAATTAATAATGATCACTCCATCAGAGATTAATTGTCGGACATAACTATGTCTTAATCCAATGTGTCTAGACTTTCCATTATATACTTGGCTATATGTCTTTGCTAAAGTAACACCACTATCACAACGGATAGAAATAGGTGAAATTGGTGATGCATAATATTCGTGACAGGTTTTAAATATTTATAATGAATCGTTCTTGAAACTAACTATTATCACGATGAAATCAAGTATACCTATCAAACAGTAGTATAGCTTTAGCAAGACCGGATTATCAAATCCAAAGGAACTAAAAGTACTAGTATTAACTTTCTTTTTATTATCTAGCCTAAAAAATAAAAAGGGTTCTGTTTATCTAACTAAGAAATGACAGAAAATAAAATTGGGGAATTACTTTTGGGAAAACGATTGAATTAAGACAATACCTAAGGAAAAATTCACCTAGACTTCACTTGTTATTTGACTCTGAATCGCACGATTTATTCATTTGACTTGATCCGTAGAAATCTCTAAGTTATATTATTATCCCTCTCGAGACTAACAACGTCTAACCCTAGGTTGAATAATTGAAATCTCTCTCTAATTAACTCCCTAGGGTTGCATTAACTCAATCTATGGATCCCCTTATTAGGTTTTACCCTAATCTAGCAAAATCTTGTCACCCTATCTCTAGGCCTTATGAAAAATGTACTCTTAGACAGTGTTTGTTCCTCCTCTGAATAAGAGCTTAACTTGAATCAATATCCTAGAATATCAAGACAAGAATTAAGAACACATAATTAAGAACAAGCCAAATATTTATCATACAATTCAGATAATAATAACAAGATCTGTCTTAGGTTTCATTCCCCTTAGGTATTTAGGGGTTTTAGTTCATAACTAAAAAGGTAAACATCTCAAAAGAATAATGAATACAAAATATAAAGAAAAACCCAAAACTCCTGAAGGGAAATTGAGGGGAGATCTTCAGTCTTGATGATGGATCCGGCTTCTAAGATGGATCAATCGGCTTTCCTTGAGCAGTTCCCTGTATCCTTCCCTATGTGTCATTTTCCTCCTCCCCTAGGGTGTATTTATAGGCTTTAGAATGCCTAAGAACCCTAAAAATTGGCCTTTTCCGAATTGGACTAAACTTGGGCTCGGCAGGGACATGCCCGTGTGACATGCTCGTGTGCGATTACTTCAGGCCGTGGTTAAGTCTGTTAAATAGGTACGGGCGTGTGGTCCACCCGTGTGATGCTTCGATTCTGCCAAATTGACACGGCCGTGTGGTCTGCCCGTGTGAGGAAGTCCAGGCCGTGTTGATTTCGTGCATTGGCCCATTTTCTCTGTTTTGGCCCGTTTCTCGTTCCTTTCACTCTCCTATGCTCACCTAAGTATAAAATAGGAAATTAAGGCATTAGGAGCATCGAATTCACTAATTTTAAGGAAAAATCATCCATAAAATATACTAAGCATGGGATAGAAATATGTATAAATTACGGTTTATCAAATACCCCCACACTTAAGCATTTGCTTGTCTTCAAGCAAAATCCTCAACTCATAATCAAAATAAATTCTTCTCAACTTATAATTTCTATTGATAATATCTCAAAATAATCCATAGGTAATATACATTAAAAATTCAACTGAAAGAACATCAAAGTTTCAAACATTCCAAGTTGAGCATTTTACCATGAAAATATAGGTGTCTCCCCTCGTCTAAGTAATTACCTTTGATTCAAAATATCACAGAGTTTCACATCCTTACTAAAGATTCACTCAAATCACTCGAGGTGTTTAAGGACAATAAATGAAACACTCAATAGTCAATAATGAAGAGTCATTACTGTAGGCTTGAATGAAAATCAAATCTCCACCACTATAAATTGAGATGAAACATCAATCAAAAGGTCTTTAGAGGGTTGTAACGTGGCTTTGGTTAGAGGGTGTGGTCATAAACTGAAAGAAAGGGTTAGAATCAAGATTGAATTGAAAAATTGCCTAACTAGAAAAATGACTAGTCATCAATTACGTACAACAGAGCTTTTTCTCAGAATATGGAATTTAACTTCTTTAGCTCAGAAGATTACTACTACTAATATGTATACATGTATTTTTTTTAGAACAAGTCAAATTACAAAATAGAATAAAACATAGCTAAGCAACTATTCTAACTCAAATCTCGACAAAAATAGGGATCAAATTAATTTAAGGGATTTCAACAATAATGAGTTATGGGTTAATATTGAGAGTAAATCAATGAACGAGTTGTTAGGCTCAAGGGGGTTCACTAAGGGTTAATTGTGAAGGTAGGCTTTTATGGAGTGAGTGGGTTAAACCTAAGTGCCTTTATCATTTTAACATATCAAATCAAATGGTGCGGTCTTAACATGCATAATCAAGCAAGTTCTAGAATAACAATTCAATACTGACGCACTCATAATGAAAGTGAGCATGAAAGAAATAATAGATGCTCTAAAGGCTCAAGATCTCACAAAAATTATGGCTTTTTGATGTTTAAACTTTGTGAATTCCAATTCAAGATAATACCTAAACTTGGGGAAACAACTTAAAATTTTAAATTCTTAAAAATCAACTTATCATGCTTAATTCTCTAATGTCTTAAAGTTTAAATAATCAATGCATGAATGCCTATGTTTTAATTTTAAGATATATCAAAAAATTATAAATCAATCAAAATTTATCCTAAACATGATATGAGAGCTTTTCAAGAGAACAAGGCAATCATTCAGGGATTTTTCTGATAGTGAAATGACTACACCCCCCACACTTAAGATGCACATTGCCCTCAATATACAAAGATAGATATATAGAAAAGAATATAAAGATAAGATAGAGGGAGAAGTGAAACTTCCTGAGTGATGAATGAATTTCCTTGAACTGGAGTTTTGGAGAATAATCAGCGTGAGGGTGGAGGAGGATACTCCGGTGGTGGTAAAGGTTCATTAGTCCATAAGTCCTTTCTCGGTGGAGCTTTTAGTTCCTATGCGAGGATGAGCTTTGGAGCTTTTTCTAACTGTGATCAAATCAGGAACTCTTTAAGAGGTATACTGAAGCATAATTGCTCGTAATGAAATAGCCGGAGAATAAAAATTGTAAAAACTCAGGATGGAATAGTATTAAAAGGAAATAAAAAAATAATTTCAAAATATAGAGATAAAAATAAAATAAAATAAAATAAATAATAGGTGTTTATAGAGAAATTGGGGCACACGCTCGTGTGCTCTAAGCTCAGCCCGTGTGTTTCGTACTTTTTGAAATTAGGCGTATTGGTGTACACGGGCATGTTGCACGCCCGTGTTGATCTCCGTTCGCTTCTCCCATGCCCGTGTAGGCATGCGCACGCCTGTGTTAAATTGACAGGTTTACCCACGGCTTCAAAACACGAGCGTGTTGCACGCCCGTGTTATTTTGGCAGTTTCGCCCACGGCCATGTCACATGGCCGTGGCTACTTATCACATCCCATGTTGGGGAATAAATTTTTGCCCTGTTTTCACACGGCCTTATCGCACGGCAGTGTTGTATCCCGTGGTATGTGCACGGTCTACGGCACGCCCGTGTGCTTGGCCGTGTGGTTCTAAAAAGCCTGTGCTCAATGATTTGGTTATTATGTTAGATTTTAAAAACTATAATTTAAAGAAAGTAATATTGTTAGTGCTCGGATTGCCTCCCGAAAAGCGCTTATTTATAGTCTAAGCTCGACTTACCTCTCTATTGAATAGTCATGATGGTTCGAGGAGTTTATACTCTTCATTCCTACTGTGAATCTCATCAAAATAAGGTTTTAGGCAGGTATTGTTTACCTTAAAAGTGCTGAACTTGCAATGACTTACCTCGACTGTATCGAATGGGAAAATGCTAAGTACCGTAAGAAGGATTTCTTCATTCGGTTTGGCAGTGACAATGTGAGGATCTGCGGCATCTAATAAAAATTTATCTCCAACCGTAAGTTGATTTGGAAAGGTATTGAGCTTGTTCTAGCGTAGTTTTGGTTTATCGTGTGTCATTGGTTTATGTATACGCCATTCATCTAGCTCCTCGATTTGTAGCATTCGTTCTTCATGAATAGGTCCTCTACTATTGCTTGAAAATGGCTCATGTACTTCCTTCAAACTCATTTTCTACAAAGTAGGTTGCACCATATTGTCAGTTTTAGTAGAATGGTTTAGACAATCACCTTCAATTTTCGATGTGTTGCCGGAATTGTGAGCTCGAAGGGTGATTTTTTTGTCTCCCACACGAAGTGTGAGCTCACTTGTGCCAACATCAATAATCATTCTAGCAATTGCTAAAAAAGGCCTTCCTAAAATCAGAGTGTTGCTATCCTCCTCTATGTCTAGAACAACGAAGTCAACGGGAAATATAAATTTATCGATTTTAACTAGCACATCTTCAATAATACCCATAGGAAATCTTATAGTTTTATCTACTAATTGAATGCTCATCCCAGTCTATTTGGGTTTCCCAAGACCTAGTTGTTTAAATATTTTGTAAGGCATGACGTTAATACTAGCCCCTAAATCAGCTAATGCATTATTAACATCTAAACTACCAATTAAGCAAGGAATTGTAAAACTTCCTAGATCTTTCAATTTGTTGGGTAGTTTATTCTGTAGAATAGTTGAGCAAACTGCGTTTAGCTTCACATGCGAAGCCTCGTCCAACTTTCGCTTATTTGCTAAAAGCTCCTTTAAAAATTTCATTGCGTTTGGCATCTGCGATAGAGCTTCAATAAACGGTAAGTTAATATGTAATTTTTTTAAGAGTTTAAGGAATTTACCAAATTGTTTGTCTGAGCGGTCTTTCCTTGTCGCATTGGGGTATGGCACACGAGGTTTACATTCTGTGCTTACCGGCTTTGGGTCATTTTGGCCGACCTCATTCTTATCTTTGCTTACCACCATTTCTGGCATTGGCTTTGCAACTAACCCTTCCTCATCTTGAATGGCAATTGCATTGAGTTGCTCCCTTGGGTTAGATTCAATGTTGCTTGGCAGACTACCTTATGGTCGTTCAGAAATCAACTTGGCAAGCTGTCCAATCTAAGTTTCAAGCCCCTGGATTGATGCTTGTTGATTTTTGAGTGCTGTCTCAGTATTCTGAAAATGAGTTTCTAACACAGAGATGAATTTGGTTAGCATCTTCTCAAGGTTCGGCTTCTTTTCTTGCTGGTAAGGTGGTTGTTGAAAACCCGGAGGATGTTGTAGCCTTTGATTTCCTTGACTGCCTCATGAGAAATTGGGATGGTTCCTCCAACCTACATTATAAGTGTTACTATATGGGTTATTTTAGGATTTAAAATTATTGTTACCCATATATTGGACTTTTTATTCCTCCTCGATGTTAGGGTTGAAGGTTTGATATTCTGTGTATGCTCCTCCTCTATTCGAATCGCACCTCATCACTGGATGTACCTGAGTAGAACCACACAAACCGTCAATCTTTTTATTTAAGGGTTCTACTTGGTTAGATAGCATAGTAACCGCGTCGAGGTTGAAAACATCGGCTGCTTTCATCGGCTTTGTTCACATAACTTGCCACTGATAGTTATTTAATGACATCTCCTTAATAAATTCGTAAGCCACCTCAGGTGTCTTATTATTGATAGTTCCTCCAGCGGCTGCATTAATCATCTGTCGAGTCGAAGGATTCAGGCCATTATGGAACGTTTGAACCTGTAGCCAAAGCGGTAACCCATGGTGAAGGCACCTTCTCAAAAGGTCCTTGTATCTCTCTCATGCATCGTAGAGTGTTTCTAAAGTCATCTGCACAAGAGAAGAGATATCATTACGTAATTTGGCTGTTTTAGCCTGTGGAAAATATTTTAATAAAAAATTTTTGGTCATTTGTTCCCAAGTAGTGATTGACCCTCGTGGTAATGAGTTCAACCATTGTTTTGCCTTATTCCTTAACGAAAAGGTAAACAACCGAAGGTGAATGGCCTCATCAGAAATGCCATTAATTTTAAAGGTATCGCAAAATTCTAGGAAATTTGCCAAGTGAGCATTGGGATCCTCGTCCTACAAACCATCAAACTAAACAAACTGTTGTATCATTTGAATTGTGTTAGGTTTCAATTCAAAATTATTTGCAACAATAGAATGTCTAACTATACTTGACTCAATTCCTGTTAAATTAGGTTTAGCATAATCATACATAATGCGCGGAGCAGGATTTTGATTAACAGCAATTACAGGAGGTAGCGAATTTTCTTGGTTTTCAACTATCTCATCGGTTCTGGTTTGAATATTGTCCTCTTGCTCGTTCTCTGTGTATCTTAAGCTTCACCTTATTTCTCTTTGGTTCCTGCGAACTGTGCAATCGATCTCACTGTCAAAAAGTAATGGTCTTAACGGGTTTCTTCTAGTCATAAACTATAAAAACCTGTCAGAAAAAGGGAAAAAGAAGAATTATTAATAAAAAATTAGAATAAAATTTAAATTGCAGTAAAAGTAAATGGCTAAAGTAATAAAAATTGAGTGTTCCTAATATCTTAGTTCCCTGATAATGGCGCCAAAAACTTTATGCGTGATATTCGTGACAGGTTTTAAATATTTATAATGAATCGTTCTTGAAACTAACTATTATCACGATGAAGGCAAATGTACCTATTAAATAGTAGTATAGCTTTAGCAAGACTGGATTATCGAATCCAAAGGAATTAAAAGTACTAGTATTAACTTTCTTTTTATTATTTAGCCTAAAAAATAAAAAGGGTTTTGTTTATCTAACTAAGAAATCACAGAAATTAAAATTGGGGAATTACTTTCGGGAAAACGATTGAATTAAGACAATACCTAAGGAAAAATCCACCTAGACTTCACTTGTTATTTGACTCTGAATCGCACGATTTATTCATTTGACTTGATTCGTAGAAATCTCTAAGTTATATTATTATCCCTCTCGAGACTAACAACGTCTAACCCTAGGTTGAATAATTGAAATCTCTTTCTAATTAACTCTCTAGGGTTGCATTAACTCGATCTATGGATCCTCTTATTAGGTTTCACCCTAATCTGGAAAAATCTTGTCACCCTATCTCTAGGCGCGCAATCAACTCCACTTAATTATGACAAATGTACTCTTAGACAGGGTCTATTCCTCTTTTGAATAAGAGCTTATCTTGTCACCCTATCTCTAGGCGCGCAATCAACTCCACTTAATTATGACAAATGTACTCTTAGACAGGGTCTATTCCTCTTTTGAATAAGAGCTTAACTTGAATCAATATCCTGGAATATCTAGACAAGAATTAAGAACACATAATTAAGAACAAGCCAAATATTTATCATACAATTCAGATAATAATAACAAGATCTGTCTTAGGTTTCATTCCCCTTAGGTATTTAAGGGTTTTAGTTCATAATTAAAAAGGTAAACATCTCAGAAGAATAATGAATACAAAACATAAAGAAAAACCCAAAACTCCTGAAGGGAAATTGAGGGGAGATCTTCAGTCTTGATGATGAATCTGGCTTCTGAGATGGATCAATCGGCTTTCCTTGAGTAGTTCCCTGCTTTCATCCCTGTGTGTCCTTTTCATCCTCCTCTAGGGTGTATTTATAGGCTTTAGAATGCCTAAGAACCCTCAAAATTGGCCTTTTCTCAATTGGACTAAACTTGGGCTCGGCAGGGACATGCCCGTGTACCATTACTTTAGACCGTGGTCAAGCCTGTTATATAGGCACGGGCGTGTGGTCCACCCGTGTGAGTTGTGTTTCGAGTCTGCCAAATTGACATGGCCGTGTGAGGAAGTCTAGGCCGTGTTGATTTCGTGCGTTGGCGCATTTTATTGTTTTTGGCCCGTTTCTCATTCCTTTCACTCTCCTATGCTCACCTAAGTATAAAATATGAAATTAAGGCATTAGGAGCATCGAATTCACCAATTTTAAGGAAAAATCATCCATAAAATATGCTAAGCATGGGATAGAAATATGTATAAATTATAGTTTATCAATTGGCTTAGGCCATAAAGGTACATCATAAAGCAAATTTCTTAACCATTCTTCTTCTTTAGATGCAGCGACTAATGCAATAAATTCTGCTGCCATGATGGAATCTGTAATACATGTTTGTTTCTTAGAACCCCAAGAAATGACTCCTCTACCAAGAATGAAGATCCATCCACTTGTAGATACATGATATTCCAAACTCGTAATCCAACTAGCATCCGAATACCCTTTTAAAACAGGAGGATATCCATTATAACACAATCCATATTTAATAGTTCTTTAAGTACCTAAGTACTTTATTCAAAGCTTGCCAAAGCAAACTACTTGGATTACTTGTGTACCTACTCAATTTCCCAACAGCATATGCAATATCTGGTCTTTTACAAGTCATTATGTACATAAGACAACCAATTAGACTTGCATATTTCAATTAATCAATTTTCCTATCAGCCTTAGATACTAATTTTATTTGAGGATCCATGGGTGTAGATTGAAAAGATCAAACTTTTTGAGCACATTTTCAATGTAATGTGATTGCGATAAAGCTATAGTGCTTTCATCTCAGGTTATTTTAATCCCAAGAATAACATCTGCTACACCCATATCCTTCATAGCAAAGTTGTTTGACAAGAATTTCTTTGTGTTTTCTATTTGTTCCAAATCCATGCCAAAAATGAGCATGTCATCTACATATAAGCAAATTATGACACCTTTTCCTTTTTCAAATTTACTATATATGCACTTATCGAATTCATTTTTTTATAGCCATTAGCTAAAACAACCTTGTCAAACTTTTGGTGCCATAGTTTTGGTGCTTGTTTAAGTCCATATAAAGATTTAACAAGCTTACATGCCTTATGCTCTTGTCCTGGAACAACAAATCCTTCTGGTTGTTCCATGTACACTTCCTCTTCCAATTCACCATTTAAAAATGCAGTTTTAACATCCATTTGGTAAACAAACAAATTATATATAGAGGTAAGTGATATTAAGAGTCTAATTGTAGCAATTCTTGCTACTGGAGCACAGGTATCAAAGTAATCAATGCATTATTTTTGTGTAAAACCTTTGGCTACCAACCTTGCTTCAATACATTGTTTTTGTGTAAACCCTTTGGCTACCAACCTTGCTTTAAATTTATTGATGGTTCCATTGATCTTTATTTTCTTTTTGAAGATCCATTTACAACCTATGGGTTTGGAATCCGGAGGAAGATCAACTAAGATCCAAATTTTATTTCCTATTATTGAATCCATCTCATCATTTACTGTTTCTTTCCAAAAAGTAGAGTCTTGAGATTTCATTGCCTCTTCAATTGTAATAGGATCAGATTTTGTATTATAACAATAAGTTATCTTATTGCATATACTTTTACCTTTTCCTTCTACAAGAAAAATAATGAAATTTGGTCCAAAATCTTTGACATTCTTAATCCTCTTGCTTCTTCTTAATTGTTGACAAGATTTATCAATATTATCAATTTGTTCTAATGGAATCTTATTCTCATTTGAAGAATGAATCAATTGTTGTGGCTATAATTGTCTTGAAATAAAATAAAATCTATTTTCATTAAAAATAGCATCTTTTGATTCAATAACAGTATTAATTGAAATTGAATCATTTGGTTTAATTACCATAAACTTATATGCATTACTATTATGTGCATATCCTATAAATATGCATTCAATTCCTCTTTCACCTAACTTTTTATGTTTAGGTGTTGGAACTTTGAAAATAGCTTTACAACCCCAAACCTTCAAATAATTAAAGTTTGGTTTCCTTTTCTTCCATTGTTCATAGACGGTTATTTTAGTTTCTTTATTAGGAACTCTATTCAATATATGACAAGCTGTTAGAACAGCTTCTCCCGAAAAACCTTGTCCAAGACCTGAATATGATAACATTGAATTTGTAACACCCATAACCCCTATCCGTCGTCGAATTAGGGTTAAAGGCGTTGCCGGACAAATCTAAACATCTTGCATTCATTTCTAAATCACCATAGCATTATCGTCACACATTATTACCAAGACCCTTACATAGGTCTACGAGACCTTAAACATGCTTTAGAAAGGGGTCAGGACTAAACCAAACACATACAATTGTTTATTAGAAACTTAACAAAATTTTCAAAATTATACAGGTCACATGCCAGTGTGAGCAGGCTATGTGCCTCACACAGCTTTAGACACGCACGTGTGTCTAAACTGTGGTAAAACAGGGCATACATACTGATTTAACCATACGGCCACAAAACACGCCCGTGTGCCTTGGCCGTTGTCGAAACTGACTTGGGTCACACGGCCGACCACACGCCTGTTTTCATATGGATGGAACAAAACAGGTATATGAATTATATTTTATGAGATGTTTAAATTTTTCTGAAACAGGGCCAGAGCAATTTCTGGATCCCCTGTTCTGACTTTGGAAATTCACCATAAATTGTTCAAAGATAATTAGAAGTCATAACTTATATGTACAGATTCCTTATTTAGTCTAGTTTTATTATAAGCAAACGGTATAGTCATTGAAACTCTGTACAGGGAGATATTTGATTCGTAATACACAGAGGTCAGAGCAGTCAAACTCTGAAATAGGGGAGACTTTAACTAATAAACTGTACTAATTTGCTCGACCAAAAATTCTATAAAAAAATTAGTAAATATATATATGAGTCTAGTTTCAGGGAAAATTTACGGAATTGGATTTCGAGTTTTGTAACTCGAGATATTAATTTTTAAGCGACTATGACGCAGATTGTTAGGTTGACTGAAAATTTTAAAAATAAATTGTTTGAGCTGTTTAAGTAATGAATTAAGTCTATTAACACCTCGTGTTCGACTCCAGCGACGGTCTCGGGTACGGGGTGTTACATTTGGTGGTATCAGAGCAGGTTTAGTTGGTTCTCGGACTAACCTAGCATGTGTAAAAGTTTAGCTATACATGCCACTGATCTGTGATAGTGTGATGTCTTTCGACGCGTATGAGTAGCATCTTATTTAGACAGGGTACTCTCCAACCGAGCTGCGCTGACCATGTTCAATGTTATATGAAGGTATTTGAGTAAAATTATGATTATGATAAGTCTCGGTTCAGAAAAGTATGAATAAAAGTTTATGATACATATGTGATAAATATCCATATTTGCTTCATGCTCATATGATGTAGTGTATATGGCTTACTTGATAAGATGAACGGAATAAATAGAAAGTAGTAGAGGTATGAATAAAAGTCATAATATTATAATACGAATGAAAATGTCCTTGTCTTGATTTGGACGTCGAATGTTATTGAATGCTAATGATATATAATTTTTATGAGATAAAGTATTATAATGAAATGAACTTATCTATGTTAAATTGTTGGGCTGAATTATATGATTGTAATGATATGTACATGATGATGCACGAAATGAATGTTGTGATTGTGATGCAAATATCTATGTTTGTTTGGCCTTATATGATGTCATGAGCATGACTTAATTTAATTATGAATGGATAAGTAAAGCTATCTAGAAAACATAGAATGTATGCATAAGTATATTGTCTAAATGGACAATAGGAAAATTTGTGTAAGCCAACATGAATGTTGCATTGCCTGAATGAATGACATGATTTTGATGATGTTGCTATGATGATGAGAGTTATGTCATATGTGTATGTATAAGAAAGTCGAGTCAGAGGTCCTACAACCCCTCCCCCTTACCGAAGTGGTACTTATAATGGAATTTCATGAGATTTGTATTGAATAAGTTTCCGGTTAAGAACCCAAAGAGTTTAGTGATAGAATAATTATAAGTATGATCAGAGATTGAAAATGAGCTGATAAGTAAAGTATCGAATTGACGTAAAGATTATTGGAGTTATGCACTATCCCAATTAGAGAAGGAATTCTCTTTGGTAAATCGAATTACTCAGGTGCAAGGTCGAGAAAAGTGTAAATCAAAATTTATTCAGAACTGACCTTCTTTAGTGAATGGTTTAATATGAAATTTGTGATGGCTGAATTAGTTGGGGAAATGATATTTGAAATGTGAACTATTTGAGTGTGATAGTTATGACTGGATAGATTTAGCAGTCTTTTTTGAGATGTTCTATGTGTTTACCCGTTCTCAGAAATATTTCTATGGCTATTGATCTTCTGAAGAAATTCTTGTTATATGGGAATGTCTTCTAATTCTGGTGTTGGATGAAAGCATTGGTAGTCTGACTGGTTTATAATTTATATTGCTCTATTTCATCGGGTATTCTATTTCATTTCGTCTGATAAGAATTGATGAGAGAATACATATGATATTATGATTCTGTTTCTTCTACTTGATGCTTCATCTGATATATATGTATGGGAAGATATATTGTTCTTGTTATATTTGATTCCAGTGGGATTAAATGATGTTTTCTTTTGGACTTTCTTTCTTTGAAGAATTATCGGGGTATTCTGTATTTTTTCTATGAGTTTGGTTTTCGATTCTTCGGCATAGTATCGTATCTTGGGTTTCTTTATCCTGGATCTCTTTATTCTGGATTTCTTTATTCAGTTTTCTTGTTATCTTTGTTCCATAATTTGTCAATTATGACTCATGTTCGAAGTACGTTCTTCAGCTCGTGATAATCATGTCAAATATGACTATACTTCTAATTTGATCTTGGTAATGTGGTGATTTTAGTATTGGGATTTTTTTTCTAATTTCTATATAAGGATTTGACATCAGTAAAGGCATAGGTGATAAAAGCGTGAGTTTCAGTTGGCATGGTGAATTATTTATTTGAAAGATTTCATGTGACAATTATGTCTGGATTATTTTTTTTTCAAGTCTGATAATATAATTTCATTTTTGTACGGATAAAAGAGTAAATAGTCTGAACGAGAAGTGTATATTTATTAGAAAGAGTCGAATATTAGTTAAAATCACTACGAATGATAAGGTTTTCGTCTTGTGAAAGCTGAAAAGTTTATTACATGTTGACAAAGTTTGGATAGATGAGAATATTGGTAACCGAAGCGTCTGAACTAGACTAGTCTACATTGAGTAAAGAGTTCCTGACTTTCAGTAATGTACTGTTGTATGAATTGTGATGTGTTTCAAGACAGTGAGGTAATGTGATAGTTTAGAGCATTCGATGTTACATAAAATCGGAGTTGTTAAAGGGGTTAAAGCCGAACATTGGGATCTATCAAAATTATCCTTGTCAATGTTGATATTGGGATGGAAATGAGAAGGATTATTCTTGAGGCCATATCAGAAATATTTCCATGGCGGAAAGAGGAAAATGTGATGTATCCTATTGTTAAATGTTTGGCGAGATCTATAAATCATATATGTATTGAATGAATTTCTACTCATCAGATTCATGGAATTTCAGGTCTCTTTGATTGTTGGATTTCTTGGAATTCCGGTCTCCATTAAATCAAGTTGAGATCTGGGTTTTATGTCATGATATCATGGGAAACTGAGAAGGGTTGAAAATTTAAGAACAGTTGAGAGTTGAGACTATAAGCTTTTAGATCATATGAGAAATTTAAGAGATGTATTGGATGTACAGCCTAAGTGAAAGTTCTTCGGCACCGAATATGAGATTAAAAGTGAAGACCGCTTTTCTGGTAAGATTTTCGGGGACGAAAATCCCTAAAGGGGGGAGAGTTGTAATATCCTGATTTTGTGCCTAGTCGGAATAGTGGTTTCGTGACCACAAAATCTGAGATAGAAATAATTATTTTATGATTATTTTGAGGTCTATGATATGATTTCATGATTGTGTGAAAATTTCGTGAAGAAATTTTATGCATAAGGTGCTTAAATTGAAATTAGGGACTAAATCGAATAATTTGTAAAACTTGCATTCTAAAAGTTTCTAGTATGAAATTGTTTTGAAATATTAATTAGGTCTTAAATAGAAATTTTACCAATTTCTAAGTCTATAGACAAAAATTGGACATGGATGGAATTTTTGGAAAGTTTAGTAGTAAGGGCATTTTGGTCATTTAGGGGTAAAATGAATTAAAATACAAAATTAAAAGCCAATTTTACTCATCTTCAACCCCATGGCCGAATATAGCAAGGAGAAACCATGGCTAGGGTTTTTCAAGCTTCCAAGCTCGATTGTAAGTCCGTTCTAGCCTCGTTTTTAATGATTTTTACGTTTTTGGAGTCCCGGTAGCTCGATTAAGCTTATGCTAGCAATAATTCAACCTAGGGTTCATATTTGGAAAAATACCTATAGGTTAAATTTGTGTATTTTGGTGTTTTATGATAGAATATGAGGTTTTAAATTATGTTAGACAACTTGTGCTACTCGGTTTTAAGCGAAAACTAGCAAGAGGGCTTAATCGGTAAAAA
This sequence comes from Gossypium hirsutum, assembly GCF_007990345.1. NCBI lineage: Eukaryota > Viridiplantae > Streptophyta > Magnoliopsida > Malvales > Malvaceae > Gossypium > Gossypium hirsutum. Next base: position 96,995,864 of record NC_053428.1, on the reverse strand, counting down.
TACCTAATAGTCATAAGTACATGTTAGAGTGAGAATTTGATGTTGCCATAGAAGGGAAAAATGATAAGCATGCCATAAAACATAAGAAAATAGGCTTAAGTTTAATTTACGAGCTTTGGGGCAAAAGTGTAAATATGCAAAAGTTTAAGGGCAAAACTGTAATTTTGCCAAAATATGATTTTGGGTCAATTTGAATAATGTGAGTCCTAATTAGACTATATTTTAAATGATAGAGTAAGGAAAACTAAAATTCGGGCTAAAATGGGGAAAATACCAAGTTGTGGACGAAATGGTAAAAGTAGCCATTTTCGCATACGAGGTAAGTTCATGTGTAAATGTAGTAACATAATTGTCATTTTAAGCAATTTAATGTTGTTTATATGATATGATGCTGATTATTATCATGAAATATTATGCTTTGTGGTTATTGTTGAATAATATGTAATTATGTGAATTACTTGATGAGTATGAACTATCACTGAAGTATCAATTTCGTTATTCCGTGGAAGATGGCAAAGATGTGTGATCGAGGAAAACGCCCATTTGAACCTTAGGAATAGATTAGGATACAAGTGACATGTCACTAGGATGTTTGGGCATCCGAACTCGTTGAGTTGAGTCCGAGTTCACTTATGGATGCAAATGTCCGAACTCGTTAAGTTGAGTCCGAGTTCGAGAGATGTAACTAGGCATCCGAGCTCGTTGAGTTGAGTCCAAGTTCGCTTATGGGCGGGTTACATAGTAGCTTGGCTACATATGTGGCACTTATGTGCGAAAATGTTACGAGTAAGCGCAAGTTTATTCAAATACTTTGAGTGGTCATTAGCAAATAAGATGTTTTGGATATCAATTAATTTTGTCATATCTTGCTCCAAGTAGTGAGAGCCATTCAAGATCTTGAAGTAGTTCTCTAGAAGAGAGCGAAGATGATTACGAGTAAGCGCAAGTTTATTCAAATACTTTGAATGTTTATTAGCAAATAAGGTGTTTTGGATATCAATTAATTTTTTCATATCTTGCTCTAAGTAGGGAGAGCTGTTCAAGATCCGGTTCAAGATCTTGAAGTAGATCTCCAGAAGAGAGGTAAGCGCAAGTTTATTTCATTTGTTCCAAACTTCATTTTGCTTTGCTGTCATATGAACCAATTAATGCGTGTGTCTATTCCTATTTTTAACTGTTACTTATTTGTTTCAATTATCAAATTTGTTGGAAGACTGGAGAAAATAATGTCGCTTGAATTGAGGTGTAGAGGTACAAGCAGTAGTAAATGACCCCTACGGGCTATGGTTTTTATGAGGTGCTTCCCTCATTTATTGCATTGTTATCTGTCTCTGTATTTTACATAAACTGTGTGATGAAATAACAATGGACTTCTTTCTTATATATTTCATGTTCTACACTGACTATTCTTTAATCACTTTGGTTTTAATATTTGAGATTTGTAAATTGTTAAAAAGCTCCGATTGCAAATGTGGAGCATGGGTATCTAAATCTAGGAATCATAGGAGTCCTGCATGAATCCGAATATCATCATTATTATCTACTACAGATGTGGATATTGAATTTTAGATATCCTTATCAAAATCTGTAACACCCCTTACCCGTACCCAAGACTGGGACAATGTACGAGGCATTACCGTACATAAATAGGGCATTTTTAGAAAATACGGGTTATGAAATTTCGTTCCAAATTAAAACCGATCAAACAAGATCATATTATCCTTATTATGGACCTATGAGGTCCAAAACATACATTAAAAGAAATCCGGAACTAAACCGAGAGCTTAAGAAAATTCTAAGAAAGTTTCCAGGTTTAAGCCTCACACGCCCGTGTGGAGGCAATGCACACGCTCGTGTGCATTGGGACGCGCCCATGTCCCATACTCGTGTGGAATTACTAAAATTTATTTTTCATTTCGAACCTATAGGGGTTTTCATATGGCCAAGCACACGCCCATGTCCCTGGCCCGTATCCCTCACACGGCCTGGACACATCGTGTCATCCCCCGTGTCCAAAAACTTGGACATTTTGTTTATGATGTCATCACTCTTTTTGGGGCACATGGCCATGGCACACCCCCGTGTGCTAGGCCGTGTCCTCCGCACGGTTGAGACACACAGCCGTGTCTCTGCCTGTGTGTTTACTCCATGCATACTGACTTAGGAATTTTAGGTACAGGGGACACACGACCATTCAACACGCCCATAGGGCAGACCATGTGTCACACACGGTCTAGACACACGCCCGTGTGTCTACCTATGTTGACCATTTAAAGGATATTTTCCAAGCCAATAGTCACCCATAGTCACTCATACATCCAAACATACTTTATAACATGCAACATGACATATTCAGGCACTCAAATATTCCATACCATGGCACTCTCACATCTATATAAAGTCATCTTATTGCACATTCATACTTATAGTCATTTTAAGCCATTAGGTCATCCCTTATCCTTTAGCACCCAATTCATACTTTACTATACATTCATCGATCAACAATATATCACATCATTATCCTGTACTCACCAAGCAATAACATATCCTACCATCAAGACACTAGCACATGCATGCATGGGTAATTAGATTACAACCCAAATGATCAAATATGAGCCATATCACATGGCCATTACAAAATGAATCATCATTATATAGCATGACACATACTATAAAATGACCAAGTTTCCTATACATACCATACTCAAAATAATAATTTTACTATACCCAATAGTCTTTTGATAGTGTGATCGAATACTCTGACAGCTTTCGATCCCCGAGCTAGCTTGGCGGAACTACGAAGAATGGAAAGAGAGAGGAATAAGCAAGCTTAGTAAGTCCACATACAAATAATATGAAATGATGGTAAGGAACCAACATGCAGAAACATAGCAACATATACATAAAAATTATTCATCATTCAAACCTTCTTACTTACTCATCATACGAACATATATATATGTGTGTGTGTGTGCTTATCGTAAATCGATCTTTTTTTAAGGCATTACTCATAAGTTTAGCATACATACGTGTACTCATCGTAAAGTATCCATAACCATACCTCTTTCATATGTCCTCCTCGAGACTCTCATTACATTCATTACATTACCCATTGAACTCTTGGAATATTATTGGATATGTGAAAACCTTGCACATAAGTGCCACATATACAACGTAGCCGAAGCTACCACATAACATGTAACACATCCATAATGAACTCGGACCTATCAACGAGCTCGGATGTTACAAGAATCGCATCCATTATGAACTCGGACCTCTCAATGAGCTCAAATGCTCGCATCCATAATGAACTCAGACCTCTCAATGAGTTCGGATGCCACATATCTCACTAGCCCGTACCACTCAACGATTTTGGATGTCTTAGTTCCTAGTGACATGTCACTTGTATCCTAAATTATTTCTAAGGTTCAAAAAAGGTTTTTCTCATTGCACATAGCATATCCATCGTACTTGCTCGTAACATCGTAGATAACAACTATAATAACATTCATACTTTTATAACAATCAACAAGCATATAGTTCATCATTACAATAAAACATTTATTACAATATATATTAAAACATTATAACATACTACAACACCACATTATTTGCATATGTACTTACCTCGGTATAAAATGATGATAATCGAGCTTAATCACCGTGTACTTTATTCTTTCCTTGATCAAGTCCCGGTTCATGTTTTTCTTGATCTATAATGTCAAATTTAACTTATTTATTATTCATATTGTTCAAATGGGTCCAAAATTCATACTTTTGAAAATTTACATTTTGACCCCTAAACTTTTAGATATTTACCATTTAGTTCCTAGGCTCATAAAATGAAATGCATGCATCTTCTTGGTTACCCAAGCCTAGCCGAACCTTTACTATGCTCATATTAGCCCATATTTTCTTTTATTTCACATTATTACTATTCTCTTTTACACTTTTACAAACAAGTCCCTTGTTTAGGTGTTTTCTCTAAAAATCACCTAGTAAAAGATGTTTATCATGCCTCAAACATTCATATTCCTCCATTAATCATCAAAATACATGCATGTCACACATGGTCAAATTTTATACATGAACCCTAGCTTAAAATATATCTAGAAATGGGTAGATCATGCTTCAAGGACTTTAAAAATGCAAAGAACATTAAAAACGGGGCTAGGATGCACTTACAATCAAGCTTGAAAATGTTGAACAAACCCTAGCTATGGTGTCTTGCAATTTTTGGCAATGAAGGAAGAAGATGGACAGCAATTTTGACTTATTTTTCCCTTTTTATTCTTTTAATTACTAAATGACCAAAATTCCATTAGGGTTTCTTTTTCACATTTTTCCTATGCATGTCCATTTTTGTCCAAAATTATAAAAATTGGTCAAATTTCTAATAGGGACCCTCAATTCAATATCTAATGCAATTTCATGCTTAAAGCTTCTAGAATACAAGTTTTGCACTTTATTCAATTTGGTCCTTAAAATGCAATTAGACATTTTATGCATAAAATTTCTTCATGAAACTTTCACATAAGCATGCATTCATAACATAAACCTCATAAGAATCATAAAATGATTATTTTCTAAAGAATCATAAAATGATTATTTTCTATCTTTAGATTTGTGGTCTCGAAACTACTGTTTCGTCTAACCCTGATTCGGGATGTTACAAAATCCATATCACTTTATAATGAATTCATATATGAAAAATAATACTGTTTAATTTTGATTCAAAAAATTTGAGTGCAAAGACATCAAAATGTTTGGCATAAAACAATAAGACCAAAAATACCACAAAACACGAGTATGAAATGGCACAAAGAATGAAATTCAAAAGCAGAAATAATACTATATCAAGGATTAAAAAGAAAAAGACCTATTTGTAAAAGACTATGTATTAAAGTTATGTCAAATTTTGATAACATTAAAGAAGACAGTGGAGGGTCAACTGATGGTTGTATCACTAAAAAAGTTCGATTTAAAGACAAATGAATTGATAATACTGACATGTCAATAGATCTAGAGCCAACTCTCATAGTTTCTTGGAAAGATGTGCTCCTAGGTAATTCTGGCGAATCCAGGAAAGCTTTAGGGGATGACGGTGGAGTATTTTTTTTATTTTTTTGAAGGAAACTTCACAAAATCCTCAATAAATGGTATCCCTGTGATTTTATTCTCTGGTCAGGTTCAAAACTATCTTTTGAAGGACATGGAAACAACTGTAATGGTCAAGCTTTTAAGGCGTATCATTGGTTATGCCACTCTGTTAAACAGAGTTTTGAGTCTATGTCAACCTTCAAAATCATTTTGAATCGTGGACGTGGAAAATGGGTATTTCCTCATAAAATTGCAAAGCGAAAAAGATTATGGCAAAGTCTTTACCCAAGAACTTTGGATTGTGTTCGGTCAGTACCTTACGGTGTAGCCATGGACAATGGAATTTAACCCGTTTCAGCCTTTTCTCGATGATGGTTATGGCATGGATGCAATTACAGGCCTCCTCGGCTATCTATATAACAAAAAGATCCTTGAGGAGATTGGTGGCTTAATAGGTGAGGTTGCAAAACTTGATTTTAAAATGATAATAGGCTAAGGGGACGTTTTACAAGGATGGCTATTTTTGTGAATTTAGATAAACCCTTAACATCCCAGATTATGATTAATGATAAACTTCAAAAAATTGAATAGGAATCCTTACTGTCCATTTACTTCTCTTGCGGGCGGTATGGTCATGTGAAGGGGATTTGTTCTTTCTCGAATGGGATAAAGATAGATCTAGTGAAAAAGATAGGTTGAAAGTCACAGATTCGGCAATTGATTTTTCGGTGGAAGACTCGGAAGAAATACGGTCTTTGGATGGTTGTTGAAAGACATACTCAGTGAAATGTGAAGGATACTCATAAACAGATGGTGAATTTTTCGATTAACAGTGAAAGGGAGTCTAGATTCAGGGCACTTTCTACGAACGTTAATTGAAAAAGGGGAAAAAGAAGAATTAAGGGCAGATATTTTGGGATTAAATTTCAAAAAAGGTGATTTTATTAAAAGATTTGAAAGGGAGAATTTTAAAGGGAAAACAAACGGGATTGTTGGGCTAGATAAGGAAGTAGGGGGTGTAGGCAATGTAGGTTATGGGAGATTAATTGGGTTAGGTAAATAGGCTAAAAATTTAATTGTTGTGTCTAAGGAATATAGGTCATCTAAGGTAGGGAATTCCCTTTGGGATTGAGTCAAATGGGGGTAGCTGATGGGAAGGAATTAATTAGAAACCAAGGCCCAAGTTCTAGCAGTTTGGGCGGTGAATTCTGGCTCATGTGAAATTACCACTTCACTGGGCCATGCATTATCAATACTTTGGACAAACCCAATGGAGTTGGGTTACTTTCGGCGCCTATTAAAGATACAAAATAGAGCCGGGTGTCATAACGTTACCTGTATAAGAGTACGAGGGTCTAGTAAGCAAAGCTAGACACGAAGAGCCTAAATTAACGTAGAGGCGCCACTAACCAATTAGGGCTAGGTTGGTGAGCCACCAACCGTCTAAAGGTCTAGAATTAATACTATGAGAAATCCTAAGGGTCTAGACTCGATTTTATCACCAAATTTTGGGTTCGGGAGTACGGTTACATGTGGAGAAAGCTATAGCACCCCCACAACGCCTATCCGGGGATAGTCCTACAGGGTCTTGAGACCTATTTTTTTATTTAAGCATATTAATGTCTTAATGTAGGCTAAAATCTTACGGAAATCTTAAATAAAAACTCTAAAGAAAATACCTCCAGTTCAATTGTAACCGATTAAGATGTGTTCAACAAACTTATCTAATTTGAAACTTAAATTAAAGATTTTTACTTTTAACAGGAACCCTAAAGGAAACCTAAATAACTTTAGTAAAATACATTCAATTCCTAAAATTAATTCTATTTCAGAATTCTAAAAAAAAAGTAAAAATTACCAGCGAATTAAGAGAAATATTAAAATCCATCTACAACTTATTCGATTTTTATTATTTTTTAACAGATTTAATTAATAACGTCAAACCTGTCAAGATCTTACGAAAGTATCCTATGCCGGGTTTATGATTTATCTTACTTTAAAATTCTTGATCTAAGGTTTAAATTCGTCAAAATCCTAAAATAAAATATCTTAAATAACATTTATTAGCTTTCTTAAAAAGTTTCTAAAATAAAATACTTAGAAAGGCCTACTCATGATTTACAATTCACCTACAAAAATCTTTAGTTTTAATCTTAAACAAAGTCCTAAAGAATATTTACATATTAATTTAAGATTCTAAAGAGTAATCCTATACGATATTTAAAATTAGTTAAAAACCCTAAAAAATATCTTACATATTATTTATAATTTTTCTAGGGTAAATGGTAGACAAGATCTTAAAAACTAACCTAAATTCAAATGTAAAAACCTTGTGATTTCATTAAAACATAACAACTACTTAATTAACTTCATGTCAATAATTAAAAAGAAAACTTAAATAAATGAAATAAAGAAGACCTTGACATAATGATGACAATAATAACAATAATACCCCTTATTCATAATACAATAAAAGAATCAAAGTAACATAAATAAATAATATTAAAATGTATGTAAGGGAAATGTGCAAAAAAACATAAATATAAATAAACATGAAAATAAATAAAGACGAAATAAGAATAAATAAAAATTATACAAGTGTGAATAAATATAAAACATTAAAATAAAGTGCATAATTGACATTAAATATATAAGGTATAAATGCAAATGAAAAGGAAGATAGAAGTGTAAATAATTTATTAAAGATGGAAACAAAATGACATAGCTTGATTTTGGGACTAAAAGATAAAAAATGTGGAAGACGGAGGACTGGTGTAGCAATTAATTTGCTTGTAATTTTAAATTTTGGATTAAATCGAAAGTTTGAATAAACAAAATGATTACGGGTGTAAATAGGCCAGAGAGTGAGGGCGGTGCTGCAAAAAAGGGGGTATTTTTTTGTAAATTTAAAAAGTAAGGGGGTGGGAATAAATTACCCATTTTTGGCACCTATAAATGAAAATAAATTATTCGTTATTTCATTTTAACCTCATTTTTTTCAAAAAAAAAATAAAACATCTTCCACTTTCTCTTCCTCTTTCTACGCTGGCCATGGCTCTACCACCGGAAAGCCCAACGACTCTCCGGCCTCCGATGGTGGAGTCCCCACATACGGTGGTCTGAAATTTTATTTTTTATTTTTTTGCAAAATCAAAGATTTCTTTAAAAAAATCACTACTTTTCTTAAAAACCAAAACTTTATTTTGAAATAATTGAAAAAATCAAAAAGTTATTTTAAAAAATTTAAACTTTTCCATAGAAATGACTAAAAAACATATTTTATTTTAAAAATCTAAACTTTATCTTTTTTTAAAAAAAAATCACTATTTTTCTTAAAAATTAAAGATTTTATTTCGAAATAGTTAAAAAAATCAAAAAAAATTTAAAAATTTAAACTTTCCTTTAAAATGACAAAAAAAACATATTTTTATTTTTTTAAAAAAAAGAAACCTTTATTTTAGAAAGGAGAAGGGCAAAACGAGATTTTTGGGGCTCCTAGGGGTGGAGGACCGATGATCTGGTGACGTCCCCTTCATCAGATCCCAAAACTCGATCCCTCATGACATGACTATGGCCAAAAAAGAAAAAGATAGAAGAAAAGAAAGAAAAAAACTAGAATGCTTGTTGTTGTTTTTACCTTTTTTTTTAAGAACAAAATATGAAAAGCCTTCTTTTTTTTTCTTTCATTTCATTTCATGTATATATATTGTTTTTTTAATGTTGTTTATTTATAAAAAAATATAATAATAACAGTAGTAATGGTAATAATAATTTGGGCCCTTCATAGGCCCAAAAAGGAAAGAAAAAGAAAATAAAAACAAATGCCTCAATTTGACCAAAATCGGGTGGGCTTCGAATGGGCCCAGTAGAGAACAAATATACAAATGGGCCTCGAATTGGACTCAAACAAAAATGGGTGTCTACACCGGGTAATGAGAATAAGTAGAATAATTACAGTAACTGACCTATTAACTCAAGAGATTTTCATCTTAGTGCCACTTCACAATTTAACCCTACCTTTGAAGGTCAAGTCCAATTGGAGATTTCTTTAAACCCTAACTTACTTGATCCTTCAAAGCATAGAATAGTGGTTTTTAAGGATAATAATGGAGAAAATACTACTATCTCTCTGGAGAGTAGTGAACAGGAAATTTCTGTTATCGGAAGTTCAAACATCAAAATACGTATCACTTGGGAAAGGGATTGCTATTAGAAAAGGAATGGTTCTTAATAAAATTATTAAGGATTGTGGAGAGCATTTTAAGGCAGTCAAAAATTCAAAAGTTTCACTTTCAGACTCGATGAACTCTATGGTGGAATTTATAAACTCTAATATTAATACTAGGATTAATAAGGCTTCCGCGACTTTAGAAAACATGCAACAGAGTGATGGGTTTGATTCTAATCAGTAATGGTTGGTTGTCTATCTTTCTTTTTTGAATTTATGAATTTAAATATTTTTTCTTGGAATTGTCATGAATGTGCCAATAGTAAATTCCCCCGAATTTTTTGGGAATATGATCGGGAATTTAAACCAGGTATTGTGAGATTGCTCAAGACAAGAGTTAGTGGTGGAAAAGTTGATTTGATTATCTCTAATTTGTGTTTTCAATACTCTCATAAAGTTGAGTCTGTAAGTTTTTTTGGTGGTATTTGGATTGGGTGGAAAGATTTGGTTAGAGTTGAAGTGATCTACAATTATCCTAAATTTGTCCTAATTTGGATCATCGATAATTCATTTCGAAGGTCTATTCTAGTTTCCCTTGTGTATGGTAGCCTGGATAAGCAAAAGAGGAAGTTCTCGTGGGAAGGTCTAAATTTGGTGTTACCAAACAATAATGTTCCATGGATAGTAATTGGAGATTTTAATGTCATTTTCTCTCCCAGTGAGAAAAGAGGGGGATGAAGAGAAGGAAAAATGTGTTTAACTTTTGATAATTTTGTTGACTCTAATAGTCTTCATAATTTCGGGTTTAAAGATTTAGTGTTTACTTGGCAGAGAGGCTAGGTCTTTGAAAGGATTGATAGAGCTATCTATAATGATGTGTGGATTTTAGAATTCCTGAGTTGTTTAATGTCTCATCTCCTTACACTCAAATTAGACCATCGGCCTCTGTTTCTATCCTTAAGGCAGGATTCAACTTCTTTCAAAGATAGACCCTTTAGATTCCTTATCGGTTGGGTTGACCATCCAGATTTCTTTTAAATTGATAAGGATGTTTGGACTTTTAATGGTAATATGGGGTCCTCTATTAAGCTACTTTCAAATAACCTGAAGCATTGGATTAGGAACATATATGGGCATATCAATAATTGTAAAAAAAATTCTTCTATAGAAATTAGCTAGTATTCAGAAAACGATGGATAAAATGGATTTCGAAGAATTGACCACTACTGAAATGAAGGTTAGGAAGGATTTATAAAGCGTGCTCCACTATGAAGAGCTACTTTGGAAACAGAAGGCTAGGTGCGCTTAGCTTATCATTGGAGATAGAAACACAAAGTTCTTCTATAAGCACACTCTTTAAAGAAGAAAGCATAATAAGATATCAACCCTGAAGAATGATCTAGAGGATTAGGTTTATGATGATGAGGCCCTATAGACAGAAGTTATTAACTTTTTCTAGCGGCTTTATGGGGAGTATTCGGAACCCATGGTAGGGCTGCCCCTAGCTCTTTTCCTAAATTATCTCAGGAAGACGTTCAGTTTTTGGGTATGACAACCACTAATGAGGAGATTAAGGTTGCTCTATTTGACATGGCATGTAACACCCCCTAACCCCAAACTGTCGCCGGAACAAGGTTATAGAGCATTACCGAACCTATCGAACAATTTACAATTAATATACAAATAATTATCAAACATAATATAAAATAATCTTAAAGTCCCTTAGATGGACCCTCGAGGCCCAAAATACGAGTTAGGAGTGATTCGGGACTAATTCGGGTGCTTGGGGAAATTTTTTTTTATGCGAACTCAATATAACCCCTTTATAAATATCTAACCTTCCTTGAAAATTCAAATCGAGACCAATGCAAACAAAAATCACAACCAACCCAATTCACATTTAAATACATCTAAATTATATCTAAAACATTAACTTAATATTTTAATAAATAAACATTCATAATATCATTCAAAATTTATTGATAATTTCCTTCATTTCTATTTAACTTAGTATCAAAAATACCAAAGCGTCATTAAATTTTCTTACCATTTCGTTTAATCATCCAAACATTATAAATCATCCTTTACAACCAAAACATAAGACATGTTCAAGTGACCTATACTGTAACAACCTGGTTTTAGCTAAATCAGAACAGTAGTTTTGAAACCACAAATCTGAGGTCATAAAATTATTTTAATATTGTTTTTGGTGTTTACAGCATGTGATTTTATATCTGTGAAAGTTTCGTGAAATAATTATAGCATTTGAATGCTTAATATGAGAAAAGGACTAAATCGCGTAAAATTTAAAATTTGCATTCTAATTGATAAAGGTGTCTAATTGTTATGGTTGATTAAAAGCGAGGTCCTTATGATGTTATTAAGCCATTTGACTAATGGATGGACAATTATGCCTATAGTTAGTGGAATTTTAATGTTTAATCATTAAGGGTAAATTAAATAAAAAAAGTTAAAATAGATTCATTCATCTTTGTTTACAACTGAAAATGAAGAATAAAAACTAGGGCATGAAGCTTGTTTAAATTCGGCACTTTGATAGCTTATTAGGTATGTGATTTTTGCTCGGTTTTTTATTCTTTCTATGTTTTTGTGATCGTTGCTTTGAGTATTGGCTAGCCTGTGCCTTAATTTTTGAATTTGTTGATAATTTTATGGAATGCCATTATTGAATCTATGTGCTTTGTGATGGTTGATGATGAATAATTGAAGATAATGATAGATTAATATGTTTTGTAAAGTGATTTTGAGTAAAAATGCATATTAAGGATTAAATTGAGAAATGTGTAAATTTAGGGGTTGAAATGTGAAATAAATAAAATTTTTGGGCTGCTAGGGACTCAAGTATAAATCGGCTAAGCATGGGTTAAATTGAATTTTGTGAATTTTGTGTATTTGTGAAATAAAGACTAAATTGAATAAATGTGAAACTTTAGGGGCTAAAGTGTAAAAATGCTCAAATGTCTGTTTGAGGACTGAATTGAATGAGATGGTGATTAAATGGATTAATTTTGAATGTATATAGATCAAGAAAGAAAGAAATCAGATTTAGATTGGGGATAATCGAAGGCTATCGAATAGTCGATTCAGTCCCTCTATTCTGACTACAAGGTAAGTTCATACGCAAATAAATGTCTTTAAATTGAATTATACATGATTAATTGTCATTGAATTATTATGAATGTTGAACAAGCAAGTATGAGCAAGAATCGACAAAGTTACGACATCCGAAAGTCCCGTACGAACCTTAGGAATAGTTTAGGATACAAATGTCATGACATTAGGTTACCGAGATGTGATTATATGTAAGACCATGTTTTGGACATTGGCATTGTGTTGTGATTACGTGTAAAACCATGTCTGGGACATTAGCATCTTTAATCGATTTCGTATAAGACCCTGTTTGGGACAGTGGCATCGATATGTGATAACATGTAAGACCATATCTGGGATATGGCATTGCACGAGCTTTATGTGATTGCCGAGTATCCTTAATGATTTCGAACGGTTCAACGGGCAAAGTCAAGTCGAGAAAGAATGTGTGCATGAGTTAAATGATTCAGGTACGTATAAGATTCATACGAGTATTGAAAGGGGAAGTATTTGATGAATTCAGTTATGATATTGAATATGTGTAGAGAAAGGTTTGTGAACTTGAATATGTTTAGCTATGCTTAGCATATTTGAATTGATATGAAAATATTCATATGATGACTTTATTTGTATATGGCTTACTAAGTTTTTGAAGCTTACCATCTTTATTTTTCACTTTTTTATATATTATCGAAGCTAGCTCAAACTCGAGAAATCGTCGAGGAACGTCGTCACACTATCGATCATCTTGTTGGTACTTTTAAAGCTTTGTATATATGGTATATGGCATGTATAGGCTAGTGTCATCTTGGTATGTTTTGAGCTTTGAATTTAGCCATGTGAGGTGGCTTGTAAATGGTGTTGTTGATGATGTTGAATTTGACTTATGTTATGAGTTAATATGTGATATGTGATGTATTTATGATGCCTTATGTTTTGGTAGACATGATGTGGTTATTTTGCTGGGTTGATGATTTAGTATTTAGTAAATTGTTAATGATGTGTTATGGTTTGAGAAATGGTAAGTTTTCGTATAATTTAAGATGATGTTTGGATGCCATTTTGGTTTAGTAAATGCTTGATGATTTGGGTTATGTCTAAATGTGGATATTAGTTAAAGTATCAATTTTGATTTGGCATGTTTTTGGTTGTGGAATTGAGTAGTGAAAAGGATAATGTATAAATGGCATGAAATGTATATGAAATAGCATGTTTTGGTTGCCTATTAATGTATTCAAATGGTACCATTTTGGTTGCTAGGTGTGCATGAGGAAAGGGTGGAAAATTGGCTTTGCAAATAGCCTATTTTTGTCCACACGGCAGAGACACGGATATGTGTCTCAGTCGTATACGACACACGGTCATGCTACACGGCCGTGTGCCCTCTAGGGTACCCTTTGAATTTAAGTCAGTATACCCTATGGGTTTGACATGATCTAGACATATGGGCGTGTCTACTGGCCATGTGTGGCACACGGGCTGGCACATGGGCGTGTGACCAGCCATGTGACCCAAGTCAGTAACCCCTCCAGTTTTCCCACGGCCATTGCACACAGGCGTGTCTTCGACCGTGTGGTGCAAGTCAGAATGTATGCCCTGTTTTCACACGGCTTGTGACACGGGCATGTCTGGTGGTCGTGTGAGGCACACGGCATGTTCACACAGGCGTGTGACCCTTAAATGCATGAAAATTTTCTAAGTTTTCCAAAGTTTTCAAATGTTATCGGTTTAGTCCCGAACCTCTTATAAGCATGTTTTAAGGCCTCGTAGAGCCTTATAGGGGATAATGTGAATGTGTTAAATGGATATTGATTATGAATGCATAAATGTATGTGAATGATGTGTATTATCTGGTAATGCCTCGTAACCCTATTCTAGCGATGGATACGGATTAAGGGTGTTACATTTTATTAGTATCAAAGCTACGGTTTAGTCAATTCTAGGACTAACGTAGCATGTGAGAGTCTAGCTATACATGCCATATATATGAATTGTGATAGTGTAATGATTCCTGACAGCTTAAACTGTGTTTTTATATAGCAATGGATCCAAAATGAGCTATAGCTGTTGATGTGGAAAGTAATGCGCCCGCTCTTGCTAAAGGGGCAGCGCTGGTTGATTCTAGGCCGATTTCTAGTAGTCAGGGGGGAGAGGCTAAGCAAGCCTTCTTCCAGATGCTGAATGAGTGGTTCACGGAGTTCTTTCGAACAAATCCGGCTACTCAACAACCTCTACCCCACCTGTTTCTCAACAAATCCCTATTAATCCTCAAGTCATAGATCCGATACGATTGAACAAGCCGCCAGTGGATAAAATTCGTAAACATAGGGCTGAGGAGTTCTGGGCTACCGCTGATGATGATGTCGAGAGGGCTGAGTTCTGGCTCAAGAACATGATCTGAGTATTTGAAGAATTGTCTTGTACTCCTAAATAATGTATCAAATATGTGGTATCTTTACTTAGAGATAATGCGTACCATTGGTGAAAAATGTTGATATCTGTGGTTCCTAGAGTACATAAGTCAGTGATTTCTCGATCAGAAGCATAAAGAGTTTTTAGAATTGAAACAAGGTCGGATGACTGTCACTGAGTACGAAAGAGAATTTGTATGTTTAAGAAAATATGCTCGAGAATATGTTTCCACTGAGGAAATCATGTGTAAACGGTTCGTTGATGGGTTGAATGAAGATATAAAACTTCTAGTCGAGATTCTGGAAATTAAAGAATTCATTGTTTTAGTTGAAAGGGCTTGTAAAGCCGAGGACCTTAGCAAAGAAAAGAGAAAAGCAGACTCAGAAGCTAGAGACTCAAGAAAAAGATTGATGAGTAAGCCGTATCAATCTTCATCTAAGAAATTCTAAAACTCGTTTAATTGTTCTAATGCGTCTGTGGGACATTCAATCAGAGATCATGAAAAGCAACCTGTGAGTCTAAAGCTCAAGCTACATCTATTACTAGTGTTTGGCAGTGTGAGACAAAACTGACCTGAATGTAGACATTATGGAAAACAGCATATCAGTGATTGTTGATTGAATGATCGGGCCTATTTTAAATGTGGATCATTAGATCATTTCATTCGTAACTGTCTTGAGTTGGTTGAGCAAGATATAGTACAAAACACGAGGTCGGGTAACACTGCAGTTAGAGGTAGACCACCCAGAAATGCTAGTAATGTTAGTGGTAATCAGAGAACGAAAAAAGAATTTGCTATGAGATCTGAAGCCAGAACACCTGCACGAGCCGATGCTATTCGCGCTCGCGAAGAAGCGTCATCTCCAGATGTGATTACCGGTACTTTTACTCTCTATGATACTAAAAGTATTGCATTGATAGATCCAGGATCACCTCATTCGTATATATGTGTAAATTTAGTATCCAGTAAGACTTTGTCTGTAAAGTCTACTAAATTTGTATTAGAGTGTTGAACCCCTTAGGCAAGTGTGTGTTGGTTGATACATTATGTAAGAACTGTCCGTTGATGATTTGAGATTTCTGTTTTCTGGCTGATCTGATATTGTTACCATTTGATGAATTTGATATAATTCTAGGTATGGATTGCCTAATGTTGCGTGATGCTATTGTGAATTGTAAACAAAAGATGATTGATCTGAGATGTTAGAATAATGAGATTATCCGGATAGAGTCAAATGATTTGAATGGTTTACCAGCAATGATTTCATCAATGTTAGCTCAGAAATATGTGAGAAAGGGTTGCGAAGCTTATTTTTCTTATGTGCTTGATACAAAAGTGATTGAAAAGAAAATAAAATCAGTGCCAGTTGTGTGTGAATATCCGGATGTGTTTCTTGAAGAGTTACCGGGTTTACCATCGTTCCAAGAGGTTGAATTTGGTATTGAGTTAGTGCTAGGAACAATGCCGATATCAATAGCTCCGTACAGAATGGCTCCGATAGAGTTAAAAGAATTAAAAGCTCAGTTGCAAGAATTAACCGACAGAGGGTTTGCAAGACCAAGTTTCTCTCCCTGGGATGCTCTCATGTTGTTTGTGAAAAATAAAGATGGTACGATGAGAATGTGTATTGAAAATAGACAGTTAAATAAAGTGACTATAAAGAATAAGTATCCTCTACCCAGAATAGATGATTTTTTTGATCAGTTAAAAGGGCTACAGTGTTTTCAAAGATAGATTTGAGATCAGGCTATTATCAATTGCAAGTTAGAGACTCTGATGTGCCAAAGACCGCATTTAGAATGAGGTATGGTCATTATGAATTCTTAGTTATGCCTTGTAGACTAAAAAATGCACCTGTTGTCTTTATGGACTTAATGAACTGGATTTTTAGACCTTACCTAGATTGATTTCTAGTTGTGCTCATTGATGACATTTTAATTTACTCACGTGATGAATCCGAGTATGCCGCGTATTTGAGGATTGTACTACAAACTCTACGAGATAAGCAGTTGTATGCAAAATTCAGCAAATGTGAATTCTGGTTGTGCGAGGTTGGTTTTCTAGGGCATATTGTGTCAGCATCAGGTATTCGAGTCGATTCGAGTAAGATAGCTGCGATTATAGATTGGAAGTCTCCGAGAAATGTTTCTGAGGTCTGTAGTTTTTTGGGACTAGTGGGATATTATAGACGATTTATGAAAGGCATTTCAATGATTGCGACTCCGTTGACGAGATTGATTCAGAAAGATGTAAAGTTTGAATGGTCTGAGAAATATTAGAAAAGTTTTGATCAGCTGAAAGCTGTTTTGACTAAAGCTCCAGTGTTAGTAGAGCCTGAATCAGGTAAAGAATTTGTGATCTATAGTAATGCATCGTTGAATGGTCTGGGTTGTGTTTTGATGCAGGAAGGCAAAGTCATAACTTATGCCTTGAGACTGTTGAAGCCGCATGAAAAGAATTACCCGATGCACAATTTACAGTTAGCAGCTATTATGTTTGCGTTGAAGATTTGGCGCCATTATTTGGTCGGTGAGAAATGCCATGTTTATTCAGATCACAAGAGTTTGAAATATTTGATGACTCAGAAAGATTTTAATTTGCGACAGCAGAGATTGTTAGAATTGCTAAAAGATTATGAGCTAGTGATTGACTATCATCTGGGAAAAGCAAATGTTGTTGTTGATGCTTT
This sequence comes from Gossypium hirsutum, assembly GCF_007990345.1. NCBI lineage: Eukaryota > Viridiplantae > Streptophyta > Magnoliopsida > Malvales > Malvaceae > Gossypium > Gossypium hirsutum. Next base: position 96,978,383 of record NC_053428.1, on the reverse strand, counting down.
GAGCCGAAAATCCTTATTTTCTCTATGTGCGATGATACTCAAATAACTTTATGGAATGATGGTTCGATTGTGACTGAGATGAAAGTGAGACCATTATTTTTACAACAGATTTGTGAAGCTCAAAAAGTTGATAATGATATGTTAGCAAAACAAGCCCAATGTGATTCGAAACATGATTCAGAATTTTAAGTTGATTCCGATGACTGTTTAAGATTCTGAGGCCGAATATGTGTTCCGAAAAATGCAGAATTGATTCAGATGATTTTGAATAAAGCACATAGTAGTCATTTATCAGTACATCTGGGGAACACGAGAATGTATAATTATTTGAAACAGCTTTATTGGTGGCATGGCATGAAACATGATATTTCAGAATTTGTTTCGAAATGTTTGATTTGTCAGCAAGTTAAAGCTGCATCAAGTACCTTCAAGTTTATTACAGCCTATCATGATTCCCGAGTGGAAATAGGGTTGAGTGACTATGGATTTTGTGTCGACATTGCCTCTATCTCCAAAAAAGAAAGATGCGATCTGGGTTATAGTTGACAGATTGACAAAATTAGCTCATTTCGTTCTGGTACGAACAGACTATTCGCTTGAAAAGTTAGCTAAGTTGTATATCTACGAGGTTTTGAGATTATACGGATGACTATTTAAGATTCCGAGGCCGAATATGTGTTTCAAGAAATGCAGAGTTAATTCAGATGATTTTGAATGAAGCACGTAGTAGTCGTTTATCAGTACATCCGGGAAACACGAAAATGTATAATTATTTGAAACAGCTTTATTGGTGACATGGCATGAAACGTGATATTTCAGAATTTGTTTCGAAATGTTTGATTTGTCAACAAGTTAAAGCTGAGCATCAAGTACCTTCAAGTTTATTACAGCCTATCATGATTCCCGAGTGAAAATGGGGTAGAGTGACTATGGATTTTGTGTCAGGATTGCCCCTATCTCTAAAAAAGAAAGATGCAATCTAGGTTATAGTTGACAGATTGAAAAAATATCTCGTTTCGTTCTAGTACGAATGGACTATTTGCTTGAATAGTTAGCTGAGTTGTATATCTCCGAGGTTTTGAGATTACATGGAGTACCTTTTTCTATTGTTTCGAATAGAGATCCGAGGTTCACATCGAGGTTTTGGAAGAAACTGCAAGATGCACTGGGTTCAAAACTACATTTTAGTACTGCATTTCACCTACAGACGGATAGTCAATCCGAGTGAGTTATACAGATACTCGAGGATATGTTGAGATGTTGCATTCTTGAGTTTTAAGGTACTTGGGAAAAATATTTGTCGTTGATTGAATTCGCATATAATAAAAGTTTTCAATCGAGTATTAAAATGGCACCGTACGAAGCTTTATACAGTCAGAAATGTCAAACACCATTGTACTAGATGAACTTAGTGAGAATAAGATTTTTGGGGTCGATTTGATTAAAGAGACTGAACAAAAAGTGAAAGTAATTCATGATAGTTTGAAAGCAGCATCAGATCATCAGAAATCATATGCAGACATGAAACGGAAAGATATTGAGTATCAGATCGGGGATAAAGTGTTTTTAAAAGTCTCACCATGGAAGAAAATACTCAGATTTGGAAAAAAAGGAAAGTTAAGATTGAGATTTATCAGACCTTATGAAATTATTAAGTGTGTTGGACCAATGGCATACCGGTTAGCATTACCATCAGAATTAAAGAAGATTCATAATGTATTTCATATATCGATGCTACAAAGATACAGATCTGATCCCTCACAGGTTATTTCCCCGACTGAAGTTGAAATTCAATTAGATTTATCGTACAGTGAAGAACCGATCGAACTTTTAGCTCATGAGATCAAAGAATTGAGAAATAAGAAAATCGCATTAGCGAAAGTCTTATGGCATCGACACGGGGTTGAAGAAGCTACGTGGGAACTCAAGGATGCTATGAGAAAGCAATATTCAAACCTATTAACTGGTAAGATTTTCAAGGACGAAAATCCCTAAGGGGGAAGAGTTGTAACAGCCCGGTTTTAGATAAATTGGAACAGTAGCTTTGGAACCACAAATTCAAGTTCATAAAATTATTTTAATATTATTTTTTATGTTTACAGCATGTGATTATATATGTTTGAAAGTTTCGTGAAATAAATTTAGCATTTGAATGCTTAATTTGAGAAAAGGACTAAATCGCATAAAATGTAAAATTTGCATTCTAATTGATAAAGGTTTCTAATTGTTATTGTTGATTAAAAGTGAGGTCTTTATGATGTTATCAAGCCATTTGAATAATGGATGGACAATTATGCCTATAGTTAGTGGAATTTTAATGTTTAATCATTAAGGGTAATTATGTCATTTTGTAATTGAGTTAAATTTAAAAAAAAAGTTACAATAGATTCATTCATCTTTTTTTACAACCAAAAATGAAGAATAAAAATTAGGCCTTGAAGCATGTTTGAATTTGACACTTTCATAGCTTATTAGGTATGTGATTTTTGTTCGGTTTTTGATGATTTCTATGTTTTTGTGATCGTTGCTTTGAGTACTAGCCGGCCCGTAATTTTTGAATTTTTTGATGACTTTATGAAGTGTAAATTTTTAATCTATGTGCTTTGTGATGGTTGCTGATGAATAATGGAAGATAAATTATAGATTAATATGTTTTGTAAAGTGATTTTGAGTAAAAATGCATATTAAGGATTAAATTGAGAAATGTGTAAATTTAGGGGTTGAAATGTGAAATAAATAAAATTTTTGGGCTCATAGGGACTCAAGTATAAATCGACTAAGCATGGGTTAAATTGAATTTTGTGAATTTTGTGTATTTGTGAAACAAGGACTAAATTGAATAAATGTGAAACTTTAGGGGCTGAAGTGTAAAAATGCTCAAATGTCTGTTTGAAGATTGAATTGAATGAGTTGGTGATTAAATGGATTAATTTTGAATGTATATAGATCAATAACGAAAGTAATTGGATTTAGATCAGGGAAAATTGTAGGTTATCGAATAGTCGGTTCAGTCCCTCTATTCTGACTACGAGGTAAGTTCATATGCAAATAAATGTCTTTAAATTGAATTATAAATGTTTAATTGTCATTTAATTATTATGAATGTTGAACGAGCAAGTACGAGCAATAATTGACAGAGTTACGACATCTGAATGTCTCGTACGAACCTTAAGAATAGTTTAGGATACAAATGTCATGACATTAGATTACCGAGATGTGATTATATGTAAGACCATGTTTGAGACATTGGCATTGTATTGTGATTACATGTATGACCATGTCTGGGACATTGGCATCATTAATCGATTTCGTGTAAGACCCTATCTGGGACAATGGCATCGATATGTGATAACATGTAAGACCATATCTGGGATTTGGCATTGTACGAGCTTTATATGATTGCCGAGTATCCTTAGCGATTCTGAATAGTTCAACAAGCAATACCAAGTCAAGAAAGAATGTGTGAATGAGTTAAATGATTCAAGTACGTACGAGATTCATACGAGTATTGAAAAGGGAAGTATTTGATGAATTCAATTATGATATTGAATATGTGTACAATGAGAAAGGTTTGTGACCTTGAATGTGTTTAGCTATGCTTAGCATATTTGAATTGATATGCAAATATGCATATGATGACTTTATTTGTATATAGCTTACTAAGCTTTTAAAGCTTACCATGTTTATTTTTCACTGTTTTATAGATTATCGAAGCTAGCTCGGACTCGGGAAATCATCGAGGAACGTCGTCACACTATTGATCATCTTGTTGGTACTTTTGAAGCTTTGTATATATGGTATATGGCATGTATAGGCTAGTGTCATTTTGGTATGTTTTGAACTTTGAATTTAACCATGTGATTTGGCTTGTAAATGGTGTTGTTGATGAAGTTGAATTTGACTTATGTTATGAGTTAATATGTGATATGTGATGTATTTATGATGCCTTATGTTTTGGTAGACATGATATGGTTATTTTGAAGGGTTGATGATTCACTATTTAGTAAATTGTTAATGATGTGTTATGGTTTGAGAAATGGTAAGTTTTGGTATAATTTAAGATGATGTTTGGATGCCATTTTGGTTTAGTAAATGCTTGATGATTTTGGTTATGTCTAAATGTGGATATTAGTTAAAGTATCAATTTGATTTGGTATGTTTTTGGTTGTGGAATTGAGTAGTGAAAACGATGATGTATAAATGCAATGAAATGTGTATGGAATAACATGTTTTGGTTGCCTATTAATGTATTGAAATGGTTGCTAGGTGTGCATAAGGAAAGGGTGGCAAATTGGCTTTGCAAATAGCCTATTTTTGTCCACAAGGACAGAGACACGGGCGTGTGTCTCAGCTGTGTGCGACACACGGTCACGCTATACGGCCGTATGTCCCCTGGGGTACCCTTCAAATTTAAGTCAGTATACCCTATAGGTTTGACACAGTCTAGACACATGGGAGTGTCTACTGGCCATGTGTGGCACACGAGCTGGCATATGGGCGTGTGGCCGACCGTGTGACCTAAGTCAGTAACCCCTCTAGTTTTCCCACGGTCATGGAACATGGGCGTGTCTCCGGCCATGTGGTGCAAGTCAGTATGTATGCCCTATTTTCACACAGCTTGTGACACGGGTGTGTCTGGTGGTCGTATGAGGCACACGGCATGTTCACACGGGCGTGTGACCCTTAAATGCATGAAATTTTTCTTAGTTTTCCAAAGTTTTCAAATGTTATCGGTTTAGTCCCGAACCTATTTTAAGCATGTTTTAAGGCCTCATAGAGCCTTATAAGGGATAATGTGAATGTGTTGAATGGATATTGATTATGAATGCATAAATGTATGTAAATGATGTGTATTATCCGCTAATGCCTCGTAACCCTATTCCAGCGACGGATACGGGTTAGGGGTGTTACATATACAACTCCTAAGTACATGCCACTTTACCCAAAAGAAAGATTATATCACCAAATTTTCTCTGAAGTTGGGATTACCCTGGATGCTAATGTAGGACTCTTGACTTCTACTAACCTACGCACGAAAACAACCGTACGCTGAGTACGGATATACTTAGTGGTATTACCATAATTCAAATTATATTAACAATAATAAAATATAGATATTATACTAATTCAAAATATAGATATTATACTAATTCATTTTATATCTTTCATTATTTCACAATAACAATTCAATTTAACTATTCATCATTCAACACACATATCATACACTTGAATTTAAGTCACTTTATGAACATTTAGTTCTTGCCTTTCATTCTCTATCTTAATTTCAATCTTAATTCATAATTTAATTTTCTCTTCTCATTTCACTGGCTCAATCAATAAATTTTAATTAATTTATCATTTCATTTATTTACCCCCTATTAACAAGACTCGGACCTTGGCGGATACATGGATCCAACCAAACACACCAGAATGACACCCAGTGCCTCATCAGATAGTTCGAAACAATGTTGACACCGAGTGTCTCATCGGCTAAGCCGAAGTAAGTTGGTACCCAGTACCTCATCAAATCTATCCGAAGTAATATAGTGACACCCAGTGTCTCATCGACTCGAAGTCGAAGTATCCCTGAACATTTCCAATCCTATGGCATGTCAACTATATCCGGCTCAGCCTAACTAGTTAATAGGGTATTCGATTCACTTTCTCAATTCAATATCACTTTCAATTCATTTACGAATCAATTCAATTTCACTTTTCATCAATATACAATTCATTATCAATACTTATCCATCATCAATTCAATTTCCTTTTCAATTCCATAATAATACTTACCTCATAATTTACTTACCATACATATAATTAAAATTTTAACATTTAATAAAAATAACTTGTGTTTTAGTAATACAAACCCGGATTTCGTAATTACTCCTCGATAATTTTCTCCTTTTTTTTGTGCCAATGCCTTGCATTCTTTGCTAGCTACGAAAATAATAATAATTTACACTATTAATTACAACACTAATTAATAATAATAATTGAATTTCTATCCAATTTATACCCTAATTCTTTAATTCTAATTAACTCATTTACTTTTCTAACTCAATCGATACTTTATTTCTATTCAATTTCCTTCCATATTCTACTTAACTATCTAATATTCATAATAAAACCCTAATTTAAAACTTCTTTCAATTTAATCCCTACAACACAAAACTTATAACCTAGTTTACAATTTAATCCTTTAATCAATTCTAACTTGAAATTCATTCAATTAAACCCCTAATTCATTATTTTGTTCAACATGAACTGTGTTCAAAAACCTAAGAACTTTCAAAACTTCAACTTAATTTCAACAAAACTTTGTTTTAAAGCTTCTAAAACATCAAAATTAAGAGAAAAAAGACTTAATTAACTTACCTTTTAAAGCTTCAAACTTTAAAACCCTAGTTTTTCCTCTCTCTTTTTCTTTTTCTTTTTCTTTCTTTCCCCTGTTCGAATGTTTTATTTTTCTTATTTTTCTTTTTTTTGGCTTTGTTTCTTTTGTTTTATACTTTTGTTTCTTTTATTTCATTTACTTTATATTATAATTAATTTAATTAATAATTATAATAAATATCTATTTAATAACAAATACATATATTACAAATGTACATATAAATATTTTTACATTTGTATATTATCATGACCATCCATTTGTCTTTCTTTTATTTATTTATTGTAAAAAAATCTTATAATATAATTATTTAATTAATAAATATCTTTTAACTTAATTTTTAAATAAATTAATTATAATCTGACATTTGTACATTTTTTTATATTATTACACATGTATTTTTTTATCTTACATTTGTCATTATCATATTTATTTTCATAATATAATATCATAATTTTAATAATTTAATATAAACTATAATAATAATTAATTAATAATAATTATATAACATATAACAATCTAAGAAAAATCTTAGATTTTATCTAAGTTTGCCGTCTCAAATTAGAAGAATTGGCCTAATTGCCATTTTGGTCCTTTATATTTTCTTTTAATCTATAATTAAACTTTTTTCCTTTATTCAATTTAGTCATTTTTCCCTAATTATTCTTAATTAAGCTAAATTCACTTAATTAAAGCCTAATTAAACACATAACTAGACTCAAAAATATTCCTAATAAATATTTATGAACTCGGTTTACTAAGACGGAGGCCCTATAACTCGCTTTTCCTGTGTCCGTGAATTTGGATCATTACATGGCACCCTTAAAGGAAATGTGCCCATACCGTAGTAAACATGTAACTGTTTTATATTTATTTGAACGATGAATAAATAAATAAAGTTAATTTCATATTTCACTATTATGTCTTTTGTATTTCTGTCTTTTATATTTTGCATGCATAGAAAAATTATGACAAGTAAATATTAGCTCATTGATTGTCTAAAGTTCAACTTGAAGATAAGTGGCATTGTGAAGAACGTTTACATTGCGAGAAAGATAACTTACTTCAGTAGATAATTTAAATGAGTCTGTAATCCAGTAAAAGAATCAAAGTGAGCATTTGGTTTAAATACTATGAAGGATTATTATATCGTATACAATTCCAATTGGGGAGAAGACTAGTCTTGGCTATCAGAGTAGTTGACTCTACGAGTAGAGACAAAGATGTATTCATTGGTAGAATCGTACATCGGACAGGACCAAAGATGAATTAATTCTGAAGCCGTTTGTGAATTAATTCACTTGTGACGTTCATGGTGTGATTTACCTAAATCATGAGTTAGTCACCGACCATGTGTATGTTGTAACACACTAAACCCGTATCTGTCACCAGAACAGGGTTACGGAGCATTATCGAACTTATAACTCAATCAATTAAACATTTCATGTACATTCCTCATTCAATTAAAAACCATTAATAAACATTCATATGGTCTCTAATACGAGCCCTCAAGATAAAATAATTGTAACACCCCAAACCCGGCCCAAACGTTATGGCCGGACCCGACGTGTCACATTGAAGTTTTTAAGAAAACCCATGCCTCTTTCAACGTCCTTCTTAGTGTTTTAAAAGATAGTCTTTGCTAAGTTAATAAAGTGAATGGAAGCTGTGCACCAAGTAGGTATCCGAAATAGAGGAGGTGAGCTATGAAGGCTGCTTAAGTACCAAGCTCTTGATTGGATCCAATCCTAGACATGCCCACAACCATTGCCACACTTTGATGCGAGGTTAGGTTTTGGAAGAAAAATTGAGTTGGAATTCACTTAAGTAGATATTTTTGATAAACCGATTAGTTGTATCGTTGCGTTATTTCGAAAACAAGTATCATTTTGAAAATGCGCCCTAAGTCTAACCCATTTTGGATTGTTATCAGTAAAATATAGAGTACAAAATAAAATAATCCCAAAAAAATAATTAAAATGGCCTTATTACAACCCAAAACCAAATAATAATAATTAAGATAAAACTTATAAATAAATAAAAAGTCGGTTACTTATTGCAAAGTTCGAAAGAGATCACCACGGCCACTCTGAATCCCCTCCGGCTCCAAGTCTCCACATCAAGGCTCACCTGCAAGGTTAAGGAAAGGGGTGAGTTTGGAAACTCAGTGTGCAACAAGCCCCTTTCAGAGCCGAAACTAATATCAGCATATTGGCCTAAGCCCTAATTCAGTCTCGACATATACTGGGCCGAAGCCTTTCGTTTAGCTGTTACTAGGCCGAAGCCTTTTCATAAATCATATCACTGGGCCGAAGCCTTTACTATAAATGGTATGGCTCATAGGCCCATTTCAATATCACATGAAATACCAATGAATGTATGCAAGCCCATTTAGGGAGACTACTCAACCCACCATCCGCTACTCTTTACCCGTACCAACCAAGCTCTCCATGTGGGGAATAACTCAACCCACCCAACCAAACTCTCCACTGGCAGTATAGCTGCTTTATCATATAACTGGAGGCCTAACCTCTTTTAATAACTAGGGCAAAGCCCTTTTTGGTAAACTGGGGCAAAGCCCTTTTCGCACTTCCTCCATTTATATAAAACCCAATCCATGCATATAATGAGTATATCATAGCATATCATGTGCATCTCATAACATATCATGTGCATATCATGTCATATCATGTATAACAATATCTCATGCATCATATTCATAATTAAACCCTAGGGGTATAATGGTCATTTTTACCTAGGGGCAAAATAGTAATTTTTCATATTATAAGGTTAATTTCGTAATTTTACCAAATATCAGGGTTTTCCATGTTCATTAAAAATTATAAATATTTTTGAGTGTTTAAACAATGATCTTTGACCCACTTTATCAAATTCGGGCTTTTAGGCCCAAAACCCCTAATGGGCCCTACGAATGCCGATTTAGCCCACTAAGCCTACTTAACCCAAATTTAACAACAGTACTAACGGTGTTAACATGCAACTTTTCCAAATTCCATTTTCTATCAATTTTACCCAAATGGGCCCGAAAGCCCATTGGGCCCGATTCCAGCCTATTAAGGCCCAACTTACCATCGGGCACAAAACTGCGCTCTTACCTGTTCCATCGATCCAAACACTGATCTTATCGTATTTGTCGCATCTATAACCAAACGTAAAATCACAAGTTCCCGAAGTGCCGAAATTTTAGCATTTCGATTTTTCAGCGAATATTAATCTAAGCTACTACGAGGGTTATTACACACCTGTTTTGTGACGTTTGCTAACAAAGTCTCCCACGATAACCTACAATTAATCACCACCATTCTTAGTTTACAATTCATGCTTATCAAACCCAAAATCCACCTTACCATAGTCGGCCAAAGAACCCCTAATAGCCATAGATCACTTACCTTCACAGGGTCCGATGATTTGATCCAAGTTTATCCAAACTGATACTCCAAGCCTTGTTGCTCCTCCAAAGTTGTCTACTTCACTACACAAACCATAAAAGTCGAATGAAAAGGCCCAGTGAGGCTTATACCTTCAATCGATAACCTTCCTAAACTATAGGGGGTTTCGGCTTTTCTTAACATTAACACTACTTAACTGATTTGGAAAATGAGTACTTACCACAATCTTCCCTTCTGCACTGTTTAGACCCAAAGTAGACTTAGCCCTCAACCACCTAGCAGCCTTCGAATCCTAGAGGTTTACAGGTTCGGCTATGCCCCTAGAACTAAGGTATTTCGGCTTTTAGGACCAAGAAAAAGAAATGGTGTGGTGGCTTTGTATTGGTGTTGCAGTCGGGGACTTTTAGAGTTTAGCGGATGAAGGGATCGGTCACAACAAATGAAGAGAAAAGAAGGATGCTGGTCTAAATGAAATCGGCACAACCAACTTCAACAGTTTCGGCTCTTGTGGCTATTCGACAAGGGTAATGAAATGAAAGGGAGTAGTAATTTGGTTTTGGCAAAAGAAGAGAAAGAAAAAGAAAAAAAATGGATGAAAGGAGTGGTGATTTCAGCTAGAGAGGAAAAGGAAGAAAAGAAATAACCCTATGATGTTTAAACAAAAGAAAACAGCACAACTAAAGCCCCTAATGCCGAAATACTAACCTAAAACCCTTAAGCCAATTTCTCATCCCTAAATTCCCACTATTCGGTCAACACTAAGCATCCATTCAAATCCCCAAAATCTCTCCCCTTATCACTCCTAAATTCATGCATTTGACTGATTCAAACTCTCTCCAACAGAGTTCCATTCGACTTCAAACTCCTGCATGCTCAAGACATAAAAATAACAACATAATTGCCAGCTTAGTGAATCGAACCTTGGCCTTCCCCCAACCACTTACACGCCACTTTTTTTTTAGCTCCTTAATGGCATCACTTAACCACTTTGCCAAGGGCTCTCTTGTGTAACATTTTACCCACATCTTTTAATAAGGCCACCTACCCAATGCCCCTAACTCCTTTAGTCCAAAATTCAAAAATTCTACCGGGTTTTGGCCAACACATGGGCCTTCCATAGGCCCATTTACACACTCCAATTATGAATTTCACAACCAAATACCAAATTTTAAAAATTTTACCGAAGTCTCTAAAATTACGAAAATCCCGAAAATCTGGGTGTTACAACTCTACCCTCCTTAAAGAAATTTTGGCCTCGAAATTTTACCTAATCCAAACAGTTGAGGGTATTGTTGACGCATCGCCTCCTCTGACTCCCAAGTAGCTTCTTCTTTGCCATGGTTTCGCCAAAGTACCTTCACCAATGGGACTGACTTTCTTCTCAACACCTTGACGTCACGATCAAGTATCTGCACAGGTTCTTCTACGAAGGTCAAATCCGCTTGTACCTTAATTTCTGCAACTGGCACGATATGAGTAGGGTCAGAACGATATCGCCTTAGCATGGACACATGAAAGACATCGTGAATACGATCCAACTCTGGAGGTAACTCTAGCTGATAAGCCACTGGCCCTATCCGTTTAAGGATCTGATAAGGCCCAATGAACCGTGGACTCAACTTGCCCTTCTTACAAAACCTCCATATCTTTTTCCAAGGAAAAACTTTCAAAAAGACCATGTCCCTTACAGCATACTCAATATCCTTACGCTTCAAATCAGCATAAAACTTTTGTCGATCCGCTGCCTCCTTTAACCGATTCCTGATCACCTTAACTTTGTCTTCAGTATCCGCTACTAACTCCGGTCCAAGTACTTGCCTTTCCCCCAACTCTGCTCAACAAGTAGGCGAATGACACCTTCGCCCATACAATGCCTCATAAGGAGCCATCTGAATACTTTCTTGGTAACTGCTGTTATACGCGAACTCCGCCAATGGCAAGTAATCCTCCCAACTGCCCCTAAAGTCGATAACACCACCCCTCAACATATCTTCTAGAATCTGAATGACCCTCTCTGACTTCCCATCCGACTGAGGGTGAAAAGCCGTACTAAAATCCAATCACTTTCCCAACGTCTCATGCAACTTCTGCCAAAACCGAGATGTAAACCTTAGGTCTCGGTCAAAAATTATCGATACTGGCACCCTATGCAACCGCACTATCTCTGCCACATACAACTTGGCCAACCTCTGAAGTGAGTAATCGGTTCGGACAGGTATGAAATGGTCAAATTTTGTCAGCCTATCTACAATCACCCAAACTGAGTCCTTCTTGGAAGGTGTCAATGGCAGACCACTCACAAAATCCATGGTTACCCTTTCCCATTTCCAAAGTGGTATCTTCACTGGCTATAACAATCCTGAAGGCAGTTGATGCTCGGCCTTTACTTGTTGACACGTCAAACATTTTCCCACAAATTTGGTCACTTCTCGCTTAAGCCCAAGCCACCAATATAGCTCTCGCAAGTCTCGATACAACTTACTCCCTCTTGGATGCATAGCACAAGGTCCACCATGAGCCTCTCTCAAAATCATCAATCTCAAATCAGAGTCCTTCGGCATACAAATCCTTCCTCGAAAACAAAGAACCCCATCACCATTTAATCCAAAGTCTGAATTCTCCCCCTTCTCAGCTTGCTAAAACCGTGAAACCAATAATTCATCCACCAACTGCTGCTTCTTAATCTGCTCCACCCAAGTCGGTCTCACTTGTAACTTTTCCAATAAGCTTCCATCGTCATACAAGCTTAAACGAGCAAACATTACCTTCAATTCCACCATAGTCCTTTGACTCAATGCATCAGCCACGACATTTACCTTACCTGGATGGTACTCAATCGAACAGTCATAGTCCTTTGACAACTCTATCCACCTTCACTGTCTAAGATCCAGCTCCTTTTGAATCAGCAAGTACTTAAGACTCTTATGATCCGTATAGATAATACATCTCTCCCCATACAAGTAGTGCCTTCGTATCTTAAGCGCAAAGATCACCGCTGCCAACTCCAAGTCATGAGTAGGATAGTTTACCTCATAAGGCTTAAGCTGTCGTGAAGCATAAGCGACCACTTTACCCTCTTGCATCAACACACAACCCAAACCTACATGTGACGCGTCACTGTACACAATGAAATCCTTACCAGACTCTGGATGAATCAACACTGGTGCCTCAGTCAGAACCTTCTTTAACTTCTCAAAAGCCTCTTGCTACTTATTTGTCCAAACAAATGGTGTTCCCTTTCTTATAAGTTTCATTAACGGCGCTGCCAACACAGAAAATCCTTCCACAAATCTTCGATAATAACCTGCCAACCCCAGAAAACTTCAAATTTTTGTTACTGACCTCGGTGGCTTCCACTCCAGAATCACCTCAATCTTCTGAGGGTCTACCTTGATTCCCTCAGCAGACACAACATGCCCCAAGAAAGTTACTTCACTCAGCCAAAACTCGCACTTACTGAACTTTGCATAGAGTTGCTTTTCCCTTAGCACTTGCAGCGCAATACGAAGATGCTCATTATGCTTCTCTTCAGTTTCCAAGTACACCAAGATATCATCGATAAAAATGACTACGAACTGATCCAAGTACGGTTGAAATACCCGATTCATCAAATCTATGAATGCTGCCGGTGCATTAGTCAAACCAAAGGGCATAACCAGAAACTCGTAATGACCATATCAAGTTCTGAATATCGTCTTATGAATATCTTCTTCTTTGACTATCAACTGATGATATCCTGACCGAAGGTCGACCTTAGAAAATACTGAAGCTCCTCTCAGTTGGTCGAATAGATCGTCGATTCTTGGCAAAGGATACTTGTTCTTGATCGTCAGTTTGTTCAACTACCGATAATCAATACACATCCGCATGGTTCCATCTTTCTTCTTTACGAACAACACTGATGCGCCCCACGGAGAAACACTTGGTCTTATAAACCCTCTATCCAACAGTTCTTGAATCTGAGCTTTCAGTTCCACCAACTCCTTTAGTGCCATCCGGTAAGGTGCAATGGACACTGGAGCTGTTCCAGGTAACAAGTCGATTCCAAACTCGACTTCTCTGTTTGGAGGTAGTCTAGGAAGCTCCTCAAGAAAAACATCTTGAAATTCTTTGATGGTCCTGACTGACTCCACAGTCATCCCCTTAGGTTCAGCTTGACTCACAAATGCTATAAACGCCTCACAACCTTTCCGAATTAACTTCTCAGCCCTTAAAGCCGAGACAACATTGGACAAATAGTTCCTTCGCTCCCCTATGACCATTATCTCCTCATCCTCAGTAGTTCTTAGCACCATTCTCTTAACAGCACAATCCAACGTCGCCCTATGCTTAGTTAGCCAGTCCATTCCCAAAATAAGATCAAATTCCCCAAATGGCAGCTCCATCAAATCTCCTACAAATATCCTATCTTGTGTCTCTAAAGGCATCTCCCTAAAGAGTTTATCTACCTTAATCGAGTGTCCCAAAGGACTTATCACTGATACCCCACTCACAGTCTCCTCAGGAAGCACACCCAATGCCCCAGATACATTACAGGCAACATACGAATAAGTGGAACCAACATCAATCAAAGCAGTGTAAGGCGTGCTATGAATGAAGAACGTACCGGTTATAACATCAGGAGCATCACCCTCCTCACGACGCTGTACAGCATAAACCAACACCACCTATCGACCTTCAGCATGTCCAGTACCCCTACCAGGTGCCCCACGTCCTTGTCCATTACCATTACCACCTCTACCTTGCTCACGGCCTCTCTGTGGTGGTGGTCCTCCTCGCAGCGGTTGGATACCTCTTTGCTCCGCAACTTGATCCTGAGCTGCTCTTCGAGGATACTCTCTGAACTTATGTTCCTTTGACCTACATCGAACACAAGCTCTAGTTCATTTCTAGCACTCCCCCATATGCACTCTACCACAGTCCCTATAAGCATGCAATCTAAAGGTATTCACCGGAACTGCTCGAGCCGGTTCCTCCATTCTAGCTCTTTTAACATTTCTATATACAGCACCCGAGGGTCTAGAATCCCTCCTAAATCTGGGTCAATCCCTCTCACGATTCTGCCGTTCAGTTCGTTTTACTTCCTCGGCTATCTTAACCTTCTCTACCAACGCAGCGAAATCACGCTCCCTCTGTGGAGCTATCAGCACCCTAAGCTCATAGCGAAGGCCATCCTCGAATCGAACACTGCCCTCATATTCGGTCGCAACTATCTCGCTAGCATATCGAATCAGCCTCAAGAATTCAGCCTCATACTCTGCAACAGTCTTATTACCCTGAGCCAGATTCAAAAATTTCTTTTGACGGGCATCCACATAACTAGCTCTAACATACCACCCTTAAAAACAGTCTTGAACAGTTCCCAGGTTACTCGTTCGATCAGGGTACTCTCCTTTACAGTGATTCACCACTAGTATGCCTCATCTCGTAGCAACGACACGGCCCCCTTCAGCTTTTGCTCTACAGAGCAATCTAGGTCATCTATAATCCGCTCTGTTGCCTCTAGCCAATATTCAACCACGTTTGGGGCTACTCTAGATAAGCCCCTAAAAACCTCTACTCCGTTAGCCCGGAGTCGCTCAGAGATGGATCCCCTATTCACTGTCCCAGTGCTAGCTCCAACAACCCTTTCCAAAACCCTTAACATCGCTTGGGACAAAGCATCATCCCCCGCAGCCCGATCATGTGACCCAGTCTCAGTTGCCTGTAGCACGGATGCCTCCTCAACTAGCCTATGTCTTGAGGATGAAGATTCAGCTTGCACCCTTCCGCGACCACGTCCGCGGCCTCATCCACAAGTTCCTCTTGTACTCATATCGAATTATCTGATTACAAATTTTATGTCATTAGTTTAATATTTCAGTTGTTTATTACGAGATGTCTTATGGAAATATAGCAATTTAGGGATTGTTTTCGCAACGTCGTAGCCTAGCTACAATCTCAATCCTACTGTTTTACAGCTCTACCCTATCTAAAGTATCATAGTAGGGTCTCAGTTCTATCTATAGCATCATATCAATATCACACGGTGTAAAAGAAAGTACACTTACAGACTTGGTGCCGGGAATTGAGTGTGCCACTTCTTTCTCCAAACTATTTAAAACTTAAAAACATGTATTTGGTCACAGAAAATAAGTCAAAAAAAGGGTTTCTTTTTAGAAATTCTTAAAAATTGATTTAAAATACCTTTGTTTTAAAATTCTTGATTTTAAACCCGTTTAAAACCCAGAGCCGAGTTGTTACAACCTAGCTCTGATACCACTAAATGTAACATCCCAAACCCGGCCTAGACGTTATGGCTGGACCCGACGTATCACATTGAAGTTTTTAAGAAAACCCATGCCTCTTTCAACGTCCTTCTTAGTGTTTTAAAAGATAGTCTTTGCTAAGTTAATAAAGTGAATGGAAGTTCTGCACCAGGTAGGTATCCGAAACAGAGGAAGTGAGCCATGAAAGGTGCTTAAGTACTAAGCTCTTGATTGGATCCAATCCTAGACATGCCCACAACCATTTCCACACTTTGATGCGAGGCAAGGTTTTGGAAGAAAAATCGAGTTGGAATTCACTTAAGTAGATATTTTTGATAAACCGATTAGTTGTATCGTTGCGTTATTTGAAAACAAGTATCATTTTGAAAACACGCCTTAAGTCTAACCCATTTTGGATTGTTATCAGTAAAATATAGAGTATAAAATAAAATAATCCCAGAAAAATAATTAAAATGGCCTTATTACAACCGAAAACCAAATAATAATAATTAAGATAAAGCTTATAAAAAAAAGTCGGTTACTTATTGCAAAGTTCGAAAGTGATCACCACGGCCACTCTGAATCACCTCTGGCTCCAAGTCTCCACATCAAGGCTCACCTGCAAGGTTAAGGAAAGGGGTGAGTTTGGAAACTCAGTGTGCAACAAGCCCCTTTCAGAGCCCAAACTAATATTAGCATACTGGCCTAAGCCCTAATTCAGTCTAGACATATACTGGGTCGAAGCCTTTCGTTTAGCGGTTACTGGGCCGAAACCTTTTCATAAATCATATCACTGGGCCGAAGCCTTTACTGTAAACGGTATGGCCCATAGGCCCATTTCAATATCACATGAAATACCAATGAATGTACGCAAGCCCATTTGGGGAGACTACTCAACCCACCATCCTCTACTCTCCACCCGTACCAACCAAGCTCTCCATGTGGGGAATAACTCAACCCACCCAACCAAATCTCCACTGGCAGCATAGCTACTTTATCATATAACTGGAGGCCTAGCCTCTTTTAATAACTAGGGCAAAGCCCTTTTTGGTAAACTGGGGCAAAGCTCTTTTCGCACTTCCTCCATTTATATAAAACCCAACCCATGCATATAATGAGTATATCATAGCATATCATGTGCATCTCATAACATATCATGTGCATATCATGTCATATCATGTATAACAATATCTCATGCATCATATTCATAATTAAACCCTAGGGGGTATAATGGTCATTTTTACCTAGGGGCAAAATAGTAATTTTTCATATTATAAGGGTAATTTCGTAATTTTACCAAATATCAGGGTTTTCCATGTTCATTAACAATTATCAATATTTTCGAGTGTTTAAACAATGATCTTTGACCCACTTTATCAAATTCGGGCTTTTGGGCCCAAAACCCCTAATGGGCCCTACGAATACCGATTTAGCCCACTAAGCCCACTTAACCCAAATTTTACAATAGTACTAACCGTGTTAACATGCAACTTTTCCAAATTCCATTTTCTATCAATTTTACCCAAATGGGCCCAAAAGCCCATTAGGCCCGATTCTAGCCTATTGAGGCCCAACTTACCATCGTGCACAAAATTACGCTCTTACCTGTTCCATCGATCCAAACACCGATCTTATCGTATTTGTCGCATCTATAACCAAACGCAAAATCACAAGTTCCCGAAATGCCAGAATTTTAGCATTTTGGCTTTTCAGCGAATATTAATCTAAGCTACTATGAGGGTTATTACACACCTGTTTTGTGACGTTTGCTAACAAAGTTTCCCACGATAACCTACAATTAATCACCACCATTCTTAGTTTACAATTCATGCTTATCAAACCCAAAATCCACCTTACCATAGTCAGCCAAAGAACACCTAATAGCCATAGATCACTTACCTTCACAGGGTCCGATGATTCGATCCAAGTTTATCCAAACCGATACTCCAAGCCTTACTGCTCCTCCATAGTTGTCTACTTCAATACACAAACCATAAAAGTCGAATGAAAAGGCCCAGTGAGGCCTATACTTCAAATCGATAACCTCTCTAAACTATAGGGGGTTTCGACTTTTCTTAACATTTACACTACTGAACCGATTTGGAAAACGAGTACTTACCAAAGTCTTCCCTTCTGCACTGTTTAGACCCAAAGTAGACTTAGCCCTCAACCACCTAACAGCCTTCGAATCCTAGAGGTCTACAGGTTTGGCTATGCCCCTAGAACTAAGGTATTTCGACTTTTAGGACCAAGAAAAAGAAATGGTGTGGTGGCTTTGTATTGGTGTTGCCATCGGGGACTTTTAGAGTTTAGAGGATGAAGGGATCGGCCACAACAAATGAAGAGAAAAGAAGAATGCTGGTCTAAATGAAATCAGCACAACCAACTTCAAAAGTTTCGGCTCTTGTGGCTATTCGACAAGGGTGATGAAACAAAAGGGAGTAGTAGTTTGGTTTTGGAAAAAGAAGAGAAAGAAAAAGAAAAAAAATAGATGAAAGGAATAGTGATTTCAGCTAGAGAAGAAAAGGAAGAAAAGAAATAACCCTATGATGTTTAAACAAAAGAAAACGGCACAACTAAAGCCCCTAATGCCGAAATACTAACCTAAAACCCCTAAGCCGATTTCTCCTCCCTAAATTCCCACTATTCGGCCAACACTAAGCCACCATTCAAATCCCCAAAATCTCTCCCCTTATCACTCCTAAATTCATGCATTTGACTGATTCAAACTCTCTCCAACAGAGTTCCATTCGACTTCAAACTCCTACATGCTCAATACATAAAAATAACAACACAATTGTTAGCTTAGTGAATCGAACCTTGGCCTTCCCCCAACCACTTACACGCCACTTTTTTTTAGCTCCTTAGTGGCGTCACTTAACCACTTTGCCAAGGGCTCTCTTGTGTAACATTTTACCCACATCTTTTAATAAAGCCACCTATCCAATTCCCCTAACTCCTTCAGTCCAAAATTCAAAAATTCTACCGGGTTTTGGCCAACACATGGGCCTTCCATAGGCTCATTTACACACTCCAATTATGAATTTCACAACCAAATACCAAATTTTAAAAATTTTACCAAAGTCTCTAAAATTACGAAAATCCCAAAAATCTAGGTGTTACGATAATCATTAAAATTAGTTCGAGGCTAAACCAGTTACTCAAGAAATTTTTCAAAAAACATATAAATTTTTCAAAGAAATAAGGGACACACGCCTGTGTGGCCAAGTCGTGTGTCTCACACAACCAAATGACATGCTCATGTCCTAGGCTGTGTGGGTGTTCGAAATGAGTCACACGGCCGTGTCCCAGTCCGTGTCCTTACCCGTGTAACTCTCTAACTTGGGTCACACGGCCAGCCACACGCCCGTGTATTAGGCCGTGTAGACAATTTAATTTTTGAATTTTAGGTGCAGGGGACACACTGCCAAATCACACGCCCGTATGCATGGCCGTGTGTCACACATGGCTAAGACACACGCTAGTGTCTCTGTCTGTGTGGACAAAAAATAGGCCATTTTCAGACCACTTTTCTCACCCAATTGGTCTTTCACCTATATAACATCCAAGCACATATACAAGCCAATTTATAACTCTCAAATCAATGCCAATACCAAGTTTTATGCATGATATGTCATGACATTTATTCAAACACTCAACTTGCTCATTTTATCACATACTTGCTTAAATATATTTATAGTTAATGTACCAATTCAACAAGTTCAAGCATACACACATACCAAGCAATTGCCAAGTCTCATTTATACATTCATCAAATATGCTATCAAACAGAAAATCTAGATAGATCACTAAAATGACCAATTCATTTAAACAAACATTACTTTCAATATAGTATAAGATGTTAACAAGGTACTTACAATTATATACATTTACAAGAACTAGAAAGGAAACTATCATTGAATTTGCATCCTAGGTACATGCCAAAACACAAAAAGAAACGTCACCAACATTAAGTATGGGATTCTCACAGGATGTCGAGTTCGATTCTACTATATATCTAACCTGCAACATGTAAATCAATTTATCATTAATAAGTTCCATTTATTATCTAAACACAATTTCAATCTCTCTTAATATTAAATTCTAACTTAGCTAAATAAAATTTCAATGCTCTCAATAATTCAAGTAACTTTATCATGAGATCAATTAACGATGTGGCACCCAGTGCCTAGCAGTAAATTGCAGAAAAAGGGTTACGCCCAGCGCTAGTCGGATGAACTAACGGTAATGAATGTGAGCCTAGCTCTGGTTGGATAAACCAACAATATTTTGCACCCAGTGCTAGTCGGGTATATTGACAATAATAATTGTGAGCCCAACTCTAGTTCGATGAACCAATGGTGATTGTGCCCAGCGCTAGTCGGATAAACCGACGGTTGTGTGCCCAACACTAGTCAGACAAGCTGACAAAGATTGTGCCCAGCGCTAGTCGAATGTATCGACAATTGTACGATTATTTACTTCCATAAATTCTTTATTTATTTTCTTATCATTAATTCCATAATATGCATACATTTTATATCAAGAGCTAATTTAGCATTACCCAATTTAAATAATAATTAGAAGAAAAATTAAGTTTGAGTCCACGAACTTACCTTAACAAAATAATCGTAACAATGAGGTCGATAGCTACTCTGTTACCTTCATTTTTTCCATGATTCGCGTCTGATTGATTCGTTCCTTAACCAAAGTTCATAATTTCATTCAATTAATGTTATTTCCTCAATTTAATAATTATATTTATACATTCACATCATTCTACTATATATTATAAAATTATTCCAACATTTAATCACTTGTTCAATTTGATCTTCAATACTAAACATAGAATTTAACCACATTAAATCATTAACATCTACATGTAACTAACAAGAATTCCAACTAAATATAATCCATCTAAAACAGTCCATTACCTTTACAAAAGTTTAACCATTTAACTATGTCACTTTGAATTTATAACTTTTAAGTCCTTAGAAGGCTTTACTCACAAATCACCATACAATTTGCCCACTTTAGTCTACAAAACTTTGTATTTCTCATCCATGAAAACTTCCATCACTTTTATTCTTTCACAAAATTTCAAGATGGGCAACCTAATTCATGACATTAAAACACTAAAAATATCATTTTTATGTCAAAAAACCAAGTATCACTTAACAATTTAGGCATGCATTAAACCCCCCAAGTTGAACACTCTACCCCTTTTCTTCTTCTAATTTTCGACAATAAGAGCAGACAAAATTTTTCACTCTCTCTTTCTATCTTCTTTGCACCTGCCCTCTCATTTATCTATTATTATTATTATCACTTTATTTTTTTCTTTTATTTATTTCTCTTACAATAATAGTTATCCTATTATCAATAGTAATGATATCACCTATACACATATATTAGTCTCATACACATCCACTAACTCCATTTGACTAAAATAAAAAATGGACTATTTACTTAAATAGTCATTGTAACTATTTCTTTCTTATAATTAATTTAGTCTCTACAATTTAAATTATCAATTTAATATTCAATTACTTCTAAAGTAATTCCTAAAATTTTAATATTAATATATTTTTTTAAACTTGACACACAAATGCGGGTTCCCAGAAGAATATTTCCTGACACCCCTGACTCTCAGGTCGTTACATATGCAACTCACGTGCTTTGATATAAGTGGAGACTTATACTCTAAAGATGATCGAGCCCATAGCCAGTATGTTGGGTACATAACTTATGTATGGCATGTCTTTACTAGCAACGGTGGAATTCATAGCTCAACTAAAGAGTTAATAATATCTTCTCATTGGCATTGTGTGGATTGATAAATATGGAACGTGGTCAAGGGTTGCTTGTTCTTGAACAAGCAATTTATCACATTCATTTGTTGGCAGTGATCATATTAATCATTAAGAAGACACAATGGTGACAATGAGATAAAATAGCATTGTATTGAGTGAATAGATTGAACTCAAAGGAATCAATGATATCATATAAGGGTAACAGGTATGATGAGGTCATTGGACAAAGCAGTTGGATGAATTGCTTTCATAAAGAGTATACAATAAGAAGTTTTCAATCATGGTACTTCTTCTGGACTAACTCCATGATTAAGTAATTGTGAATTATCCAAACGATGCTTCTGGATATAATTGCAACCGTTAGAGCCTAATTGTATATGTCTGATTGGTTTCTTCGCTAGCTCAAAAAAAGCTTGATTGGACTGCATTTGAATCAGAAGAAAAATCTACGATTTCAGGAATAATTTAATTGAGTTGATTTATTCGATTTGGGAATTAAATTAGGTGGGGTCGTAAGAATTGTTCAACTAGAGAATTTGATTTAAAGATTTTTCTTGAAAAATTAATTTGGAAAATCTAAGTGATTTTTTGAAAAATTAAATTCGATCAAGTAAAATTAAATTAATCAAATTAATTAAAATTAATATGATACTATTGGAAATTAATTTTCAAGTCAGACAATTGGCCCAATGGGTAATTGAACTTGAAAATTGGACCTGAGATCATAAATTGGGCCCTGGAGCCCAAAACCAAGACCAATACCTAAAAACTTGTCAAATCAGAAACAGTATGTGAAATCGGGCCGACCAGTTGGACCGGACTAGACCAGTCGGGTCATTATTGACCCAGATCTAACCAGTAGTAACTGAACCAGCTTGGGGTGTCGTATGGGTGTCGCATCTACATCACCAGACATAGCGGTGCTGGTTGCTGCGACAGCGGTTGATCGTTGATGGTTGAGTAATGGAAAAGTTACATTCCTATTGGAATTCTACCAAAGAATTTGATTTCAGATTAATTATTCCAAAAATAATATAATTTTAATAGTTTAATATTAAATTTAATTTAATGTTTATCTTCTAGATAAATATTCTATTATTTTAATAAGATTTAATATAATATTAATTTTATATTAAAGTGATTATGTTTAATTATAGTTGAACTCTCTAAACTCTCTCTATATAAAGAGAGCTTTAGGTCATTCTTTACATACATCTAAATTTAAGATAATGTTGTAAAGAGAAAATTCTCTAAAGAGATTATTCCATAAAATTTCTAGAGATATTTTTCTAATTTACAATTTGACCTAAAAGTTTAGAAAAATTACAACATTACCCCAATGGTAACTTTTGTGAAAAATTTTCTGATTCAAAGTAAGCCCACACTCGACAGACGTGAGCTTGAGGATAGCGTAGAAGTTTACTTGATCGAGGCACTCATCCTAGATGAATAAAAAAGGTACAATTTTGATTTAGTGTTTATTACTTTAGATATCACAACCAAGATCTTATTTTGGAAAATTTTTTAAAACTCTGGTTTTTCCCTAAATTATTTTCCATTGCGTTTTCCAAACTCATTTCTTCTAACATAAAAGTCAAGGAAGTGACGGTTTTCATGCCTTGTTTTTCTAAAGCCAATGGGAGCACATTGGTAGTTCCGTTTGTAGGTGGGTTAAAAGGATCTTCGATAGGAAATCATTGATTCAGATCTTGACAACACTTTAGTTGTTCTATTACCTAAGGTCCATGCGTTTGAATTTTTTTCCCAATTCAGGCTTTGGTTATGAAGGTTATTGTTATCGCTTTAAGACGATTTTTCCAAGTATTATTAAGTAGGAACAAGCGGGATTCATAACAAGGCATAATATAACAGATAATGTCATTGTTGCACCAGAAGACATCCATTCTATAAGGAGCACACAAAAGAATAGAAAATGGATGGCTGTGAAGATCGATTTAGAGAAGGCATATGATCGAGTTTGCAAGGAATTTATTAAGGTTTCTCTTAAAGCCGCAAGTTTCATAATCTCCTAAGTAATGTTATCATGCTACTATCTCTAAATCTACTATGCAGATTCTCTGGAATGGTGTTCTATCCCCAAAATTCAAACCGGCAAGAGGCATCTGTCAAGGGTGCCCCTTATCTCTGTATTTATTTGTCTCGTGTACAAAGTGGCTTGGACACAACATACATTCGACAATTCAAAGGGGTTAGTGGGAACCTATTCTCCTTAGTCATTTAGGTCTGGCAATCTCTCATTTATCTTTTGCAAATAACCTTATCATATTTGGGAAAACTGGCGAAAATCAAGCTAGATTGTTGGGGGGACTCTAAAAGAGTTCTATAATTTCTCTGGACATCAAGTAAATGTAAGGAAATCTTACATCTTCTTCTCTAAATGTGTTAGTGAAGAGACAGGGAAGATCCTTATTGACATTATGGGTTTCAATAAGGTGAAAAATATCATATCTTATCTAGGGATTCCTCTTCTTCATGAGAGAGTGACTAATGGTACTTTGAGATTTGTTGTTGATCAAGTTCACATTAGACTATAAAGCTGGAAGGCTAGGAAACTATCCTTAGCAGGTGGGGCCATTCTTGCTCAGTCTATTTTATTAACAATACCAAGATATTTCATGCAATCGATGAGGATCCCTAAAGACTTATGTGACGAGATTAAGAAATTAGTTAGACAATTCATTTGGGGAGCATCTAAAGGGGAAATGAAGATGGCGCTTGTCAGTTGGGAGTCTATTTGTCAACCAAGATCCTATTCGGGCCTTGGTCTCAGGTGATTGGAAAACCAAAATACATCCTTCCTGATGAAAGTTGGCTTCAATCTTGTTTCCAAATCAAATGCTCTATGGGTTCGGGTGTTTAGAGCCAAGTATAGAGTATGTACTGGTCTACCTGAGTCCTTAACTCAAGGTGTTGTTCTTTCCTTTGGAGAAGTCTGTAACAGCCCGATTTTAGCTAAATCAGAACAATAGTTTCGGAACCACAAATATGAGGTCATAAAATTATTTCAATATTATTTTTGGTGTTTAAAGTATGTGATTATATATTTTTGAAAGTTTGGTGTGATAATTTTATCGTTTAAGTGGTTAATTTGACTAAAGGACTAAATCGCGTAAAATGAAAAAGTTATATTCTATTTTTAAAGGTGTCTATTTGCTATGGCTTATTAAATTGGAAGCCCTTATGATGTTATTAAACCATTTGAATAATGGATGGACAAATATGCTTATAGTTAGTGGAATTTTAATGTTTATTCATTACGGGTAAATATGTCATTTTGTAAATAAGTCATATTAAATAAAAAAATTTAAAAATTAAGCTTCATTTCATCTATATTTGGCCGAATATTTTGGAAGAAGAAAACATAAATTCATTTTAGGGTTCGTTCAATTGGGAGCTTAATTGGTAAGTGTTTTGAGCTCGGTTTTTAATTATTTTTACGTTTTTGTGATTGTTGCTTCGAGTACTAGCTAGCCTATGCCTCAATTTTTGAAAGTGTTGATGATTTTGAAAGTATCCATTGATGAATTCATGTGTTCTTGAATGTTTGATGATGGAAAATGAGTATTTTTTGATAGATTATCATGTTTTGTAAAGTGATTTTTAGTGAAATTGTATAAAGGGGCTAATTTGTAAAAAGTGTAAAATGTGTGGTTAAATGTGTGAAATATTGATAAATATGGGCAGTTATGGAGCCTATAGATATTCTGCTAGCTGGGGTTTAGTTGAAATTGTTGTAAATTGTGATTTTATGAAATAGGGACTAAATTGAGAAAATGTGAAATTATAGGGGTTAATGTGTAAAATGTCCCAAATGGTGTGTTTTGGATGAAATTGAATAAATTTAGGAATAAAAGAGTTAATTTTGAATTTATATAGATCAAGAACGAAAGAAATCAGATTTAGATCAAGGGAAATCGAAAGTTATCGAATAGGCGATCCAGTTCCTCTATTCCGACTACGAGGTAAGTTCATATTCGAATAAATGTATTTAAATTGAATTATATGTGTTTACTTGCTATTGAATTTTTATGAATTTGGAACGAGCAAATATGAGCAAGAAACAATGAAGTTTCAATATCTGAAAGTCTCGTACGAACCGTAGGAATAGTGTAAGATACAAATGTCATGACATTAGGTTACTGAGATGTGATTACATGTAAGACCATGTTTGGGACATTGGCATTGTATTGAGATTACGTATAAGACCATGTCTGGGACATTGGCATCGTTAATCGATTTCGTGTAAGACCCTGTCCGGGACAGTGGCATCGATATATATTAACATGTAAGACCATATCTGGGATATGGCATTGTACGAGCTTATATGATTTCTGAGTATCCTTAACAAGCCACAGATTTCTCCCTAACTGCAAAAAACAAAAAAAAAACAAAAAAAGAAGAAGAAGAAGACAGGCTCAACTAAGAAATTTACTATTATTTATTATTTATAAAAATATTATATTTTGTATTTTTCATAATATATAATTTAGATTTAATTATATGTGTTTGAGGATCAAATTGATAGAATTTGTAAATGTGAAGGGTTAAATTTATTGAATTATTTAGAATTAAGATCAAATTGATAAAATGTGTAAGTATTGAGGACTAAATGTGTTATTCTACCAGTTAAAAAAGGTCACATCATCACTTCCATTAACCATTTAATGGGGAAAATGACCAAAATAAAAACAATCTAAAACGTTAGTGACTAATTTTATAGTTTATCCTAGTTAATAATATTAGCAATTAACTTTCAAAAATCAACCCTAAAATCGAAATTTAATCACATCCATCGGACTCTTTTTGAAAATTTTAAAAAAGTTCAAAATTAACACTAAATTTATTCTATTAACAAAATTATTAAAAATTCAAACCTAAAAATATTAGTAATTAACTTTCATCAAATCAACATTAAAATCCAAATTAAATATTAAAAAGTTAACACTGTAACCTTTAAGTACAAAAATATATAACTTTTGTAAAAAAATAACTCAAATATCATATTTAAAAAAAATGTCAAACTCAAGTATATATATATTATTTCGGTAATAATATATCTTGTTGGAGGTGGGCCATAATTTGTGATTCTGGCCCAACAAACTTGACTGGTAGTAAAATTTAATAGTTAAAATATTATTTAAATTTCTAACTATAAAAATAAAAATAGTAAACTATAAAAATAGTCACTAAACTATGACTTTTATTATATTTTGGTCATTGAACTATTATTTTTTTTTAATTTTGTCACTAAATTTTTAAAATCAAATATTTTGGTGACTCAAAGCTTATTTGAGCTTTTTGATTGGTCTAATAACAAATTTATTAAACAATCCATTTCTCATAAATTTATCTTTTGCTTTGAAGCTGGATATAACAACTTGAGCTCACTTTTTTCTATTTCGGATATTGAATTCTGTTGTTTGGTGATGCTTTTTTTTTATAAGCTGGTTGGTTGGTTGTTGTAGCCTTTGAGATTTGTAATCAACTTTGCTTCATTAATTGTAATATTTTAAATATCATTATTGTATGGTGTTCTTTTCATTCATTTTTTAATTTTTCCATGTGTTGAGTTGGTAAACAGGGTGGATAAAAATAGGCTATGCCAAAGACGATGTTAGACATTTTATATTGGATAGGATAAAATTATAAAATTTTGAAACCTAAAGCTAAGATTTATAGGATAAGAAGCTTAAATTATTAATTTTTGTAAAGGACCTAGAGTTAATTTACTGATTTTTTTAAAAAATTGAAACTAAATTGAATTTTTCTTTTTTAAATTTTGAGGGCTAAATTTATTGAACTTTTTAGAATTCTAACTAAAATGACAAATTTTGTAGAAAATTTTATATTTAGGATCAAATTGATATAATGTGTAAATATTGAAGGGCTAAATGTATTATTAGATTAATAAAAAAATCGTTTTAACTTTTCAAAATATTTGATTTCGAAAGATTTAGTGACTAAATAAAAAAAATTAATAATCAGTGATTAAAATAGAATAAAACAGTTTAGTGACATTTTTTAGTTTAACCAAATAAAAAACATTAATATAGAGAATTTAAAAATAAAAGACAAATTTAAATAAAAATAAATTCAGTGGGAACAACCCTAATACCAAAGTCAAAGAGATGCGTAAAGATTTACAATATGTTTGGTTGGATGGAATTGCTTTTCCATTCCGCCCTAATTCCGCGCACTACAGTATAGCAGCCATTTGGTTCACCGTTTAGGTGATTCCACGGAATTGCTATTACATGCTCATTCCTCATCTCATCGTTTAGGTATTCAGGGGTTAGGGGTCTGAATACCTATTCAACACCACACGGTTTAGGTTTTTGGACCAAAATAGCCTGCCTCTCTTCTTCCCAAATTCTCTCCAGATTTTTTCCTCCCCAAATCAAGCATCCATTTGTTTTTTTTATTATTATGTTTTTCTCAGGCTGCTCACAAGTCGGCACCGAAAATGGAATTAGTGTTTTCCCTTGATGTTATTTGTTGTAGTCTTGATGAATCAATGAGTCTAAAGAATTTCGGGCTCTCTCATGCTTTTCTTGCCACTTTAGCATATCAAGGTTTGCAAATTTTACTTACTTTTCTCTTTCCTAGTTTTCCCCTTTCATTGCAGTGTTTGAACCATTACTTTTTATTATGTCTATGGAAGATGAACTAATTTTTCACTTTTTTGAGGGGTTTAGAGTTAAAAACCCAGTTACAATCTATAGAAGATGGATTGGATTTTTACCCTTTTGAAAGAGGTTTAAAGTTAATTACTATTTTAGATGATGAATGAGCTTCTATATTGCCATCTTTGTCTTCACAACTAATCAAAAGGTTGATCACTCTGATTTATCCTTTAGAGAAAATATGTAAGTTTTTGGAGTCTTGAAAGTTCTTTATATCGTATAAAAGCCACTCTCTCTTTTTGCTGGTCTTTTTTTTTATTTCCTTTAGAACTAACTCTGAACCTAAAATTGCAGGTATAATGGAGATAAAGCAAACAACATCAAGGTTACAAATAAGCCTGCTACAGATTCCATAGAAGTAACTAAAGGTAGAGATTACTGACTTTTTGTACACTTTTAAGTTTCCCTTGACAATCCATTATTGGGTTTATGACTAGCAATAGAAGTCTCTAATCAGTGTTATGTTATTTATTTTACACCATGATACATAGCAGAAGGAGAAAAGGACCCAAATCAAGTTGAAGTTAAGAGGCCAATATTACAAGTATCCAAGGATGGTTATGAAAGTCTTCCTTCATATATGACTAGTTTAGCATCGTGGGAGGTATGCAGCTCATGGTTTTAGTTTTTGAGGATTCTATTCTAACTAATGTTTTAAACATAAAATGCTATGCTAAAGTTGTATTATTATGGTTGAGCCACACTGGCGAGAAGGTTTTCAAAGAACTCTAGGACATGATAAAAATTTTGAAAATAGTAAAAGCAAAATTAAGATGTAAAAAAACCAAATTACAACCTATTGTTCAATTGAAACAATTGCTTTTTGACATTGTGCTATTCAAATGTATTATGGGGTGAGGGACAGGGCTGAGAACAAAAACCAATTTGCATAGTAATGTACAATTCTATTTCTTTTGGGTTATAACTGAATGTATGGAGCCATGTCCCTGGTATGATGCTTAGAT
The DNA here is from genome assembly GCF_007990345.1 of Gossypium hirsutum. Classification (NCBI taxonomy): domain Eukaryota; kingdom Viridiplantae; phylum Streptophyta; class Magnoliopsida; order Malvales; family Malvaceae; genus Gossypium; species Gossypium hirsutum. The sequence goes on along the minus strand of NC_053428.1, from coordinate 96,948,849 downwards.
TGTTTCCTTCTTGTATGTGAACAGTGAACCTAACCTGGTTTAGCTAAGGCATTAGAATGGTAGTATTAACTGATTTAAAGCTTTCACTTTATAGGTGCTAATAACATGAAATATGCTGAATGCAAAATTCTTGATTTTTTTTTCTTTTAATTGCGAATTCTATTTAAAGAAAGCATAACCACTACCTTGTTGGACGATAATTATCTAATACAAAATGCTTTCTTCATTTTTATTTTTACTTTTTTTTTTGTTGGGGGGCTTTCAGGATCTGCTTGCAGCTGTGAAGAAGATCAACTCAAGTTTGAACAATAAAGAAAAAAACAAAAGGTTATAATTACTTCTACCAAGATGAAATTGAAGCCCTGGGCTTAGGTAATGCACCGCATCCTACTATTTGTTTGTAGTTTGATTATATTTTATTATATTCCTATGACTTTAGGTGTAACATTGAACATGGATTTTTGTCTGGCATGATATATTTAGTTTCTTTTTCAAGATTTTCATATACTTAGATGGGTCTTAAGAGGATCATGTCCAGATACGTGTTTTGGGAAGATTATATACTTATACCCATATTCGAATATGTATTGGATGCATGTGCCAGAGACAGATATTTCAAGAAAAATGTAAAGTTAGAAGCCATATAATCAGTATATTCCATTGGTTTAATCGGGGAACACTTATTGCACTGGCAAGTTGTACTGTTAGAAGTTAGAACAAAGCATGTCCTAGATTAATTATTTGCAATCCGGATATATCTTCAACCAGAGATGGCCAATTCATTTTGTCTAAACCTCAAACATAGCATGTAAATGGTTAACATCTAAAACCCGAGTTGACAAGTTCTGATTGGTGCATACGAGGCCTAAAGGATGAGTTTACTTGCTACTATTGGTGCGCATGAATCATCTTATTGTGGAGACCACTGATGGGCGGATTTCTTATTGAGTGTTATGAATTAGAACCAACCTGTTGTGAATTAGTTCTTTTGTTAATAAAATTCACTGTTAAACAATGGTGGGAGGTAATATTCAAGGTTGAATTAATTTTTATTTGAAAAATAAATAAATGTAATTTTTCATTTTATGGAAAAAATCTTTTTAAAAATGATAAATGGGTAATTGAAAATATAAATTTTCAATCTTAATCATCATTTAATTCCACATTATTAAAAAAAGCACAAATTGATGGAATATTTAATAAAAATATTAATTTTAACTTTTATTTATCTTATAAAGGTTAATTTGTACAATTTTTTAATATTAAATGTAAAATGCAATGTAGATTGTAATTATTAAATCGTTGGTAGTGATTTTGCACTTGAAGGAGTGACGCGACAGTGAACACTTTTCTGACTCCAAATCTGGAAATTGAAAACACAAAAAACATAAGAATTGTTTACATAATTCGGTTTCTCTATGTTTGCGAAACTTAATTTAGTGAGAAATATTCACTCTCTCTAACAATTACAAGAAGTAAACTTAATCTATCACATATTTCGTGATAATTCTTCTCACTTTCGAATCTTGAAGAACAATACTTTCACCATTAAGTTTACTCCTGTGAATTAAACAAGTAAATTTACAATACAACCGATTTTACTAACAATTTGTGCTCTAAGAAAAGTTTCCTAACATAAATAAAATAAGTGCTAAAAGTTCTCAATACAAAAATCTATACAAATCTTCCTTAAATAGATCTATGTTTGAAATTTACTAACCTAAAAGGACTATAACAATTCCATTTAAACAGTAATATAATAATATATTTAGAATAATAGAGAATAAACCAAATATGGACTCTTGACAACTAATCTCATAGTGTGTCAATCCAATCCAAATTTTTATGTGTCCAAGAGATTGTCTTGGGTGATTTAATTCGATCTAATGATATTTTAGCACATTAAATATGTATTGCAGTTTAAAAATAATAAAGTAGATTATATATTTTTATAGTATTATATATTTTGTTTTTTTAATTCATATAATAATAATTATATTAAGAATGTTATTAAATTATATTTAATAATAATTATTTTAAAATATGATTAAATTACTTAATATTTTTATTAAATTATTTTCAATAATAATCTTATTAAATTTTAATAACAATAACAATAGTCATCTACCTAAAAAAAATTCTGCTAAGGGTATTCTAGTCATTTTAGTTTTTTTTCCTTATGCTATTACAACATTATTCCATTCAACCAAACACAAGAATACTATTACAGTTCTATTTCATTCCATTGAACCAAACAGTTGAATTACTGATTACAGCTCTATTCCATTACAGTTGTATTCAATTACAACTCTATTTAATTACAGCTCTATTCCACTATAGTGAACCAAACGTAGCGTTAGTCTTTTCATCACGATCACGTTCGGCTTTAAACATTTTCATTTTTCAACAAAGAAAATAAATAAAAATTGAAAAAATAAAATATGAAGTCTGTTTGTAAAACTCAAGATCACCAACCTATCATTTTTGTTTTTTTACCATTTTTTAATCATCTATATTATTATTTAAGCTCTTAACTGACTCGATACCACTTTCAATTAAGTCATTAATTCAATTTAGAAACTACGAGAATGTCTTTCCATAATTTAAATTAGTAATATTATTCGAGGATATTTTAATTTTTTTTATTTAAAAAAATTCAATAAAAATATAGATATGGTGGGTTTTAAAGCCAAGCCAATTGCATTAATAAAACTTTTAATTTACCATTCAATTAATTTTTTTATATTTTTATATATTTTTATTTTTATTATGCACACTTTATTACCTTCAGTAGTTGTATTTATTAATAATGTATTTGATTGAGATGGTGCTATAAGTTAACTCAACACCGACTTAAGATTGATGATAACATGATGATAAATAATTTAATCTAATTTTTTTTTATTTTAATAACGTACATATTTAATGTGTTATTAATAATTGATTTCAAACCATATATTTCATTATTTATTGTATGTAACTTTTAAATAGAAATTTTTGTTCTAAATTTATGACTTCTACACATACACCCGTGTGATAGGATTTAAAGTGTATATTTATTAAAGGAACGAAAAATGCAAATGATGTGGGTAATGTAACACCCCTAACCCGTATCCGCTGCCAGAACAGGGTTTCAGAGCATTACTACCATTTACAGATCACTAAAAAAAATTTAAATACTTACCGATTCAATGCATCATATAAATAAATATATTATCATTCAATCAACAGTTTTGACACTTGTATAAGCATCAAACAGCAGCATTGTTAGTATACTTGCACATATCTCATATAAATTCAACATTGATATATCTATTTTCTCGACATATCGCACTTGAGTTTAATAATAGTCTCAACTTACATAATTTCCTTGTATCAACATATCAAAGATAATCATATATGTACATGTCATGAAACATATCATGCTCTTACCGTTTTTTCATAAGCATATATCATTCATTTCATTATATCAATATTTCATGCTCTATCATTTCCATATATTTTATGTATATTTATTCCGGTAATAGTTTATATTAAACTTAACATAAATTATATTCCATGTACTTATACTTATTTTGTTTATCTATCTTTATAATTATTTCATATAACCATTCGTCATCTGATACATATTACCTGAATATCAATTATTCAACAGATGTCATAGCGTCTCCCATCCACGGTCTTATTTATCTTTGACATGATGCCATAGTGTCTTTCAACTATGGTCTTACTAATTTTCTGTCATGTTGCCATGGTATCTTTCAACCATGGTCTTATTCATTTCATGTCACGCTGCCATGGTATCTTTCAACCATGGTCTTATTTATTTCCCGTCATGTTGCCATGGTATCTTTCAACCATGGTCTTACACGTTTCATATCAGACTGCCATGGTATCTTTCAACCATGGTCTTACACATTTCATATCAGGTTGCCATGGTATCTTTCAACCATGGTCTTACACATTTCATATCAGAGAGCACACTCCCGCGAACCTCATCCTTACAGTGGGATTACCAGTCCAGGCTAAATCCCCTGTAATATAAACTCATAGAGTATTGTCGGGATAACCAGTCCAGGCTAAATCCCCTGCAACGACAATTACTCTAATGAGCTTGGATCTGAATTACCAGTCCAGGCTAAATTCAGACCCTAATTCGGATTACCCGTCCGGGCTAAATCTATTTTACACATATTCTTCGGGAGGGCTATATTAGGATAGGATCACCCGTCCGGGCTAGATCCTTTTTACCGTCAATTCCTTTTCAGAGATCCGTCGAATTTTCCTTTCATTCAACCGGGATTTCTTCCCATTTTATCAAATATATCAATGTTTCATAAATTTTCATACAATGAACACACAAATCATATTCACATTAATAACATACAATCTCAAGCATTTAAGAATATAATTCAAGTTACACGAACTTACCTCATTGCTTGTTTGTGTTTATAATTTCATTAGTCCGATATCTTTTCTTTTCCACGACCAAGTCTTATATTTGAGTCGTCCGGATCTTTATAAATAAATTTGATCATCATTTTCATTCATTTCATATTCTAATGCATTTAATTAATGCTCTAGGTAAAATTATCATTTTGCCCCTAACTTTTAATTAATGATGATTTCGTCCTTAGGGTCAGGAAAATAAAATTCTTGCAATTTAATAATTATTTCCAGCTATTATTCTCATATATATATTGATAACAGTCCATGAATTCTATAAAATATCAGAATTTTCCATAATTTTAACACTTTTCAATTTAATCCCTAAAACATATTTTCCCCCGATCTTGAACTAAATTGACAATTTCATTCAATTTTGTAATTTAAATAATAAAATAATCCATTTCATGCAATTTGGTCATTTCTGTCATTTTTACAAAATTGCCCATAAAGTTTTATTTTTATTCAATTTAGTCCCTGAGCCTAAAATATGCAAATTAGCCATGCTAGATGAATATTCATACATATTTTTCCTCCTCCTCCTCTCCATTCCACATCCTTAATGTAGATAACACACTTGTAAGTAACATTATCCATTATTTTTATTATTTACTTTTATGAATATTCAAGCTGTCCATCTATGTCATAGTCACTAAATTATTTATATCTGGAGATCTAGAACTCTAAATTAATATCCAATAATTTTTCCTGAAACTAGACTCATATATATTCTTACCATAAAATTTTCAGAATTTTTGGTTCAGTCAATAAGTACAGTTTATTCTTTAAAGTTACCCCTATTCTGCTATCTGACAGTTGTGACCCTTCTTCACTAAAAATTAATTATCTTCTCGTACAGAGTTCGAATGATGTTCCCGTTTATTTATATTGAAAATAGACTCATTCAAGATTCTAAAAATATAAATTTAAGCCCATAATTATGATTATCCAATTTTTTATGATTTTTCAAAGTTAGAACAGGGGAACCCGAAATCATTCTGATGTTGTCTCACAAAATTTACTGTATCTCATGATTTAAAAATCTATTGCTTACACCGTTTCTTCTATGAGAAATTAGACTCAATGATATTTAATTTCATATTTTGTTCATCTTCTAATTCGATTTATACAATTTATGGTGATTTTTCAAAGTTAGTCTACTGCTGCTGTCCAATACTGTTTTAGTACAAGATATTAATTACCATGTTATAACATCCTTATTTTCTTTTTCTACATCACTTTCTCTTATTTTCTCTTCACTAACATATCAAGGACATAAGACCTTATGTAAGAAAACTATACTATAACATTATTTCCATGTTTTATCAATAATAACAAACTTAAAAACATATTAAAATCTTGATATACTTACCTTGTTCTATTGATACTAATCTTTAACTTGATTTTCTCTCTCCTCCAGCTTCTATTTCTTGAATCCAACTTGATATTCTAACTCCCATGGCCTCCTTAACATTTCTCTCTCTTAGTAGCAATGGAAATTCTTTTGATTTCTAGGTGGAAATGGTGAATTTTTGGTGGAAGGACCAAATTGTAAAGAAAAGAAAATTTCTTTCTTTTCCTTCTCTTCTAACGTTGGCTGCATGCATGGAAAGATGATGAAAATTCTTCATCTTTCCTTCCTTTTATACTAAATAATTAATAATAAAATAATAATAAAATATCTCATTAAAATAATATATATCTAATTAAATAATCATAAAATATCATCAACATATCATTACTTTCTAGATTTCTCTCTCTTCCAATTGACCATTTTGCCCTTTACTATCTTTTAAAATTCCATCTTTGAGTCATCATTTAATTTTAGTAAAATTGTAATTTAGTCCCTCATAGTTCTTCACCTATTCAATTTGGTCCTAATTCATCCATTTTCCTTAGTTTCTAGATCATTCCACTCTTAAAATATTTACACTATTGGTCCTTCAAATTTTTCATATTTACACTTTAACCCCTTAAATTTTGAGTATTTACTCTTGTGCAACAAAACTTTTCTCACTTTTACAATTTAGTCCTTTATTGAATTAATATATCATAATATACTTCTTAATATTGACATAACTCAAAATTTCCCTTTATGTCACTTTATTTCCTTATTTTACTATATCAAGGATAATATCTTACTGTAAAAATTTTCAGGGTATTACAGGTAACGGAAATGCTATCTCATATCCTGGACCGGCTGCTTTTCCATTGAGTACATAAAGCAAAAAATACGGGATGCATGCATTTTTATCGTTGCATGGTATGTTGAAGTGAAGTATATGTCTACCATGTTAAAGTCAATACATTTGAAGCTAAGAAAGGCTTCACTTACCTCTTAAACTTCTTGTTGAAGTGAAAGTGAATGCAGCAGTAAATAGTAGGGTTTTTCGGATTTATTTCATACTAAATTTCGGCGTATATTTTTCTAATAAAAATAAAGAATCCAACTAAATATTATTTACTGTTACAAATAATCTTATACAACTTGTTGATAAATAACTATTTTATTAAGAGATGTTTGACTTTAGTTCAACAATTTTTACTTTTCTCTCTTATAATATATAGTTAAAATATGTTTTAGTTCAACAATTTTTCCTTTAGTTGAGAAACGGTTCTAAAATTTTGCCCAAATTCGGCTTGGATAAAAATGTTAAAACCTAGGTCTAACTCAGTTTATTCGTATTAATTTTTTATATAATTTTTTTAATATATATAGAACACATCAAAATTACTAAAAATATTAAAATAAATATTTCTCAACAAATTAAAAATAAATTTTTTAAAATATATATATTTAAATAACACTAAGATAGATACAATTAAACAAGTAAATGTCTCTAAAATAATAATTACCGAAACCATTTTTTCTTATGTTTGAAAAACGGTCGACATTTTATTTTGAAAATGAAAACGGGCATGCGAGTCGCCACCAATCTTTTTTGTTTAGGTGTATCGGGTCACCTCGTGATCGATCGTTTTAATAAAATATTTTGATTTACTAAAACAACAATTTTGGTCTACGAAATTCGAGAAAACAGGTTCGGGAGTCGGTTATGTACGAGGAAGGATTTGCACCCTCCTAATGCCCAAAATTGGTACCCAATTGATTAATTAATGTTTAGACGTCGAAAGTTGAAAACTCGAAAAGGACTTAAAAATACGATCTTTTGTTAAAATATAATTTAATTGAAAATATTTCAAGAAAAGGGAATATTTTGCGTTAATCAAAGAAAAGAATTACGTCCCGTAAGTCAGGACACAATGTCTCAAATCCTCGAAATGAGAATAAACTCGAAAATTTTATTTATTTTGAAAGAAATTTGACAATCGCGGTTTTAGAAAGAAATCATATTCTGTAAGTTAGAACACGATTTTTTTCCCTAATTCCCGAGAATATTAAAAACTTTAAAACGTTCGTTTGGTTTCGGATTTACCGAGAAAATCGAAGCCTCGTAAGTTAGGAAACAACTCTTCGAGTCTCGAAATACGAAAAATTGCTTATTTAAAAGAAAATAAAATTTCAATGAATTGGGTAAAATGTAATGTGCTTTTGTGGTAAAATGTGAAGATGAATTGCAGTGCCAATATGTGTAATAAAGTATTAATACGAAGATGATAATATAAATACAATAATAATAACGAATAACATAAGCTTGTAGGTATATAAAGACATAAATGAATAAATAAATAAATATATAATAAGATAATAATAATGAGAACAAAAACAAAATAAAAATGAAATAAATAAATAAATATATAATAAGATAATAATAATGAAATAAATAAAATAATAGAGGAATAATAAATGAAATAATAAAAAAATCTAGTGAAAATTTAATTTAAATTGAAAATAAGCAAACCAACATATGAAATAAAAAAACATTGAGTGAAATGGTTTTTGAAAATAAAAATGATCATAAAAATAATAGTAATAATAATAATGAATATAAATAATAATAATAATAGTAATAATTAATTTAATAAAATAGTCGAAATAACAAATAAAAAGACTTAATTAAACCTAAAACAAATGTTTAGGGTAAATCTGGAAATAAATAAAAGAGAAAAGGATCGAATCGAGTGCGCGAATAACAAGGAGAGACTAAAGGAGAAAATATCCCCGCCCTCCAAAATGCAACACTTTACACGAGGCTAAAATGAAATCAAAGCAAAAATTCTAGGGAAAAATTAGAAATAAAAGAAACTTAATTGCAAAACCATAAAAAAAGCGGAAGGGCTAAAAGTGCAATTAGCCCTTCTACTCAAAAACACGTGGATCATGAGGCGGGTCGGGTCGGGTCGGGTCGGACGAGAGCAAAACGACGTCGTTTTAAGACTTATGAGCTTAGGCCAAAACAACACTTTTTTAATTTACTATTTAAGTCACATTTTTTGAAAAAAAATCATTCTATCTTTAGTTTTTTTTTAAAAAAAACTTCAAAAAACTCTGAACTCTCTCCTCCCCTCTCTAAGTCCGGCCTAACTCCAGCCGAGCGCCTTCGAGGGCTCTGCCATCGTCGATGATCGGAACTCCAAAAGTTGCCAATTTTTTGGCGATTAACAAGGGTAAGCCTTTTCTTCTTCTTTTATTATATATCCATATAAAAGGGAAAAAATGAGAAAGAAGATAAAAGAAAATGAAATCACCTCTTTGCTTCGAATATTTCTTTTGTGTTAGTTGCGTGTGTTTTTTGTATTGAGTTCGTAAAAAAAACAATGAATATTTGTGGCTTTTTATAGCCATAATTACAACTGTTTATTGCTTCTATTCGTTGCAGGTATGGTGAACGTGGATGGCGTGATGCGTGGGCGCATGGTGGAGAACGTGGGTAGTGGAGGCATGGGTAGCGGCGGCTAAAGAAGGGAGCAGCGGCTAGGGCTAGGTTTTTCCTTTTTGCTGAAAAACTAGTTTAGTTTTGAGTTGTTTGGGCTCTAGGGTTAGGTTTATTTTGGGCTTGTAATTGGGTTTGTTATTTTTGTAATTTTGGACTCTTTTTTTGGACTTTTTTTATGTGGACTCTTTGAGTTTTATTTATTTATTGGACCAGGCAGAATTGGCCTGCTACAATAATAAAATTAACAATAAAATAAGAGTTATCTAATATCTAAACAATAACAACATAATAGTGAAATTGTAACAAAATAAAGAGAAAATAATAAGAAAATAGCATTGAAAAATACTATTGTTGGTTCCATCACTGTTTATATGAACCCAATTCCCCATTGTTGGTTCCTCGAAAGTATATTCATGGCAACAAACCTATTCATCTCTAAATGCAGAAAAATACTATTTAGCTCAACTATTCGAGCCTTTGACTATCTTTCTTGAACTTCAAGTTATGCCTTGAAAAATAAAAAGATTACGATTCTTCTAAATGCGCCATGCGAGTAATCTAAAAAGGTAAGCCTAATTTTTTTCTAAATGTTACAATAACAAATTCAACTAAGAAAAAATAGCTGAAATTAATAATTGAACTTAATTTTTTAAGTTAAAATATAAAAAAAATCTAAAAATAAAAATATAATAAAAGTAGATGAATATAAAACATATATATGTATATATATATTCAATATTTCTTATTTATTCAAGAAACAATCAACCATTCAACATCAAAGTAGGAGCTTTAACAACCATTCTTAATAAATTTGACAACGAAATGAAACCGACCACTCAAAATATTAGAACAACCAGATTCTTATTGGACTGCCCAGCTGGTTTGTTTGTTAATAATTATTGAAATCTAGGTCATACTATTGGTTTTCGGCTTTTATAACATCCAAAACATGGAATAAAACTTGGTTCCACTGTTTTGTTCAATCAAAATCATTGCAGAAAACATAAGTCAACCACAAGTCCTCATCTTCTCTTGCAACACCCTACTTTTATTTGACCTTTTTTTTTTTGTTCATGTCTCAAGGAGAATCCAATCCAGATGGTAACACTCAGGCCAGCAGGGTAATTGATCACCGCTTCTTTTTCTTTTTTCCATGTAAGCTTTGCAAGTTTGATTATAATTTTCAATCTCATTACATGATGTTTTTATCTTCTTCTTTTTTTCTTTTTTTTTGCAGTTTATCAATGAATTCCCAGTGTTCACGAATCAGATCGACTTATTAATAGCAAAATACGAGAAGCTGGTTGACACTGAAGCAACTCAGCTGGATGAGATCAATAGTTTGAAAGTCATGGTTGCGGACAAAGATGAAAAAATCAGCATACACGAACAACGGTGCCGTGAGCTTCAGAAAGAGGCGAACGAATTGAGGGCGAATTTGGAGAAAACCAAGAAGGAACATGATGTGAAGGTATCTGAGCTCGAGAAAAAGCTCAAGGCCAAGGAAGAGGAAGTAGGCAAAATGATCAATAAGGTTGAGGAGACGGCTAACTCGATGACTTGGGAAAAGCTAAGAAGCTTGAACTTTGGCTTGGGTGTAAGTGTGTACTAGCATAAGTCTAGTTTTTTCATGTCTTGGATGGGTAAAATTTTGAAGGCTGCTACCATGAAATTTTTTGCTTGTATTTCACGTATAAACTGTTGTTCTACTTGCCTGTGCAGCCGCAGTTGGATGACAGCCAAAATACTCGTAGATCAAGGTAAACTGTGAAATTGATGTTACACATACATACCCTTTTGAGTGGTTATTAGTAATGCAGAAGCAACTACATCAGGACAAAAAATATCATCAAATCAAATATGAGATATTATCCTTATCAGAAAAACTGTGTGTGATTCAAAAGAAATAAAATGGAGTTCAAAATTTCTCCTATAAAGTGGAGGAAGCCTAGAAAAGGCATTCAAGTTAGTTTTGAAATATTTCTCAAAGTTATTTCTCATCCACCATTCTCCCTTATTTTGTACTACTAGTTTCATTCTGTAAATTTGCATTACCATCCCTAATATCAATAAATTTTGTCATATTGTGCTTCCCAAGATCTAGGGATAGGTATATGGAAAGGCGTCGATCTCCAAGTAGGGTGAGGCGTTGTTCAAGATCTCCAAGAGAGAGCGAAGATGATTACAGAAACGAGTAAGAGCAAGTTTATTTCATTCTACTTTTGATGTTATACGAACAGTGTGTCTATTCCCATTTCCGACTCTTATTTTTTAAACTTTGGTTCAATGATCACATTTGTTGGAAGACTGCGGAAAACAATGTGGCCTGGAAAACGACCAAAATCGAGGTCTAGGGATAGAGGCAGCAGTAGATGAGCCCCACTGGCTAGGTGCTGCCTTCCTTTATTGCATTGCTCTGTATTTTACAATGGACTTATTTCTTATATATTTCATTTCATGTTCTACAGTGACTATTCACTAATTGATATTTGAGATTTGTATTGCAAATGAGTATTTAGGGCATAGAATCATGGGAGCAGTTCCCTATATATTTTATCTATCATCATTATTATCTAGTGCAGATGTTGATATCCCTTGTCAAAATCCACATCACTTATAATTACATTTCTAAATTAGCTTTATTTTGTTGGATAATGATTTCATTTGGAAAATTTGGGCGCCACATGCAAAGACTTCTAAATATTGGACATGACACAATAAGACCAAAAATACCACAAAACACAGAAATTCAAAAACAGAAACAACACTATATCAAGGATTAAAAAGAAGACCTTGAAATTAAAATATATTAGATATTTCCAAAACATAGCAACACAAAGTTGCTCAACTTCAAACATTCAAAATAATGAATTAAAACTTATTCTTAAAGCTTTCAAACAGGCCACAGATTTCCCCCTAACCGCAAAATAGAAAGAAAAATAAAAGATTTAAGAATGGGCAGGCTCAACTAAGAAATTTACCATTCGGTTTAGCAGATTTAGGCCTAATACAGTTTCTTCGCAGTTAACTTTAATGGATAAGTTTAATGGATCAGAGCATTTACCTTCAACAGTAAGGGTAATCAAACAAGGAATTGAGCTACTCAAAATTTCGGAGCTGAACCGTAGGCGCAAACCTGATGCATCATCTTGATTAGGTGCAATGGGCATATCAATAGATACAAGATAAAAATTTGCATTGCCAAGCATTTTTAGTGCTCACATATTGCGAGAATTTTGTTTTCCATTGACAAACTATCTCCAGGTTCCTTGTTTAGCTCCTCGATGTGGTCAGTGAATGGGCAACTGTCATAGATAAGCCAAGAAAATCCAGTTAAGAACAGTCTGGGATATGATAATTGAAAAACAAAAGAAACAATAATAGTACAAAGTTTGAAAAGATGATTGCTAAGCTCTCGATTGAAATAAGTCGTAAATACATAAAATTCAACTCCACTATGATGTGACAAACCTCCTTGAGTATTCGAACATCCCTGGGAGACGGGATTCTTTATCAGTGAAAGCTTCAACATCCATCAACAGTGGCTTTACGAAATATCAATATTGGGCCGCAACTTAACTGGAAGCTGTTAACATTAATGGAAGACAACATTAATGGCAAACAATACAAAGTGGTGCAAGTTTAGCACCCTAAAGTTGACTTTGAAAAAGTGGCATGGGATAATTTTTTTTTGGTCCTTGAGATAATGGGCTATTTATTGTTTGGTCCTTAAACCTCAACTATAAATAGGCCTTCTCATTTCTCATTTCAATTCATCCCAACCAATCTTTCTCTCTTAGTTTTCTCTCTTCTCCCATTTGAGAATTCTTAAGGAATTCTATTTGTTTGTAATACTTTGGAGATAGTAAAGTTATCATCTGGTGTTAGTGCCCGAGGACGTAGGTATAATTTACCGAACCTCGTTAAATCTCTTGTGTTCTTTCTTGTCCTATTTTTCTTTCAATATTTGAGGGTATAATAGTAGTATTTAATTGTGCTATTAAATTACTATAGAAGGGATATTCTGTCTAAGGAAAGACTTGGTATTTAAGAGATCCATGTGATCCACCTCTCTTCCCTGGGAATTGAACTTTGTGTGATTTTTTAGTACAATAATTTACACGTTTCCGACCCTATTGGAACAACAAGTGGTATCAAGAGCCGAAGGTTAATCGTAGTATGCTCTGTGGTTGCAGTTTGAACTGATCTTCCACATCAGAAAAGATTTCCTTAGGTATATTGAAAGATTATGGAGAAAACGGTCGGTGTAGGAGCTTCAACATCGTCCATGTGGACAAGACCGACAATTGCAAATGCAAGATTGGCCGTGGAGATCTTTGATGGCACGGGCCATTTTGGTATGTGGCAAAGTGAGGTTCTAGATGCCCTTTTTCAGCAGGGTCTAGACATTGCCATTGATGAAGAGAAACCAGATGATGTACAGGAGAAAGATTGGAAGGCGATCAATTGGTTGGCATGTGGCACAATTCGATCATGCCTTTCTTGAGAGCAGAGGTATGCTTTTTCAAATGAGACTTCTGCAAATAAGTTGTGGGTGGCACTTGAAGAAAATTTTTTGAAGAAAAACAGTCAAAATAAGCTCCACTTGAAGAAAAGACTGTTTCGCTTCACATACGTCCCAAGTACCACAATGAATGATCACATCACCAAATTTAATCAGTTAGTCACTGATTTGCTGAATATGGATGAGACATTCAAAGATGAAGATTTGGCTTTGATGCTATTGGGGTCACTTCCTGAGGAGTTTGAGTTCCTAGAAACTACTCTACTTCATGGCAGGAGTGATATATCTCTGAGCGAAGTCTGTGCGGCCTTATACAGTTATGAACAGAGAAAGAAGGACAAACAGAAAAACTCAATCAGAGATACAGAAGCTTTAGTAGTCCAAGGTCGTTCATACACTCGGAAGAAAACTCAAAAGGGGAGATCAAAGTCAAAGTCCAGACTCGGGAAAGATGAATGTGCTTTTTGTCATGAGAAAGGCCACTGGAAGAAAAATTGTCCAAAGCTGAAGAATAAGGGAAAAGCTGCTGTAGATGCTTGTGTTGCTAAGCATGATACTAGTGACTCTGAACTATCACTGGTTGCATCATCATCGTCGTTCCATTTAGAAGAGTGGATATTGGATTCGGGTTGTACCTATCATATGTCCCCTAACCGGGAGTGGTTCTCTGATTTAGTAGAACTAAATAGAGGAGTTGTTTATATGGGCAATGACAATGCCTGTAAAACTGTTGGGATAGGTTCAATCCAATTAAAGAATAAAGATGGATCAACCAGAGTTCTGACTGATGTTCGGTACGTGCCCAGTTTGAAGAAAAATCTCATCTCATTGGGAGCCTTGGAATCCAATGGTTCAGTTGTTACTATGAGAGATGGGGTTTTGAAAGTGACATCTGGCGTACTTGTAATATTGAAGGGCATCAGGAAAAATAACTTGTATTACTACCAAGGTAGTACAGTTATTGGAGCAGTCGCTGCAGCTTCCGGTAACAAAGACTTGGACTCAATGCAGTTGTGGCATATGAAGTTGGGACATGCCAGCGAAAAATCCTTGCAAATTCTGGCAAAGCAAGGATTGTTGAAAGGTGCAAAGGCTTGCAAATTAAAATTTTGTGAGCACTGTGTTCTGGGAAAGCAAAAGAGAGTGAAATTCGGTACTGCTATCCATAATACAAAAGGTATTTTGGAATATGTTCACTCAGATGTGTGGGGGCCTTCCAAGACACTTTCATTGGGAGGAAAACACTACTTTGTTACTTTTGTTGATGACTTTTCCAGAAGAGTTTGGGTGTATACCATGAGAACTAAGGATGAAGTGCTTAGAGTTTTTCTTAAATGGAAAACTATGATCGAAAACCAGACTGGCAAAAAAATCAAGCGGCTTAGGACGGACAATGGAGGGGAATATAAAAGTGATCCGTTCTTCAATGTGTGCCAAGAGTATGGTATTGTTCGACACTTCACAGTTAGGGATACACCACAGCAGAATGGATTGGCAGAGCGTATGAATCGAACATTGCTAGAGAAAGTTCGATGTATGTTGTCCAATGCTGGGTTGGGCAAGCAATTTTGGGCTGAGGTTGTGACATACGCTGGCCATCTTGTTAATCGTTTGCCATCATCTGCATTAGAAAGAAAAAATCCTATGGAGGTATGGTCTGGAAAACCGACTACAGATTATGATTCCTTACATGTGTTTGGAACCACTGCATATTACCATGTGAAGGAGTCAAAGTTAGATCCGAGGGCAAAGAAAGCTCTCTTTATGGGAATCACTTCTGGAGTGAAGGGATTTCGTCTTTGGTGCTTAAGCACAAAGAAAATGATCTGTAGCAGAGATGTTACCTTTGATGAATCTGCCACATTGAAAAATGTAGCAGATAAAGATATTCAGACGAGCAATACTCCACAGCAGGTGGAGTGTACTCCAAAACAGGTGGAGTTTGAGCAGATGGGGATTTGCCCAGTTAATAAGTCTAATTCTCCAGCCACAATGGAGGAATTAGAGGTTGAAGAGGTTCTGACCCAAGAACCACTAAGTACACCAGAACCAGTTGCAGTTGCAAGGCCACGGAGAGAAATTCGTAAACCAGCTCGATTTACTGATATGGTGGCCTACGCCCTTCCCGTTGTTGATGATATTCCTATCACTTATCAAGAAGCAATGCAAAGCTTAGAAAGTGATAAATGGAAAAGCGCCATGGATGAAGAAATGCAGTCTCTCCGGAAGAACAATACTTGGGAGTTTGCGCAATTACCAAAAGGTAAAAGGGCAATTGGATGCAAGTGGGTATTCGCAAAGAAAGATGGATCTCCTAGCAAGAAGGATATTCGCTACAAGGCAAGATTGGTAGCTAAAGGCTACGCTCAGAAGGAGGGAATTGACTACAATGATGTATTTTCCCCTGTTGTGAAGCATTCCTCCATTAGAATTTTGTTGGCCTTGGTAGCACAGTTGAATTTGGAGCTAGCTCAACTTGATGTTAAGACGGCTTTCTTGCATGGTGAGTTAGAAGAGGAGATCTATATGACTCAGCCAGAAGGATACACAGATGCTGGTGGTAGAAATTGGGTTTGTAAGCTTAACAAATCGCTATATGGATTGAAGCAATCCCCGAGGCAGTGGTACAAGCGATTTGATAGCTTTATGAGAAGGCAGAAGTACACAAGAAGCAAATATGACAATTGTGTATATTTGCAGAAGCTGCATGACGGATCTTTCATTTATCTACTCTTGTATGTTGATGATATGTTAATCGCTTCGAAGAGCCAAAATGAGATAGATAAGCTGAAGGCTCAGTTGAATCAAGAGTTCGAGATGAAAGATCTAGGTGAGGCCAAGAAGATTCTCGGCAAGGAGATAAGTAGAGATAGACCGAGAGGCAAGCTCTGTTTAAATCAGAAGCAATATCTGAAAAAGGTATTACAATGTTTTGGTGTAAATGAAAACACAAAACATGTAAGTACCCCACTTGCTTCTCATTTGAAACTTAGTGCTCAATTATCTCCGAAGACTGAAGATGAAAGAGAATATATGGCGAAAGTCCCATATGCTAATGCAGTTGGGAGTTTGATGTATGCGATGGTGTGTACGAGGCCTGACATTTCACAAGCTGTTGGAGTTGTGAACAGGTATATGCATGATCCTGGAAAAGGACATTGGCAAGTTGTGAAATGGATTCTACGGTATCTTCGAAAAACCGTAGATGTTGGTTTAATTTTTGAACAGGATGAAGCACTTGGTTAGTTTGTAGTTGGATATGTTGATTCCGACTTTGCTGGTGATTTAGATAAACGTCGTTCAACTACGGGGTATCTGTTTACTCTTGCGAAAGCCCCAGTAAGTTGGAAGTCTACCTTACAGTCTACAGTAGCTGTGTCTACTACAGAGGCAGAATATATGGCAGTTACAGAAGCTGTTAAGGAGGCTATTTGGCTTAATGGATTGTTGAAAGACTTAGGAGTTGTTCAAAGTCACATAAGTTTATATTGTGACAGTCAGAGCGCTATTCATTTAGCGAAAAATCAAGTCTATCATTCAAGAACCAAGCATATCGACGTAAGATATCACTTTGTGCGGGAAGTCTTTGAAAAAGGAAAAATTCTACTTCAAAAGATTCCGACAGCAGATAATCCCGCAGATATGATGACCAAGGTGGTAACAACAATCAAGTTTAATCATTGTTTGAACTTGATTAACATCCTGAGAATTTGAGCACCTTCAGGTGTATGGCGCTCGAGAGTGCATTTGTAGGCACTACAAAAAATAACTTTATCGAATTTGGGGAGTTGAAGGAAGTGTGTGAAGATGTGATTATCCTAATCAAATCTTCAAGGTGGAGATTGTTAACATTAATGGAAGACAACATTAATGACAAACAATACAAAGTGGTGCAAGTTTAGCACCCTAAAGTTGACTTTGAAAAAGTGGCATGGGATAATTTTTTTTTGGTCCTTGAGATAATGGGCTATTTATTGTTTGATCCTTAAACCTCAACTATAAATAGGCCTTCTCATTTCTCATTTCAATTCATCCCAACCAATCTTTCTCTCTTAGTTTTCTCTCTTCTCCCATTTGAGAATTCTTAAGGAATTCTATTTGTTTGTAATACTTTGGAGATAGTAAAGTTATCATCTGGTGTTAGTGCCCGAGGACGTAGGTATAATTTACCGAACCTCGTTAAATCTCTTGTGTTCTTTCTTGTCCTATTTTTCTTTCAATATTTGAGGGTATAATAGTAGTATTTAATTGTGCTATTAAATTACTATAGAAGGGATATTCTGTCTAAAGAAAGACTTGGTATTTAAGAGATCCATGTGATCCACCTCTCTTCCCTGGGAATTGAACTTTGTGTGATTTTTTAGTACAATAATTTACACGCTTCCGACCCTATTGGAACAACAGAAGCTTCTCACCATCGTAAAATAAAGCTAGCTTCAAAGGCAATAGATGGTGATGAAAACAAACTTGAATAATCCTTCTTGTTGTCTGACCTGGTTCTAAAGAGGCAATCTCTTCCATTGGAACAAGTGTTGGCACATTATCAGATGAGGCTCTGTTAGACTCCACATTGACCAACTTTATTCCCGATATGGTCTCTGATGAACAGTTCTTAAAAGAAACTTCTATGCAGACAAGTAGTCGCGATATGCTTGATATTTCTGATGAAAAAGAATAATCAACCTTCAAATCATTTCTATTTGCAGGCTTCAAGAGAGAATAGCTTTTTGGTTTTATCCGCTTTCCAACATCCCCAATAGATATTCTTGCCAAAGATTTACGGACTTGACTTTGCTCCAACATTCCTGGGTTTGATGAACCAGGTTGTTCCTCCAACCATGACTCTAGAGCTCGATTTGACATTAATTCCCCTAGATTAGCAGGAGAAGAATGAAAAACTCCATTCTGATTTTCAGCAGCATTTCCAATGTCGGAAATCTGAAGCAACAGGTCTGCATTATCATTGCCTTCATTTGATTCACCATCATCACCATGGCCACTGCTTCTCGAGCCAGAGAAAGAGTGCTGTGAACCATAATCTGAAGCACTTTCGTTGTCTGAAGGATCAGATGATGTGCCATGATCATCTGTCCCACTATAATCGGCTGCCTCCTTCATAATTATACGTGTTCCTTCAGGCTCATTAATGTCATCAAGGAGCAAACTGCAGGGCTTTGGAAGAGGTTCGTACCCGGGAGCAGTATGAAGAACCATATGTGAGAGAGACCCAGGTAGATAAAATCGGTAATTAATTGATTCAGTTTTCACTTCTCTTTGTTTCCTAAATATGCAGTTCACAACTATGTGTAGGTCTTTTTCAGAAAGACTGTACACTCCTTGTGACCCTTGAGAGATGAAATTATATGATAAAAGTTCCTTTAGGAAACAAGCTAGGTCACGGACATCATAGTTCGAATCACATTCAGCCAGTTCAACCAAATATCTGAAAACTTTCTTGAATGTCGACAGACCTTCTCCTGTAGCACCTGATAGAACCTGCAAGTACAAACAAACTGAAAGTACAGGCTTTTTCTCTGAACATTAACAAGAAGCAAGCGAAAAAAAAAAAGAACTACTGATAAACTACAAAACTTAAAATGAATTAAAGATGACATGCAACAGCAAGAGTTTTCGAGCTTTATTTATTTTACTTTTTTTTAATATGATATGGCTACTTGCTGCAACTAATCCTGACTGACAACCTCCATCCCATTTCATAAGTAAAACAGATTATTGGAGGAAGGCCAAATATCTTTTCCCAGAAATATTTGTCCATAGCTAGGCTAGAATTGATCAAGAATATTATAGCTCTTGGAAATACCTTAGTCACTGTACTAAGAATTCGAAGCTTTGTTTCCAACGCTTCTGAAGTAAAGCACTATGCAAGATACTTCAGCACCGTGGTTAACATCCTAGGAATTATCTCTTCCAAAGAGCTGTATTCTCCCACCATCCAAATAATCATTGCACGAACTGAAGGCACCTTGATTGAATCCAAACTACGGACTAACTGAACTATAACCTTTAAATAAAAAATAAGATGTTGGTTATCAGCCAATTAATATGAAAATACAGCAGGAATGCAAATAATTTAAAGATTCTGCCAAAATAAACAGAGAGGTATGCAAAAAACGCATAGCTAAAGCTGAATGAAATAAGCAAGAGAGAGATACCTTCTCATGAATTGGTGGGTCTTGCTTTATGATTGATTTTATAGAGATAGTTGCCTGAACCAAAACATCTGCTTCTTGATATCTAGACCCTAAATCTTTAGTCAAGAGCTCTGCAAAATTTGGTATCACTTCAGAAAACAATGGATTCTCTGAATGTTACCAGACAACAAGAAGTAGGAAAAGAGGAGTAAACCCTGTCTAGTCAGTGTTAACAGCCCATCTACACATATATGTGCCATTTTTGGAAGTTGTCGTGTGCATATACCAATTGCAGCAACAGTAGCAGCAGCAAATCGCCTGTCTGGATCTCTAATATAATCCTAACAACATACTATAATATAAGCATCAATTCATGCGATCAAGGATCAGCATACTTGTATAACAATGTAATTTCAACTGGTCAGTTGACCTCAATTATTTCTTTTGTGCCAAAGACTAGGAAATAACTTAGTGTAAGACGCTCAAAAGTGGCAAAGAAAGGATTATTATTATTATTTTGAAGTCCATTCTGTCCATATCACTTCTTTCTTCCTAACATAACACAAGGACTGAGAATTACTCTTTTTTCCAGATCTCCAAGGTTGGCTTGGCAGTGCAAGGATTGAGACCTTGAAGAGCCAAGCACCAAAAGTACAGTAAACGGTCAGGTTAAGCACCTTTGGTAACTCACATGAGCTCAAATAGAACCACACCCCCTTTCAAGAGAATCTGAACAGTTCAAAAAGAAATAACTCTATATTCCATTGACCGAAAAATTGTTTAATGGCATTCAGTTTCAGTTATTTTGGTCAGGCTTTTGCCAGAAGAAACACAATTTAAATGATATAGCATCACATCAGATCCATAATCAGAAGAAAATTCCCTAAACAAAATGATTTGCATAGGATGAAAATGGCCCAAAAATACCACCCTCTCCAATACTGGTGACTGCAAAAATACCTTTTTTCTTAGAACATATGGATGCAAAGGAAACTCATTATGATATACCATACAGAAGTTTCAATGTGACTTCTATTTCTACTATCTTGCATTTCTACATATTGCAAATATCAACAATGATAAGGAATTCCTTATGAAGACAGCAGGTACCTGAAACTCTTTGAAAATAGAAGAAATGGACGAGTCTGTCGCAATAGATGAAAGTATCTCAAGCTTCAAGGCTTTGACTTGATATGAATCAGAAGAATAAATGAAGAAGTCCTCATGGTATGGAGCAAAGAGAGATGGCATTGCTTTAGCAAATACTTGAATGTTGCAAAGGACCTACTCATTCAAATCAACAGAACCATTTCTTACCATCTCCAGCAATCAACTTGAAACATAAACTAGGCAGATAACCCAAATCTAAAATTGGTTTTGCCAAATGAAATAACATAACTGTATGAATTCCAGAACAATAAACATATTGAATTTCAATTACAAGAGAATAAATATGTTATAATGTGCAGCCAGCTTCAGTATGGACTAAGCAAGACTAAACCATAATATTCTGCATGCTTAGAATATTTGCTCTAGAATATTATAAATCTAACTGTACTAGCTAATCTACACTTAAAACATAATTTTCCGCAAGCTTCTTGGGAGAAACTCATATACTTAACACAATTTCACTTGTGTGTCTAAAATAATAATAAGGTTAGTTATCTCCTGGTACTTTCATGTTAGGAATTCAAAAAAAGAAACAAAACTATTAAATCACATTTCACTTCCCGATTATAGATAACACAAATTTTATTACATTTATGCCTCTAAACTTTAGCAAGCAAAAACTGCTTACCACCTCAAAACAAAACTTTCCTGGTCAGAATTCTGGTGCAATTCATAAAAACTAAAAGTCAAGTACTAAAATTGATAGCTCCTTGAAATGATGACAAGTAAACAGAGAACAATGCAAAATCTTAAATGCTGTTAAAATAGAAAACTTTGCAATGAACTATTGCATTTACATAAACATATATGCGTACATAGATGTACACCCATGTTACATAGTTTGTATGCACAAGTGAAATACATAGCATGATGGCATAATATAAATGCATGAGATAGAAGAAATAAGTAAGTCTAATATACCACATATTTTGAGACATTGGAGGATCTCAGTATAAACAAGAGTGGTTTGATGATTCTTTTAACATCCTCCTTTGGTGCCATTATCCAATGTACACAAGCTGCTGCTAGTACCACAGCACTGTCCTTACTCCGTAACAGTGGAGACGTAGAATACAGCAGGATCTTCACATCCTCATTACTTTTTCCAGATGTAAATTGTGCATCATTTAATTCAAAAGGCACCCTTTTGGCATAACTTGACCTAGAGAAATATTCATCAGGACCCTCAATATAACCCCTGGAAACCATATTTACAAATTCAGAGTCACATGCCCCACTGTGATTGGATTCCTTTGCTAGCCTGAAGTCATCATCTGAAACATCTTTTTCAGAATGGAAGTTGTCAGTACATTGCAGAGAAGACATAACGGATTCTTTCACAAGCCCGTGCCTTGCAATAACATAGCGTAGAAGGATTCCAATTAAGACTATCTGACCCCACTCTTCCACATCAGGAAGAATCTCACATAACATTCTATAGTTCCTCCTGATCAAAGATAAATTAAATGGACAAACAGAAGCAAATGCAGCAGCAGCAGCACCAACTACTGCAGGGGAGTGGTCATTTAACAATATCCCAACAATCTGCGAAGTTTAAATATTTAATAGTACTAAACAAACACTATCAAAATATATTGTACAAGAGATAGATGCCTAAGGTGTGATGATACTAAAGACATCTAAATTTGAATGTCTAATTAAAGAATCATAAACAAACAGAAGAACCAATAGTCTTTGCAAACTATAGAAATTCTTGGAAAATGTATGAATAAAATACATTTTAGATATGATCTGTGCAAATATCATGACAAACTAGTCTCAAATTCAAAGCAGTCTTCTTAATAAGCAGTTTTCACCGGATAGTAACATGTCAATTTGATCAAAATGAATGAAACTAGAAAGCAAAAATAACTATAAACAAATAAAGTTATCAAGCAAACCTCTTCAAGTGTGGATTTTTGTTCCTCTAGGCGCAAATCATGCAATTTGGGAAGAGCATTGGCTGCACATTTTCTAACATAAACAGTTGGATCTCTAGCACACCTGTTCACTGCCACCAAAACAAGAGGTGCAATAACATGCAGACGAATTCCTGCCATAGTACGAAGTGCCCATGCTCTCACCAATGGATTCGGATCCCCCAAATCCTTCTGGAAACAATTAATTGACAGCAATGCTTCATTTGGATGCCTACAAAAGTAAATACAGAAATGATTGGGAATATGTTACATCTTTAACACAACAAATACAATCCATTTGATCACCCCTCTCTTATTTCAAGCTAATGAGATGCTACCTACACAAGCACTGATTTTATATGATGCATCAAATAGTCCTCCCAAATGATTCATAAATCATTTAACCTTGAAAACCCCATAAAACCACTATTTAATAACTACCCTAATCTTAACTTCTTCTATAACAAATTATCCATTATAATCCATTATAATTAGGGAAAGAGAATTATTTGGAGCAAGCAGACACTTCAGTTGTACTAGATTCCCCTTGTTTTAGCACTGTTGCTAATTTAACAAAGGGGAACCTCAATTAGAATTTTAAGAGAAAATTCACCCGAAAAAAAGGAAGTTTGAAGAACTTACTTTTCAGCATAATGCAGTAGATACAAGTAAACCAGCTTCTTTAGTTCCAAAGATTGTGATGCAACATTTTTGACAACCTGCAATTCCATCAGCGAAAGAGTGAAAAACATGCACGACACCATTAACCAAAAATATCCCATTGACAAACACTAATTTCCTTCTTAATACTACAAACAACTATTAATCGCCAGATTCCAGAGACTCCAAAACCATTTCTTAACAACTCAAAACAAGGCCAAGGATAATGAATTATAAATTGAAATAGCGGGATCTAGTTAGAACACATTTTTGAAATGCTTAATTTTCTTTCTCATTTTCCTACTACTTTCTCGGCAACCAAAGAGATAACTGAAACAACCGATTCTTATTCATTGAATCTCAAAGTTCAATGCACTTTCTAAGAATTAAACTATAATATCTAAACTTTAAAACACTGAACTTTATTTCCGTAACAGAGCTCCAAAAGAAATTTCAAATTTTAGAACACTCTAATATTAAAATTCAGTTCAAATTTGCATAGATTCATTCAACAAACAGACCTGAGGGAAGAAATTGGAGACGTCTAGGCCTTTAGCGATGAGAGCGAGGAGTCGCTTGAGAGCTTCGCATTTCTCCGAATCATATTTGCTGTCTAAAAGCGGCGCTATGTTAACGTCATCCGGATCGTCGTAAAGGTGAGCATCGGTTCCGAACCGAAACACCATTGTCGATGCCACGCTCAACGTCTCCGCCGTTGCGCCGAATTGAGGAAACACTTTTCAATTACTATATTCCTTTTCTTTTTTCCAATAATTAAGAATTATTATTTTTAATTTGTTATCAGAAATGTCTTTAGATTGAGTTGGGATTGGATTTACTTTTAGCATGATCATCTGAACTCGTTTGAATATATATACTACATCATGCACATGCAAATTAACTCATCCATTTGAGATTTCTTTGGTAAAAGTACCACAACAGTCCCTGTAATATACCCCAGATTCCATTTTGATCCCTCTACTGAAAAATGGGTAAACTAATCCTTGGAGCAATATAGCTCTACGTTAAAATTATACTGATAAATGTTTACTTTGGTGTTTTATGTATATAAATTTTAGATTTTGATCATTACACCTTTATTAATTTTGGTACATACTCTTTTTATTTGGAGCAAATTGACATGGACCCCAACCTTTCCTTTCTCATGTGACTCTATTTTGTGTTGCATAATCACATTAGTAAATAATTTAAAATTTTCTTAAGAAATATAAAAAAATTAGTTCCAAAAATTATGGGAAAACACCTATTCAAAATAAATATATTCCAATTTAGCCAACCAAATTATCATATTTTGATTCTAATATATTTTCAATTTTAAAGCAATCATACATACACACTAATAATATATTAGGTGTAAGTATTTGGCATGTGAAAAGCATTACATCATTTAGCCCCATTTAAGGAAACGAACAGAAAATGAAATCTTTTCATGTAAAAGTCAGTGGGCTATTTTTTTAGTTAATATCTTGAAAACATTTATTATTATATGTATACTCAAAAACAACAATTATGAATATAATTTTTTATAAATATATATAGCTAGAAATTTAGGTGTATATAGTCAACATTATGTAGGCCCAAAAATATCAAGAGAAGGGGAAAAATGGTATTTTAAAATTTCATCAATTTTTTCTTAAATAAAAGAAGTCAAATGAAGAAAAGCTTAGACAATCAATCTATAGTCTTGCCCACTATTTTGGTATACTTCAACTAAAAATTTCTAGAATTTCAATAATGATCTGAATATGAAAATATAATAAAGTTGGTTAAGAAATTTAGCCGAGAAATTAGTTAATTAAAATTTAAGGATTAAATTATAAAATTTTAATAACTATAGAGTTTTAATTTAGAAAAGGCTTAAGGGCCTAATTAACAATTATTTAAACGACTAAAATGGTTATTAAACCATTCTCCATCATGAATTAGTGGATGATGATGGTTAATTCCACTAAGTATAGTTTAAGATTAAAATATGTATAATAATGTTATAATTAATTAATTAAGAATGGTTAATTAAATTAAATTAATATTAATATTAATCTAAGTATATAAGCTAAATTGGGTGGAAGATTGTCATCTTCCTCCCTTGCTTCACAATCCAAAATTAAAAGAAAATAAAGGAAAAGCTTGGTTCAAACTTTAGCATTCGACCAACCAAAATTGATAAGGTAATAAAGCTAATTTCATGTAATTTTTATAGATTTATGATCATGGGAGCTTGATGTAGCTAGCTCATGTATCAATTTGTCCAATTTTTAAGTTTTTAAAAAGTTGTCATTGTAGAGAAATTGATGAATTAGACTTGAATTTTATAGATATTAAGCTTAGATCATGATAAGGACTAAATAGTAAAACTAATTAATCTTGTTAGATAACTTTGAAACATTAGGGGATAAATTGAATAAATGGAAGACCTGTCATGAAATTAGGTTATGAATAAAGAGTCTATCGTCCTTAATGAAAGAATGTGAAATCGAATTTTGATCCAATGCTAGATATCGAAAAATACGCATATCCAGAGTATAGGGAAATTGAATAAAATGAAAAATATGGTTGGTTTTGTATTTGAATGTGAATTAAATGAAACATGATATTGTTTTATTTATTGAATTATTGAACGTAACAAAAGACGACGTCAAACTGTCACAAGAGAAAGGAAAAGTGAGAGTCGTCGATAAGTGACGAGAGAATTTGTTTTGTACTTTTATAATTTGAGATCATTATATATATACATTTACATGTTGATTGCATTATATTTTGGTATAAAATTATTCATATTGAATGATATTGAATATTGAGAAAATTAGAATGAATTGAATATAGTATAAAATAGTGTGTGATATAATTGATATATGATGTGCAATGTAAATATACTATGAACTATGTTTTGTGAAATTGAATGACGATATGTATTAACATTATAAATTTACGTAACGTAAGTGAAATGTGAGTCACGATAGTCTGTGATAGATAAGGTGAGTTGCTTATATGAGCCAGAAGGCTAATTAGTAAAAAAATGAATCAATGGATTCAATACCAATGTGATAACGAGAAAGAATTTAATGTGATAGTAGAAAGTATGACATGGCATGTTTACATTGAATTGTTGATTGTAATATTGTATGATTTAGTATAAATGTATAAGCTTAATTAAATGAGTTTGTGCATCATCTTGGTAACTTGGTTTCAACGATACATGAATTGGTATATAAAATTCGTAGCCGCATAAATGATATATTAATGGAAATATTTGACATGAATAGAATATGAATTGGTTGGAATTAGAACTTGATTTGTTTGTGTTCATTTAGCTAATGTTATTGCTTCAATAACTTGAATCATGAAAGTATCATTGAGCTTTATTACTCAACATACAATTTGTTTATTCCATATGTAGGTTTAATTGAATCTAAAAGTTACAAGAAGTGAATTCAGCATTTAATTTGTAGCACTCAACTCAACAATGTTTATATAGTCCCTTATATTTTTCGATATATGGCATGTACCTATAGTCGAGTCAGTCTCATAATATAAATGGTTTTTTGGTACATTGAAGTTTACATTTTAAAATGATAAATTGCCTTATGCATATATGTCTATGGTTTCAATGGTTCAAAGGTAGAAATTGCCTTGTATATTCTTGAGTTTTGAATAGTTAACTTGATAAGTTTGATAATGATGATATAATTACAATAGTTTATGAAGTATTGAGAGTATGTTTGTATGTTAGAACATGGTGGATATGAGTTTGGCCATTTTGTTAGACCATTATGAATAAGTAAAAACTGAAGGTCATGTCGCGAGGTCAGACTTTTAACTTTACGATAAGGGGAAGTCTGTGAATTATTTTGCGACTTGGAACCCTCAAATTTGTTACGTCAACCTGATAGTTTAAAAATCTTATGATTTTTCCTTATTCGATCTCGGGTTAGCAAAAGATCTTTCATAAGCTCGTGTAAGACTTGAAAATGATTGTATAACATATTATGAATGTATAATATACTTACCAACATGCATAAATGGTTACGTCGTGTTATAATTGGTTGTAATTTCTCTGACAACGAATGTGACATCCCATAGCTCGAACCGATGATCGGGTCAGGTGTGGAGTGTTATATTTACAATTTCTATCTTTTAGCAAGTTTAAAATAGTGCCACACATGGTCGCACCACATGACCGTGTGCTACACACGGTCATACCATACGACCGTGTGGACTATTTAATTTGGTGCAGGTTTATCCCACACGATCATAGGTTGTTACACGGTCCGAAGACACGACCGTGTGGCCCTATTTTGATTTGCACACGGGGGGCACACGGTCTGACACGTTCGTGTGATCATATTTTTGGATTGTATACGATTTGGCCACACGACCATGTCCTTAAGCCGCACGACCTGAGCTCTATATTAAAAATTTTCACTTTTTTTTCATAATTTTCTATTTTATTTCAAATTAGTCACTGTTTATTTCCAAACTATTTTTAAGGTCTTGTAAGCTCAAAATAAGGCCCACAATTGTATATATATTATGTTTATTGTGTGGATTGAATATTGTTATTTAAATAGTTGAATAGTTTTACGATGAGAGTTGATTCAATGTATGTTATAATACTCCGTAACCTTAATCTGATGATGAAGACGGGTTAGAGTGTTACACCATTAATAAAATTTCAGTATGTTTTTAGAAAAAGCATGTCTTTCTAAGGGTTTGTTTGTTTCATTGAAAATGGCTCTCGAAAAATGATTTTTAGAAAATGACTTACTTTCCTGAAAAAATTAATATTTTTTGGTGTTTGGATGAATCTATGTAAAATATTTTCTATTGTTTGACAGATTTCTTAAAAATATTTTATAAAAATTATTTTCAATGAAACAAACATACATTTAAGATTTTCTTTATCTTTTCATTATTTAATTGAGTTTATTTTATATCTATAAATTTATATTTCACATTGTTTTTACATATATTAAAAATATTTTGTTAATTCATGTTCATTACAACATTATTATTTAGTTACATGACTACCAAGTGAATATTTTTTATTTAAAAATGTGACATCAACAAAATTGACAAAAAAATTAACAATATGAGCAATTGGACTTGATTTTTAAATTTGAAAAGTAAAGGGGTTAAATTCTTGAAAATAAAAGTATAGAGACTAAATTACAAATTTGTGAAGAGTGCATAGACTTAATATATATTTTAACCTTTATACTACAAAACATCTATTATTAATATATTTATAATTGTAATAAATATTTATTATTAAAATATTAATATTGAATATTTTCAATAATATGTGAGAATATTTTTTAAAATTATTGTTTTTAAAATTTATTATTAAAATAAAATTAAAATATTAAATAATTTATTAAAATAATAATTTATATTAATTATATTAATAATTTATTATATGACTAAATATAAATGATTAAATATGCATATTTAATAATATTAAAAATATAATATTTTATATTACTATTTTAATAATTATAAATATTTTTAAAAATAAAATAAAAATTATTATAAATAAAATAATATTAAGCTTAATTTAAGTTAATTTTTATATAAAAATAAAATTACCTATAGATGAGCTCCTCCTCAAAAAATAATTTATACTTTTCATAAGGGTAAGCCTTATAAGGAAAATAACTTATTTTACATGTTAATTTGTAAGTTATTTTATATAACCAATTAATAATCTGAATTATTATATCTTAATTTTTTAAAGTATAGAGAGCAAAATATAATTTAAAATGTATCGAAATAAATTTATAGTCTATTAAAAAATAGTTTAATTATCAACTTAGTTTAGATACCGATTTAGAAGCCGAATTAGCTATTCCTAGTTTGAAGTCAATAAACCCTTTGTTTTTCATCCTCCTTCTGAAGAACCTTGGCGCACTCTCTAAACCCTCTCTGCTCCTAGGCCCCGTCCGACGTTGTCGTCTCCATCCTTGCCGCCGTTAGCAGGTTCGAACTCCTAAAATGCCTAACCTTGTTTTTATACTTCCGTTTTTGTCCTTCATTTCCTTATGCTTTTTATGTTTCTTTCTTTTGATAATGTGATGGGTTTCAGTTTGAAGAAGAAGGATCTGCAACATTATATAATTTAATTGACTTATTAAGCTGAAAAACATATATATATATATAAATGGAAATGCATGGTTTTGTTTGTATTAGGGTTTAATTTGATTGTGTTGGTTTTGTTCCTACCATTTTAGGTTCCCTTGAAAATGGATATCAGCTCTGGAGAAGATTCAGATATCAGTGAGTCTGAAATGGAAGAGTATGAAGATAAATACTATGAAAAATTAAAGAATGGGAATTACAAAATCAAGGTTTCCAATGAAAAGTATACTTGTCCCTTTTGTCCCAAGAAGAAAAAGCAAGATTTTTTATACAAGGATCTCCTGCAGCATGCTTCTGGTGTAGGAAAAAGCAATTCTGATAAAAGAAGTGCTAGAGAGAAAGCAAATCACCTAGCTTTGTTTAAGTATTTGGAACATGATCTTCGTGGGACTGTGGGTAGTAGTTCATCTTCGGCGGCGGCGGCAGAGGTGGAGGACCCTCTTAGTGGTTGTGACCATGATGAGAAGATTGTGTGGCCGTGGACTGGAGTTGTGGTTAATATTCCTACTCAAAAGTTAGAGGACGGGCGATCTGTAGGAGGAAGTGGATCCAAGTTGAGGGATGAGTTGATCAGGAGAGGGTTCAACCCCTTAAGAGTTCAGCCACTATGGAATTATCGTGGTCATTCAGGGACTGCGGTTGTCGAGTTCCGTAAAGACTGGCCAGGGCTACATAATGCATTATCATTTGAGAAGGCTTATGAAGCAGACCATCATGGTAAAAAGGATTGGTTTGCTAATAATGGTGTTAAAGAAGGTCTTTATGCTTGGGTTGCACGCGCTGATGACTACAAGTCAAGTACCATTATTGGCGAACATTTACGCAAGATTGGTGACCTTAAGACCGTTTCTGAGCTCATGGAGGAAGAAGCCAGGAAACAAGACAGACTGGTAACAAATTTGACAAATATCATTGAGACTAAAAATAAACACATACAGGAGATGGAACAAAGGTGTTCTGAAACTTCCAAGTCCCTCGAGGCCTTAATGGAAGAAAAGGATAACCTTAGTCAAGCATATAATGAAGGTGTGTTTTAACTTTTGCCATGTAGGTTGAGTTTTCTTGTGAAAAAACTTGTATAGTATGCATTGTATTCATCTGTTGGTTTTATTTGTTTTTAAACTGTTCAGTGTCTTTAGTTTAGTTCCCACTTTTGAGTCTGTTACATGTCATTACTGTTTTTTAGCTACATTGTGGAATGACTTTAAATTTTATGTTGGAAGTGTTTTCTGATACTACTGTTCACGTCATGTAGGTTGGGTTTCTTATTGAAAAAAAAAAAAAACTGGTTGTGAAGTATGCATTCTATTCATATGTTGGTTTTATTCTGTGTTAAACAGTCCAGTGTCTTCATTTTGTTCCACCTTTCTAGTCTGCTACATGTTATTACTGTTCTTTTACTACATTTTGGAGTAACATTTAATTTTTATGTTTGAAAGTGTTTTCGGGTATTACTGTGTCTCAATGGTATAAACTTATGTTTCTTCTGTTTGCAGAGATTAAAAAGATTCAAGTAAGTGCAAGGGATCACTTCCAGAGGATTTTTAGTGACCATGAAAAACTGAAGTCACAGTTAGAATCCCATAAGAAAGACCTAGAGTTGCGTGGAGTTGAACTTGAAAAGCGTGAGGCACTGAATGAAAGTGAAAGGAAAAAGTTGGCTGAGGAGCTTGAAGAGGTGCTGTGCTTCATTCTTGATTTTCACTTTTGCTTGTTGATCCCTTCAGTTTTATATTCAAGTGTGTTTGGTACTATTTTCATCTCATAGTCAGGTCGTATGACCACTCTGGAATGGCTGCCATCGGAACTCATAGTATTGGTACAGAGTTTTTGGTTTTGCAACAATCCTTGTGAAGCATCAGGTGCTGAAATTAACTTTGTTGTTCCTCATTGGCAGTCTTGGTAGAAATGCATTTGGTGGATATAGTTGTTGATCTTCAAAGTTATGGACCAAAATTGGGAGTTTCAACTTCAAATTTCTTTCTCCTGAATATGAATGTAAACATATTGCAGTTTACATATCTACAGTTAACTATTTCCTACCATGAATTTGTTTTGCGGAACCAGTTGATTTGTTTTGTTTCTAGTCGTATGCTTGGGAATTTCAGTCAAAAAGTCTCTAGAAAATCAAGACTAACATATTTCTTCTTCCAGAATGCTGTTCAAAATAGTGCACTACATTTGGCTGCTTTGGAGCAAAAAAGGGCTGATGAAAATGTAATGAAATTGGCTGAAGATCAGAAGGTTTGTTTGCTATTCATGCCTTTTTCTTTGATATCAGAATACTCCTTGTCAGTTTTGGAATGCTGAGCGTTGTTATGACCCTTAATTATACAGAGGCAGAAGGAGGAACTTCACAACAGGATAATTCAACTTGAGAAAAAATTAGATCAAAAACAGGCATTGGAACTGGAAATTGAGCAACTGCGAGGATCACTGAATGTAATTAGGCACATGGGAGATGAAGATGATATGGAAGTTCTTGAGAAAGTGGATGCAAGTCTTAAAGAGTTGAGAGAAAAAGAGGCAGAGCTTGAAGACTTAGAAGCATTAAACCAAACTCTTATTGTAAGAGAGCGCAAGAGCAATGATGAACTGCAGGATGCTCGCAAAGAATTGATTAATGTGAGTTCTATTTTCTCTTTCTTTTCAATTTTTAAAATCTTACTGCATGAACCCAAAAGGTCTTGTGAACTCCCATCTTATTTGTATGATCATAGAGATGTCCTTCATTTTGAAAGTCTTCCAGATAATGGATATCGGAACTGTGATTTCTATTGCAAAAAAAGAAAAAAAAAAGAAGAAAATAAATAAGCCAAATAAATGATGTCTAATGGATAGTAGTGCAGGCAATTACATTTTCTCTTGGCATTTATCATATTGGTTGCATTTGAATGCTTTTCTTCATTAAAAATTAATTGATAACATTCAAAAAATTTTATGATGCGCTTGTTTTTAATTGGATCAGGCAAGTTCCTTTAATTGTGTAAATGATTTTTGCCAGGAATACTACAGTTCTATTTCTGTGCCTTTTATGAGATGATCTGCTCACTTTATAACTCTTAAAAGGAAATGATTGTAACTGGTTACTCTATTAACTATTTTCTACTGAGAATTGTGAGGTTTATAACTGCTACTTGATTTCTAAAGTATTTTAGTGTTTATAATATCATTCCTGAAAATGTCTGCTTTAGGTTTTTATGTGCTCATCCCAAGCTTTTCTTGCCATTCAGGAAGCACTGATTCATTCACTTTGTAGGGATTAAAAGAAATATCCACCCGTTCACAAATTGGTGTCAAGAGAATGGGAGAGCTTGACAGTAAACCGTTCCTTGAAGCCATGAAAAGAAGGTATAATGAGGAACTAGCAGAGGAGAGAGCTTCAGAAGTCTGCTCATTGTGGGAAGAATATCTGAAGGATCCTGACTGGCATCCTTTTAAACGCATTAAACTTGAAGGAGGAGAAGAATATCAGGTCTTCATTTCATGACTTCATGAAACTTTTGCTGTTAATTCCCTCCCTTCTACTTTCCTCAAATTTAGGTTGCATGATAAACCATGTTAGTTTGCATGGTTATTATATATATAGAGAGAGAGAGAGAGAGAGCTTGTATACAGTGTAAATTTAGGTAGGCAGCCATAAGCCAAGCCAACAATCTGTAAAGCTAACACTTAAAGCCTGCTAGCTTAAAAGGTAAATGTAGTTAAAATTGGTAAACCTTGAAGCATGTCAGTGAACCATGCCCAAAATTTTATATATACACATATATATTCTGTTAATTGGATATGTTAATGCAGTTCCTGATGAAAAATCTTTAATATAATAGATATGAAGTCCATGCAAAGTTGTTTTGTGAAATACATCTTGCTTGTTTCTTGTTCCATTTTGTGCTGTTTCCATCAGTGTGAATGATTTGCTCAATGTCGGTATTTCCCTGTCAGGAAGTGATTGATGATGAAGATGAAAAGTTGAGAGATTTGAAAGATCAGATGGGTATTGAAGCGTATAAGTCAGTTACTTCAGCCATAAAGGAAATAAATGAATACAATCCAAGTGGAAGGTACATAATTTCTGAGTTGTGGAATTACGGAGAAGGAAGAAAGGCAACCCTGAAAGAGGGTGTTACATTCTTACTGAAGCTTTGGGACAACGCTAAACGCAAGCGAGGAATGACCTGAAGGTCGCTAATTTGTTTTTCAGGTAGTTATTTTTGAAAGGAGTGAAATTTTCTTAAAGGTTACTATATATAGAGAATTATAATATCTTCAGTCATGATCTAGAAATGGTGAATAAAGTTGTCAACTTCTGCATTTAGTATAATGTTGTTACTATAAACAATATATTAACTAATCCTATTAAAGGCAGTCGTTAGCAAACAATGAATAACTTATCATTTTCCTTTTTTATCACAGGAAATAATTTGCTGACTGCCTATAAGGAGCAGTACCCATGGGGGGGAAAGCAAAGAATGCATCTCCATAATATCGGATTAGGTTTGCCGAGTGTAGTGTTTAATGCTGTCTTTATTGTTGTCTGTGTTCTACATAATTGAATTCCATGTTAAATAATATTCAGCTCCCAAGCCAGGAAACAGGTTCCTTACTGGGAAGAAACTGCATTCATGTAACATTTAGAATTTAAGCTCATGTCAACTAAGAACTGCTTATGTAGTATAGTTTACAGATTAGGCTCATGTCCAACTTGAACTTCCTTTGGTAACATGGGAGTCGAGCTATGATGCAGCCCCGCAAACAGGGACATGTTTTTAATATATTGTATTGTGTGCTTTAAATTAACCTCGAGATTCACTCTTTTTTTTTTAATTTCAAGTTTATTAATTATTTTTTATTTAATGATAAATTTAATCACGAAATAATTTTACATCTTTTGTTAATTTGGTTTCTTTTAGTTATTAACTTTTTGAAATAGTAATCAAATTATTTTTTTTATAGAAATGTTGATTAAAATATTAGTCTTTTAACGATGTTGGTAAGACAATCTACAAAGTGCCATACATTTGATTCATGTTAATATTACACTATTTATTTCATGTCATATTAATAAATAATTTAATAATTATAAAATATTAAAAAACTCAAAATTCAAATAAAATTATAAAAATTTCATAAAAATTTAAAAAGTTAGTATAAACTACATGTAGGCTATCATGTGTAAAAATTTAAAATTTTAATTTATATTGTCATAAAAAAATAGTAATTCTATTCTTTTTAAAAGATTTATGGTTATATTTAACAATTTTTATTATGTAATCTTTTAAAGGTTAAAATTATCTATTTTGTTAATTTCTTTTGAAGAAAAATTATATTTTACTATATTTTTACATATTATTCTA
Source organism: Gossypium hirsutum (assembly GCF_007990345.1). NCBI lineage: Eukaryota > Viridiplantae > Streptophyta > Magnoliopsida > Malvales > Malvaceae > Gossypium > Gossypium hirsutum. Next base: position 96,913,629 of record NC_053428.1, on the reverse strand, counting down.
ATTTTAAATATAAATTTATACTATCTATTTTTATGTTATGTTTAACTATTTAGTTGAATAAACTTTTTAGTGAGCCAACGTAGGATGATCATTAATTTTCTCATACAACACTCCATTCGTACAAATGCTTCAATGTTAAATTAAATATAACTTGAAACAAAAGGATAAGAGCCATCTAAAAATTATTAAGGGTTAACTTAGTATTATTTTTAAAAAGTATTTTTGATTGTTTGGTTAACGTAATTTTATATTTAGATTTTGGAAATGTGATTATCATATTTCAATTTTAAAAAAATTTCGATTATTTCACATTTATATTAATGTCAAGATTTGAAATATAAGAATAATTTTACATTCTTAACATTGTCTAACATTTTGAAATATACCACCTCTTTCGTAGTTAGTCTTATATTTTGGCGATTCTCGTTCTTGTTTTGTTTGGCTTATTTGGTCCGTCTTTGTTCGTTTTATGAACAGTTGGACGGTTGAGTAGGGTGTTTTGTGTCTTGTTGCTGTGCTGCGGTGGCGGTGCTTCCTCTTGAACGGTGCTTTTGTCGTTTCCTCGGGAAGGAGTGGTGAGGAGTTGCTAAGCTTCGGCAAATGTTTCTTGACGGTGACGTTGAGCGGTGGTTTTTGTCTTTTATGTTTTACGTTTTATTTTCTTTTGCATGTTTTTCACGTTCTTTCTTTTCTTTAGTCGTTATTTTAGGTTTTAACATTTAATTGGTAGTTACTGGCTTTTATTGACGTCGTCTTTGGTGTTTGTTGTTTCTGTTTCTTTTGCTTTTGCTTTTAGGTAGTTTTAACTTTGCGTTTTCATTTGTTTTATCCTTGATCTGTTTCCTGTTTTTCGTTCTTGATTTTATTGTGGTTTTTGTTTCGAACTTCATCTCTTTTTTTTTCCTCTTTATCTCTTTCTGACGTGGTTTTTGCTAGTTTTCTCCGTTGTGCTTCGCTTCGCCTTCTGATCAGGGTGTCTGTTCCGTTCGAAGCAGAAGGTGGGACGTCTACGCTCTTTCTTGGTGTTCTTTAAAGACTGGTCCCCTTAAGCTTGCGTTCGCCTCTTGATCGGTGTTGATGCGACTGGGTGGTTTTGCTTCGTTCTCTTCTTGTTTTCCTTTCTATTGGTGAACTGATCGGGGGATGATTCGCTCTCGGTGTTTTGGGGTGGACTTTTTCCTGGTTTCTCTTTGACGGCTGGTGCATCTGGGCTGGTGTTGCTTCGGATTGTTGGTGGAGGTCCTCCTGCCCGGGCTTCTCCTCTGTTCTTTTTTTTCTCGTTTAGACTGTTTAATTTTTTCTGTTTTTTGTATTTTGTTCCAGTTTTGATGTTTTGTATATGGACTGTATAAGGGACTGTTTAATTTTGTTTTGGTGAGATTTTTCCCTTTTGTTTCGTTTGTTCTTGTGATCAGGGATTCAAATAACGGAACGTTTTTAGAATAACGACCGTTATATAGCGGTAGCGCCGCCGACCGAAACCGCTATTGCTGAAAATAACGGAGGAAGCGGATTCACACCGATAACGGTGGATAGCGGCCGCAATTTAACGGATAACGGACAATTGCGGCAATAACGGGCCGCTATTCCCGTTATTTTCCGTTTCCGTAATTAAAAAAAAAATCAAGTTGAGAAGAAAGACTGAATAATTGTACTTCATAATAAAACAAAAGACAAGGGAATATATTCCCTCCCAACCTGCAATCAAAACAAAGTAAAGTAAAAGACTGAATCTGAAAGTCGATTAAAAAAATCAAAACTCACTCACAAACTCACATTTCACAGATTCACAAGCAAAGGCAAAATATATTTCTTCATTCTCCATATTTCGGCAAGGCAAAAAACACAGCCACAGGGCACAGGCAGCAAGCAAAGCAATAGATCAAGTAAGTAGAGAAAACTAACCGTCTAACCAGTAAAGTACTTGCATGTCTTGAATATGCAACATAGAGTGATTTTTTGATATTTTTATCCCTAGATCTATATTCTACACAAAAAAGGGGGGGTTAAAATGTTTTCGACGATTTCCGACCACCGTGCACGGCGGCGCCGTCGCCGGTGATCGGCGGCTGCCACGGTGGCCGATGGCCGGATTCTGGGCAACGGCAGAGAAGAAAATAATTGAGAGAAAAAGGCAAAAGCAAGTTTTTGAAGAATGGCATAAATGAATATTCTGAAAATTTTTTCATTTAAATAGGCCTTCAAAACGACGCCGTTTTGGGCAGGCCACTCTGGCACCAAAACGACGCCGTTTCGGCCTAACCCGCGCACTTACCCGACCCGTTTCCTAGGATCCGCGTGTTTTTAACAGAAGGGTTAATTGCGCTTTTAGCCCTTCCTATTTTTTATTATTTACAATCAAGCTTATTTCTTTTTTAATTTTGTCCTATAATTTATTTCGTATTTCAATTTGGTCCACCTTGAAGCTGTGCGTTTTGAAGGATGGGGATTATTTCCCATTTGATCCATTTTTGTTATTTGTGCATTCAATTTGGTCCTTTTTCTTTTTATTTATTTCGGATTTGCCGCAAATTTATGTTTTAAGTTCGATTTAGTCCCTTTTTGTTATTTTTGCTATTTTATTATTAAATTAATTAATTTAATATTACTATTACTATTATTATTTTTCCTTTTTTATTTTATTATTTATTTACTTGTTATTATTACCATATTATTAAAATTTAATTAGTTTTGCATTATTATTTCAATTATATTTCTTTTCATATTTATTTACCTAAATATTTTAAATACATTTATTTTATTATATCATTTTATTTATCTATATAGTATATCCTTTCATATAATTTTTAATTTTAAGATTTTTATTATTGTTATTATTATTATTAATACCATCATCATCATCATCATCATCATTATTATTATTATTATTATTATTATTATTATTATTATTTATTACCAGTATTATTATTATTAAATTTTTTACACAATATTTATTTATTTCTATAATATTAGGTCTTTACTTTAGCTTTAAATTTTGTTTACTTTTTTTGGTATTATATTGTTGATAATATAATTATATAAGTAATGAGTTGCTTATATTTCTAAATATAATTTTATGTTTCTTATATAAATAAAAATAAAGCATGCCACCACGTGAAGAGTTCCCGACTAAAGGATTGGAGGGTGCACCAAGTAATGATATAGGTTGGCACTTTGGAACTCTAGTGCCAAATGCAAGAGGAAGTATCGTATGTAAACTTTGTGGTAAAGTTGTGAAAGGAGGAATAACACGACTGAAAGAGCACATTGCTCATAAAACCGGCAATGTTGCACCATGTCCTAATGTTACTGGTATGTGATACTTTATTATTATTATTAAATGTTATTGTAAATTTATCAATAAAGATTATATATAATTGATAATAATATAAAGTGTGAATTATTTTTATTTTATTAACAGGTGTCATTAGAGAAAGTATGATGAATGTACTAAAAGAAAGCAACACAAAGAAAATAGACAAAAAGAGGAGAAAAGATGAATTCTTATCTCAATTAATAGAAGAGGAGGATGAGCATGAGGGATTCATTGATGAGGTTTCTGCTATAAGGCAAGCAACTCGAGAAAGTATCCAATCACAACACGAGTGGCATAGAAGGGAAGAATTCAGACGAAGTACTGGTGGTTGGGATAACATTTATGAAGAAGGGCGATCTTCTCATGGATCAGCTAGAGAACATAATAGAGAAAGAACAAGTAAATCTATTCTAGGTGAGTCTGAGTTTACCTTAAGGGGAGCTATACCTGAATTGGTTAGAAGCAAAAGTTCAAAGCAACCAAAGGTCAATGACTCTTTTTTAAAGAGTTTTCGAAGGAAGATAGGTGAAGCGGTATCTAAATTTATAATATATGAAAGACTTCCTTTTCAATTAGCAAGCTCTCCATGGTTGTATAACTTAATTCAAGTGGCAACAGAAGTTGGACAAGGTGTAAAGCTCCCAACACCTTATGAGGTTTCAGATGTGTATTTGGAGTCAGAGTATCAACGAGTTCATGATTGGGTAAATGTACTAAAGACTCATTGGAAAGAATTGGGTGCAACTCTAATGTGTGATGGTTGGACCAACAGTTTGAATCAAATGCACATCATTAATTTCCTTGTTTATTGCAGTAAAGGAACCATTTTTTGGAAATCGGTAGATGTCTCAAGTGTCCGTAGTAGAGATGCTGAATTCTACTACCGTTTGTTAGATTCAGTTGTAGAAGAAATTGGAGAAAATTACATTGTCCAAATAGTGACTGATAATGAGGCAGCAATGAAAGCTGCTGGAAAAAAGTTAATGTTGAAAAGACAACATCTATATTGGACCTCATGTGCAGCTCACTGTTTAGATTTATGCCTTGAAGATATTGGGAAAAAGCCCAGTGTAGCAAAAGTGTTAGATGAGGCAAAGAAAGTGACTTGCTTTATATACAATCACATTTGGACTGTTGATTTGATGAAGAAGTATACACAAGGGAAACAAATACTTCGACCCGCTCTTACTCGATTTGCAACTCATTTCATTCAACTTGAAGAGATAACAAGACAAAAGCAAGGTTTGAGAGAAATGTTTAATTCAAAGGTCAGTATTTATAATTAGTTAATATAATTACTTAAATATAGTAACCTTTAGTGATTTTATTAGTTCCAAATAATTTAAATTATATTATTTTAAAATTTTTCTTATGAAAATATAGGAATTTAAAGAATCAAAATGGGGAAAGCAAAAGTCAGGGCCTGCTTATGAAGCCAAAAAATTGTTTTGGGAAAAGATTTTTGGAAAAAAGCCAATGACCTCATAAAAGTTTATGAGCCCTTAGTAAGAGTATTGAGACTTGTGGATAGCGATGAAAAACCAACGATGGGCTTTATTTATGAGGCTGTTGATAGGGCTAAACGAGCAATTCAACAAAATTGTCGATATTTCACAGAGTATGAAAAGATTATTGACAATAGATGGAATTTTATGCATTCCGACTTGCATTCAGCTGGTAAGATAAAATATTTCATATAATTAAGAACTATTTTTATATTTTATTATTTTAAGCTTTAGATTATTATTATTTGATGATATTCTTATAAATTATACTTAGGTTATTTTCTCAACCCTCAATTTCAATTTGGGGTGGAGCATTCTGAGAATGTATTAATAGAAACATTAGAAGGTACACGATCAGTAATTGAAAGATTAGAACCTTCTATGGATACTCAAGTCAGAATGGTTAATCAGGTTAGATTCAACTACTATTATTTGTAACTTAGTTAAATAATTTGAAATAGAATTTTTATTTTTATTTTTACTCTATCTTTTATTTATGCAGTTGTTATTATTTAGAGATAAACATGAGACATTCGGTACTCCACAAGCACAAAGAGCTTGGAAGCAAATGAATCCGGGTAAACAGTTAATTGAATTATTTAATTTAATTTATATTATTTAATTATATTGTACATTTTAAAGTTATTTTGAAATTTAAATAATATTATGCAGCTGAGTGGTGGATGATATATGGCACATGTGTTCCCGAATTACAAAAATTAGCAATTAAAGTGCTTAGTCAAACAACTTCAGCATCAAATTGCGAACGAAATTGGAGCACATTTAGTTATATTCACACCAAGGCAAGAAATAGGTTAAAGTATAAAAAACTTGAAAAACTAGTGTTTACCTATTATAATATGAGGCTTAAGATGAGGCATCAACAAAGAATGAGCACTGATGATATAAATGCTAGTTTTAATCCTATCAGCCTTGATTATATCTTTGAAGATGTTGATCCACTATCAGAATGGCTTCATGAGAAAGAGAATCCATTGTTAGATGGTGAAAATGCCGGTGTGTTGCCTGTGGATACCTCTGATGATGAAATGGATGTTGATCAATCGCAACAACAAATTTTGTCTCATTCAAGTTCTAGTTCAACTCCAAGTCAGAGTGGCGATGGACCCGATGGTGGTGGTTTAAGTCCAATTGATGAGGATGACGGATATAGTGGTGATAGAGGTGAAATTAGGTCTTCTAGTCAGTATGGAGGAGAATATGGGGGTGGTACCACTGGTGGACATTTTCGTGACAGATCAGAGTTTGATGGAAATATGTTTCCTGAACCTAGGAGAGGTAGAAGTGAACCTAGAGCTCCATCAAAGGGAAAAGGCAAGAAGCATACTTCTATAGGCTCTTCATCTGGTAGTGGTAGGAGATCGAGTTCTAGTAACCTTGGGTATAGTGATTCATCTACTAGCACTCAAGGTTTTTATCCACCAGAACAACCTTCACATGGTTATCCACAACCATATGGTTATTATCCACCATTTCCTAATTATGGTGTGCCATACCAGCCTCAAATGTATCCTCCTCCACCAATGTATCACCCACCTCCACCTTTCATGTATCCTCCTCCTCAAATATATCCTCCATATCAATTGAATGAAAACCAAGGTGAAAATGTTGCTTTTTTTGGATATATTTTTGGACAAAGGCCAAGAGAATCAAGTCAAGAACGCTCCCAAAGTGAAGGTGAAGGATTTGATCTTCCTCGTCATTCCACTAATTGGTGAAAACTAAATCGTGCCACTATCATTATTTGTAAGGTATGTTTTTTTTAAAGAAATCCTTTGTTATTGTTCTTAATTTTGATGATATTAAAACATTTTAAATAATATATATCTTTAGATAAATGAATGAAGTATATTTTATGAAAAGATAATGAAGAATCGAAGCATGTTAAATTATATATGAAAGTAGAATGAGATGAGAATAAGTGGTAGGAAATAGGAATAATTAATGAGAATCTATTCATTAATTTATCTATTCCTTTTTTCCTTTTGCAGCGTATTTATATCTTCACTATCTTCAAAGCTGTCAAGAAATATTGAAGACATCTCTCATGTATGAATTCTCAATTCTTTTATTTATAAAAACTTTCAAACTTATTAAATATGATAAATGTTTAATATTTCTTTTTTTTTACTTTGTTATTAGTTAATATAACATTCTTAGAAAATTCGTAAATAAATATAAGAATAATTAATGATTATAAAAGTTGTGTTCTCATGTCATATTAATAAAGGTTCATAAGTGTTAGAAAACACTCTAAAAATCATTAAAAGTGACTTTTTATAATTATAATTATAATTACTATGTTTTACAGTAAGTTGTGCGAATTTGAAAAAAATTCACGACCGCGATACCCGCAGTGACCGCAATAGCGTCCGTTATGTCCGCGACCGCGACAAACGCGACGCGACCGAAAACGCGACCGCGACCGCAATTTAAATCCCTGCTTGTGATTGCTTGGTTTTTTCGATTGTTTTCTGTTCATGGTGTTTTTCTGCTGTAGTTTTAAGTTTCTTTCTTATTGTTTGGTTCTTGTGCGGTTTGCTCTACTTTCTTGTGTCTTTTGTCTTTGGTGTCGTGGTTCAGTGCCTCTTTCCGGCGGGGGTTGGGGGAGGTGGCCCCTATTTGGATTTGATGTTCTTGGCGCTTTTTTCTTCGACGGAGTGCGCACCTGACACGTGTGGTGATACGGGAGTGGCGGTGGAGGCCTTCTTGCTCGTGCTGCCTTCTTCATTCGGTATTCCGTTTATTTTATTCATTTTTTGCATTTCACTGTAAAGCTAGTTTTATTGTTTGGGATGTAAAAGGACCGTACAGGGACTGTTTTTATAATTTTCTTTTTCCATTGAGCCTTATTCTCTTCGTTATTGTTTTGGCTTGGCCTGCTGGGTGATTGCATGATTATTTTTGGGACTTTCTACGTTTCATTTTAAGGTTTTTTTTTTTTGGATTTTGTGGTCTTTACTTGGCTGTGGTGGAGGGTGGCAGCCTTTCGCGATTGGTTTTTTTTTCAGCTGTGGGTTCGGTGGGGTTGTGTTTCTGTCTTAAGCGGTGGGCTGGTCCTGGTTTGGTGTGATCCGTTTGAGTGTTGCTGGGTTGGGGTGCGATGGCTGCCGAGTTAAATGACTTGCTAGCGAATCTTAAGTTTTCAGAATCTCAAAAAGAAAGGGCAGTCTGCCAAGGCTCGACAAAATCAGACATGTAGGGATTTAAATCTTGGGCTGTTGGGAAATTTATGTCGGGGGAAAAGATTAATCGAGAGGCGATGTAACGGGTGCTAAAATCACTATGGTACACCAAGGAACTGGTTAACTTTGTGGCTATGACAGGTGGTCTGTTTTTGGTGAAATTCGGCTCGAGGGATGATAGGGATAGGATCCTTAATTTGGCCGATTGGAGTTTTGATCAAAGGTTATTTTCCATTGTCCCTTTTGTGAACGGACAAGATACAAGTTGCTACAACTTTATTTATGTGCCTTTTTGGGTTCGAATTTTCAATATTCCATTGGAAAAAATGGATCGCCAGGTGGCCCTTGATGTTGGGAAAGCTATAGGAGAGGTTTTGGCCATCAATTGGAGGGATATGGATGGATGTTGGGTGGACTATATTAAAATAAGAGTTAAATTGGACATCTCTAAACCATTGACGTGGGTGGTTTACTTGGTTAGGGTTGATGGAGTGGTTTACTTGGTTGGGGTTGATGGAGAAGAGAATAGGGCAATCAAATCTGGGCATAGGTACATGGCGAAATGAGATTAAAACCTTTGAGGTTGGGAATGGACATGAATGGGGAAGGTCTGAAAGCACAACTGGTAAGGGTGATTACGTGATGGGACAGAGGGGGAAGGGTATGACTAGGACAAGGGATGAGATATCAGATTCTTGCTCCCCGTCAGGTATGCGTATTGATCAAATTAGGCGAATTCGGAATAAATGTAAAAAGAGTAAGGTTGGGAACGAGGAAGCTATTGATGAGAGCCCGATAAGAATGATCCGTAGAAAATTATCGGAGGGAGGGTCTCCTTTCAAGGCTGCGGTTGGCGATTAGCCTTACCTAGAGCCCTGTGACAGCTCGTGAGTTGAAACAACTTCTTGCTGTCAATGCCCCTGATATTGTTTTTTTGAGTGAAGCTTAGCTTCGGGCTAACGAGTTTGAGCGTATTTGGGTTTGTTGTAAAATGGATGGTTGTTTTGTTGTGGATCCGGATGGTCGTAAATATGGTCTTGCTTTATTATGGAGGGATAGGGTTGACGTGATTATTCAGAATTACTCTGAGTATTATGTGGATTATGTGGTTAAGATGGAGGGGAATGATCAGATTCGTTTTAGGGGACCTTAATCAAAGACATCTGTCATAGAGCACACTTCGGAGGGTTGGAACTTTTACTAAGTGGGGATTGGGTTGTTGGGGTAATTTCAATTAGGTAATAGATGATGTAGAGAAGTGTAGGGGGAGACGCAGACTTAAAGTGGTCATGGATGATTTCCAGATGGTTATGGATGAGCTTGCCTTGGTTGATGTCAAGCCCGATAAGGGGTGGTTCACTTGGACAAACAATCACGAAGGGAATAGTGAGGTTAGGGAATGTCTTGATAGATTCTTGGTTTTAGCTTCTTGGTCGGGCTGTGTCCTGTTTTTACCCTCGAGTGTGCTTCGTCAGACTTGCTCAGACCATGATGCCATCATGCTTGATACTTTGGGTAGAAAGTCGAGAGAGGACATAAGGGAGTCAAGGCTATCTTTCCAGTTTGAGGCTTGTTGGGCCAACAGGAACGAGGCTAAGGATATGATCAAAAGAGTTTGGGATCAGTGTAAGGGGGTATGTTGACTGGAATTGATTGCATTCGTCTTTATTTAGGTAGATGGCAGTTTAGGCGATTTAAAAAGGGGCAGGATCGTATCCGGAGCTTAATTGACAGGATTGATAAACTTATGGATGAGCCAATGTTGGAGTCCAATATTGAGAGATTGCGAGTGTAACACCCTAACCCGTATCCGTCGCCGGAATGAGTTATGAGGTAATACTAGAAGAGACATAGCTTTTAGGCAATCACAGACACACTCAAACATGTAATTCAAATTAAAATTAATTATAAACTTAAATAATCAATTTAACCTTTTTACGAAACAATTTATAACATATTAATCAATTTGTGTCTAATATTAAATCATAAAAAAATAATGTCAACTATATCATTTTGACACAAATCATATGCGCATATCAAAGACTTTATAAAATAATATAAATCAATTATTATAAGCATGAAATATCAAAGAGCATAAAAATCAAATTTGCATGCAAACCATTAAAACCTTATAATACTGAAATCACTATTAATTTGGTCACTTTTATAAGCATTAGCTGATTACCATATGTTTTCCTATACAAGGCATTTCATTATTAAACCAAAAACAAATACAATGCAATTTATTCAATCAAGGATTTCATACATAAAAATTATAAAGCATACATATTCGAGATACATACCATGTTTACCCACTTCATTCGGCATGAAAATTTTAATTACAAGAAATAGTCAATTTTTTCCATTTCGAACATAAATAATCTACTATTCATATGATCATTTTATAAGGTTTTAGCCAAATATGATCATGCCTAATACATGTGTTTCATTCAATGACCATTTCTTTACTAAATCAATTTCTATTATTCAATTAGCAAATATCACATGACAAATAATAATCAAATTTCCATACTAATTGCTAAATACCAACATTCATGACTTCAAAAAGGTCAAAATTTAATTACCAACCATTTTGCATCGAATCGAAAGACTTTTATAAAACCAAATTAATGATCATATATTCGATTATATACTTATGATCACAAGTCAAAACAAACATATCAAATGCCCATATAAAAAAAATAATTTCCGAATTAAAAAGTCACTCATGATATATACTTATAACATTGCATATAACTTGACCAAATCAACTTTTAAATGTATAAATCATTGACACAAGTTAACCAAATATTTATCAAAATTTATACCATTTCAATAAGCAAACCGAATCATCAATATATATGCAAGTGTTAACCACAATAAGTTATACACCTTTCCAAACATATCAAATCACGTACATTTATAAGTCCAATTCACATCTCAAATATCAAATATATATATATATATAAACATCACTCAAGACAAAAAATATTTATACCACAATCAAATTCACAAGCCATTCACCTTTCACCAACCACTACAAGCAATAATCACATCTAACTATACACACACACATATACATATATATATATTATAACTGAATATGCCAAACACATTCAAAATTTCAACCACATCATTTAATCAAACCATAAACCCATATTTAGCAAATGAACAAGCCATTTTCGCATGGCTTTTAAATATATACAGATCCCAAAATCAATTATTTCAAAATATAACTCAGCCTATACATGCCATAGTTCCAAAAATTTAATTTATAAAATACTGAAATTAGTCGATAGTGTAATAGACTTTGACGATGATCTCCGAGCTCGTAACTTGACTCCAAAATCTATAAAACAAAGGAAAACATATACACACACAATATGCTATCATAGCTTAGTAAGTTATAAGCAAATAAACAACTCAATGATAAGATTAACTCATTTTAACTAAACCAAATTATAATATCATTATCACATTATCTCGAACTTACCATTTCATAAATAATATATATACTTTCATACATAAATGTTACCTTGGCTGAATGTTCATATAATTATATTCACATATTCAAAAAAATTAAGTTATTACAAAAATATTCATATTATTTGTTTCAAAGGCCGAATACACTTTCCATGTACACATACATTTTTCATTTACCTCATACATAATTTGCAACAAATATCAAGTAACTTGCTTACCTTATTTCAAGTAGGTAATAAGCTAACTCATACCTGGTCATCATAGCTCGTTTTGCACACTCAATCACAACTTATCGTTGTCCGATGAACCATTCGGAATTGGATAGGACACTCAGATAATCACACATATCATACAATGCCAACGTCCCAGACGTGGTCTTACATGTAATCACATATCGATGCCACTATCCTAGACAGGGTCTTACTCGCACACATATATATCAGAGTCACATATCGATGCCATGGTCTTACTCGCACACATAAATCGGAATCCTATGTCATGACATATGTATCATTACTATTCCTAAGGTTCATACGGGACTTTCGAACGTCGTATCTCAGTCGAAACGAATTCGGAAATGTAGTAATCAAGCCTTTTCATATTTGGGCATAATAAATATAAATCCATACATTTCATAACAGCATATATATCTAGCATTTAATTACAATTAAACACGTCTATTTTCTTATAAACTTACCTCGGACGATGAAAAAACCAGTACGGATCGGCTAGTCGACAACTTTAGTTTTCCCCCGATCTAAATCTGATTTTCTCTTTTCTTGATCTAAATTAATATAAATTAAACTTATTAAATCAAATATTCAATCAAATTCATCCAAAAACACACAAATGAACAAATTACACTTTTACCCCTAATATTTCACATTTTTCACAATTTAGTCCCTATTGCACAAAACATAAAATATGCAAAATCGCACAACATAGCTAGGCCGAATCTTCCTTATATTCATACTAGTCCATACATTTAATTTATTTCACATTTTAGTCCCTCAATTTATTATTTTTTCAATTTAGTCCTAATTACTCAAAATCATCAAAAACTCCAATACAAAACATGTTAATCTAAAACATATCTTTCATTTTTCATCATCAAAAAACAAAAATCACAAATTCTCATCAATGGAATAACTCAAAATATTCATCAAAATCAAAAATTAAAGCATGCGTCTTGAAGAGTACTAAGCAACGATCTCAAAAACATAAAAAAATTATCAAAAATTGAGTCAAAACCATACCTTAATAAAAAGAAACAATAGTCGAACCCCAAGCTTGTATTTTTTCTTTCTTTTGTTCTTTTATTTCAGCAAAAAGATGATAAAATGACTTTATTTTCATGCCATTTGTTTTATTTATTTAACATTAATAATATATTTACCTAACCATTCCATTAAAATATTTATAATTACCCAAATGCCAAACCATAAATTCCACTAAACTTTTAATGGTTAAATTACAACATAAAAACCTTCCCTTTAATAAGCCTTAACAATTAAGCACTTCTAATAAATAGCCAGTCACTTTTATATTTTACACGATTAATTCCTTTTATTTAATCGACACTCAAACAACAAAATTAAATCACGAAAATTTCACACACACAAATTCACACATAATAAACATAGAAAATAATTTTTAAATGTTTTTCTGACTCAGATTTGTGGTCCTAAAACCACCGTTCTGAATAGGGTCTAAATCGGACTGTTACAGCGAGCCTCTCGGGCAGAGTTGGGTAGCTTGTATGTGGAGGAGGAGTGGTATTGGGCCCAGAGGTTTCAGATTCAGTGGCTTAAAGAGGGAGACCGAAACACCCGTTTCTTTCATGTTCGGGCTTCTAGGAAGAATAAAAAGAATAGGATCTAGGGTTTGCATGACTCTGATGGTAATTGGGTTTTTGATCCTAGAGGTGTTCGCCAGGTGGCTTGGGATAACTTTCATTCTCTTTTTAAAACCGAGGCTTGTGGTAACCTTGAGATGGTATTGGTTTTGATCCCAAATTGTATCACTTCTGATATGAATGGTGCATTGGATAGTTATGTGTCAGATAATAAGCTCATTGAAGCTTTTAATCAAATGGATCCTCATAAGGCTCCGGGTATTGATGAGCTTTCGAGCCTTTTTTATAAGGAAAATTGGGGGGTGGTTGGTAAGGATGTACTCCTGCTTTGATATGAGGTTCTGGATGGGCATAGAGACATCAATGATTTTAATGAAACTATTATTGTTCTTATCCCAAAATTGATGATCCTAAGGTTATGATTCACTTCTAGCCTATCAATCTTTGCAAGGTTATCTACAAGATGATTTCTAAAATAGATTAAAAACTATTCTTTTGGCTTGCATTAGTCAGAACCAGAGTGCTTTTGCGCTGGGGCATATGATTCATAATAATTTTCTCATCGCTTACGAGTTTTTGCATTACCCCCAGTGTTCTAAAAATGGGTTGAATAAAGGGTTTGTTATTAAGCTCGACATGTGTAAAGCTTATAACCATGTTGAATGGGACTTTGTAGAGAAAGTAATGATTTATATGGGTTTTTTCTGTTTCTTGGGTCACTTTGGTTATGCAGTGTGTTCGTACTGTAAGCTACGTTGTTAAATGTAATGCTTCCCTCACTGATGTGATTATTTCTAAGAGAGGGCTTAGTTAGGGGGATCCGCTTTCACCCTATCTTTTCTTGTTCTGCTTCCACTCTCTAAATTGCTTTTGGGGGCCCAGATGGAGGGGAAGATTCGAGAATTAAGGCTAGTCAGAATGGGCCCAGTATTAATCATCTTTTCTTTGTGGATAACGTTTTCTTTTTTGTTCGTAATAAGAAGGAGGAGATTGAGACTGTTAAGGATGTCCTCCACTACTTCGAGATGATTTTGCGGTAAAAGGTTAATCCGTCCAAGTTCATTGTCTATTTCAGACCAAAAACTTCAAGAGATCAAAGGGCACAGTTGAGTGGTATCTTGGGTATGCGGGTTCTCGAGTCCATGGATAACTATTTGGGCTTGCCTTTGATCATTGGCAAGAATAAGACGAGGGTTTCTCAGCACATTATTGATTGGTTTTCTCTTAGGATAAAAGGCTGGTCTAGAAGTCTTTTATCCCATAGTGGTAAGGAAATTTTTATTAAATCAGTTTTACAATCTTTACCTACTTATGTGCTTTCTGTTTTTCTTATTCCTAGGGGCACCTTTGATGTAATGATCTCGAGAATGAAGAGATTTTGGTGGGCAAAAAAAACAAAGATCTTGGTTGGGCGATGATGGTGTAGGACTCTCTATGTACATCTAAGGGTATGAGTGGTCTCGATTTTAAGGACTTGAGGCTCTTCAACATTGCACTCCTCGAAAGACAAGTGTGACAGTTCATCAATAATAATGGTACTTTATGTTATCATATTCTATGTTCCAAGTACTTTCTGGATGGGGATGTACTCCACCCTAATGCGGTTGATAAACCCTTCTTCTCCTGGATGAGTATTCTGCATGTGGTTAAAGCACTTGAGACCAGGTTTAGATGGCAAATAGGCAATGGCAAGACTACTAGGTTCAGGGTTGATAGATGGGGATTTGAGGGTCTTGATGGCAATTCATTGAGGACTTCTTTCAATGGCATTCGGGTTTGGTGAGTGGGTTGTGAAGGTCTAACTCGTGTGAGTGGGATAGAGATCAAGTGGAAGAGTTTTATGCTGACAGGTTAAGTGATCATATATTTGCCTTACTGATTGTTTAGCATGGCCCACCGGATTGGATTGTTTGGTTTCACAACAAGTTTAGGTGCTATTCATCAAAATCTGATTACACTTGACTTATTCTCAAGAAGTGGGTTATGGGCTGCATCGTTTGTTCTTGAGGACTATTTGGAAACTCCATGTGTTTCCCAAAATCTGTATCTTTGCACGGAGGGTTGGTCATAACTTACTTCCAACTAATGTCAAAATAGCCTCGATTTTTCAGGGCTCCGATTAGGCTTGCCACTAGTGCAGGCTTGGGGATGAAATTATTATCCATGTTCTTAGAGATTGTCCTAAGTCCCATGCAGTTCTTTCTTTTAGAGAGCTTGATAGATGTTTACTTGATTCATCTTATGAGGGTTGTATTGATTGGCTCGAGCACGCTACTTGCTCATTGGATCTTAAGGTATTTGAGAATTTCATTACAATTTTATGGAATGTATGAAATGGTCGCAACAATGCATTGTTTTGAGGTAAGGAGGATGATACTCGATTGGTTTGGAAGTGGGCAAGAACCTTTGGGGACGATTTCAGAATCTTTAATCTTTCGCATGCCTTGATGAACCCCAGCCCCCTGTGTTCCATAGGTGGATCAAGCCTTCGAATGATGCCATTAAGATTAATGTTGATGTGGCGATTCTTGACTCAGTGGTGGGCATTGAGATTATTGTGAGGGATCATGATGGTTTTGTGTTAGATGGTCGCGCGGTTATTTTGGATTATAATATGGAAATTGAATGGGCTGAAGCGGAAGCATTGAGGGAAGGGATTATATGGGCGTAACAACAATATAGAAGGGCTTTTTTTGAGACTGACTATGTTGGTTTAGTCAATCGGTTTAAGTCTTGTCGTGAGGACATTTCAATTTTTGGTTTTCGTTTGAAGGAAATCTTCAATTTGTTGGATTCTTTAATCAATTTTAAGATTGAGTAGGTCGATCGTTTGAGCAATAGAGTGATTGATTGCCTTTGTAAACTTATTGTTAATAGATGTTGTACCTTCCCTTTTAACATGGAGTATTTTAGCGATATTTATGGGCTTGTACTTATTGATGCTTGTTAATATGAGGTAGTGACCTTCGGGCCCATTTTGATAAAAAAAACCGTTATATTTTGGCAATTTTTAAATTTTGAATAAATTTTTTTGTTTTCTTTTATTATTTTAATCAATTTCTTTTTTTATGTAAATAAAATAAATGTTGAGTTTAATGAGGGTTCACTTTTAAATATTTTTTAACTAATTTGTTTATTATTAATATTATTAAAATGATTTGAGTTTTCAACAAATTTAAAAGTTAATTAGTTGTGATACTTTTAATGAATTATTTATAAATTTGTTTGAACGTCATATATTTATTTAATAATATATAAATATCAATAGCAACAAAGATTATCATAATTTTATAAAAATCGAAACTAAAAAATAATATGACTAGATTAAAAAAATCTAAAATAAATTAAAAAAATTAAAATAAGACTTGTTAACTCAACTAATTTAAATTCTTTTGTTTTTACTTAATTTGATCGAACGTTGACCACTTGAACTGTGACATCAATATCAACAAGAAGCATATGTCACGGGACTAGAACTTTAATCTGACAAATAGCGCAGTCAAGTCATTTTTTGGATTCAAATTCTGCCTAAGTCAGCCTACTCTCGAACAATGAGAATTTATTCTTTCATAAGTTCTCTAAGGCACTGAAAAAAGGTAGAAGCAAACTCACATGAAAGAGCAATGAGAAATAAAAAAAGCCAAAGGAAAATATCACACTCCAAGGATTTGAGTAAATGCTCTCAATATTTTCTTTAACTCAAGAATGAAATTATTACAAATGAAAGGGGATGACTTTATTTATAGTTGAGCTCCTCCAAATCCAGCAGTACAAACCAGATTACATCAATGGTTGAGATTAGTTCCCATTTACAGAAGGATTTACAATAGTTATTTTGCTAAGACATAATTTTTTTTAGCCATGATTTAAATAAAAGAGCCTTGAGTCTCTTCCAAGTAATGTATCAATCCTATTGGGGCCAAATGACCTCTAATAAAAAAGAGAAAACATCAAAGTGTACCTTGATCATTGTTTGTGTGTCCCGTGACACATGGATCACATCTCATGTTCAAAGAAACCGTTCAACTAGCTAAGCAATCTTCCATAACCCACATCAATTAATAGGCCGTAACACATTCGACTTATGCTTTTGCGTTGTAAAAAAAGGGATAGATGATAGATTTAGTGACTAATATATACTTTAAATTAAGTTTTGGTCACTGAATTTTAAAAAAGTTACGATATAGTCACTAATGTAACCGAAAGTTACAATATGGTTACTAGGTAATGCTATTGATTTGTTACATTTAGTAACCATATCGTAACTTTCAAAAACATTAATGATTATATCATAAATTTTTAAAATTTAATAACTAAAAGGTAATTTAAATTACAAATAAGTGACTACATCTATAAACAAGTAAAAAAAATGGAAATCTTAGGGGCCTGGACCCATTTCTTAGATGGAACAATTAATGTATTTTTGTGTTATTAATATAATAATCATGTTTAAAATATTTATTTAAAAAAATCATGTTTAAGGTATTAATGTTTTGATACATAAATCACTTGTGTTATATTTGAGATGTTTTAATAAAAGTTTTTGGTGTGGTGGTGCATGTGTCTAAGTGTCTTTTGTAGTCTTACAACCATCGTTTGAGTTGCACCTCTAATTGCAGCCCTATTTTCAGATCGTGCCACTTTCAATACTCAACCTTGAGTGTAGTCGATCTTAGGCTAAGTGGTTCTTGAAGCAACTGCAGCTCATGTCCAAAGGGAGGATGTAACGGGGTGAAAAAACTAAGTAAGAAATTAGAGAGAAAAAAGGGTCTTAAATCGGTAAGTTTCACTTAAGTAAAATGGTGAGTTTAATACTGAGTAATTTAGAAAAAATGGGGCTTAAGAACTTTAGTTAAACAGTGAGTATTGATATAACTGAATTTACCACGTTTATCTTTTGTTTATTTTCCTTTTTAAGTATGATTTGTAATGGGGAAACAATTATGAAAATACACAAGGAAATTGCAGAATTATTATTTTTTCTCTATTCTTCTTCTTCCTTTACTATTTTTCTTATCTCGAATTTGAAGTTGCATCAAAGGTATCAGAGCTTTTACGATCCCTGTAATTGCTGGCGGTGGTGTTTCGACGCAACTGCAGAAGGAGGCTGGGGGACTATAATAGGAAATCTCTAAAATACAAGAAGAGATGGTTCCATTAGAGACTAAGATGGAAACCAAGTTTCAAAAGTTTAAAGACGAATTTCGTAAGGATTTACAAGCTTTGTTAGGGCAGTATTTTGGACCTCCAGCAAATAGAACCTCGAAAAAAGGGAATAGGGTCTTAAAAGCTCCACCTGCATTTCTTCCAAGAGATGTGGGGGTACCCAATGCCCCAGTCGGACCAACCGTGCTACCCTCAGTTGATGTGAGCAACGTGCATCTAAAGAATCATTCACTTGTGGTATGAGCATCTGAGAAGCCAAGCAAGCTTGAGTGTCCCAAGTTTGATGGCAGTTATTTTCGGGGATAGTGGACCAAGCTTGAACAATACCTTGAGGCTGAGAGAACTTCAGAATCCAGCAAATTTTGCATTGTAATGTTGAATCTAGAGGGTCGAGCTTTGGAATGGCACCATTTTTACTCTTAACGAAATGGTGGTCTCCAGATGTTATCTTGCCAGCTTACATGAAGAGTTTGCAAGATCGTTTTGGCTTTGGACATTTCAGAAATTCGATGAAAGAGTTGGTCAATCTGAAGCAACAAGGTAAAGTGGAACAGTATCAGGATATGTTTGTTGGTTTACTAAATCAATTGCACCTTCTTGAACCGTATACCCTTAGCATTTTCTCAGTAATTTGAAGGCAGAAATTTGTCATTATCTTGATCTGTTCGAACCCACTACTTTGATGGAAGCTTTTCAGTTGGCTAGAAAGATTGATGTGTTTCTGTCTTGCTCAGCAAAAAAGACCTCAACACCTTTGAATAGTTCCCCTAGATCACTGTTCCACCCATCTGTTATATCAGGTTATTCTTCAGCTCCCACAAGAACTGTTTTTGCTTCACATTCTGTGAGTAGTGCTTTATTAAGCAAATTAACTTCTCGGTCTATTTCACCAACAGTAATGGCGAAACGAAAGAAGAAAGGCATATGCTTTTGGTGTGGAGCCAAGTACCACATTAGACACAAGTGTGTCAAATCACAACTATATCAGTTTCTGCTGGAACCTCTTTCTGAAAGTGAAGCAGAGGAATTCCAAGAATGTTTTGATCAGCTTGAAGAGATTATTCCTGAAGAGGAATCATCCAAATCCTTGTAATTTCGTTACATGCCCTCACTGGTTTACAAGGCCATAATATTGTAACAGCCCGATTTAGACCTTATTCGAAACGGAGGTTTCGGGACCATGAATCTGAGTCAGAAAAATATTTTAAAATTATTTTTCATGTTTATTATGTGTGAATTTATATCCGTGAAATTTTTGCACTTTAATTTTATCGTTTGAGTGCCCAATTTAATAAAAGGGCTTAATCGCATTAAATAAAAATTAGATGGTTATTTTTAAAAGGGTCGAATTGATGTTGTCTTTATTTCATAAAGTAATTATGTTGCAATAATACCATTGGAGTTAGTGATGGACGGTTGTATCCTTGATATATATGTTTTAGTTATTAAATTATAAAGGATATTAGTGTAAAATGGTAAATAATACATGATATAATAAAACATAATTAAAATAAGCTTTCATATATTCTTGTTCTTGCTGAAATAACAAAATAATAAGGAAAAAAATGTTTCAAAGGTTCGGCTATTGTCCAAGCTTGATTTAAGGTGAGTTCTAGCTCGATTTTTGATAATTTTTACTTTTTTGAGACTGTTGCTTTGTTATCTACAAAGCCCATGCTTGAATTTTTGATTTTGATGAATATTTTGAGTTATGTCATTGATGAGTATTTGAGCTATGTGATGTTAGTTGATGAAATATGAAAGATATGTTTTGGATTAACATGTTTTGTATTGGAATTTTTGATGATTTTGAGTATTTAGGACTAAATTGCAAAAATAATAAATTGAGGGACTGAAATATGAAATAAATGAAATGTATGGACTTGTATGAACATAAGGAAGATTCATCCTAAGCATGGTATATGCAAATTTTGCATGTTTTGTGTTTTGTGCAATTTGGACTAAATTATAAAAAGTGTAAAATACCAGGGGTAAAATAGTAATTTTCCAATTTATGTGTTTGTGGACTCAATTGAGTGAAAATATGTTTGAATGATTTTAATTTGAATATGTTTAGATCAAGAACCAAAGAGATCGGATTTGGATCGGGGGAAAACTAAAGTTGTCGACTAGTCGTCCCGTTTCGATTTTCATCGTCCGGGGTAAGTTTATAAGCAAATATGTGTTGTTAATTTTGAATAAATATGAGATTTATATGCTGAAATGAAATATGTGAAATTATATATATGTTGGCCGAATGCAAATAAGCTTGGGAACTATGTTTATGAATTTGTTTCGACCGAGTTACAACGTCTGAAAGCCGGTTACAACGTCTGAAAGCCGCGTACAAACCTTAGGAATAGCTAGGATATATATGTCATGACATAGGATTTCTGATATGTTTTCTCGAGTAAGACCACATCTAAGACGTTGACTTCGATATGTGGTTATGAGTAAGAACATGTCTGGGACATCGACATCATATTTAATTCGTGTAAGACCCTATCTGGGACAGTGGCATCGATATGAGATAGCATGTAAGACCACGTCTGGGAAGTTGGCATTGTATGATATATGTGTTTATCTGAGTATCCTATTCAATTCTGAATGGTTCAATGGGCAATGCTAAGTTGTGAATGAAGGTGTAAAACGAGCTAAAATGATCAGGTATGAGTTAGTTGATTACCTATTGGAAATGAGGTAAGTTGGCCATTTGATATATGATGCAAATTATATAAGTTATTAATGTGAACATAGGTGCACTTGCAAAGTATATTCGGCTATATGTTATGTATATGCATGTGATGTTGTATTTTGATTCATAAGTACATGTATACGTGTGTAAACACATTCGGTTATATAATGATGTTATGTATTTGAAATTGAATGATACTTTGAATGTGTATATATGTACAGTCGGTTAAGATAAGGTTATTTATGAAAGCATATGTTAAATATGAAATGTTAAGCTTGAGATTATATGTAACTATGATAGTATAATTTGATTTGGTTAAAATAGGTTGATAATGACATTGAGTTGTTATTTGCTTATGACTTAATAAAATTTAATAGCTTACTGTGTGTTATGTTTGCCTCTGTTTTATAGATTTCGAGATCTAGTTACGAGCTCAGGGATTGTCAGCAAATTCTATCACACTATCGACTGTCTTCGATATTTTATAAGTTAAATTTTCAAACTTTTGGCATGTATAGGCTGGATTATATTTTAAAATGTTGGATTCTGGTTTATGTATATATATAAGCCATGCGAAAATGGCTTGTTTATTTATATTAAGTTGGATATGTTTGGTTGTGGTTTGATGTTTTGGTCATTATATATGTCTACATGTGAATCATGGTTAATACATATTTGTCAATGTTGATGGAATTATGCCAAGTATATGCATTTGGTATCATTGGTTAGATGTGAAATTGTGGTTGGATATTTTGTTGTATAATATACTTAATATATAAGTGGAATATATATTAAGTAAGTGATTATGATTGTAAGCTTTGATATTCGGTTATATGATGAGATAGGTATGGATAAATTTTGTATGTCTTTAATCATTGATTGTAAATATGATCTTATGTGTAATGAAAAGCTCTTAAAACAACTATGTTTGATTTGACAAATAAGTGAATTAACTTTCGGTGGCTGTTAGATAATTTGGATGACATGTATTTGATATTAAAGCTGGATTGTTTTGATTATATGGATTTATATATATATTTATCTGAATATGTAATTATTAAATTAGTATTGAATATGACTTTTGTTAATTTACTTGATAAATGATAATAGCATGTTAAAACTTGGTGTTGGTATGCTAAAAATATTAGTTGAATAGTTATTATGTATTGTACCTATACATATATAAATGATGTGATGTTGTGATTGGTAAAATAATCTGTTTGATTATTCGGATTGGTTCTTGGATATGTTTCATGCGTGTAAAGTGTTTGAGCATATTGGAACTTGACATTAAATAAGACATATGTGGTTAACATGTTATATATGTTCGGCTAAAGTTTAGGAAAATGACCATATGAATAGTAACTTAGGTTCTATTATTATAAGTAAGTTGGTTTAGATAAATTTGTAATAAAGTTGCATGTATGTTCAATCTTATGTAATAAATAATGAGATGTTTTAATCCATATGTTTATATCTGGTCATTTGATAGTAACTTCAAAATATTTGGTTTGGTTTTTTCTAGGTGTATCCATTGATGTCTGAAAGTTGTGTTTCTTTTGGTAATACCTCGTAACCCCTTTTCGGCAATGGATACGGGTTAGGGTGTTACAAATACCATGCAAGTGGCTACTCGAGTAGGGTTTAGTTGGGCAATCATTCTAGTAGACTTAGGCAGCATACATAATTTCATCGATGCGAGGCTGGTGAGTAGGTTATCAATGCCAGTAATGCACCAAGAGCAGTTGAAAGTTTCTGTAGCAAATAGGAGTTGTTTGTTCACCAGGGGAATGTGCAAAGGAGTTCAATATGAAGTTTAAAACTACCAGTTTGAAACAGATTTCATAGTATTACCTTTGAAGAGCTTTAACATGGTGTTAGAGGTCCAATGTTTACTATCCTTGGGAGATATTGTTTGGAACTTTGGTTCCTTAACCACGCAATTTATGGTTAAGGGTGAACCATGTATTATTCACAGTATTGTTTCGGGCTCATTAGCAGCAAAAAATAGTGGTTCGAATTCAAGATGTTTTGTGGCTATGGGGCAAGATTTGGGGCCTTATACCTTAGTAATGAGCTCACCTGGTCAAGTGACACTTTCAGCTATGGTAGTCAATGATAGTAAAGAACATTTTTAAGGGTTTGGAAGACTTTGTTGATGTTTTTCAAGTGCCAAAAGGGTTACCACCACCTCTGTTTCAAGACCATACAATTCTCTTGAGAGATGAAGGGGCTGTAGTTAAAATTCGACCCTATAGATATCCTGCTATTCAAAAGGGAGAGATGGAAAAATTGATTCAAAAGATGCTCCAAGCTGGGATAATCAAGGATAGCAATAGCTCTTTTTCTTCTCCCATAATGATGGTAACAAAGAAAGATGGAAGCTGGAGGTTGTGCATTGATTACAAACAATTAAATCAACATACAATAAAGGATAAGTTTCCTATCCCTATAGTTGAGGAGTTATTGGATGAGTTGGGGGAAGCTTGAGTGTTTTCTAAACTAAATTTAAGATCTGGATATCATCTAATTCGAATGTGGGAACCTGATGTAAATAAAACAACATTTAGGACACATGAGGGGCATTATGAGTTCTAGTAATACCCTTTGGCCTCACTAATACTCCCTCAAGCTTTCAGGCTCTTATGAATTCAGTATTCAAACCATTGTTGAGGAAGTTTGTGCTTGTATTCTTCGATGGAATACTAGTATATTCAAAGTCTTGGTCTGAACATTTGCAACATTTAAGAACAGTTCTTCTCATCTTAAGGAACAACAATTGTTTGCTAAAAAGAATAAATGTTGTTTTGGTGCTTCTTAAATTGAATACCATGAACATGTGCTACATGAGGGAACAGTATCCATGGATAGATCCAAGATTGAATGTATTTCTTCATAGCCTATTCCTCAATCAGTGAAAGAATTAAGAAGCTTTCTCAGACTATTCGACTGCTATAGGAGATTCATTAAACAATATGGAGATCTAACCAAGCCCCTTACAGACTTAATAAAAAAAATGGTTGGGGTTGGTCTGAACAGGCAACTTTAGCTTTCCAATTAT
Organism: Gossypium hirsutum; assembly: GCF_007990345.1. Lineage (NCBI taxonomy): Eukaryota > Viridiplantae > Streptophyta > Magnoliopsida > Malvales > Malvaceae > Gossypium > Gossypium hirsutum. The sequence continues at coordinate 96,889,342 of NC_053428.1, read as the reverse complement.
TAAAAGAAGCCTTATGTGCAACACCTGTCTTGGTGTTACCGAACTTTCAACTTGAATTCACGGTGGATACTTATGCGAGTGGGTTTGGAATTAGAGCAGTGCTGCAATAGCAAGGGAGACTGGTGGCTTTCTTTAGCAAGGCCTTAGGTGTAAGACATCAAGCTCTATCAATCTATGAAAATATATTAGCAGTTTTATTGGCTGTTAGGAAATGGCATGCCTACCTTGTAGGGAGACATTTCAAAATTCAAACCGATCACCAAAGCCTGCGATTCTTGTCTGATCAAGTAGTTATCACTCTACTTCAGTAACAGAGGGTAGCTAAAATGTTAGGTTATGGCTTTGAAGTCTCCTACAAAAAAGGTATCAACAACAGGATACTTTCTCTTGACAGCCTCAGCTGAAGCAATGTCAGTACTTTCAATTATCAACTAGTTCTGTCATTTTTGGACTTCTAGAACAGGTGAAACAATCATATGAAATAGATGATAAGTTGAAAAGGGTCATACAAGATATCTAACAGCATAGATATCAAGACAAAAAGTACTCTTGGGATGGGCAATTTTTGTGAAGGAAAGGGAAAATTATGGTGGGGAAGAAGCTGAAGTTGCGAAGGGAACTGTTTCACCATTTTCATGCCAATACCGTGGGGGGTCACTGGGCATCCATGCTACTAGGAAACGTTTAGCTAGTTTACTATACTAGAAAAGCCTAAGAACTGATGTTAAACACTGGATTAAGGAAAGTTTGGTCTATCAGAGATGCAAGAGTGAGACAATAGCATCTCCAGGACTCCTTCAGCTTTTACCTATAACAACCCTTACCCGTATCCGACGCCGGGACAAGGTTCGAGGTGATACCGAACTTAAACTCAACCAACTATATAAAATCGGGCCGTAAAATTTTGATTAATTTAAAACTTTTCATTTCACATACATTTTGTCCCTTAAACGGGCTCACGAGGCCCAAAACATGCATTAGAGATGGTTCAGGACTAAACCGAGAACTTAAGAAAAACTTGGAAAAATTTCATCCTTTAAGGCTCCACACACCGGTGTGGGTATAGAGTACACGCCCGTGTGCTAGGGACACGCCTGTGTCCCAAAACCATGTCTAAAAACCTGGACATTCTGCCAATTTGGTTATGAAGAAATTGAAGCCGCGCGACCAAGGCACACGCCCGTGTCTTATGGCCGTGTCCTTCACACGGCTAAGACACATGGCTGTATCTCTTGCCCGTGTACTTACTACCATACATACTGACTTGAAAAACTTAGGTGCAGGGGATACACGGCTGGACAACACGCCCATGGGGGCAGACCGTGTGTCACACACGGCCTAGACACATGCCTGTGTGTCTACCCTTGTGGACAAATACAAGGCTATTTTCCAAGCCATTTTGTCCCCCTCACAACACATGCACGTATACTTATACAATAGCATACAACATGGCAAAATTAGGCACTTAAACATTCATAACATGTCATGACCATGGCAATTTCACATGCAATAGATATCATAGATTTTACTCACATATTTACCACATTCATGCCATAATCATTATAAACTCATCACGTAAGTCCATAGCACATCCATGCATCTTTAAAATGGGTTTACAAACCCATAATCAAAATAAGCCAATACATTTGGCTAAAGTAATATCACATACTCGAATATTTAAACTCCTATACATGCCATAGACTCAAAGTACTTGAAATCACTTACACCGATAGTGATAGCTTGACAGTGTGATAATATCTCCGACGAACTCCAACCTGAGCAAACCTGGAAACCCTAGAGAACATGGGAAAGGAAAAGGGTAAGCTTTACGCTTAGTAAGTTCATATGAAAACAATAAGCAACTCATTAACATGTTTTATCCAAATTCTCAACATATTCTCAAGTCATGATAAGCTGTCTTCTTGTAAAATAGTTAATAAAATATTTATATCTGGAGCTACGAAACTCTAAATTAAGTTTCATTAATTTTCCTTGAAACTAAACTCATGTACCTTTCTACCATAAAATTTCCAGGTTTTTTGGTTTAGCCAAATAGTACAGTTTATTCATCAAAGTTACCCCTAATTCACTGCCTAATAGTTCCAACCCTTTTGTACTAAAGTTCAATTATCTCATAGAACAGGACTCGAATAATGTTCTTGTCTACTTATCTTGAAAATAGACTAATTAAGGATTTTAAAAAATATAAATTATAACTCATAAATATTTTTTTACAATTTATAATGATTTTCTCAAATCAAAACAGGGGATTTCGAAGTCATTCTGACTCTATCTCACACAACTTCAAATATCTCATTATAGGAAATTTTTTTCTTACATGGTTTCTTTTATAAGAAACTAGACTCAATAAGCTTTAATTCCATATTTTATTCAGCCTCTAACTCATTTTCCACTATTTTTAGTGTATTTTCAAAGTTAGACTATGGCTGCTGTCCAAAACTATTTTAGTGTAAATTAACGATGCTAAATTTATCACACTATATTAATTTATTTCCACCACATTGGTAAGGCTACATATTCATACATCATAAGTATAGACCTATAATCATAAGGTCATCACAAAATCATTCTCATAGGATGAATTACCTATTTACATCTTCATCAAATGTGCATCATAAACTGAAATAATTTCTCATGAGCTTGGCATACATACCTGAGTTACTCAACATGCTCATATTCATTCCTTACTAATCATATAACATGAATTGAATTCACATCTCATCAATTTCATGTAAGTACCTGTACCACTCACAATATGATGATAACATTTATCATTTAGCTTAAATTGTAACTCTCACCGTTGAACCATTCGGAAAGTTATCGGATATTCACTAAGCCTCAAACATAGGGTATAATGCCGATGCCATTTCCCAGACATGGTTTTACACTGGATCTCACATATCTGTGCCAATGCATGTCCTAGACATGTCATACACTAGCACATCTCGTAGCCGATGCATGTCCCAGACATGTCTTACACTGGCTTACATCTCAAGGCCGATGCATGTCCCAGACATGTCTTACACTAGCTCTCGTCTCAATGCCGATGCCATGTCCCAGATATGATCTTACATTGGCTCTCATAATATGGCCAATGCATGTCCCAGACATGTCTTACACTAGCACACACACATCGCCCAATGTCATGGCATGAATATCCGTTTATTCCTAAGGTTCAACTGGAAGGTTCCTCTACATCAATTTTCATCATACATAATAATTTCTACAATCAAGAATTTATGCTATATCAATTCAAATACATCTAATAACGATGTAGTTATATTATTTACATACGACTTACTCGTTTCTATTGGATATCATATTCCATTGAATTTCTAATGTCTTCTACCATCACGTGAATGTTATTAACTTTTAGCATCACTTTCATCATACTCAATATCATCAACATATAATTCAATATAACCGAAGCAAGATAGATTCAAGTATATTAACAATAACATGGATAACATGCTTATTTAGTTATACGAACTTACCTCGACACCAAATTGGTAAAAAAGCCTAAACATTAATTTCTCGTTTTTTCTTGTTCTAAGCGCGAATCTCGTTTTTCATCATCTATAACATCAAATTTAACTTATTAACACAATATACTAATCAAATTAGTCCAATGACATATTTTGGAAAAATTTTTTATTTTACCCCTATACTTTGCCAAAATTTCCAAATTGCCCCTAGGCCCGTAAAATGATTTTTATCACATTTTCTTACTCATTAAGCCTATAAAAACCATTTTCATGACTATAGCAACTCACAAATTCAATTATTTCACACATTTATACTTATTTAACAACTTTGCAAAATACCCCATTTTAGTTGTTTTCTTGTAAACTTCTTCATAAAAGTTGTTTATAACACTATCAAGACTTATATTCTTCAACAAAAACTCAGCAAACAACACATATGCTTTAATGGCAAAACCCTAGACTCTTAATCATTTTGCAAAATAGTCCCCTCTTTTGAAAGCTCATGCTTTATGGGTTCAAAAAATGCAAAAATTATCAAGAAAGACATTAAAAATCACTTACTAGCATGGGAGTTTCTTTGCTGAAATTTTCCAGCTTCTAAACCCTTTTCTTGGCTGGAAAAATCGATAGAGAGAAGATGAAGAAAAGATGATATTTTCTTTTCTTTATTTTGTTACTTATATGTCAAATAAGTCACCCAACACTTACCTAACATATTTGACCATTTAATTCCTTGTCTCATGGCCAGCCATCACTCTTTTAATGGCCTAATTTCACATTTAAAACCCCCAATTTAAGATACAAGGCAATTTAACACCTTTAGGTATTAAAACACAACTTTTACTCTTTACGCGATTTAGTCATTTTTTCGAAATTGGACTAGAAATCGTTAAAATCAATATACCAAAATTAACATGCACTTATAAAATCACATTATAACACATAAAATAACATCAAAATAATTTTCTCCGACCTCAAAATAGTGTTTCTGAAACTATTGTTCCGACTAGGCCTAAAATCGAGCTGTTACATTACCTGTTCCTGATCGAGCCTGGTCCATTATTAGCTTAAATTTCATTGAAGGATTGTCGAACTCAAGTAGGAAAAATTCCATTTTGGTTGTGGTGGACCACTTGACTAAATATGACCATTTTTTGGCATTATCTCACATATATACAGCTAAAGATGTAGCACAAGAGCATTTGAATCACGTTTATAAACTTTATGGCATGCTTGATTCAATTATATCAAATAGAGACAGAATTTTTGTTAGTGGATTTTGGCAGGAACTATTTCAAAGAGCTGGTGATGTAATCCTGGCTCGCAAAGCTATAGTTGATTCCATTGAGTTACCCCAAGATCCCATTACTCGATCTCGTGCTAAGAAGTTTCGAAACACTATTGTAAATCACATTGATCGAGCTTGGGGAGAGGAGGTGGTCGGACTCATCAAGCAAACATGGAGCTCAACACCATGTGTTCCATACAACTTTTTCCAAGTTGAATTTTAGCTAAATAATTGTTGGACTGAAGTTTTGATATGTTTAGTTTAATTAATTCAGTTGTTTTAATTTTTTTTAGTTGCTTAAATAATTAGTTTAATTAATTAAGTTGTTTTGAATTTTTTTTAGTTGTTTAAATAATTTTAGCATTTAATATGTTCCAGTCTAATTAAATTGCTATAATTATTTAATTTGCTTAATTGTGTTTATAGGTGAATTAATCATTTGAGCCAGCTGTTACATGGATTGGCATTAAAGAAAGAAATAACTTCATCTGTTATGAAGATGAATTAAAGGCCAGCAGCTGAGCTTAATGGACAAGGAGTTACAATGAGTTATTTACACAAGCCAATCAGTTTCCAAACGTTTTTCTCATAATGGTGGCTGCTCATCTACACCTTTGGTTGGTTATATTAAGTATTTATACAAAGAGGGTCGTTCGTATGCCAAATGATACTCAATTTTTGAATGGTGTCCATTCGGCTGCTCAAAGGGGAATTAAAGGGCTGTTATGATATCAAGCATTGAACTAAATTTATTCAGCTCATTAGAGCTTATTATTAGCTGATTTGGAAGATTAAACAAGCTAACCATTGTCGTTACATATGTTAGAGTTCATCAAAGGTCACTTAGTTTTAATTAGCTTAATTAAGTTCATCAATAGCTCAATTAAGTTGAATGTGTGTCTATTTGGCTAGGGTTTGTCTCATACCTATAAATACTTTGTTTCTAGATTGTTGTAGGAACTTTTGGTTAAATTTTTATGAAATATTCGAAACTTGTGAGTATTCCAAATCTCCTTGTTTTCTTTGGGACTGATCTGACTTATCAAGCTAGGCTTGTGGCGTCTTTTCTTCCTTTGTTATCCGAACTTATCACTTCAAGTGTGGCATTCGTTATACCTTTGGTTCCTATCTTGTTAGATAGCGGGTCAAGGTTTTTACTTGTTGTTTTCTAAACCAAATTACCTTCTAAGTGCCATATAAGTTTTGGGTCAACAATCCCTTTTATTGTTGGTTCACTCTTGGCCTTAGCCAAATCTAACCATCCATTTTTCCTAAACTCTCTTACATCCTTTTTGTCTAAACCTACTCTTTATTTTTCCATCCTATTTCGCTATAAGCTAAACAACTTACTCAATTTCTCGATCAGACAACTATTACGACTTGAATCATCACCGAACCTAATTTATATCAGCTAGTACTAGACTTCTATTGTCCACAGAATACCATCCTCAAACGGATGGTCAAACAGAGGTATTAAATCGGTGTCTTGAGAATTATCTGAGATGCATGACTGGAGAAACACTTGTAAATTGGTTTCATTGGTTAGGTATAACTCATCCTTTCACTCTTCCATTCAGCTTACCCCATATGAAGCTTTGTATGGACAGTCGCCACCTCAACATATGCCATACTTAGCAGGAGTCTCATCAATGGCAATGGTTGACAGAAGCTTGCAGGCTTAGGAGGCTACAAGGATGTTATTGCAATTCCATCTCAAAAGAGCTCAGGCTCGTATGAAGCAGTTAGCTGACAAACATCGATCTTAGAGGAGCTTCCAAGTTGGTGATTTAGAATACTTGCGACTGCAACCTTATAGGTAGTAGAAAGTTAGGAAGGTTCTTCATAAAAAATTATCTCCTAAGTATTATGGACCCTTTCCTGTGATTAAGAAAGTGGGGAAAGTGGCGTATACTCTACAATTACCCCCAGGCTCCCGTATTCACTCGACATTTCACGTTTCTCAATTGAAGAAACATATCGAATCAACTCCTACTCAAGCTCAATTACGCTTGGTTGATGCTCATGGAGCATTGTAGAAAGAACCAATTAGAATTGTGGACAGAAGGATAGTGAAAAAAAAGGAACCAAGGTGTTACTGAAGTTTTGGTTGAATGGATCGACTCTTTTCCTGAAGATGCAACATGGGAATCTTTACTCCTGCTTCAAACCAAATTTCCTCACTTTCATCCTTGAGGACAAGGATCCTTTTCTTAGAAGATAGTAGTTGTTATGAGATGAAAAACTAAGTAAGAAATTAGAGGGAAAAAAATGGTGAGTTTCATTTAAGTAAAGCAGTGAGTTTAATACTAAGAATAATTTAGCAAAAAAGGGCATAAGGACTTCAGTTAAACGGTGAGTATTGATATAACTCAATTTACCACATTTATATTTTGTTTATTTTCCTTTTTAAGTATGAGTTTTAAAGGGGAAACAATTATGAAAATACACAAAGAAATTGTAGAATTCTTCTTTTCTCTCTGTTCTTCTTTTTCCTTTACTATTTTTCCTATCTCGGTTTTGAAGTTGCATTTGAGGAACGTTCCATGGTAACAACATCAAAGACCTGTGTACCTCGACAACTCAAATCAGGCAGTCATAGAAGGCCTCAAGAAGGAGCGGATGATGTTCTTAACAGCAAGGCGAGTGGGGTAAGTGATTGCTAAACGTATCTGACACTCAAATCTAATTCCAAGTAATATAGATTGTAGTTTTTATGTAGGCTTTGCAAGTTGATCTTTTCTTCTCTTGAATATAAATGTAGTGCATATATTTCTAAGGTAAGCATAAGTTCCTACTTGTAGGCTAGGGGTCTGCCATTGATTATTTCAAACAATGAATTTGTTTTGTATAAAGAAATAACAATTTTAATTACTTGTGTTGCAGCCAATGAAGTGTTCCATGTTTGCTAAGGAATATTTTTCAAAGAGTTATTGAGAAACTAACATATTTCTTCTGAAAATAGTGCAAAAGCTGATGAAAATGAAAGGAAACTGGCTGATGATCTCAAGGTTTGTTTGTTGCTCATGCTTTCATCTTCAATTCTACATAGTTTCTTGTTGGTCTCGGAATTGTGAGAATTGACAATATGGCTTGACCATCGTTTATACAGAGGCTGAACGAGAAACTCCATAATAGGATAATTCAAATGGAGAAAGAATTAGATGGAAAACAGGCATTAGAATTGGAACTTCAGCAACTAAGAAAGAGATTGACTGTTTTGAAGCAGGTTAGGGCAAGTATTAAGAAGTTGAGAGAAATGGATATTAAGCTTGAGTAGAACATTCAGTTATTATCTTATAAAGGTGAATAAGAGCAACAATGACCTCAATGATGCTCACAAAGAACAGATTTATGTGAGTTCTTTTTTGTTGTTTTCAATTTTTTTAAGTGCTATTGACGTTTACTGCATTAACCTTACTTAAACAAATATGGGATAGGATCCCTCTCACGTGTAGCTCACTAGGCCTACACATAACAAAACCTTTAACCCAAAATCAGTCGAGAATTGGTGGAGCAGTCCAACTTTAATATTTAGACCGCATAAACACTTCATTTAATTGTGTAAATGATTTTTCCAGGAATACCACAGTTCTATTTCCATGCCTTGTATGAAATGATCTGCTTGCTTTATAACCATTTAAAAGGAAATGTTCATATCTGGTTACTTCAAATTTGTTTTTTACCAAGAGTTGCCAGGTTTATAATTGCTAATTGATTTGGGAACTAATTTCTGGTGCTTAGAATATCAAAATGTCTGATTCAGCCTTTTGTGTGCTCATCCAAAGCTTTCCTTGCTCTTAAATATGGACGTATAGGAATTGGTCTTTCACTTTTACTGTTATGAGTAACCCAATATGTAAGTTTGTAATTATATTTGATAATCTAACGTTCCTATTATGTTTATATTACTAATTATAATCATTATATTGAATGTTATATGTTTAAATTTATTTAATTCATGTTACGTTTTAGCAATTGCAAATCCAACTTAAATAGTAACTCAAGCCAATCTTCCCATTAATAAGGCATATCAACAGGCCACGTGAATGCCCATGGCCTATGTCTAAACGATGAGGTAGGCTCATTGGTATCCAACTAATATTCCACATCAGTTAGGAATAGACCAGAGAAAGCATTTATGTGGAAGCAATAGGCAGCATAACTCATCCCGATAAACGGTCCAAGTATTTTTCAAGCCATTTCACCATCCATTTCTCTGTTTCCTTTGCATTTTAGTTCTTAGTTTGAGGTTTTTATATAAATAACCTAAAACTATTAATTAATTATGAAATAACTTGAAGCAAAAATTATATATGAAAATGACCTTATAGTATCAATAGGCTACATCACCTATTTTTTCCTAATCATGACGCAATAATCAATGTTTAGAAATAATTTTTTCGATGCAGTTTGAGATCCGTAAGTATTTTTTAAAATATTTATAAAAAATACAGGTTTTAATAATAGAGAAAATATTTTTTAATGAGTGTTGCCAGTGTATTAACCGATATCGGTGAGAATTAAAAAAAATACAGGTGAAAAAAAACCTGAAAAAATAACAATATAAAACTTAAAAAACTGAAAAATATATAGTGATGGAAAACTAAAAAACTTAAAACCTTGAGAAAGTCTCTTGGGCAGGAAGATATCTAGTTCCTCAGTAGGCTTGTTTCTAATGAGGAGATTAAAAAGGCTCTTTTTGATATGGCGCCTTGAAAAGCTCCAGGCAGTGAAGGAATTCACGCTATTTTTTACCAGAGCCAGTGGGAGTTTGTGGGCCCTTCAATTTGTGAATGGGTCAAGAGGATTTTTTCTGGAAATAGCATTGATCCAAATCTCAATAACTCTCTTATTGTTCTTATTCCTAAAGTGCAGCATCCGAAATGTTTTTCGCAGTTTCGCCCTATTAGCCTTTGTTCGGTGTTTTACAAGCTTGTGATAAAGGTAATTGCTAACAGATTTAAATTGGTCTTTCCAAGGATCATAGGACCTGAACAAGTAGGATTTGTTTTCGGAAGGAATATAAACAACAATATCATCATTGCTCAAGAAGTCATTCACTCTATGAATAGTAAGCAAAAGAGCAAATGATGGATGGCCATTAAAATTAATCTCGAAAAGGCCTATGATCGTGTTAGTTGGGATTTTATTGACGTTTCTTCACAAGCTGCAGGTATTTCTAACTTTCTTCGTAATGTTATCATGTCAGCTATTTCTGGTTCTATTATGCAGGTACTTTGGAATGGAGTGCCAACCCAGAAGTTCAAACCAGCAAGAGGAGTTTGTCAAGGATGCCCATTGTCACCCTATCTTTTCATACTTTGTATGGAATGGTTAGGGCATGGTATTCACGCGGCTATGGCTGATGGTAGATGGTTGCCCATTCGGCTCACTAGATTAGGTCTGTCTCTATCTCATCTCTTTTTTGTAGATGATTTGATTATTTTGGGTCAGGCAAAAGAACAGCAGGCACAAATCATGAAAGAAGTTTTAGACACCTTTTGTGGTTTTTCGTGGCATAGAGTTAATCTTCAGAAGTCAAACATGGTGTTTTCTAAAGGGGTGGATGAGGACGTTCAAAGGCGTATAAGCGGACTACTTGGGTTTCAGGTGGTACAGAATCTTGGTTCATATTTAAGGGTTCCTCTCTTTCATGAGAAGGTTACTAATAATACTTTGCGCTTTATTGTCGATAAAGTGCGGAGTAAACTGAGTAGTTGGGATGCTCGGTAACTCTCTGTTGCTTGTAGAATTACTTTAGCTCAAGTGGTATTACTTTCAATCCCGAGCTACTTCATGCAATCGATGCTGATCCCGAAAGGTTTGTGTGATGAGATTGAAGCTATGGTTAGACAGTTCATTTGGAGGTCCACTAACGCTAGTAAAAATATTGCTCTAGTAAACTGGGAGTTGATATGTCAAACTAATACACATGGTGGGCTGGGTGTGAAGGCTCTTCGTGATCATAATATGTCCTTCATTATGAAACTGGGTTTCAAATTAGTGACTGACCATTCTTCGTTACGGGTAAATGTGCTTTGGTCCAAATACGGGGTTCAAAATAGGTTACTTGAGTCTTTATCGATGGGGCGATGCTCTTTCTTGTGGAGATCTTTATCGAAGATTTAGCCGCTTATTCGGGAAAATTTACTCTGGTCAGTTAGATATGGGCGTAAAATAAATTGCTGGAAGGATTCGTGGGTGCCTAAAGTGGGACCCTTATCCAAAAAAATAGTCTGTACTACTAACTTGGATATGGATTGTCCCCTTAGTGACATGGTCACGGAGAACGGGGATTGGAATTTAGACTTCTTTCGCCTTTGGTTACCTGAAGACATTATTCAGAAAATTGATGGAGTTCCACCACCCCAATCAAATTTCGGTTCGGACATAATTATTTGGGAGGAAACTACATCTGGTGCTTTTACTGTTAAAAGCACTTATAATAAACTTAGAGAAGATTCTTGGCATATAAAGGAGGATGTTTGGAAATTACCTTGGAAGTATATTGGACCACAAAGAGTTAAAGTGTTCATTTGGCTTATTCTTAAACATCGTTTACTCACTAATGTTGAAAGAATACGAAGAGGTTTGGGCTCTGACACTGCTTGCGGTACTTGTGGTCATCATTACGAGAATATCCTTCATGTGCTTCGGGACTGCAGAACGGCAAGGGAAATTTGGTTGCAGATAATCCCTACAGGTAAACAATCTGTCTTTTTTGCAGGATCTCTTCATTATTAGATGGAGCTTAATTTACGGAACCAGCATGCCTTGACGCCAGATAGTGGAGTCAATTGGTCTTGTCTGTTCGGGATTATCATCTGGCGCATGTAGAAAAATCGAAACCTTCGTACTTTTCAATGCCTTTCTTGGAGTACTAATGAGGTGATCAAAGCCTCCTTATGTTGGGTGAAACAGTACGTTTCAATATCCAAATCGGAAGGCACCAAACCCCCACGGACTGATTTGTTCCTGACTCTCTGGATGATTGGGTCTTTATGAACACGGATGGATCGGTTAATTATGAGAATATGTTTGCTGCAGCTGGAGGGCTTCTGCGGGATCAGAAAGGAGCTTGGATCGTTGGTTACACGAGGTATTTAGGAATTTGTGAAGTTATTGATTCAGAATTATAGGGCATTCCAGATGGGTTGCAAATTTCCCTTGACCGTGGTTTTCAAAAGGTTACCATCCGAATAAACAATCTTGAAGCGGTAAACCTCATTCAGGAAGGAGTTCGTAAAGGTTCTAATTCTACTTTAATTATAAGAATTATTTTGCTGTTAAAACAACTAAATCATTGAAATCTTCAACATATCCCAAGAGAAGAAAATGAAATTGCGGATAAGATTGTGAAGCTTAGGAGAGATAGGGTACCAGGATTGCGATTTTTGGACCAGGACAATGTATTGAGTGATTTAAATGTTTGATCTTGAGTTGTAATCTTTTTTTTGTTACCAAAAAAAATATGAGAAAGGAAAAGATCATTTATGAAGCAAACAATCTGTCCCCTTTTATTTTCTTTTTCGTTTTTTCTTTTCTAATTGAATTGTTTCTTTTCATTTTATTTTTTTTTGTCATTTCACTCTTTCTTTTTTTTTAAGTCCCCATCTATACACATTTGCTTTGCACATTAAAAAAATTATTTTAACTGACTTTTTTTTTAAATTAACTGATGTTACTTGACACACCAATGATATTCATTTGAAAATATATTAAGGGCACGTTTGGTTCGCTGTATTGGATTACAGGTGTATTGGATTAGAGGTGTAATGGAATAGAGGTGTATTGGATTAGAGGTGTAATAGCAAATCAACTGTTTGGTTGAATGTAATGGAATAGAGGCGTAATAGTAATCTTGTGTTTGGTTGAATGGAATAGAGGTGTAATAGCATAATGGAAAAAACTAAAATGACTAGAATACCCTTAGCATAAATTTGTTTAGGTAACTGATTATTGTTATTGTTATTAAATTTTAATAAGATTATTAATATAAATAATAAATAATTTAATCATATTTTAACATAATTATTATTAAATATATTTTTTATAATATATAATTTGATAAAATATATGAATTTATTAAAATTATAATATATAATATTATAAAATATAATTTAAAATAATTATTATTAAATATAATTTAACAAAAATATATAATTTACTAAAATCATAATATATAATACTATAAAATTATTATTATTAAATATAATTTAACAAAAATATATAATTTAATAAAATTAAATATTCTTATGATTGTATCAACAAACTTCATCAATTTCTTCTATCAAATATTAAATTATTTGAACTTGACTTTGAATAATGATTTTATGATTGTTACTTTACCATCAGCAACCCAAGTTAAATTTACTTAACAATATAATGAATTAGGGTTTTTCTTCATATTCCCAATTATGTATTCTGTTTCCCAGTAATGAATTATGTATTCAATTTCATTTTTGTTTCTAGATTTGACTTGCAGCAATTTTGGTCTTCAATGTTGTTTTCTTCGTTTATTTTAACTTTTTTTTGTTATATTTTCTGTAGAAAGATGGATTTTTTATGATTAAACTTTTAGACATGTTTATTTTCAATTTTTTCCACGAGCATTTAGATAAGAAAAATATTAAAACTATTCAAAAGTTACTTGTTTGCTTCAAAACGAATTATATAAGGACTAAATTGCTCATTTTTATATTAGAGGACCCAATTTGCTCTTGAATTTCTAATAGTTTAACCAACAAAAGTCTTACATGACCTAACAAAAAACCTCTCCAACTAAATTGCACGCATAACTTGTTTAGCAAAGTTCATTATATTGTGATACAAGAAAACTGATCTGAGGCAGTACATGAACTGTCCTCTTTCTCTTCCAATGTTCGGCACAACTCATCTACTTCTTCCCTGCATTAGTAAACTGATCACTTAATTTGCTTATATAAAATTCAACATGCAAATACTATACACATTCTCTTAGACATGCTAAAGAGTAAAGACTTCAAAACATGGGGCATATACCATATACACACTTCTAGACATGTTCATTAGAGGTTTAACACTACTTTCTTTGTTTTTGGTTTGATTGCAGTTCTTTATGGGACACATACTTTCTTTGTCAATGCGAAGATATCACCTACTTTAGCCTCAAATCTTTGAACAAACATTTTGCAAATTACATGGCAGGCAGTGCATTAACTTTTCATATTAAAAAAACCATGCAAATGATAAAAGAAATCCACAAAGTTTCTAAACATGTTCCATTCCAACACAATCAAAACCGAAGCATGTGAACATAGCAGGATCTTGAAACAGAAGTAAGTCATGGCATAAAAAGACAGGAAAATGCACAAAGAACAAATAAGCACAGATGTGACTACCACACAAATGATGCAACTAACAACATCAGTAACAAAACATGGAAACCTTAAGTTTAGTTGTTAAAGTGACATACTTGTCTTGATTAAATAGGTCAAGGATCTGTGTTCTTCCGTTGTCATGGTTGAAAAAGATGAAGAGGCTCCAATGCATAAGCCATATTCTACTCTGAACTTGGTTCAAAGGTGATGAGAAGCTCTGCAGCAAAAAGACCAATAAATGAGTCAACGAATAATCGGAAAGCAAATTGTCAAAATAAAAACCGAATAATCAATGGGGATATAACCAAAACCTTGGAATCGATTATTTCTTTCAAACGATTAAGTTCTTCAAGAGCAATATCCCAGTTTTGCATCAGTATCTCGGCAGCAAGCTTCCCCCACAATGCACTCAAGCTCCTTTCGTTGTTAGTACATAAACCTACAAATCTGCCCCTAGAATTCAACTTTCAGAAGCTATCAACCTACAAATATATAAACAAGGCAGGCTCAAAGGAGATGAATGCTGAATTGGCAGCTGTATTAAAGCAGCAAATCAATCAATTTTAGTCAGCTGAGATTTGTCCTTTTTTATCAGTATATGGCATGCAAACATAGCTGAAGTAGAGTCTTCAGAAGATTTCACCTATAAGTCAGCGAGTATCCAGTCAACTCTTGAACTGGAAAAAACCAATTAGCTAATCATCAAAGTGGAAGACATTGTACCTTATCAGGAACATTCCTAGGCATCGGTACTGCAGAAACATATCTCTGGATGAAGAATTTGGGAGGGCTAGCAATTGCTGCAGAGGTCGATGAGGTCTCGGCCCTGTCAGCTTGTCCCCGACCATAGAACTTGGCAAAACGATTGATGAGTGAGATCTTCTCTAGATCCTGGCATTCCAATCTTAAGTCCAAGATTGAGGATCTCTTGTCCAGACTACATAACAAAATGAGGAATATTAGAAGACAACCAGCATGACAACTGCTTAGGGTAAAACCAATAGCGGGAGCACCATGGGGCAAACAAAGGATTTCAAATATATATATAATGTAACTAATAAATAGTGATATAAAGCAAAACCTTGCTTCCAACTTATACATTACTTGTAAGTATATTAAAAAAATTGAAGACGAGATATTATGCATAAAACATACTGGTAAAAACTTGATCTGGGTTACCTATGTAAATCATTTTCCAGCTTCTTTGCAGTGATGACAAACTGTTCCGCAGCGATGACAAACTGTTCTGCAGCCTTTAAGATGGACTGTTTTCTCTTCTTAACCTTTTCAGGGAGGCTAAAAGCAGGAAAAAAAAACAAAAACAAAAACAAAAGCCGCATCAGTACGATAGTAGAAAAAAAAATCCCCAGTTGACAGTAAAAAACAGGATTCAGGGGTTTCAAACATAATTAACATGTTCTTACGTGCTTCCACTCTCAGAAGGAACAGCTTTATCACTTTCACATATATATGCTGAGCTGCATGCTTCTCCTAAGCCTAATCTGGCAACAAAATAGACCACAGTCTCATAGTTTTTTATAGCATCTGCAGAAAGAACTGCTCTTGGAGGAGCACAATGTAGTTGCTGCATAAGCTGTGTTGTCAAGATAAGCCTTCTTTTTGATCTAAGCACAGGCGGCCAATCTTCAATCATTTCAGGTTCGTTTTCAGCCTGTGATATCAAGATCAATGTCCTTAAGTGAGAACTGTCATAGTTCAAATAAGGAATAAACTAAGATCAAGTATGGTAGTTTGACACCAAACACACCTCAATCAATCGATTTGCTGCATGTGCCCATCCTGCTTCAGCCGCACTGCGATCAAAAGAAAACCTCAACATAATTCCAATGAAGAGGAAAGCATAAAGAAAGTGAGAGAAGAGAGCAATAATTTCTGTACTTCAGCAAATTGCTAATGGGAAATATTTCTGTTTTTGGTTATTGATATAGTATATACACACATATAGAGACACATATATTACATGTGCTGTTAAAATTGCAGCAAATTGGAAAATTATTCCAAATACCTGATGTCCTGAGGTCTTGAACGACCTTGTGTCACTTCTCTATGCCATGATACAAGCTCAAATGTCATACTTTTACGCTTTTTTGCTCTCATAACAATCAAGTTCTGATTTGGAATACCGGGAGGAAGTAACTGACAGGAGATATGTCCACTTGCTATTGGCATGAGGTTTGAATTTTGCCGGGTACCATCCAGCTGACTAGCATCAGCAGCATTAACCTGCTCACTAGAATCAAGAGCATGCAAATTATCAGAAGGCCAACCAACGATAAATCCTTTGTCTGCAGCCTTCATTGTGGCAATTTTCTGAGCATCATAAATAGGCAACATTTGCCCCTTTTTAAATGCCCCGTACTGTTCCATCAGAAGTTTCTGCATCTGGCATTTCAGATGATTGATTGCGTTCAGAAGAGCTTAAGTGTGTTGCAGTACCAGGTTCCCTAGGTTGATCAACCTTTTGAAGAAGCTCCAGCATATTTTGACTGCCAAATTTTAGAATATTCAAAGAACAACAAAAGGTAAATTAAGGAAATCAGCACAACATTAAAAATAAGGAAAATAGAAGAGCCAGCATTACCAAAACACATCAACAAACAACAGACAACAGTATCAACAATATGCATAATAACACTACAATTCAATAGCCCCATCCATCCATATTAAAGCAAACAACACTATCAACAAACAACAGTATGCATTTCTTAAGCCTAACCAACAACAGAAAACAGTCATCAATTCTTAAGCCAAGGCACCTTATCAACAAACAACAATCATCAATTCTTAAGCCTAATCCAAAAATTGTTTCTCCGGAACGGAATGCTGTCCTATGCAGAAGAGTATACATGCAATCGGGGAAAACTACATTTCAATCGGACATGCAATACAAACAAAATAACCATGGAAAACTAACCTGTAAATGAGAAAATCAGGGCACAGTGAGATGAAAAAGAACTTGTAATGAGAAAAGGGGAAACCGATTACATGCAGTTACCGATTAATGAGAAAAGGGCACTAACAAGGCAGTGATTCAAATCTACTAACATGCAGAAAAAACAAAAGACAGTAACAAGGTTGATAGAGAGTTATAAACCTACCTTTCAGTTGCAGTAACTCAGAAATCAGCAGAAACTGGCAAATCGGCAGAAAAGAAAAGAAAAGAAACAAAGGGAGCAAATCGACAGAAAAGAAAAGAAAATAAACAGAGGGCAGAAAAGAAAAGAAAAGAAACGAAGGGAGCAAATTGGAAGAAAAGAACAGAAAATAAACAGAGGGCAGAAAAGAAAAGAAACGGAGGGAGCAAATCGGCAGAGGTTAGAAGGAACAGAAGAGAAACAAAGGGGAAGCTGATGGGAGGGTAAAACAGGGATGGTTTACTGAAGCGGCGCCTAATCTGGGCAAAAGGGATGGATTACAAATCGGTGAATTTCACCGATTAAGTCAGTAATGGATTACAATGGTATTAGCAATACCATGAACCAAACATAGGAATAAGGAGGGATTAGGTGGGGCCACTTATTAGGGGTGTATTGGCTATGTCAATACACCCAACCAAACATAGTGTAAGTAAATATTCATATTTTTCACGAATATTTCAAAATATTATATATGAATACTGCTTGAGATAGTGTGATTATGCCAAAAAAAATTCTTTGTTTAAACACTGATAATTAGACAATGATAAGGGTAAAAGGAATAGTGTTGCCGGTTAGTAAAGTGACACCAACTAGTACCCATTTTCGTATATAGTTATTCTTGTAATTAATTAATATTTTTAGATTATTTATATAAAAAAACCTTGGTTTGATGTTCGGTTTTGCTCGGAACGGATTACAATTTACAGTTTTGGTCGGGGTTTTTTTTTTTTACTGTTTTGAACAGTGAATGTCTCGATATGTATTATGTAGAGATTTGCAATAGTTTGCTGTCTGTGCTTGGTCTACTACGACAAGACCATCACCGGAAAACCTTCAGACCTGCTACTCGACCACCTTTTCCCGCCTGCATGAGCTGCTACGATTTCTTAAAAACCCAACACCGTCTCCTTCAATTACTCAAATCTAGCTCAGCTTTTCCTTCCCTTATATCCACCCAGCCTCTGCACGCCCTTGCCATCACCTTCGGCCCTTACGCCTCCCAACCCATCTTTTTATTCAACAATATCATCTCTCAGTATGCATTACTCGGGCATTTACCAGTGGCACGCAAAGTGTTTGACAATATGACCAACAGAAATACAGTATCGTTTAGTTCGATGATCACTGCCTATGGTAAATCTGGGGACCTCTGGGCCGCTTGCGAATTGTTTTCTTCGATGAGGAGTTATGGTTTTTTGCCTACTCCCTATGTGTTGGCGGGACTCTTATCGTCTCAGGCATTGAGTCTCTCTGGTGGGGTTCAATTACAAGCATTGGTTGTCAAGAACGGATTGTTCTTCGCAGATTCCTTTGTCGGCACTGCTTTGTTAGGTCTGTATGGAAGGTATGGGTGCGTTTCTGAGGCACTCCAGGCATTTGATCACATGCCGAGGAAGAGTTTGGTAATATGGAACTCAATTATTTCTTTGTGTGCACATCATGGTTTGGTTAAAGATTGTATGCTTTTGTTTCGTGAGCTCCAGAGGGTGGAGGCCTCTTTGTCTGACTCTTCATTTGTGGGCGTTTTGTCTGGCGTGAAAGATGAGCTTGATTTGGAATTTGGAGAACAGATACATGGTTTAGTGATTAAATGTGGTTTTGATCATGAAGTTGCTGTTACAAATTCTCTTATTAATGCATATGTCAAATGTGCGCAAATCTGCTTAGCAGAAAAAGTCTTTGAGGGGATGCGTATTACTGATGTTGTGTCCTGGAATACAATTATTGGAGCATTGGAAAAGGATGAACATCTTCAAAAAGCTTTAGATTTCTTCTTCCAAATGTCCTGGGAAGGAATGATGCCGAACCATACTACTTTCGTTATTATAATTGCTTCTTGTAGTAATTTGCGGATCCCAATGTTAGGAGAATACATTCATGCTAAAACAATCAAGAAGGGCTTCCAATCTGATGTAGTTGTAGGTAGTGCACTAGTTGACTTTTATGTTAAATGTGATAAATTGCAAGACTCCCATCGATGTTTTGATGGTATACGTGAGAAGAATGTAGTTTCTTGGAATGCTTTAATTTTGGGCTATGCTAGTAAATTTTTGAGTACTGCCGCTTCTTTACTGCTAGACATGCTACACCAAGGTTACCGGCCTAACGAGTTTACATTTTCTGCAATTCTTAAATCTTCAGCGACGATAGAGCTAAAGCAGCTTCATTGTTTGATTATAAGAATGGGCCATGAAGATAATATGTATGTTTTGAGCTCCCTCATGACCTCATATGCTAAAAATGGTTTCCTGTCCGATGCCCTTACTTTCATTACAGATTTTGGAAGACCACTCTCAACAGTGCCTTCTAACATTGCTGCAGGAATTTATTATAGAGTAGGCCAATACCATGAAACTATAAGGCTGCTCTCCATTCTTGAAGATCCGGACATTGTATCTTGGAATATTGTGATCGCAGCTTGTGCTCGTAATGGCCACTATAAAGAGGTTTTCGAACTATTTAAACACATGCAAATGATTCTAATATATCCAGACAATTACACATTTGTAAGCCTTTTATCTGTGTGCAGTAAACTTTGTAACCTGGCTTTGGGTAGTTCTGTTCATGGTCTCATTATAAAGACTGATTACAGTCTCTGTGACACATATGTTTGCAATTTACTCATAGATATGTATGGAAAATGTGGATGCATCAAAAGTGCAGTGAAAATCTTTGGTGGAATGGTGGACAAAAACCTCATAACCTGGACATCTCTGATTTCAGCCCTTGGAGTCCATGGTTATTATCATGAAGCTTTGGAAACATTCCGAGAAATGGAGTTTCATGGATTTAAGCCGGATGGGGTCAGTTTAATTGCAATCTTGACCGTGTGCAGGCATGCTGGATTAGTGGAAGAAGGCATGGAATTCTTCAGGAGAGTGGAAAGTGACTATGGGTTTGAACCCAAAATGGAACACTATTATTGTGTGGTAGGCTTACTGGCTAGATATGGAAAACTCGGGGAAGCAGAGCAGATTATTGCCAGCATGCCATTCCCACCTGATGCCATTATATGGCGTAATTTCCTTGAAGGATTGAAGAGACATACAACTGGAGAAAATCTCTCAACTGGACATGGTGTTGTATACCCCGACTGAAATGATTTCTGATAGTGAATCAGGGCCATGTCTTACCGCATTGTTCCTATTGTATCATCTCTGCGGTTACTGGCTTCATACCTCCCTTGTTAATACCCCTCGTCAACAAATTCAATAGCTGTTATCATTATAAATGGGCTGTGAAATAAATGATCAAAAAATTTCCCTTGAAAAATCCCAGTTGGCCAATGAGAATGATTGGAAGAATTTTGGGTTTTGACGAAGAAAGAGATCTTTTTTAATGATTAAATTATATGGTGCTTCTGAATTAGCTTCTGCCTTTTGTGTTGTAGAGAATTAAAACTTATCCTTCATAATTGGGTTATGGAATTAATTTGATCCCTTGTTAGTCAAATGAGTGACTGGAAAATTATGGTATTGACAAAGAAGAGATATTTTTACAAATAAATTATAAGGTTCTAGCTGGTTTATGCTTGCTGGAAAGAGTAAAACATGAACCTCTATGAATGCTGAGTATTATCTCTTTGTGTGGGAATTGGACTTATCATTTATCTCATTTCTACATATAGTCATAACAACTTTGTAGTCATTAGTGCTCATTTTCTGGTTAATAGTTACAAGAATTGAGAAATGAGTTTGAATACCCAAAGATTAAGCACAAGTTGACAACTTGACATGCTTCTATTGAGGAAGTCCTTGCAGGACCTGAAGGATGTTAATCGAGACATATGTTACTTGGACTCGGGTGAGTGCTAGATGTTGATATGTGTTTGACATGGGTATTCTCTATATTTGCTAAGTTTTTCCGTACTCATGCCCCCATGTTCATGTTTGCAGGAAGCAAACAACGCTTAGCAATCAAACGAACTGCCTGTGATGAGGTATAATATTTTTGAACAACATTTATTTTGGTGGAACTGAATCAACATTTCCAAGGTGTTTTCAGTGAATGCATTGTTCTGTAAGTTGAAAGAAGGAAGAAAAGGCAGTCTAAAAGAAGCAGCTGAGCTGATGAGTGAGTTCCATCATCCAAAGGAATTGAAGAACCCTAAGTCTCATAAGCAAATAAAGTGACCGAGCCATCTACTATTGGCCACAACTCCAGCTCATCTGCTACTAGTGAAATAAAAAACAATGTACAAATCTGTAATTATGTAAAAGAATTGATCCTTAAATGCAACTGTTGAAAATGATATTTCTGTGTCCAATAGCTGGGAATCATCATATTATTGTCAAATTTTCTCCCCTTTTTCTTCTATTCAGGCTTTACGAGAGTTGAGTTGGTGTTAGTGTAACAAAAAACTGAAAAACATGAACAATACCTGCAAATCAAGCTTAAAATAGTAAGCTGAGCCAGTCTAACTAAATATATTGATATGCTAGTGCAACCGTGAAATGTTCCTTCTTGACCAACTGGGCTGACACGGACCCATTTATCCAGTTGAGGGGGTTGAGGCACGTCAACAGCCCATGTTTTAATAAAAAGGTCCCACTGTACAACCATAAGCCCATTTCTTTTATTTTGGGCCACCCCTATGTCCAAACTAGCCCGGGCCTGGGGACTTAGTCAGGATGAGGTAGGTTAGCTCCTGACTTAGTTGGGAGCCAACTAGATATCCCACATCAGTTAGAAACAAAACACAGCAATTGTATATATACTAAGAAGCAGCTAATTGGGGCTGTACTTTCGGGAACATCCGATAAAATTGGAACGATACAGAGAAAATTAGCATGGCCCATGCGCAAGGATGACACGCACAAATCAAGAAATGGTTTAAATTTTTTTCTTTTATTTTTAAAGTTGAGGTCCATGGGTGGGATTAGAATTGAGAGTTAGAATCTGGGTTCGGTCTCCATATTCGATTTGAGTCTGAGTTTGGTGAATTAGATTCTGGGTTTTTCCTTCTCATTTATATTTTTAGAGTATATTTAAATGTTGATATTTGTGTTTGGGAGCGCCATTGTTTTTGCACTCACTGCTCATAACCCTGTGGTTTGTATTACCAGAAGATGAACTTAACAGCATGTCATTACATCATTAATTTTAGTAAATGAATCATTTTTGAGCTCTATTCTTTTATCATATTAAAATATTGAAAATAATATATTAAAATTTTAAAATTATAACAAAATATTACTATATATCAGGAATTGAAAATAAATTTTTGCAAGTGTATCTATATAATATTGTAAAATGAAAATATAAAGTTGGTAAATAAAAAAGATACGGCAATAGTAAAATTAAAAGTGAGAAGCAGATTTTATACATCAACTTTTTATGTTTTATACTATTAAATGGGATTAAATTTAATAATTAAATTAATAAGGAATAAAAATCAACTCCTTGATACTCAGAATACAATTTCTCAGAAAAATGTAAGCTCTTGAGTTTGATCTTTGATTTTCCTTTTTACTACTCCCATCTGATAGGAATCCATATGATAATAAGCTAATAAGCCTTAGGAAAATTTAGAAACTGCAAAAAAAATAATAATAATAATAATAATACTGAAGTGAAGAATTAAATTGAAAAGGAAAAACAAAAAACAAAAAAAAATATGGATTAAATTGAGATAATAAAAAAAAAGAAGGATTAAGTAGTTTGGAAAATTTCTGTAATACTTAACAGAATAAGGGATTAAATTGAAGAATAAAAGAAGGAGGGATTAAATTGAAAAATAGTATGGCATGAAATAGCTTGATAATGCAACACCACTTCAAATTGTGTTTTGCATAATGTGAAACAATAATCCAATTCCTTTAAAAAAATTGATTCTATTTGGGTCTAATTTTTATTTAATTTTGCAAGGACACGTTGAAAGATAACTATAAAAGAGACTATAATAAATACCCATTAGAGGTGTGCATGGGCCGGGCGGCCCAGCTTGGCCCAGCCCGGCCCGGCCTGAAGGTCCGCCCGAAAAATCGGAGGATTTGGGTAAAAATATAGGCCCGAAAAATGGGCTTGGACAAAAAACGAGACCCGTTTAAAAAACGGGCCGGGCCTCAGGTAAGAATTTTTTGGCCCGAGTCCGGCCCGGCCCGGCCCGGCCCGATTTTAATATTATAATTTTTTCCCTTTTTTATTTTTAAGTTTAAGTAACTTTTCTCTTCTTTTTTTTTTTCATTTTCGTTTAGTTCCTCCTGCTGCTTCCTTCCTCCCTTTATTCCCATTTCTAAGCAAATCCCTAGCTCACTACTGTTTTGCTGCAGTTTGGGTGCTGTTTTGGTGTTGTTTGGGTGTTGTTTTGGTGCTATTTTTTGTCGTATTTTATTGTTCTTTTACAGCTATTTATTATGTTATATGTTCTCGTTTTTAATATTATTTTGATATTGTAAATTTTTTGTTTTGTTATTAATTTAGTTATTATTTTAGTTCTAATTTATTTCAATTTTAATATAACTACTTTTTATTATATTTTTAATTTATGTATTATTTTAAAAATTATTTATCTTGTTTTTTTTTTGTTTTAATATTTATTTTTATGTTTTAAATGTATTTGAATTTTTATTTTTTAAAGTTTTTTATTTTATAAAAAAAGCAAAAAAATATAACCGGGCCGGGCCGGGCGGGGCCGGGCTTGGGCCTATCATTTTTTTCCTGGGCCGGGCTTGGAAAAAATTCCAGGCCCATATTTCGGGCCGGGCTGGGCCGGGCCCGGGCCTTGTAAACGGGCATAAATTTTTTATGGGCCTGACCCGGCCCAGCCCATGCACACCTCTAATACCCATTCCTTTTACACTATTTATTTAATTCATACTTATTACTTTCTGTTTTATAGATGTTGTACAGACAGGTGTGATCACATTTCTTTTAGTGCAGTTTTTCAAAAAAAAAAAAGTGGGAGTGAATTTTGCAACTTTACTCATTCATAGGGATGTGGGAACTTGAAAGTAAGAGTTAACTCAGGTAATATTGAAACTTAAAGAAAACTTCTTATCTGTTTCTAGACTCAAGTTTGCTTGGAGTGCATATTTATACTTGATATAAAGAAAGAAATAAGAGATATTTTGTTACATCTTTCTTGACTGAAAAAAATTGTTTTGGTGCAGATTAAAGAAATCATGCGGTTGTAGTTAAGCCAACAAACCTTGAAACTCATTCAATTGGTCGGTTGTAGAAATTTTTTCCTTGTAAGTCAACATAATCATTCTCTTAAGCATGAACAACTTATTATTGTTGGACTTCGACGCATACAATTTTTCAAGCTTTTTCCACGATGTGACCACATGTGTCTCTTGATTAATGTGATTATAAACATTCTCTTCAACCAATTGCCGAATAAAATCGCACATCTGTTGATGCTCAAATTCCCACTCTTCATCAATTTTCGACTTGGGTTTTTGAGTAGCAAAAATAGAAAGGTACGCAAAGCCTTCACAAATCGAAGATCTTTCATCTTGTTTCGCCAAAGTTGATAATTTGTGTCTTTCAACACAATTATCTTACTAGTGTTAATTTCCATGATTATCTAACACGAGAACCAAGCTTTGATATCAATTTGTTGAGATAAGTCTAAACCTGAGGAAATACTATAGAAGCACAATCGATATTCTTTCACTCCTGGAAAGTCAATTAAATAATTATGGTAAACCAAATAGCACAATATATATCAACAATCAATACAAATAAACCACATATTGCGAGTAAAAATAATAAATCAAGGCACATAATTTTTATGTGAAAAACCCATTTAAAGCAAATGGTAAAAATCACATAACTTTAAAAATTCATCAAAAATTCCACTATAATCAAAGTCTTGCTATAAGATCACAATCAAGCTACAAGAAAAAGTATATAACTCCAATAAAACTATAAACAAATAATCTCAAACAAACTTTTAAGAGTAAAGTTGAGATTATCTTTGAAAGCCGAAAACCCAAAACTATAATATCCCAAACGAGAATGGACCATGCACATTAAAGATATCTACTAATTACCATTAGAAAAACTCAGCAACAACAGACACCAAATGGACCTCCTATCAAAGAAAAATTGTTTTCTCAATTTTTGTCTTTTACTTGCAGCACACATTTCTCTTATCAGCAACCCCATAAATGTGTATATCCAGGAGCCCACCCACGGCCCAACAAATACAGCATAAATGATTAGCATGATGGGAAAGTGGACAAATGGTTCACTCATTTTTTTCCTGATTTTTCTTGTGAACGTCTGCGGGTGGGGCTCCTTCTCTGTTTGCTTTATGGATTACGCTCACTTAATATTGCAACATAGAGTGGTTTTATGGGTTCGGTCTGTTTTACTTTTACTCTGTTAAACAGTAAATTAGATTTGAAGTGTTTCTAGTTGTGTTTTCTGAATTAGCTTCTGCCTTGTTTTTTTTTTCATTCTAATCAATTTGATCAAATAAATTACAAGTTTGTAGCTGGTTTATGCTTGCTGCATATGTGTGAGGCATGAACCTTTATGAATGGTGAACAGGTATATTAATTTCTGTGTGCATTTAGTGGGTTATATCCCCATAAATCCTGTTTGAGTATGCATTGGACATGGATGTCCCACATGGTTACTTAAGAAAAAAAAGAACCTTTCAAGACCTGAAAGATGTTAGTTGAGATATTACATGTTATGATAGAACCTTCATCCTCTTGTTTTGTTACTCAATAGAACTCTCAGTCAAGCTACAGATTGAAGATAAAATCTGCGGCTGAAATACACAATGCAACAACAGAAGGCGAAGATAAAAAAGAGGGATTGACTGTCTGAATGAGGTGAAATATTTTGAAGATGGTTTGCTGTGGCCGAACCGAATCAGTAATCCTGTATTCTAAGATGTCCCCCATTAATGCATTGCTGTGGAACTAGAGAGAAGGAAAAAACGGCAGTCAAAAAGAAGCAGATGAGCTGAGTGAGTTCATCATCCAAAGGAATTGAAGACCCAAAATACGGCAAGTGGCTAAGCCATCAATGTTTGTCTTTCACTTTTTCTACTTGTGAAATCAGACCCAATATGCAAAGTTTGTAATTATGTAAAAATGAATTGTTCCCTAAATACATCTGTTCAAAATTATCATAAAATGATTATTTTTGTCTTAATTATTTTAACTGGATAGTTGGGAACCCGCCATCAACTTATTCTCATTTTTTTTCCTATGACGGCACTAGTTGGGGATGTATCAAACCATGAGCAATACCAGCAAATCATGCTTAAAAAGTAACCTAAGCCACACTAAATATTATTTACTAATGCAACCATTAAAGTTTCGTCTCTTAGGTTAAGTGAGCAGCCCATGTTTAAACAAAGGGTCCCACTCTACCACCACAAGCCCATGGCTTTTATTTTGATGTCTAAACCAGCCCACGTGACTTAGTCAGGATGAGGTAGCCTAGTTCATGTTTAGTTGCGAACCAACTAGATATCCCACATCAATTAGGAACATACCAGCAAAAGCGTTTATATGGAAACAGCGGCCCACAAGCGTTGTCCGTTCGGGGACATCCGATAAAATTGGAACGATACAGAGAAGATTAGCATGGCCCCTGAGCAAGGATGACACGCACAAATCGAGAAATGGTCCAAATTTCTTTTCCATCCTTTTCTCAGTTTGCTTCGCATTTTAGTTCATGTGGGTTTGGTCTCCATATTCATTATATAAAGATTTGAGAAATTTTGGTGTCTGGGTTTTTCCTTGTAAGTGCCATACAATTATAGTACTAAGTAGTTTGATTTCTGGTAATTGCTGATACTGAAGATTAACTACTTGTTATTTAGATGTGTTTAAACTTAAAAGGAGCCTTACGTTTTTAGGGTTAAAGTTTGTTCATAGCTGGTGTTTTGAAAAGGTCCACAAAGAAGACTGTAACTGAGATTTTTTTTTTTTTTTTGTATTGTACAACATTCATCCTCATGTCTTGTTTTTATCTTTTTTAATGGAACTCCGAGTACTCCTCCTAACATAGATATACATCTGACATGAGTATGTAGGACATGAACAAAAATACTAATATAAAGTCTCCATTGAAATACTAATACAAAACTTATGAACAAAAAATAAGGGGGTATTGGGTACATAATGATGTCTTATTTTTGTACAAAAGAGATGGTAACTTATGCGAATACAAAGTCTCCATTGAAATACTAATATAAAACTTATGGATAACCTCATTGACAAACAATATATGTTTTCTCCCACCATTAACATTCAAATTTCAAGAAAATGAAAACTAAGGGTTTTCACTTTCATATTTCTAACCAACCTTACCTAAACTTAGGCAAGAAAACTTTTCCATAAGAAGTAGACCAATTATACCACCATTTTCTTTTTCATTTTTCTACCAATTTAAAAAGAGTAGAATTGCAAAAAAACAAAAATCCCATTTCTATAATAATACCCTTAATTCAAACCCAATCCATTCATTTATTTTTATTCTCAAACTATGGTTTTTATTGTAACAACAACTTTTTCTCCTTAATTTTTTTTCGTGATTTTTGTATAAATATTCATGATTGATACTACAAAAGTTATATATATTAGAAATTCCGTCGCACGCATGTGGAAATTATATATTTAGAACACAGAAATGTGTTTAAAAATAACATATAATAAATAATGAAGGGTATGGTTTAAAACTAATTAATAATAATACATGAAATACGTACGATATAAAAATGAAAAAATTAAATTGAATAAATTGT
Organism: Gossypium hirsutum; assembly: GCF_007990345.1. NCBI lineage: Eukaryota > Viridiplantae > Streptophyta > Magnoliopsida > Malvales > Malvaceae > Gossypium > Gossypium hirsutum. The sequence continues at coordinate 96,861,314 of NC_053428.1, read as the reverse complement.
GAGTAAAACAAAATTTAAACATGTAAATATATCATATTAAAAATATTAAATGCATTGCAATTGTTTATCCTAGTGGTGGTGTCATCAATCTTGAGTTGATGTGAAGTTAATTTGTGATATCAACTCAATTGAAAACTTTATTAATATATACATTTGATGAAAGTGATAAAGTATACATAACAAAATTTTTAAAAAATAATTTTAATAGTAAAATTAAGGTTTTAACCATTCAAAGTATAAATGCATGAACTCAAATCCAACTATATGCAAACTTTTATTGATTTTTAAAAAATTAAATTACGAAAAAAAAACATTTTTATAATTTTACTAATCGAAGTTGGATTACTCGTAACACATGGGGGTTTAATTAGAAGTATATGTACATACATATTCTCTAGTATCCAACAAAGTTATAAAAGTTTTAATTCATTTGACTTAATCAAATACCAAGAACAATTCGACACAGTCGAGCCAAGGAGCTAATTGTGACAAAGACAATACTTTTTTCTAATAAAATAGTTAAGGAATACCATCTACTTATTTTGCTAAGCAATGGTATGAACGTTCTGAAAAGTTAATACCTTTACTTATTATTTATATATATATAACTTCATACAATACGGTAAACCCAAAGTTAGTAACCTAATTAAGGGTCATAAATCGATGGCTCACTCACCTACTTTTAATTCAAAAATTGTTCCCCAGAAAAACAAAAGACAAAAAAGTTTCTACCTTCATAAATTTTGACAAGGTTGGTGAAGTTAAGTGATCAATCTTCGTATGTTAACGTGGCGTATAGTCCTTTATTCTTTGCAGATATATCAACTTGTTTGGCTGCTGAGAAAATTTAAAATACGACAAAAGAAAGTATATAAGACAAGTTGTTGTAAAACTGATAAACTGCCTCACTCATTCATTAGAGATTAGTCAATCCAAACCATTGCTCTTTAACCATATATTCTCAAATCCTTTCATTTTCTTTCATTCAAGCCAAAAAAAAACAGATTTTTTTTTTATATTTTAAGCAAAAAACACAAAGGAAAATTTTAGTGATGGAATCTGTTGTTTCTGAGTTTGAAGGCACTCTTTTGAAAAACCCAGATCCCTTTTCTTACTTCATGTTAGTGGCATTTGAGGCCTCCGGTTTAATCCGGTTCGCATTGTTGTTGTTGTTCTGGCCAGTGATTCGATTGTTGGAAATGCTAGGGTTGGATGATGCTCGGTTGAAGTTGATGGTTTTTTTGGCAACGGTAGGGCTTCGGGTGTCGGAGATTGAATCGGTTTCGAGAGCTGTTTTACCTAAGTTTTACATGGATGATGTTGATATGGAGGCTTGGAAAGTGTTTAGCTCGCATGATAGAAGAGTTGTGGTGACCAAAACGCCTAGGGTTATGGTGGAAAGGTTTGCCAAGGAGCATTTACGAGCTGATGAGGTTATTGGAACCGAACTTGTAGTAACTCGGTTCGGATTTGCTACGGGTTTTGTTAAAAGTGATATCGCTTCTATCTCAAGGAGAGTCGCCAAGCTGTTTGTAGACGATGAGCCTATTTTAGGACTCGGAAGAGCTACATCCAGTTTTCAATTCCATTCTCTATGCAAAGTAAGTTTCTTTCAATAAAATTAACAACAATTTCAAAACTTGTTAACTTGCTAATTAAAGATTACCATGCAGGAAAAAGTGCATCCACCATTTATAACCAATCAAAACCTCAACGATCAACAGCTCCTCCGACCACTTCCGGTAATCTTCCATGATGGCCGCCTTGTCAAGCGGCCGACACCCTCGACCGCTCTCTTAATCCTCCTATGGCTTCCATTAGGCATCTTACTAGCAACTATCCGGATTGTCATAGGACTAATTCTTCCACTGCAAGTCATTCCCTACATATCTCATTTATTCGGTGGCAAAATCGTCGTCAAAGGCAAAGCACCACCACCCGCCTCTCGTAACAGCCCCGGTGTCCTATTCGTTTGCACTCATAGAACCCTAATGGACCCTGTGATCTTATCCAACGTTCTAATGCGCAAAATCCCAGCAGTCACATATTCCATTTCACGGATTTCCGAAATCCTATCGCCAATACCGACGATTAGATTAACTAGAATCCGAGAAGTGGACGCAGAAAAAATAAAAAATGAATTAGCTAAAGGTGACTTAGTAGTTTGTCCCGAAGGAACAACTTGTAGGGAACCTTTTTTATTAAGGTTTAGTGCCCTATTTGCTGAATTAACTGATCGAATAGTCCCGGTTGCCATGAACTATAGGGTAGGGTTTTTCCATGCAACAACAGCAAGTGGGTGGAAAGCTTTGGATCCAATCTTCTTCTTCATGAACCCTAGACCCGTTTACGAGGTAACGTTCTTAAACCAACTTCCGATGGAAGCGACATGTTCATCGGGGAAGAGTCCAGAAGATGTGGCTAATTATGTGCAAAGAATCTTGGCTGCTACGTTAGGGTTTGAGTGTACAAATTTAACCAGGAAAGAAAAATACAAAATATTGGCTGGGAATGATGGAACAGTTTCACGCACTTCCTTTGTTAATCAAGTTAAGAAGGTGGTGAGGGCTTTTAAACCCTCTTTTCATTAAATTTGTTTGTTTGTTTTTTTGTATGGAATAAATTGAATTAAATGATGTCCTTTTGTTGTACATAATGGGATTTTCTTTTTCTTTTTTTTGGATTTATTATTTATGAGATTGTTAATAATACTTGATTTTCATGAAACTTAACCTTTTTCTATTAAAAAATGCTATTTATTACATTAAAGAATTAATACACAAATGACAATCGTGTTGTGTGTTTTTATTGATATGACAAATGCCAAACATGGTCTTAACAAAAAGACGAGTCACCCTTAAAATATACAAAATCCTAACATTTTGGTCAAAGCTCCTAATTAATGCAAAAGCAATATTATGATGAATTGATTGAGTTCACATTCAAAAAGCTCATCACTTTTCAACAAACATATAGAAAGAATTTTTTAAACTAAAATAATTGACTTCAAATCAAAACCCATATCTATACAATATTAATGATCATTCAAAGTTTTGAAAGAATGATGTTAAAAGGAAACAATGTCTGAAATTGGTCGCCGGTGGAATTTGCGTTAGGTTCGAATTTTTATGGTGTTTATTGGAGAAATCTCCTACTTCGATTAAAAACTTACTTACGATGGGTTCTATAATATAGAAAAAGGGTTCTGTTTACCGGCCATAGCTTTACGACTCAACTCCAACATAATTATTTTGATATAGTTGGCTTTTTTAGGACTTGAATATTTTTCAATTATTCTAGTCTATTTACGGTTATTGTTCTCATGAACATGGTGGCTAAATAATCCCAACGCATTACATAAGCAAATATTGTATAATTTTTTGGTTTTCTGTAATTTTTTTTATTCTTCTGTGTAAATAACCTAATATTGGTTCACAATCAACAACATCTTCACCATCTAAAGTAACGATGAGACAAAAAACACCATGCATTGATAGGTGGTGAGGCCCCATATTGACTATCATAAGGTCTTTTTCTTTAGTTGTTAGATTCAAAATGAAGATCTAGTAAATCGACTAATTAAAAATTTGTAAATTAACAAATTTTTAATTCCGGAATATCTAACTTACCAATTAATTCTTTATAATGTATTTTATTTATCTTTGATAAATAAGATAGCAGTAGTTGATGTTTTCCTAAAATTTTACGTAATTGAACTAAGTACTTGTGTTTTCTTTTAAAATTTTTAATTTTTAGACACCATTCTTTTATTTCAATTTAATTTTAAAATAAAATATTTAAAATTCTGCTTTTGTTGTTTAAAATCACTAATATTCTTATATCTTTAAACCCAAAAGTACTGTAACCTTAAGAAATTATTTTGGTATCTTGAAAATCCTGAAATAAAAATCGATTAAAAATATTTAAAAAAATTAAAACGATGATTTGATTTACAAACAATATTTCAGTTTTAAAGTTTTACTCAATAAACTATTTCCTTTTACAGTTGTTAATTTTTTTACTTTTAAATATTTGATTTCCGTTTCAATAGTGAATGGTTTTAAAGGTTGGAGAGGGATTATGACTAGTTTTAGATATCTAAAAGAACATATTTTTATATGTTTAATGATTTAATTTTAAATATTTTAATTAAAATTAAATTAAAATAGAGAAATTACTAGATATAGAAGAATGGATAATAATATCTTTATATATTTAATATTTGATGATATGACATTATATAATTGGTATTTAAAAATTAAAATTTTTAATATTCCTAAAGTAATTTACTTGGAAGTTTCAGAGAATTTGGAAAAGTCAATTTTGTTAAAAAAAATTATTTTGTTAAATTATAAAAAAAATTAAAAAAGTAAATGAAAAGTCTTTGTAACCGAGTAAAGTACACTGAAAAATATATTCAAAGTCTATGGTGGAAAAAGAATGAATTAAATATACATGTTGATATATATTTCTTTATAAATAAAACTTAATTGGTCAACCAAACTATAATCTAATTAAAAATAGATGTTGAGGTGGCAGTTATTGGGAAAGGCTACCTTCTTCACATGGTGAGTTAGACAATGGAAAAGCGTGCCACGTTTCTTAATTGAGTGATGAGGTGGTGCTTGGTTTTTAGATGATCATCACGTAAACAAATGGTTTAATTATAGGGTGGTAGGGGGCCAAATTCTGTTAAGAAGTTAAACTTCCCTCTTTTATTCCGCCAAACTAACACAAAACAAACAGTTTGTAATGTAGTTCAAACCTCAATAGCAAATTAACATGTTAGCAAACGTTTACAGCGTAACTATCACTTCAACGCGCTCTTTTGGTTTTCCCTTAACCATTGTACATATAAATCAATATTTCTTCCTCTCTTTTAATCACCATCAACTCTCATCTCCTTCTGCCCCCAAAATGTTTCCTCTTTTCGGAAATTAGTATTCAATTTCCCTTTACTTCTGTTACTATGGACTCAACGACGTCGTATTGGTGTTACCGTTGCAGTCGATTCGTTCGGATTTTTAACCGAGATCCCATCGCTTGCCCCGACTGCGACGGCGGATTCATCGAAGAGATCGGTTACCATCCTCACGCCGAATCCCGTCGCCTCGGCACCAATAGATTCCAAGCTCTCTCCAGGTATACCAGCTCTACTCCTGCTTCCACTAGTCGGTCTCCTTTCAATCCCGTCATTGTCTTACGCGGCGGAGCCTCCACTTCCTCAACCGTCGGGGAGCATTCTAATGTTGAGCATAGCAGGGGAGGGTTTGACCTTTATTACGACGACGGTGGTGGGGCAGGTCTTCGACCCTTACCCCCGACTATGTCGGAGATTCTATTAGGTTCGGGGTTTGAGGGACTACTTGACCAGTTATCCGAAATGGAAATTCAGAACATCGGGCGTTACGAAAACCCACCGGCATCGAAAGCGGCGGTGGAAGCAATGGCAACGGTGGAAATAAACGAAACCCATATTCTCAACGAACTTCACTGCGGGGTTTGCAAGGAGCCATTAGACTTGGGAACCCAAGTCCGAAACATGCCCTGCAATCATTTGTACCATTCGGAGTGTATACTCCCATGGCTTGAGTTACGAAACTCATGCCCCGTTTGCCGGAATGAATTGCCGGCAGAAACCGGTGGTAGGTATGCGGAGGAGGGGTTAAGTATTTGGAGGCTACCGAGTGGAGGGTTCGCGGTGGGAAGGTTTACAGGCGGAAGAATGGGAAGGGAGAATAGAGGGGTGAGCGTCGGAGGGGAAAGAGGAGGGGTTCTGGGAAGGGTGTGGAGGAATGTGGTGGGGTTATTTGGGGGATCAAGTTCAGCTGCTGCAACAAGGCTGGATTCAGGGATAAGTAGAAGCAGTAGGCTTTCCTTTAATGCTACTTCAAGGAGAAGAAGAGGTTGAGCTGTTGAAGTTGATCATGACAGAAGAAGAATATGGTAATTTTTTCTCAATTATCACAAAATCATTGTAAATTATGATATCTTATTTGATTAGGATTCGGGTTCTATATATCTTTGGATATATAATAGGAGTATATATACCAGCTTATGAGGTTCAGATTGCTGCAGTAGACAGTAAGATATTAACTCAGCTATGATGTAGTAGATTGAGATAAGAAGAATAAATGCAAAGGAGATGGATTCTTTTTTTAGCAAATGATCAAGCCTGTATTTTCATTTCCCTTGTGAGGGTCATCTTTTAGCTTTATTGGAGTGAATGTGGATGTTTATTGGGGAATGTCATGATCCTTGAATTCACCCACTGTTGTTATTGATGGTGTGTGAACTTTTCAACTACTGCCTTTGACTTGCAATAGAGAAAGAAAGTCTATTTACAAGACTTAAAAAACTTCTTTGCGCTATTACATGACCCAATTACTGACAAAATGAATCATTTGGGATAGATAAAATGAATACTTACAGTGGGGCAATCAGTGTGAAACGCACGCCAGTTTTTTACCGAGCTAATGGTATGATTTATGATTACCTAGGGCTGCTGATTTTAAAAAAGTATTTTTAAAAATATTGTTCTCAAAAAATATTTTTAAAAAATAAAATATTTATTTTAGATATGATTTTATAAAGTAATAAATATGTATTTAAATAATAATTAAATTAATTAATATCATCATATCTTTGTAAGAATATAAAAATAATTTATTATAATTTGTTGATAATATTTTAATATATAAAATAAAAATTTTAAATATTTTTTAAAAAATCAATATTAATTATTTATAAAATTTAATTTCGAATATATAAATTATATTTTAAATAATAAAATATAACTAATAAAAATTTTAAAATATAATATTATATATAATAAATTTTAATAGGAAACTAATTACATATAAAATATAAATATTATATAAAATACATTATAAAGGTTAAAATTATCATTTGGTCCAAAAGTACTTTTTGTTTCTAGTAAAAGCTAAAAAAAACTGCTTTTATTTTTAAGTTCAAAAGCACTTCTAACTTCAAAAGTTGTTTGTTTGGTATTGTTTCTGGCTTAAAAAGTGCTTTTAACCCTAAAAATATTTTTAAAAAGTAATGCTAAACAAAGTCTAAAGGTTAGATTGAATTGTAAGAAATATTTTGATGTCGTCGCCTTTTAAATATGTAATCAAGTCTAATTGAATTAATTTAATGAATAGTCTATACTCCATCAAATTTCAATAGAGTAAATAAAAATTGGGTAAATTTGATAATAAAAAAACCAATTATTTTTTTTAATGTTTTAGGTTTTTTTTTTCATATTTAGAGAAATAGGTTGTTTAAGGAAAGAAACAGAAAATGCGTGTTTTTTTCATGTTGGGTGTTGAATATTTAAGGAGAAAATTTTATTTGTGTTTATGTTTGAGGTTGATATTGTGATAGTTTTAAGGTATATTTAAGTTCAAGGTGATGCGATAGCGCGAAATGTCACTTATTTCATCTATCGTATCAGGATGGAACCATCACCTTAGAAGCCTATCGTATTGCAACTTAAGCTCCCAATTCACGCTGTTATGCGGTCACAAGTTAAAGTATAACTAAGGCTCCTAATTGACGATGGTTATGCGGTCACGGGTTGGAATATAACTCTGGAGCCCAGTTGACAGTGGTTATGCAATTACGAGTTGAAGTTTTATGATGCCAAAAAAGGGTGTTTTATAAACCTCATACAAAAGTTTAAGATCATAATCATAAGGAAAAATTAAGGGGATTTCTAGTAAAATCAACTTATTCTTTTTTCCTATCTCCAGCGCTACAGTCATTCCTCCCTTGAAAGTCTTCTTGCCCCCAAATTTGTCACATGTTTCAAACAATGAGGTTAATGATATTACTTTGGTAGAGACGGAAAAAAAAATAAATTGATTATACTGGAAAACCCTTAGTTTTTTTCCCTATATTATGGTATAAGTTGTGGGGTTTATAAAGTATCATATTCAGGTGGCATTAAACTTGAACCCATTATTGTATAACCACCGTCAAATAGATATGATTTATTTGAGCTCAGAAGTGACATGGAGGTTGAGGTAATGCTTAATTCACATTGTTCTAGTGGATTAGCTATACTAGAGTTATATACCCACTTTGTCGACGTCGATGAATGTGCTCCAAATTCAACAACAGTTTCAGTTACTGCCGAAATAGAACAAGAAGCATAAAGTCCAATCACACGGGTTTTATCTACTCTACGGGTTCTTTCCCTTTGGTATTGGGACCTTTTCATGTTTGTTTTGCTAAAACAAAATAAAATGACTTCTTTAAATATACAAAAACAACCAAAAATTTATGAAATAGGAAGAATATGTAGACATCCAAACAGTTCCTTGATAGAAGTTTCCTTCTTATATAGTATTCAAATGAAAATCTTACTGAACCTTTCGTATAACTTTTTTCTATTTGGTAAAACTTAAATGGAGGTTTAAGAGTTTACCAGTAGATGACTTAGGACAGATGCTCTCTTAAGCTTAACAAACAACACCTTCATTAACGATGAAAAACTCTCATGGTTTTCTTTGATGATAATAAAGACTAGCAACGAAGATGAAACATAAGTCTTCTCTCCACTACTAGGCTATCCTATTTATAGATAACTCACACCCAAATCCCACTCAAGATTAACTCTAATCAGTCGTCATTCTCACACGCTTCCACTAATTAATCACATCCTACAAGGCTTCCCATGTGTCCTAATTATTGACACGTTACCTCCATTAGCATGATGGAAGACTTAAATGTGTCCCACTAACTATTATACTTACATCAGCAACAACACAAAAACACATGTGGTGTTCTTATTAGCAGAAAAGTCCACCTAATAAGGTTCTCGCCACAACCAAGAACTTCGCTATGAAGTTACCATCCTCATCCAGTCTAAGTCTCGTGACTTAGGCAGTCTTTGCCAGAGTAATCTCCCAAACTGAATCGGCTCTCCAAACGAGGGTGTGACAAAACAAGTCTTTAGTCTAATCGAAATGAGCAAACTGATTAAAAGACTAATACGTTGTCTATCAAGTCCAATTGGAGAGATACCTTGTCTTGGGTATTAGAGCAGATGACTTCCATAGATAGAGACATAAATGTGACTAACTAAAATGATAATACATCAAACAAGACCTAAGTAGAATAGATCCTAGATCTATTTATAGATTTATTTACTTGTGACGTTCATAGTGGGACATACCTTAATCTTGAGTGGATGAAAGACTACGAATCACATACTTTGATGTAAACAAAAGCCTGAGTTTAAACAAATAAGGAACCAAAAATTGGTAAGTTGGGTATACAATTTTTGCAGTATGTAGCATCATTTTACAATAATGAAATTCATAGCCCTATGAAGGGTAAATGATATCCTTTCATCAGCATTACATGATAGATTGAAAGTAAATGTGGTCACGGGTCATTTGTCTTTATGATAAATGATTAAATTACTATGTGATAGTAATTAACTTTTCATGAAGAAAATGTAATGGTTACCATAAGATAAAATAGGATCATATTGGTAGAACAAATTCATCCCCAAAAAGATTAAGGATATTCTATTAGGGTAATACACTTATAATGAGATCGTTGACCAAGCATTTATTAAGTAGATTCTGTAATGGTATATAATAAGGGAGAGCTCAGCCACAATTTTAATACCCTAAAAATTTTTACAGTAAGATATTATCCTTGATATAGTAAAATAAGAAAATAAAGGAACAAAAAGGGAAATTTTGAGTTATGTCAATACTGAGAAGTATATTATGATATATTAATTCAAGAAAGGACTAAATTGTAAAAGAGGGAAAATTTTTGTTGCACACGAGTAAATACTCAAAATTTGAGGGGTTAAAGTGTAAAAATAAAAAAGTTGAAGGACCAATAGTGTAAATATTTTAAGGGTGGAATGATCTAGAAACTAAGGAAAATGGATGAATTAGGACCAAATTGAATAGGTGAAGAACTATGAGGGACTAATTGCAATTTTATCAAATTAAATGATGACTCAATGATGGAATTTTAAAAGATAATAAAGGAAAAAATGGTCAATTGGAAGAGAGAGAAATTTAGAAAGTAATAATGATGCTAGAGATATTTTGATATTTTATAATTATTTAATTAGATAAATATTATTTTATTAATATTTTAATAAGATATTTTATTATTTTTTATTATTATGTTATTAGTATATAAAGAAAGAAAGATGAGGAATTCTCATCCATTTTTCCCATGCAAAACCAACGTGAGAAGAACAAGAAGAAAAAAAGTTTTTATTTCTTTACAATTTGATCATTTTACCAAAAATTCACCATTTTTACCCAAAAATCAAAAGAATTTCCATAGCTACCAAGAGAGAAAAATGTTAAGGAGACTATGGAAAGTTAGAATATCAAGTTAGATTCAAGAAATAGAAGCTGAAGGAGAGAGAAAATCAAGATGAAGATTGAAATCAATAGAACAAGGTAAGAACATCATGATTTCAATATATTTTTAAGTTTGATATTATTGAAAAAGCATGGGATTAATGTTAATGTAGAGTTTCCTTACATATGGTCCTATGTTCTTGATATGTTAGTGAAGAGAAAATAAGAGAAAGTGATGAGAAATAGTGTAGAAAAAGAAAATAAGGGTGTTATAAACATGGTAATTAATATCTTGCACTAAAAAGTTTTGGACAGCAACACTAGTCTAATTTTGAAAAATCACAAAAAATTGTAGAAATCAAATTATAGGATGAATAAGATATGAAATTAAAGCTTAGTGATTCTAGTTTCTTATAGAAGAAATTATATAAGCAATGGAATTGTAAATCATAAGATATAATAAATTTTGTGAGACAAGGTCAGAATGATTTCGGGTTCCCTTGTTTTGACTTTGGAAAATCATCAAAAATTGGAGAAAAATAATTATGGGATTAAATTTATATTTTTATAATATTGAATGAGTCTATTTTCAAGATAAATAAACGGGAAAATCATTAAAATTCTGTACAAGGAGATAATTAATTTTTAGTGAAGAAAGATTAGAATTGTCAGACAGCAGAACAGGGATAAGTTTAAAGAATAAACTGTACCTATTGGCTTAACCAAAAATTCTGAAAATTTTATGGTAAGAAGATATATGAGTCTAGTTTCAAGTAAAATTACCGGATCTTAACTTTTAGTTCTGTAGCGACGTAAAAAAAATTTAGTTTCGCTTGGTCGCTAATTGTGGCGATTTATTAAACATTTGAAAACAAACTTTCGATTTTATTAACAAAGGGAGTCGCCACCGATCCTTTTTTATAGGTGTGATCGGACACCTAATAAAATTATTTTAAAACAAAAAGAAGGCCAAATTTAGGTCTACATGAAAGTCTAGAGAAAAATTGGGGTTCGGGAGTCAGTTACGCGTGAGGAAGGTATTAGCACCCTCGCGACGCCCAAAATTGGTATCTCATAAACATGTGTTGACTTGATTTTCAAAAATACGAGTTCAATATAATATTTAATCGTGATCCGATTGAAAAATGAGAATTTTTAGTTTTCGATTTTTTTTAGAAAGGGTGTCCCGTTTTTTAACACAAGCCGACGAATTTCACCCAACATAGCGATGAAATCGATGGCTTAATATTAAATCGGTACATTGCCTTATTTTTGAAATTAATTAAAACATGAGAAAAAATATTCCTAAAGTGAGAAATTAAAAATAGATAAAGGACGCAAAAAAATGATATCATTAATGAAAAATATTAACATGGAATACTAGAATATTAGAATAACAATAATAATGATATTTACAAAATAAAAACAAATCATGTACTAATAATAAAATAGGAAAAATGATATATTTGGTAATAATAATATAAAATAATAATATGTACATAAAAATACATATATATATGCATATAATAAAAGTATGTAATAATAATAATATCTACAATAAAAGAAAATATTAGGAAACGTGCATAAAAAATATATACATAAAAAATTTACAACAATAATATAAAATAATGATATGTGCAAAAATATATATATACATATGTACATAAAATATACACTAATATAATAATAGTTATAATAATACTAGCAATAGTAATAATTTGTAATAATAATATATACACAATATGGTATTTAAAAAATATATATATGTATATAATAGTATTTAAGAATATATACATAAGAAATATATAACTAATGGTATTAAAAAATATATACATAATATATATAAAATACCTAAAAAAAAGAAGGGGGGAAGAAGAGAGAAGGGAGGGGGGAAAGGAAATCCGGCCAAGGGGGGCCAGTCACCGGTCGATCGTCGGTCGCCGGCCACCGCCAGCCACCGCCCACGGTGGCCGGAAAAGGTAAATTTTTTTAACAATATATGTATATATAAAGAAAGAAAAAAACAACACAAAAAAAGAAAGAAAAGATTCGAAAGAAGAGGAAAAAAGAAAAAGATGCAACCTTTTTATTGATGTTTCTTTTGTGTTCAAAATTTGAAGGGATTTTTGTGGTTTTTTTTAATCTTTGTAAAATCCCCCCCTTACATGATTTTTGAATGGCTTTTTATAGCCATCTTTTACATGATTTTCTATTATTTCTTTTTCTATTTTGTAGGTGGTGGTGGTAGACAATGGATATAAAAAATGGGAGGAAAAATGGGGCAAGTGGGAAAGTGGCTAGGTGGCTAGGGTTTCTTGGTTTTTTTTAGGGGGGGTTAGGTTTTTTTGGGGGGGACTTAATGGGCTTTTGAATTGGGTTTAATATTTGGGTTTTGTAATGGGTTTGGTTAGATGTAAATGGGTCATGGGTTAAGGGTTTTAGTGGGTTTAGAGGTTTGGTTGGGTTTTGATATAATTGGGCCTGGGCAATTTGGGCTTCTACAGCTGCCCCTCTTTGCTCATTGTCGTGCAACGATAATAGAGCAAAGACTTTCAAGGAAGACCAAATTTGCCCGGTCTTGCTAGGTCTTGACTTGCTTTGCTTTGGAACTCTTCTTGTTTAGTTAGTCCCTTTTCAGTCCACCGCATCTTGTAGCTTTGGTTCAATCCACTGCAAATTCGGAGATATGCCTTGTAGCTTCAATCTGTTCCAATGTAACTTCAAGGATATGAGATTTGTGGCTTCGATCCGCTTCACTGTAACTTCAGAAAGATAAGATCTACAACTTCAATATGCTCTTCTATCGCTTCAGTGAGATAATGTTTTGGTCTTCTCTTCTGCCACTTTAAAAAGGCAAGATCTGATATCCTCGATTAGCTCCACTGCAACTTCAATTAGCTTCACTGTAACTTCAGGGATATAAAATCTGTGTCTTCGATTAATTCCAATCTTTATTCTTTACTCGGCATGTGATCCTGAGCTTAACTCATTTCTCGCAATATGAATTGACTCTTTAAAACTAGACATTAAAAACAGAAATTGAAAATAGCTCAGCACGTGAGCCAAGGCTCAACTCACTTCTCGCAATATGAGTTGATTTTTAAAACAAAATTTGTAAAACAGATTATGAAAATATCTCGATATGTGACCCGAAGCTCAACTCACCTCTCGTAATATGAGTTGATTTTTGCAAAGCATAAATTAAAAAAAAACATCAATTGAAAATACCTCGGCGTGTGGCCTGAGGCTCAACTCACCTCTCGCAATATGAGTTGATTTTTTTGACAAACATAAATTGAAAAAAAAAATGAAAATACCTCAGCGTGTCCTGAGGCTGAACTCACCTCTCGCAATATGAGTTGATTTTTTTTGGAAAAACAAAATTTGAAAAACAGAATTTGAAAATACCTCAGCGTGTGAGTCAAGGCTCAACTCACCACTCGCAATATGAGCGATTTTTTTGAAACACAGAAATTGAAGAACAGAAATGGAAAACACCTCAGCGTCTTGAGGTTCAACTCACCTCTCGCAATATGAGCTGATTTTTTTGAAAGACAGAAATTGAAAATACCTCAACGTGTCTTGAGGCTCAACTCACCTCTCGCAATATGAGTTGATTTTTGAAACTTAACTTGAAAAGTAGATTTTGAAAATGCCTCGATATGTGACTCAAGGCTCAACTCACCTCTCGCAATATGAGTTGATTTTTGAAAAATATAAATTGAAAAAAAAATACCTCAGTGTGTGATCTGAAGCTCAACTCACCTCTCGCAATATGAGTTGATTTTTTGAAAGACAGAAATTGAAAATAGCTCAGCGCGTGAGCCAAGGCTCAACTCACCTCTCGTAATATGAGTCGATTTTTTTTTTTGAAAGGCAGAAATTGAAAAACGGAAATTGAAAATACCTCGGCGTGTGATCTAAGGCTCAAATCACCTCTCGCAATATGAGTTGATTTTTTTTTGACAACAGAAATTGAAATTACCTCAGCGTGTCCTGAGGCTCAACTCACCTCTCGCAATATGAGTTGATTTTTTTTTGAAAGGCAGAAATTTGAAAAATGAAAATTGAAAATACCTCGACGTGTGACCTGAGGCTCAACTCGCCTCTCGCAATACAAGTTGATTTTTTGACAACAGAAATTGAAATTACCTCAGCGTGTCCTGAGGCTCAACTCACCTCTCGCAATATGAGTTGATTTTTTTTAAAAATACCTCAGCGCGTCCTGAGGCTCAACTCACCTCTCGCAATATGAGTTGATTTTTGAAACATACGAAAAATTGACAATACCTCAGCGTGTCCCGAGGCTCAACTCACCTCTCGCAATATAAATTGAATTTTGAAATAAAATACCTCAGCGCGTCCTGAGGCTCAACTCACCTCTCGCAATATGAGTTGATTTTTGAAACATACGAAAAATTGACAATACCTCAGCGTGTCCCGAGGCTCAACTCACCTCTCGCAATATGAATTGAATTTTGAAATAAAACATCAGAATACCAGAACATGTCATCTGGTGGAACTCATGTGTCTTTTCAGCTATCATCACATCTTCTTGCTCTACTGGAGTACCTGTATATGTCATGCATGATGTTATCATGATATGCACATGTTTGTCTTAAATGCTTTTATGCCTACATGATTATGCAGTGCTCCTTAAGCATGTTTGTTGTATGTCCATTTAGCCACGATTGTTGAGGATCTGTGTTCATTGCTTTGATTCTCGACTTTCTCTTCAGGCCTTATACCTGTCTTTAAGCTTCACGAGTAATCGACGTTTCTCAGATATCACTCTTCTGCCCCCGATTGAACTTTGTTCTTACTTTGAGACTCTTGTGCTTATCAAATTTTCATCCAGGTAATGCTTAACATTTCTTTTGTTTAGAGTATGTCATTTCACCATTTATCATGTAAATAATGAGATGCATGAAAAAGGTCAGATAGGGAAAAAATGATATTTCATATTCATCTATTTCAAATGTGGCAAACAAAGCAAGTTAAACAATGAGAGTAAAAAATGTCAAAAAGAAAGAAAGGATCGTATTCAACGGATACAAATGCTCTAGATATTCAACACATGAACTCTTCCTCGTTCTTCAGTCAAAAATCTTTTCGAGCGCGGCTTCTTGCGTAGAAGATTTCGAGCTTTCAGAAATGCTTCAAATACTGTAGCCTCACTGCTTGACCTATCGTTCGACCGCCAGGTTTGTTTCATTAGGATGCCCTCTCAGGTTTTCATCCTAATCTTTTTGTACTAATCAAGACGCCCTTTTTGGGTTTTCGCCTTGATCCCCCCCCTTTTTTTTTAAGATGCCCTTTTCGGGTTTTCATCTTAAGCATAATATTTCTTCACAGCATCTGAGTTCACTGGATTCGACAACTCTTTCCCATCCATCTCGGTAAGGATCAAAGCTCCTTCTGAGAATGCCTTCTTTACGACGTACGGTCCTTCCCAGTTTGGTGCCCATTTCCCTCGCAGATCTTTTTGTATTGGGAGAATTTTTCTCAGCACGAGTTCTCCTTCATGGAATTCTCTTAGTCGTACCTTCTTGTCATGGGCTGCTATCATTCTTTTTTGGTACATCTGCCCATGACAAATTGCCTTTAGATGTTTTTCTTTGATGAGGTTTAACTGGTCATATCGAGCTCGAACCCATTCTGCTTCCTCTAATTTCGACTCCATTAAGACTCGTAAAGAGGGGATCTCAACTTCAATAGGTAGCACAGCTTCCATTCCATAGACCAGAGAGAAAGGAGTTGCCCCCGTAGATGTCCGTACAGATGTGCGATATGCATACAAAGAAAATGGTAACTTCTCGTGCCAGTCTTTATATGTCTCAGTCATTTTCCCAATGCCCCGTTCATCTTTGGGCGATAGGGCGAGGAGTTATGATGCTTTATTTGGAATTGCTCGCATACTTCCTTCATCATCTTGTTATTCAGATTCATGGCGTTATCTGAAATGATTCTTTCAAGCAAACCATATCGATAAATGATTTCCTTCTTCAAAAACCTGCAAACTGCAGTCTTGGTCACATTGGCAAACGAAGCGGCTTCTATCCATTTTGTGAAGTAATCAATGACCACAAAAATGAATCGATGTTGATTAGAAGCTTTCAGTAAAATAGGCCCTATGACATCCATGCCCCACATAGAAAAAGGCTACGGAGAAGTCATGACGTGAAGGGGCGAAGGGGCTACATGAATTTTATCGCCGTAGATTTGACATTTGTGGCATTTTCTGGCAAAACTAATGCAGTCACTTTCCATCGTCAACCAGTAGTAACCGAGTCTCATAGTCTTTCTGGCCATACTGAAACCATTGGCATGTGTCCCACAGATTCCCTCATGGACATCTTCAAGTATCTTTCTGGCTTCAACATCATCCACGCATCTCAAAAGTACTTGATCCTTTCCTCTTTTATACAGGATATCCCCATCAAGAACAAATCCCGCTGCCATTCTTCTGATTGTTCTTTTGTCGTCCTCATTCGCTTGTTCGGGATAGCTTTGATTCTTGATATATTCTAAGATATCATGGAACCATGGCCGTCCGTCTGCCTCTTTCTCAATGCTACAACAGTGTGCAGGGACCTCGTATATGCTCATTTTGAGGGGCATTATTTCTGCTTCTTTACTTGCTTTGAACATTGAAGCCAATGTGGCCAGGGCATCAGCCAATTGGTTTTCTTCTCGCGGGAAGTAATGAAAAGTTATTTCTTTGAATTCTTTGATCAATTCAACCATTAAATCACTGTACTTAATCAATTTTGGGTCCCTCACTTCCCACTCTCCACGGATTTGGTAAACCACTAGGGTTGAGTCCCCGTACACCTCTAAGATTTTGATGTTTCGTTCAATAGCTGCACGAAGTCCCATGATACAGGCCTCATATTCTGCTATGTTATTGGTACAGAAGAAATTCAGTCTTGCAGTGAACGGATAATGATTCCCGTCTGGTGATACCAGGATTGCTCCAATTTCATGCCCTAAAGCATTTGACGCACCATCAAAGCACATCTTCCATGACTTCTCTTTTGATGACTCAGATTCTATTTCTATGATGCACATTAAGTCTTCGTCTGGGAAATCGAATATTAAAGGCTCATATTCCTCTGTCGTTCGAGTTGCTAAGAAATCAGCTATTGCGCTCCCTTTTATCGACTTCTGACTTACATAGGCAATGTCATATTCTGAAAGGAGGATCTGCCATCGTGCCATTCTTCCTGATAGTGCCGGCGATTCCATCATATATTTTATTGGGTCCAGCTTTGAAATTAGCCATGTCGTGTGATACAACATATATTGTCTGAGTCTCCGAGCTACCCAAACCAGAGCGTAACAATATTTCTCAATAGACGAATATTTTGCCTCATATTCAGTGAACTTTTTGCTGAGGTAGTAGATCGCTTTTTCTTTCTCTCCTAACTCGTCGTGTTGCCCCAGTACGCAACCCATTGAACTTTCAAACACAGTCAAATACAATATCAATGGTCTTCTAGGAGTTGGCGGTACTAGCACTGGAGGACTAGACAAATATTGTTTTATCTTATCAAAGGCCACCTGGCATTCCTCGTTCCATTCTCCCGGGTTATGTTTTCGAAGAAACCGAAAGATTGGGTCGCATTGGTTGGTAAGTTGAGCGATAAATTGGGCGATATAGTTTAATCTCCCTAAAAATCCTCTAACTTCCTTTTGCGTGCGCGGAGGTGGTAATTCTTGGATGGCTTTTATTTTATCTGGATCAACTTCGATACCTCTTTCACTGACAATGAAGCCTAGCAATTTTCCCGAGGTAGCCCCAAACGTACATTTGGACGGATTGAGCTTTAGCTGGAACTTTCTCAGTCTGTCGAACAATTTCTTCAGGTTCACTACATGCTCTTCCTCCCCTCGGATTTAGCAATCATATCGTAGACGTAGACCTCTATTTCTTTATGCATCATGTCATGGAATAACGTCACCATAGCCCTCTGATATGTTGCTCCAGCATTCTTTAACCCAAATGGCATCACCTTGTAGCAGAATGTTCCCCACATTGTTACGAATGTAGTTTTCTCCATATCCTCAGGGGCCATCTTGATCTGATTATACCCCGAGAATCCGTCTATGAAAGAAAACAATGAATGTTTTGCTGTGTTATCCACCAACGTATCAATGTATGGTAAGGGAAAATTATCTTTAGGACTTGCTCGATTCAGGTCACGATAATCCACGCACATTCGTACTTTGCCATCTTTCTTTGGTACCGGGACTATGTTAGCCACCCATTCTGGATATTTGGAGGCTTGTAGGAAGCCAGCATCAAATTGCTTCTTGCCTTCCTCTTTTATTTTCAACAGCATTTCGGGTCTCATCCATCTTAATTTTTGCTGGATAGGCTTGCATTCTGGCTTTAATGAGAGCTTGTGGACCACTAAATCTTCATCTAGCCCTGGCATATCCTGGTATGACCATGCGAAAACATCTTTGTACTTGCGGAGCAAAGCGATCAAATTATGCCTAGTGCTCTCTGAAATAGAAGTCCCAATCTTCACTTCTTGTTTCCTTTCTTCAGTGCCCAAGTTTATTGTTTCCACAGATTCTTCATGAGGCAAAATCTGTTTATCCTCTTGTTCCACCATTCTTAACAATTCAGGAGACGAGACGTAATCTTCAGCATTTTCTTCGGCTTCAAATTCTCCTAAGCAAACAGCCTTCTCAAAATCAATTTCAAGATTCGTAACGGGTTTATTCATGTCATCAATATCTGAGCACCTGAAAGTTGAATGGAAAAGGAAACTATAGAGGGGCATCCAAGTATTGGAACCAACAAAAGGAATATCATGTCATGGCAATGAGGCAAATGTGAATATAGGCTATGAAATGAGAAAATGATTATGAAATTAGCGATAATGTGAAAAAACGTGACAAAATGCATCTTCATTGATATTCATTTGAATGATAAAGAGCGAATGCACGCTCTTACAAAAGAATTCTATTATATCTAAGGACACAATAGAAGGTTAATGTTTAGCATTACTCTGAAGACTTATAAACTACAAGAAGCTCCTCGGCAGTCCAATTGTTCAACATGAAACCAGGGGGACAAGGGCGTATCCTTGAGACATCTTTACTCGCATCAGCCCCTTTGTCAATAACATTTATACTGACATTTTGAAGACCCTTTTCAATTAACCACGACGTGTTTCGTGGACCATCTTGTCCAGGGTACATCATTTCCGCAGATGTAAATGTTTTTGACAAATGAGGGTACTCTATTGGTTCCCATTCTGGTTCTCGGCCCAAAGTTCTTGCAATCCTTCTTTCCTGATCCTTCTTCCACTGTCTTCTTCTTTGACGCATGTCAGGCTGGAACCCCAAACCGTATCGAGCCTTGTGGTGCGCTGGCTTTAAAGCCTTGACTATTCCTTGCAGATATCTATCTAAACCTCTTCTTGCTCGAGCTCCCCTTCCTACGGTCAATTTGACCCCCATTCTAGTATTTCTCGACAGTTTTAGCACCGAAATTTTGTTTCCCTCAACAACAAAAGTGGCATTAACAAATTCAAGGGATTGAAAGGAACATTCCAGTGCATCTTTGTTCACTTCCAAGTACGGTGCATCGGTAGAGACAGATGCGACAATATCTTCTTCGCCCTCGACTGTGACCAAACAACCGTCCATGATAAATTTCACCTTTTGATGGAGGGATGATGGGACTGCTCCAGCAAAATGGATACAGGGTCTTCTCAAGAGACAATTGTATGATGGTGTAATGTCCATAACTTGAAACTCAATCATTGTATATGTAGAGACCCACTTCTAGAGGGATCTCGATTTTTCCCATAACTTCTCGTCTTGTTCCATCGAATGCCCTTACTGTAGAATGACAGGGCCTTAGATAGGATAAATCCATCGGAATCCTGGAAAGTGTGGCCAAAGGCATAACATTGAGTGCCGATCCATTGTCAATAAGCATGTTCGGTATTATATAGCCCTTACAACGGGTTGTGATATGCAATGCTTTCACTGAGCCTCTACCATTGGGCGGTATTTCATCATCACTAAAAGAAATAAAATTATCCGCATTCAAGTTGTTCATCCATCTATCCAATTTTTCAACGGATATATTGTTTGCCACATAGGCTTGATTTAACACTTTCAGTAGAGCGTTCCGGTGTGGTTCTGAATTCAACAGCAGAGATAATACAGAGATTCGCGCTGACTGCTTGCTCAATTGTTCTACCACGTTGTACTCACTGTGCTTGATAAATTTTAAGAATTCCTGTGCTTCTTCCTCGTCCACAGGCTTTTTAGCTTCTTGTTCAAGCACAGTTTCATGCTCCTCTTCAGTCACGTGCATCGGTGCTTTTCCTTTTTGTTTCAAGTCACTGTTCTTCTTTACCTCCTTCGAATAACATCTTCCACTACGAGTGAAATGACCTACTTCCCCGACGCTTCCAGTCATGGTTTTGGGTTTTTCATCTTCAGGTGTGACGATATTAACGTCATATTTCCATGGTACTGCTTTCTTGTCCTTGTAGGGGAAAGGAGATGGTACCTCGATTATCAATTTTGGTTTCACCGGCTCCTTCGCGTCGTAATAAATTATTAACGGTCGGTCGGCGTTATACGAAAAACCTGACGATTGATGGTCAGAGGCGCATATTTCTCCTCCATCGGCCTCTTCGCCTTTATAAAAGATCTCAATCTCTTTATTATCCATCATGTTTTGAAGTACCCTTTTAAATTCCTCACATGACTGAATGTTGTGCCCTATGATTCCATGGAAACCACAAAAAACTTGACATTTTTTTCTGAGATTACCGTCGAGGCGGCAGAGCAATCCATTCTTAACCAGTACCTCTCAGATTTTCTGCAGAGGCGCCCTTATTTCTGAAACACATCTTCTGACTTGCCATTCATCTTCTTTCCCCACTGTGCTCACATTCCCTTCAGTATGGTTAGGGAACGGGTTCCCAGTTGCATTACTGACACTATCGAATCGTAGGATACCCGCATCAATTAGTCCTTGAACTCTCCTTTTAAAGGGTAGGCAATTTTCCGTGGAATGTGCCTGGTTTCCCGCATGGTATGCACAACTAGCGTTTAGGTCATACCATTTCGGGTATGGGGGCCTCAATGGTACCATATAATGCGGGGATATCAATTGCTTCTCCAAAAATTTTAGGTACGGTTCCCCATATAACACAGGAATAGGGGTAAATTCTGGTCTCTCGGAATTGGGTTTTGCTGGCCTCTGCTCGTTTTTGGGTTGACCTTGGACGGGTATTGTATTTTATGGGAATGTGGCGGTTGGTCTCGAGTTACTTATGGCGTAAACGGGGTAAGAAGAGTAAGGAGGCGGTGTTTGGTAGTAAGGGGTTTAAGGAGGATAATAGAAATTCAGAGGTGGATAATTTCGAGGTTGGGGTTGGTTTGGATATGG
Source organism: Gossypium hirsutum (assembly GCF_007990345.1). NCBI lineage: Eukaryota > Viridiplantae > Streptophyta > Magnoliopsida > Malvales > Malvaceae > Gossypium > Gossypium hirsutum. The sequence continues at coordinate 96,839,534 of NC_053428.1, read as the reverse complement.
GTTAGGGGCATAACGGCTTCCCATTCTCATCATGTGGGCTTCTGGTTCTTTCTTCTTCATGGACGCTGCCCTTCTTGAACTTTCTTGACCTTCCATTCTACCGCTCTTGGCCGCATTCTCTATAAGCTCACGGATATTACAATATCCGCAAAGTCTTTCGTGGCACTTCCCACTAGTTTGTCGTAAAACGGTGCTTTCAAAGTGTTGATGAAAAGAACGGTTATCTCCGTTTTTGTTAGTGGGGGTTCCACTTGGGCTGAGACATCCCTCCATCTCTGCGCATACTGTCTAAAAGTTTCTGACGGCTTTTTCTCCATCATTTGCAAAGTCATCTGGTCTGGCACCATATCCGATACATGCTTGTATTGCTCACAGAATGCTGACGCCAAGTCCTTCCAAGATCGGATCCTTTCCCTACTAAGCTGGTTGTACCACCGAAGAGCCGATCCTACTAGACTATCCTGAAAACAATGTATGAGTAGCTGGTCTTCATTCACGTAACCAGTCATTTTTCGGCAAAACATGACAAGATGTGCCTTTGGACATCTCGTGCCATCGTATTTTTCGAAATCAAGCACCTTGAACTTCGAAGGCAGAACTAGATCGGGCACCAAACTGAACTCTTTGGCACTTAATGCAGAGAAGACTTCAGTACCCTCTATTTCTTTGAGTCTTTCCTCTAAGCTCCTATACTTCTCTTGAGCCTCACGATCGTCCAACCTGGCTACTTCCGCTGGATCGTCTGAATCTGGAATAATTGGATTGGCAAGATTAGCCTCAGAATTTGATATGAATATTCTTTTCCCTAAATGAGTATGTGGCACCGGCCGTTGCTCTTGTAATTCCTTTTGAATTCTCTCCATCCTTGCAATCCTTCCATTGAATTCGGCCTCCATTACTCTAGTTTGTCAGCGCGTTCTATACGAATGACGTGGTTTCAGTCTTGTGGTATTGCAACTGTGAATTGTATGTTTTAACCTCAGCGAACGAGTATGGGATATGCAATGAATGAATGGATGCATGAATGAATGCATGAATGTCAAATGAATGTCAGTCATGAATGAATATGCAAAAATTTGGTGTTAATTTCAAGATAACCCCTATTTAGGCATTTCCTTAATCAAAGGAGTCTATTACACAACGTTTCGATCACTCGTATAATTGACTCCTCCATTAGAAACCCGTTTTTGGCAACCAATCTCTAATCAACACCTTCCTAACAAGTTGCCTTCGATGCATGATGAAAAATAGAAATACAGACAAACGACCTTGGTTAGCGCAACACATATAAACAGAGAAAAACTGTGGAAAATCTAACAAATTAAGCTACTTGGTCCAGTGGACTCGATTCCCTTGCTTAGAAAGCACAAATGTAAAAGAAATAGAAGGTAAGATGTGCTTTTCTCGTGTACTTATTTCGGTGACTACTAAACGAGCGGAGGTTCGGCATGGCTCTAGTTGGATAGCTCATATGGTTCATTATATGCAGTCTCGGTTCTAGACAGGTACTCGAATTTCTCGTACTATTATCTTCTAAGATTAGCACGAAGCCTCGGTCATAACCCATCACAGGCTCACGAGTTCAATTCGAGGGATTACATTTACTTATGCCTATGCGGAGGGACAAGTTAACTCACGAAAGCATAAGTCATATGTAACCCGAAAGTATTCACTAGCCTGTGCGGAGGAACGAGTTAACTCACGAAGGCGTAGCGTTTACTTTCATTTAACAGGGACGGAGCCCGGGTATAGAGCTCATGTTATGCAACAAAAATGCACGTGCACGGTGTGTGGGGAGAAACTTGCAAACCTTTACGTTTTATTTAAAAAACTAAACCAAAACTAAAATCACAAAAATTTAAAGCTGAAAAACAACCGGATAAAACAAGTTAGAATATATACAACACGATGCAAATGCATGATTTTTTTGAAAACAAAAAATTTGAGGATCACGACTAAATGTTAATTTGAACAAGGAACTTTGAAAATTTTGACAACGCGAGTTTAATTCGACTCGACTCTCAAAAAGCGTCCCTAGCGGAGTCGCCATCTGTAGCGACGTAAAAAAAATTTAGTTTCTCTTGATCGCTAATTGTAGCGATTTATTAAACATTTGAAAACCAACTTTCGATTTTATTAACAAAGGGAGTCGTCACCGATCCTTTTTTATAGGTGTGATCGGACACCTAATAAAATTATTTTAAAACACAAAGAAGGCCAAATTTAGGTCTACATGAAAGTCCAGAGAAAAATTGGGGTTCGGGAGTCAGTTACGCGTGAGGAAGGTATTAGCACCCTCGCGACGCCCAAAATTGGTATCTCATAAACATGTGTTGACTTGATTTTAAAAAATACGAGTTCAATATAATATTTAATCGTGTCCGATTGAAAAATGAGAATTTTTAGTTTTCGATTTTTTTTTTAGAAAGGGTGTCCCGTTTTTTAACACAAGCCGACGAATTTCACCCAACATAGCGATGAAATCGATGGCTTAATATTAAATCGGTACATTGCCTTATTTTTGAAATTAATTAAAACATGAGAAAAAATATTCCTAAAGTGAGAAATTAAAAATAGATAAAGGACGCAAAAAAATGATATCATTAATGAAAAATATTAACATGGAATACTAGAATATTAGAATAACAATAATAATGATATTTACAAAATAAAAGCAAATCATGTACTAATAATAAAATAGGAAAAATGATATATTTGGTAATAATAATATAAAATAATAATATGTACATAAAAATACATATATATATATGCATATAATAAAAGTATGTAATAATAATAATATCTACAATAAAAGAAAATATTAGGAAACGTACATAAAAAATATATACATAAAAAATTTACAACAATAATATAAAATAATGATATGTGCAAAAATATATATATACATATGTACATAAAATATACACTAATATAATAATAGTTATAATAATACTAGCAATAGTAAAAATTTGTAATAATAATATATACACAATATGGTATTTAAAATATATATATGTATATAATAGTATTTAAGAATATATACATAAGAAATATATAACTAATGGCATTAAAAAATATATACATAATATATATAAAATACCTAAAAAAAGAAGGGGGAAAGAAGAGAGAAGGGAGGGGGGAAAGGAAATCCGGCCAAGGGGGGCCGGTCACCGGTCGATCGTCGGTCGCCGCCCGTCGTCAGCCACCGCCGGCCACTGCCCACGGTGGCCGGAAAAGGTAAATTTTTTTAACAATATATGTATATATAAAGAAAGAAAAAAACAACACAAAAAAAAGAAAAAAAAGATTCGAAAGAAGAGGAAAAAAGAAAAAGATGCAACCTTTTTATTGATGTTTCTTTTGTGTTCAAAATTTGAAGGGATTTTTGTTTTTTTTTTCAATCTTTGTAAAATCCCCCCTTTACATGATTTTTGAATGGCTTTTTATAGCCATCTTTTACATGATTTTCTATTATTTCTTTTTCTATTTTGTAGGTGGTGGTGGTAGACAATGGATATCAAAAATGGGAGGAAAAATGGGGCAAGTGGGAAAGTGGCTAGGTGGCTAGGGTTTCTTGGTTTTTTTTGGGGGGGTTAGGTTTTCCTTTTTTTTGGGGGGTTAGGTTTTTTTTTTGAGGACTTAATGGGCTTTTGAATTGGGTTTAATATTTGGGTTTTGTAATGGGTTTGGGTAGATGTAAATGGGTCATGGGTTAAGGGTTTTAGTGGGTTTAGAGGTTTGGTTGGATTTTGATATAATTGGGCCCGGGCAATTTGGGCTTCTACAAGTTCTATAACTCCAGATATAATAATTTAGTGACTATGACACAGATGGACAGCTTGAATATTCATAAAAGTAAATAATAAAAATTATAGATAATGTTACTTACAAGTGTGTTATATACATTAAGGATGTGGAATGGATAGGAGAACGAGGAAAATATATATTAATATTCAGCTAGCATGGCTAATTTGCATGTTTTAGGCTTAGAGACTAAATTGAATAAAAGTAAAACTTTAGGGGGCAATTTTGTAAAAATGTCAAAAATGACCAAATTGAAGGGAATGAATTGTTTTATTATTTAAATTAATAAATTGAATTAAATTATCAATTTAAGATCGGGTGAAAATTGAGAAAATGGTAAATTACTTAAATGCCCCTGAATCTTAATATTTCTGCAATTTCACCAGGTAAGTTCGTGTATGTTGAATTATATTCTTAAATGCTTGAAATGTATGTTATTGATGTGAATAAGATTTGAATATTCATTGTATGAAAATTGATGAAACATTGATATATTTGATAAAAAGGGAAAGAAATCCCGGTTGAATGAAAGGAAAATTCGATGGATCTCTGAAAAGGAATTGACGGTAAAAAAAGGATCTAGCCTGGACGGGTGATCCTATCCTGTTATAGCCCTCCTGAAGAATATATGTAAAATGGATTTAGCTTGGACGGGTAATCGGAATTAGAGTCTGAATTTAGCTTGGACTGGTAATTCAGATCCAAGTTCATTAGAGTAATTGTTGTTGCAGGGGATTTAGCCTGGACTGGTAATCCCGCTGTAAGGATGAGGTTCGCAGGAGTGTGCTCTCTGAAATGAAATGTGTAAGACCATGGTTGAAAGATACCATGGCAACATGATATGAAATGTATAAGACCATGGTTGAAAGATACCATGGCAACGTGACATGAAAAGAATAAGACCATAGTTGAGAGATACCATGGCAACATGACGGGAAATGAAGAAGACCATGGTTGAAAGATACCATGGCAGTGTGACATGAAATGAATAAGACTATGGTTGAAAGATACCATGACAACGTGACATGAATAGAATAAGACCATGGTTGAAAGATACCATGGTAACATGACAGAAAATGAGTAAGACCATAGTTGAAAGACACTATGGCGTCATGTCAAAGATAAATAAGGATGGGAGACGCTATGACATCTGTTGAACAATTGATATTCAAGTAATATGTATCAGATGGCGAATGGTAATATGAAATGGTTGTGTGAAATATTTACAAGAACTGGTCATATGGAAATATATATACAAAATAGTTGTATGAAATAATTATGAAGATAGATAAACGAAATAAGTATAAGTACATGGAATATAATTTATGTTAAGTTTGATATAAACTATTACTGGAATAAATATACATAAAATATATGGAAATGATGGAGCATGAAATATTGATATAATGAAATGAATGATATATACTTATAAAGAAACGGTAAGAGAATGATATGTTTCATGACATGTACATATATGATTATCTTTGATATGTTGATACAAGAAAATTATGTAGGTAAAGACAATTATTAAACTCAAGTGTGACATGTCGAGAAAATAAGTATATCAATGTTGAATTTATATGAAATATGCACTAGTATACTAACAATGTTGTTGTTTGATGCTTATACAAGTGCCAAGCTGTTGATTGAATGATAATATATTTATTTATATGATGCATTGAATCGGTAAGTATTTAATTGAATTTTTTTTAGGCGATCTACAAATTCTAGTAATGTTCTGAAACCCTGTTTTGATGACGGATACGGGTTAAGGGTGTTACAACAATCCTTTAGTGGAATGATTTCGTGACTAAATAATGTTATAATAAATAGGCAAAAAATTGAAACTTAATTAAAAAGTATTTTAGTCTAATTATATATGTCCAATCGGTTCATCCATTAGCTTAAGATAACCAGAAACAAATTACATGTAGAACCAATGAATATAAATAAACGAAAATGATTAAGTAAGAGAAATAAGTCGTATGTATCGCTACCCGCAATGAATGCTCTTTCTTACTAAGAAAGAAACGACTTAGGAATTAATTTAAGGTTCTTCTAATTATTATTAATTAATTATAATTAAATAATTGGAGTTCGAAGATGAAATTAAATTAAATTAATTAGTCATTATGACTTTATTGAATATGAAAATTAAATATATTTCCTCATAAATTTTATTACGGTAAAGTTACTATGACTTTAATAGAACTAGAATTTGGTTGAAAAAATTATTTAATTGAGAAATTAATTAATTAAATTTAATTAATTGATTAAGTGTTATTTATTTTGGGTAATAGAAAATATTTTGGGTTGAATTAAATTATAAAGTGTTGGGTTAAAAGTTCATGAATCACATATAATTAGACCCAATACATGAGAGGCCCAATTAGACCTCTTGTAATAACGTGGGGCTGCAAACCCTAGTGGAAAAGAGGGCATATCGCCACCCCTCTCTCCTATTGCTAGAGTAATAGTATATTTTTTTATTAAAATTATTTTATTTATTCAGGACTTATTAAACTAGAACTCTTGTACTTCTCTCTATAAATATAGAGCACCAGTGAAGCTATTATAACACAATTTCTATATATCATTATTCTACTAGATAGTAGTTGTAATTTATTTATAAAGAATAAATTTTATTTTCTGAGAATTACGAATAGTTATCGGTTTATAAAGAGAATTTACTTTTCCATTAAAAGTAAATAAAATGTTTTATTATGTAACTTAACTCGGTTACTCGAACTCACACTTGATACAATTCATGGTTCGAGGATCGCAGAGAAGACCGTTCGGTTGAAAGCCAATACCGAATTTAGTCCTGTAACACCCCTAACTCGTATCCGTCGCCGAACTAGGGTTAAAGACGTTACCAAAAAAATCAGAACATTTTACACACAATTCATATACATCATCAATAATCATAGTTAAACATTACCATAGAGTCCCTTATATAAGTCATTGAGACCTTAAACATGCATTAAATGGGGTCGGGACTAAATCGAGCTCATACAAAATTTTTCAAAACTTAAACATTTTTCAAAGTTGTATAGGTTACACGTCCGTATGAACAAGCCGTGTGAGACACGCCCATGTGTCTAGGCCGTGGCAAAACAAGGCATACATACTGACTTGTCCACATAGCCACATGACACGCTCGTGTGCCAGGCCGTGGTCGAAACTAACTTGAGACACACGGCTAGCCACACGCCCGTATGCCTTGGCCATGCTCAAGACTGACTTTAAATTGTAAGATTACCCCAGGGGACACAATGTGACAACCCAAATTAGACCCTGGTCGGAATGTGGTTTCGAGACCACATTACCGAGCCAAAAATTTATTTTCGTGTTTTAATTGCATAAATTATTGTGTGACAGTGAATGTATGAGAAATTAAATGCTTAATATTAGCATTAGGATTGTGAATTCATTCAAAAAGGACCTAGTTGACGAAGTTAGGAAAGATGATAGATGAATTATAAGGATTAATTAATAATAGGTTGAGGAAGCATGGTTTTGCATGTCAATTTGCCCATAAAATTTATGGTGGCCGGCCAAGGAGTGATAATGCTCCACTCATTCTAATTTAAAATGTTTCTTTGGTGAACAAATGATGGGATTAATAATAGAAAATGGAACAAAAAAAAATGGGTGTCATACTTGCCATCACCTAGCCGAAAAACCAAGAAAAAGAAGGGGAGAAAAGAACTTGGGAGGGATTCGGCCATTGCTTGCCTAGGGAGAGTGTTTGATGTTGTGGCATGAAAAATGAGGGAGTTTGAATGCTTAATAAGGAGGGAAGAAGGAGTGTTCATATTTTCATTCTTTTGCAATTGTTCTAACTAGAGGAAGAAGGGGAAGCAAGATTCGGCCAAGGTGGTCCTTTAGACCAAGGTATGTTTAATGTTGTCTTAGAGATGCATGCATGTTTTAAATAGCCCATGTTCAAACCTTGAATCTTGTTGATAACATGAGCAATCGGTCATGAGAAAGTGTTCAAGGAATGGTTGTTGTTCATGTTATTTGGATGAGAAATGGTGAGTTTTGTTGTTTCATGTTAAAGTTAGGTGAATGATGATAGAGGAGTGTTTGAACTATAAAAAAAAGAAGAATCGGCTACCTTGTTATGAGCTAGGGCCGAATGTGAGTTTGGTTGTGTTTGAATATTACATGCTTGGTAGAATGGTGGATGAAGGTGCCGAATGTATGTTGGATTGATAGAGTCTTCAAATTGATTTTATGTGTGTATGCATGACCGAATATACGAGGTCACATGAGTAAGGAAGTGAGTTATTTGATATGTGGTAAAAGTTAAGTACTAAATCGAAGGTTGCTAAAAATTGCCATTTCTTAGCCGAATATGTGCTTGATCAATGAAGGAATTGTTGAAGAATATAGGTGAACTTGGTGAGAGCAATCGGCCTAGTGTATAAATGATATGAAGATTTTAGGAAATTGTTTTGGTTAGGTGCATGTATGATTAAGTATATTCGGCAATATACTTAAAGTGGGTACATGATATTACATTATAATTATTGAGCTTAAGTATATGGATATGTGTATATGTGGTCATATAATGACGTCTTGGTTTGAAAATTTAATGATGTGTGATTGCCGAATGTGATAAATAAATTCATGTTATTGGGTTAAATATTGAATACCCTTATTTGTATTATTTAAGCTCAAGAACCTAAAGGAGAGGCGTCCAACAAGGGGAAATCGAAGGTCATCGAGTAGCCGACTCGGAATTATTTTACCCAACATAAAGTAAGTCATTAAGCATGTAGTGGGTATTATTTCAAATGGTCATAATGTGTATGTATTGATGCTGATTGGAATGAATAAATATACATATATATATATGCATGTACGCATGTGATGATGAAATTGTTGAATGAATGAAAAGAGGTAAGATGTACTGAGTTGTTGATCTCGGCACTAAACGTGCGGGATAACCATTTATGACCATGAGATTGGCGCTAAGTGCGCGGGATTAAATTGTACAGCACTAAGTGTGCGATTCGACTATGTTGCACTAAGTGTGCGAAATGAATATGATGCACTAAGTGTGCGAATTGACCATGCGGCACTAAGTGTGCGAGTCTAACTATGTAGCACTAAGTGTGCGATTTGATTACGTGGCACTAAGTGTGCGAGTTGATTGTATAGCACTGAGTGTGCGGGCTCAATATACATTCGTGAATCATTATGGACACTATGTGTGCGACACTATTGAGTCGATCGCGGACGGCGGGTCGGGTAAGTGTATTGAGTACGTGGCTAATAGGTGCTATGCTTATACTTGGTGTTGAGCTCGGTAAGTTCGAACCTATGTGACATATATACTTGAAGTCACGTACATAAAATTATCGTAGGATGGGTGAAAGGCCGTATAGTCATTTGATTGTAACGAAAATAAATCGATTTATGAAATTGCTTCAATGTCCTATTGATGAGTATATAGAATGTGAATGCATGAATTGATATGAAATTGAATTGATAGGTTGGAGGAACTATGGTATGGTTCGGTATGGATGGAGTAAATTGTCTCGCTCCATTTTGTTTCCTCTTGTGATAATGTTGTTGATAGATGGTAGTGCATTGCTTATGACTTACTGAGTTATAAACTCACTCGATGTTTCCTTGTCACCCATTATAGGTTGCTTGGACTCATCTATTTTTGCGGGGTCGGGCCGTCATCGAAGTCATCACACCGGATAGCAAGTTTTGGTACTTTCTTCTTAGTGTGTTTAGAAGATCATTTTGGCATGTATAAGCTAGTACGTTGTGTTTGAATTATGGCATGTAAACTTTAAGCCATGCGAAAATGGCACGAATGTTAGTTTGAAGTGGATCAAGGGTAGGCATGAAATGGACCTAGTTACTTTCGTAACAGATGCTGGCAGCAACAGTGTCATGAGATTGAAAAATCACTAAAAATAGTAGGAGTGGAATTAATTGATGAATAAATTATGTAATCGAAGCTCGATGAGTCTGCTTTCATGAGGAAGTAACAAAAAGATCATATGGGCAGTATATTAAGAGATATTCAGATCTTAGTGGGACAGGGCCAGAACGGTTTCTGGAATCCCTGCTCCGACTTTGGAAATTCATTATAAATTAACCAGAGATAATTAGGGGTCGTACCATATATGTACAGATTCCTCTCTGAGTCTAGTTTTCATAGAAATGAACGGCAACAGTATTGAAGCCCCGTGCAGGGAGATATCCAAGTCGTAATGGGCAAAGGTCAGTGTAGTCGACCCCTGCAACTTGGGGGACTTTGACTAATAAACTGTACTAATTGGCCCAACCAAAAATTATAGAAAAAAATACATAGATGGGCACATGAGTCTTGTTTCTGGGAAAAATTACGAAACTGATTTTCGAGTTACGAAACTCAAGATATGATTTTTAAAACGACTAGTACACAGATTGGGCAGTGTCTGGAAAATAAATTTTGTAAGGGGTTAAAGCCAGTTAACACCTCGTGTTCGACTCCGATGTCTATTTCGGGTTCGGGGTGTTACATTTTATTGGTATCAGAGCTATGGTTTAGTCGGTTCTAGGACTACCATAGCACGTATGAGTCTAGCTATACATGCCATAATGTTAATGTTTAAAAGGGTGATGACTTCTGACGGTTGAAATGTTTTTGTCTTGATTAGTAAATGGATCCCGGTGAAGAAAGAACCCTAGCGGATGACGTTGAGAGCGTAGCGGCTGCTCCTGCACAAGGGACGCCGCCTGTTGAACCTCAGTCATCTGCGAATAATCAAGGTGAGGGGGCTAAACAAGCCTTCTTTACCATGATGAATGAGTGGGTCGCGCAATATGCCCGAGCCAACCCGGCTGTCCAACAATTCCCAAATTTGAATAACCCACCCCAAGAGCCTGTAAGACCGTCAGTCGCTGATCCTGTGAGGCTGAGTAAGCCACCTGTAGACTTGATTAGGAAGCGTGGGGCCGAGGAGTTCAAGGCCATAGTAACTGATGATGCCGAAAGGGCCGAGTTCTGGCTTGATAACACCATTCGGGTGTTCGATGAATTGTCATGCACACCTGATGAATGTCTAAAATGTGCTGTATCTTTGTTGCGAGACTCAGCCTACTATTGGTGGAGGACCTTGATTTCCATAGTCCCGAACGAGCGAGTAACTTGGGACTTCTTTCAAATGGAATTCCGGAAGAAATTTATTAGCCAACGGTTCATTGAGCAGAAGCGTAAGGAGTTCTTGGAACTCAAGCAAGGCCGTATGACTGTATCTGAATACGAACATGAATTCGTAAGACTTAGTAGGTATGCCCGGGAGTGTGTAGCTGATGAGGTTGCTATGTGCAAAAGATTTGAGGAAGGATTGAACGAAGATTTAAAGCTACTAATGGGTATTTTGGAAATAAAGGAATTCGTAACACTAGTCGAACGAGCCTGCAAGGCGGAGGAACTTGGAAAGGAGAAGAGGAAGGTTGAATTTGAAGCTAGAGATTATCGTAAAAGATCAACGGGTAAAGCTCCGTTCTCAGCTGTGAAGAAGTTCAGGGAGGACATTAATAAGTCGAGGGCGACTGCGGGAATTTCCATCAGGGCAAGACCATCGATGGGCTCCCGAGCTACTTCGGTAGCTAGTGTGGGCAATAATCGTCACGAGAAACCTGAATGTCCCCAATGTGGAAGACGACACCTAGGTGAATGTTGGAGCAAGTCTACTAACAGGGCCTGTTACGGATGCGGTTCGAAGGACCACTTCATTAGAGATTGCACGGAGCTGGATGAGAAGAATAAGATTCAAGGTGCAAGACCTAGTGGAGTGACATCTAGAGGTAGACCACCGAGAATTTTAGGAGGCAGGGGTAGTAGTCAGAGGGGGGGCCTCTGATACGGCCGATCGCGCCGAGAACCGTACTCCTGCTAGAGCGTATGCCATTCGCGCACGAGAGGAGGCATCCTCCCCCGACGTCATCACTGGTACCTTCACTCTCTTTGATACTAATGTGATTGCATTGATTGACCCTGGCTCTACTCATTCATATGTATGCGAAACCTTAGCATCCAGTAAGACTCTACCTGTTGAGTCTACTGAGCTAGTAATTCGAGTGTCAAACCCTTTGGGTCAATGCGTACTTGTTGATAAAGTGTGTAAGAGATGCCCTCTAATAATCCGAGAATCCTGTTTTCCAGCCGATTTGATGCTTTTGCCGTTCGACGAGTTTGATGTTATTCTTGGTTTGGATTGGTTAACCGCGCATGATGCGGTTGTGAATTGCAAAAGCAAGACTATCGATTTGAGGTGCGCGAATGACGAAATAATCCGAGTTGAGTCTGCGGACTTAAGGGGGTTGCCAGCTGTAATATCAGCAATGTTGGCCCAGAAATATGTAAGGAAAGGGTGCGAAGCATACCTCGCGTATGTACTTGATGACAAGGAGTTAGAAGAGAAACCCGAGTCGGTGCCGGTGGTTTGTGAATACCCGGATGTTTTTCTTGAAGAGTTACCGGGTTTGCCACCTATTCGGGAAGTAGAGTTTGGAATTGAGCTTGTACCTGGAACTACGCCAATTTCGATCGCTCCGTATCATATGGCACTAACCGAGTTAAAAGAGTTGAAAGCTCAGTTGCAAGAATTGACGGATAGAAGTTTCGCTCGACCGAGTTTCTCACCTTGGGGTGCACCAGTATTGTTCGTGAAAAAGAAGGACGGAACCATGAGGTTGTGCATTGACTATCGTCAACTGAATAAAGTGACGATAAAGAATAAGTATCCGTTACCGCGTATAGATGATCTGTTCGATCAATTAAAGGGAGCATCGGTGTTTTCAAAGATAGATTTGAGATCGGGTTATTATCAGTTGCGGATTCGAGATTCGGACGTACCCAAAACTGCTTTCAGAACGAGGTACGGTCACTACGAGTTCTTAGTGATGCCGTTTGGGCTCACTAATGCCCCTGCGGTGTTTATGGATTTGATGAATCGGATCTTCAGGCCGTATTTGGATCGGTTTGTAGTTGTGTTTATTGATGACATCTTGGTCTATTCAAGAGATGAGACCGAACATGCTGAGCATCTGAGGCAAGTGTTGCAAATTTTGCGGGATAAGCAGTTATATGCTAAGTTCAGTAAGTGTGAGTTCTGGTTAAGAGAGGTTAGCTTCTTGGGTCATGTGGTATCCGCATCGGGTATTCGAGTTGACCCGAGCAAAATTTCAGCCATACTTAACTGGAAGCCTCCGAGAAATGTTACCGAAGTCCGGAGCTTTCTAGGGCTCGCCGGCTATTACCGACGATTTGTCAAAGGTTTCTCGATGATAGCCACACCAATGACGAAGCTACTTCAGAAGGATGTTAAGTTCGAATGGACGGAGAAATGTCAGAAAAGCTTCGATCAACTGAAAACTCATCTGACTGAAGCTCCAATTTTGGTGCAACCCGAATCGGGTAAAGAGTTTGTTGTTTATAGTGACGCATCCCTACTCGGGTTGGGTTGCGTATTGATGCAAGAAGGTCGAGTTGTGGCCTATGCGTCGAGACAATTGAAGCCACACGAAAGAAATTATCCCACCTATGATCTCGAACTAGCCGCCATTGTGTTTGCATTGAAAATATGGCGACATTATTTGTTTGGTGAGAAGTGCCATGTGTTTTCGGATCACAAAAGTCTCAAATATTTGATGACTCAACGAGACTTGAATCTGCGACAAAGACGTTGGCTTGAGTTGTTGAAAGATTACGAGCTTGTCATTGATTACCACCCGGGAAAGGCTAATGTGGTTGCGGACGCCTTAAGCCGGAAATCACTGTTTGCTTTGCGAGCGATGAATGTACACTTGTCTGTTCTACCTGACAATGTGTTAGTAGCTGAATTAAAAGCCAAACCATTATTGACTCATCAAATTCGTGAAGCTCAGAAAGTCGATGATGAATTGGTTGCAAAACGAGCTGACTGTGTTCCGAACAAGGAATCGGAGTTTCAGATTGATGATGATGGTTGTTTGAGGTTTAGAAGTCGTTTGTGCGTTCCAAGGAATTCGGAACTCATTCCGATGATTCTGAATGAAGCCCATTGTAGCCGAATGTCAATTCACCCGGGGAGCACGAAAATGTACGACGACTTGAAACGTCGGTTTTGGTGGCATGGTATGAAGCGAGACATCTCCGACTTTGTTTCGAGATGTTTAATATGTCAACAAGTGAAAGGGAACATCAAGTGCCTTCAGGGTTACTTCAGCCGATCATGATACCCGAGTGGAAATGGGACCGAGTCACAATGGACTTTGTGTCCGGACTGCCATTGTCCGCAAGTAAGAAGGATGCGATTTGGGTTGTTGTTGATAGGTTGACTAAGTCGGCTCACTTTATCCCCGTGCGTACGGATTTTTCATTGGATAAACTAGCCGAATTGTATGTTTCTCAGATTGTGAGATTACATGGAGTACCTATTTCTATCGTGTCGGATAGAGATCCGAGATTCACCTCGCGATTTTGGAAGAAATTGCAAGAAGCTTTGGGTACCCAGCTGCATTTTAGCACCGCTTTTCATCCCCAAACCGATGGTCAATCCGAGCGGATAATTCAGATACTCGAGGATATGCTGAGATGCTGCATCCTTGAGTTTAGTGGTTCATGGGAACGGTATGTACCTTTGATTGAATTCGCTTACAACAATAGTTTTCAATCAAGTATTAAGATGGCACCTTACGAGGCTTTGTACGGTCGTAAATGCCGTACACCATTGTTTTGGACCGAGCTCGGTGAAAGTAAAATTTTCGGAGTTGATTTGATTAAAGATGCCGAACAGAAAGTAAAGGTAATCCGTGAAAGTCTGAAGGTAGCCACAGATCGTCAAAAATCGTATGCGGATCTGAAACGGAAGGACATTGAATATCAGGTGGGAGATAAAGTGTTCCTCAAAGTTTCGCCTTGGAAAAAGGTACTCAGGTTTGGCCGTAAAGGCAAGTTGAGCCCGAGATTCATTGGGCCGTACGAAATTTCCGAACGAGTGGGGCCGGTTGCATATAGATTGATTTTGCCTCCTGAACTTGAAAAGATTCACGACGTCTTTCATGTTTCGATGCTTCGGCGCTATAGATCTGATCCTTCGCACATAATTAGTCCGTCGGAGGTTGAAATTCAGGCTGATATGAGCTATGAAGAAGAACCGATTCGTATCCAAACTCGTGAAGTGAAAGAGTTGCGAAATAAAAGGGTTCCGTTGGTTAAGGTGTTGTGGCTTAAACACGGGATCGAGGAAGCAACCTGGGAACCCGAGAGCTCGATGAAAGAACAATACCCAAACCTATTTACCGGTAAGATTTTCGGGGACGAAAATTTCTTATGTGGGGGAGAGTTGTGACAACCTAAATTAGACCCTGGTCGGAATGTGGTTTCGAGACCACATTACCGAGCCAAAAATTTATTTTCGTGTTTTAATTGCATAAATTGTTGTGTGATAGTGAATGTATGAGAAATTAAATGCTTAATATTAGCATTAGGATTGTGAATTCATTCAAAAAGGACCTAGTTGACGAAGTTAGGAAAGATGATAGATGAATTATAAGGATTAATTAATAATAGGTTGAGGAAGCATGGTTTTGTATGTCAATTTGCCCATAAAATTTATGGTGGCCGGCCAAGGAGTGATAATGCTCCACTCATTCTAATTTAAAATGTTTCTTTGGTGAACAAATGATGGGATTAATAATAGAAAAGGGAACAAAAAAAAATGGGTGTCATACTTGCCATCACCTAGCCGAAAAACCAAGAAAAAGAAGGGGAGAAAAGAACTTGGGAGGGATTCGGCCATTGCTTGCCTAGGGAGAGTGTTTGATGTTGTGGCATGAAAAATGAGGGAGTTTGAATGCTTAATAAGGAGGGGAGAAGGAGTGTTCATATTTTCATTCTTTTGCAATTGTTCTAACTAGAGGAAGAAGAGGAAGCAAGATTCGGCCAAGGTGGTCCTTTAGACCAAGGTATGTTTAATGTTGTCTTAGAGATGCATGCATGTTTTAAATAGCCCATGTTCAAACCTTGAATCTTGTTGATAACATGAGCAATCGGTCATGAGAAAGTGTTCAAGGAATGGTTGTTGTTCATGTTATTTGGATGAGAAATGGTGAGTTTTGTTGTTTCATGTTAAAGTTAGGTGAATGATGATAGAGGAGTGTTTGAACTATAAAAAAAAAAAGAAGAATCGGCTACCTTGTTATGAGCTAGGGCCGAATGTGAGTTTGGTTGTGTTTGAATATTACATGCTTGGTAGAATGGTGGATGAAGGTGCCGAATGTATGTTGGATTGATAGAGTCTTCAAATTGATTTTATGTGTGTATGCATGACCGAATATACGAGGTCACATGAGTAAGGAAGTGAGTTATTTGATATGTGGTAAAAGTTAAGTACTAAATCGAAGGTTGCTAAAAATTGCCATTTCTTAGCCGAATATGTGCTTGATCAATGAAGGAATTGTTGAAGAATATAGGTGAACTTGGTGAGAGCAATCGGCCTAGTGTATAAATGATATGAAGATTTTAGGAAATTGTTTTGGTTAGGTGCATGTATGATTAAGTATATTCGGCAATATACTTAAAGTGGGTACATGATATTACATTATAATTATTGAGCTTAAGTATATGGATATGTGTATATGTGGTCATATAATGACGTCTTGGTTTGAAAATTTAATGATGTGTGATTGCCGAATGTGATAAATAAATTCATGTTATTGGGTTAAATATTGAATACCCTTATTTGTATTATTTAAGCTCAAGAACCTAAAGGAGAGGCGTCCAACAAGGGGAAATCGAAGGTCATCGAGTAGCCGACTCGGAATTATTTTACCCAACATAAAGTAAGTCATTAAGCATGTAGTGGGTATTATTTCAAATGGTCATAATGTGTATGTATTGATGCTGATTGGAATGAATAAATATACATATATATATATGCATGTACGCATGTGATGATGAAATTGTTGAATGAATGAAAAGAGGTAAGATGTACTGAGTTGTTGATCTCGGCACTAAACGTGCGGGATAACCATTTATGACCATGAGATTGGCGCTAAGTGCGCGGGATTAAATTGTACAGCACTAAGTGTGCGATTCGACTATGTTGCACTAAGTGTGCGAAATGAATATGATGCACTAAGTGTGCGAATTGACCATGCGGCACTAAGTGTGCGAGTCTAACTATGTAGCACTAAGTGTGCGATTTGATTACGTGGCACTAAGTGTGCGAGTTGATTGTATAGCACTGAGTGTGCGGGCTCAATATACATTCGTGAATCATTATGGACACTATGTGTGCGACACTATTGAGTCGATCGCGGACGGCGGGTCGGGTAAGTGTCTTGAGTACGTGGCTAATAGGTGCTATGCTTATACTTGGTGTTGAGCTCGGTAAGTTCGAACCTATGTGACATATATACTTGAAGTCACGTACATAAAATTATCGTAGGATGGGTGAAAGGCCGTATAGTCGTTTGATTGTAACGAAAATAAATCGATTTATGAAATTGCTTCAATGTCCTATTGATGAGTATATAGAATGTGAATGCATGAATTGATATGAAATTGAATTGATAGGTTGGAGGAACTATGGTATGGTTCGGTATGGATGGAGTAAATTGTCTCGCTCCATTTTGTTTCCTCTTGTGATAATGTTGTTGATAGATGGTAGTGCATTGCTTATGACTTACTGAGTTATAAACTCACTCGATGTTTCCTTGTCACCCATTATAGGTTGCTTGGACTCATCTATTTTTGCGGGGTCGGGCCGTCATCGAAGTCATCACACCGGATAGCAAGTTTTGGTACTTTCTTCTTAGTGTGTTTAGAAGATCATTTTGGCATGTATAAGCTAGTACGTTGTGTTTGAATTATGGCATGTAAACTTTAAGCCATGCGAAAATGGCACGAATGTTAGTTTGAAGTGGATCAAGGGTAGGCATGAAATGGACCTAGTTACTTTCGTAACAGATGCTGGCAGCAACAGTGTCATGAGATTGAAAAA
Source organism: Gossypium hirsutum (assembly GCF_007990345.1). Classification (NCBI taxonomy): domain Eukaryota; kingdom Viridiplantae; phylum Streptophyta; class Magnoliopsida; order Malvales; family Malvaceae; genus Gossypium; species Gossypium hirsutum. The sequence goes on along the minus strand of NC_053428.1, from coordinate 96,821,724 downwards.
TCACTAAAATAGTAGGAGTGGAATTAATTGATGAATAAATTATGTAATCGAAGCTCGATGAGTCTGCTTTCATGAGGAAGTAACAAAAAGATCATATGGGCAGTATATTAAGAGATATTCAGATCTTAGTGGGACAGGGCCAGAACGGTTTCTGGAATCCCTGCTCCGACTTTGGAAATTTATTATAAATTAACCAGAGATAATTAGGGGTCGTACCATATATGTACAGATTCCTCTCTGAGTCTAGTTTTCATAGAAACAAACGGCAACAGTATTGAAGCCCCGTGCAGGGAGATATCCAAGTCGTAATGGGAAAAGGTCAGTGTAGTCGACCCCTGCAACTTGGGGGACTTTGACTAATAAACTGTACTAATTGGCCCAACCAAAAATTCTAAAAAAAAATACATAGATGGGCACATGAGTCTAGTTTCTGGGAAAAATTACGAAACTGATTTTCGAGTTACGAAACTCAAGATATGATTTTTAAAACGACTAGTACACAGATTGGGCAGTGTCTGGAAAATAAATTTTGTAAGGGGTTAAAGCCAGTTAACACCTCGTGTTCGACTCCGATGTCGGTTTCGGGTTCGGGGTGTTACACACAAGGCCGTGTAACATGACCATGTGTCGCACACGGCTGAGGCACACACCAATGTCTCTGCCCGTGTGGACAAAAATAGGCCATTTGAAAAGCCAATTTGCCACCCATTTTGGGTCATACCTACAAGCATCAAAACCACATCATTTTATACCAAATTTTCAACTAATTCACAACTAAAACATACACCAATCATGCCATATTATGATAAACTAATTTTATGTCTATAATCCATACTAAAATATGTTAAATCATAAGCCAAAGACATACCAAAACATATATTTCATTGTCTCGATTCATTCCATTCATTCTCATGCCAATACTTACCAAATTTCACAAATAAACAAATACCAAAAACTTACTAAATTGACCAATTCTCTTGGTCATTCATGATCACATCATATTAGCATAATTGCATCACATAATTCATACCAAAAACTCATTCACATACACAACCAAGACCAACCCACATCACGTGGCTAATATTCATAACTCAAAACATATTGACAAGATTCTAGCCTATACATGCCATACTTCAATATACATATTTTCAAAAGGTACCAAAATATAGATCGATAGTGTGGTGATGATCATTGACGATCCCCGAGCTCCAAATAGCTTCGATATCTAAAAAAATAATTGAAAAATACATAGAGTAAGCTTTCAAAAGCTTAGTAAGCCATATACAAATAAACTTATCATTCAAAACATGAAAGCATCATCAAATTACATATATTCCATGGCTAAATACTATCTCAAACATAGTATACATTTTGAACATACCTGAATCGGATACACATCTCATATAATCATTCGTTTCTCAGAATGCCCGTTGAACCGCTCAGAATCATAAGGATACGTGGATATCTCGGAAAGCTTGTACAATGCCAACGTCCCATACGTGGTCTTACATGTAATCAAATATCGATGCCACTGTCCAAGACAGGGTCTTACACGAAATCAAATACGATGCCAATGTCCCAGACATGGTCTTATATGTAAATCATAAGTCGATGCCAACATCCCAAACGTGGTCTTACACGAAAACACATATCGGATCCTATGTCATGACATTTGTATCCTAACTATTCCTATGGTTCATACAAGGCTTTTCGGATGTCGGAACTTTGTCGATACTTTCTCAGATATCTCATATTCAAGGCATAAAGCCATTAATCATTGTTCAATAGCATATAAGCATAAATAAACCAGTTCAAATACATTTATTTGTATATAGACTTACCTCGTGCGGATTCGGACGAACGGAGTCGACTACTCGATGACTTTCGATTTTCCCCGATCTAATTCCTTTTTCTTTTGTTCTTGATCTATATAAATTCAAATTTAACTCTTTTATTCACCAAATAATTCAAATTAATCCACAAACACACATTTAGGGAAATTACAAATTAGCCCTCACATTTTCACATTTTAACACTTTAGTCCTCAATTCACAAAATCACAAAATACATAAAATTTCCTTTTACACATGCTTAGCCAAATTTTTATAGAGTTCATATAAGTCCATATATTTTATTTATTTCACATTTTATTCCCTCAAAATCTCCTTTCTACAATTTAATCCAAATTACTCAAATTCATCAAAAATTCAAAGACAAAACCTAGTAATCTAACACATATCTTTCATTTACTACTATCAAACTTCATAAAGCTCACATTATCAACAATGGCATAACTCAAAATCATCAAAAAAAATCAAAAATTAGGGCATGAACTTGATAGAACTCTAAACAACGATTACAAAAACGTAGATATTATCAAAAACTGAAAAAAATCCATACCTTAATCACCAAATCAAAGTGCCGAAACCCTAAGCTTGTATTTTTCTTTCTTTTTTATTTGATATATTCGGCCAACATGAATGATAATGGCCTAAATTTTCACTTTGTTTTATTATATAAAACTTTAATTACAAAATACCAATTTTGTCTTTAATTAATAATAACATATAAAATTTCATTAACTGCAAGCATTTATGTCCCTCCATTATTCAAATGGTCTATTCACAATATAAGGACCTCTCATTTACAAAGACATAACAAATAGGCACACTTAACATATGGCAAGCAACTTTTACATTTTATGCGATTAGGTCCTTTTATCAAATCGAACACATAAACGATAAAATTTTCACACGAAGTTTTCATAGACATCAATTCACATATAATACACACGGAAAATATTATTAAAATTTTTTTGACTCGAATTTGTGGTCCCGAAATCACTATTCCGACTAGGGTCTAAATCGGGTTGTTACAAGTCCTCTTTGTAAAAAGCACAAGTATAATTATGGTTTAGGTTTATTGCTATAAATAACACGGCGACTCAGTTTTAAGAAAAATTTTGAATTTCCACAGTAGCTAAATAACTATTTTCTTAATTGAATTTTTCTAAGATAAGCCAAGACCAGAAGAGAGTCCAAAATGATTGTCTTTTACATCACGGAGCATGTCAGGGTCGTCGACTATCAACATCCAAGTCACAAAGATATGGAGCTAAATTGACATTACAATGCACAAGCCTTCAATGTCGACTATCAACAATGCTCCTCCTTGCAGACCATCCTTGCCGAAATAAGCAAAAACGAGGCGCCGACTAAACAAAATAAGGCAAACTCTTGAACAAAAGTCATGGAAAGACCACGGGAAAAAACAAGGGTTACTCCATCTCCCCGACAGCTGAAAGCCTAGTGGGAGTAAGAAAGACCAAGTTATTTTGACGAACAAAGACAAGGAAAAGAAGAGGAAGGGAAAAAGATGGGGAAAGGGAAAGTAATGGGAGAAAGGAAGTGGAAAGGGGGGAGAAAGGAGAACAGAACCGACGATTGGCAATAAGGCCGCTGGCGGCTGTAAAAGAACGACCAAAACTGGAACCTAAGGAATACAAAATGTGAGAGAAAAGTATAGGGACTTCGAGAGCTTTTCTGTTAAGTGACAATTTTTTAATTTTGTTGTTAGCAAATTATTTTTATTAACGTTGTTTAGTTAATTAATTATATTTGTTTGTTTAGGGTTTTGTAATTCTCAAATAGAAGTATAATTTTGTTATATAATATGTTAAATATTGAAAATGAAGTATTTTGTTATAATTTGATGAAAGTTTTGTGGAAAAAATGAATGCATGTATGTTCATAAAATAGTTTAATATGATTGTGGTTTAGGAATTTATTAAAATGTGATATATTGTGAAATATGTTAACAATTGATTTATTAATATATTTGTGAAAATTGCTGAATATTTTGTTAATTAGTAGAATATGCATGCATGGTTTGAAAATATTTTAATAAAATATTTGTAATGATTACAGTGAAGGTTATTTATAGTTGGTGATCTTGTCTTGCGGCATCGGAAGTGCTTTTGCACATGTGGATTGTCCAGAAAGTATCAATTTCAGCAACACCTTTCTAGATATGTTGTGATTATTGGGAAACAAATGTAGTCTCCATTGCTTTAGATGAGACCTCTCCCCTTGTCACTGTAGGTGTTACAAGAAGAGACTCTTTGGAGATTTACGATAAATAAGGGTAGCAGTAACCTTCTTTGAGACATCCTTTTCCAATGCGCCAATGAAAGTAGGCACTTCAATTGTTGCATCGACAGGTTGTTCTAGCATCTCCCAATGGATTGTAAGCCTTTTTGCTCGAATTGATCTGTAGAGATTATCTTGGCACAAGCTATGGGAAGAAGAAAGATTGCTTCCTGAAAAAGTGTAAAGCTTTGGAAATAAACAAGAAAGAACCTTTTAAAATGTTCCTTGCTTTAGGGTTTCTAAGAGAATTAAGAGATTTTAGGTGACGACAAAGTGAGGTTTGCTGTGGATATTTATAACAAAAATAAGCAAGGACCTCTATCAATGTTTTTCCCTTCAAGATACGAAGAGAGAAAATCTTGATTACCCACCAAAAGTAAATATTTGGTGCCAAACTTTTCATAATTCACCAAAAATTATTGAAAATCACAAAAATAATAAAAAAAACCAAAAATTCCAAAATGACATGAAGCATGGTCATTTAAATGTGTTTCAAAGACAGCCAAGACCTCAAGCTCCATAAATCTCAACTTAATTCCTTATATCCTTAAACCTAGGATATTTTATGTAAATGACTAAAAATAATAACTAATTACATAAATGATATTGGATAAAAAACAATCACCTAAATGATCTAAAATGAATAATAAATTTAGGTTGGGACACTTAATGGCCAGTACCATCTAATTTTCTGACACAATCATTACCTAATGATTATGTTAAGGGTTAAAAAAATATTTTTTAGGTGTTAAATATTAGATATCCCGCACCTATATATTTTATTCAAACCATAGCATACTTACGTACATTTATATTAGTATTCAAAAAAATATTTGTATTGGACAATAAATGGTGGGGACCACTTTTTCCATTAAAAAAATATTACTAGGCCATTACTCGACCAATGCCCATGAAGTCGACTATTAATAGGCCGAAGCTTACCACGGCCCGTGTCCCAAGGCCTAATGCCACCCATTAGTTGGACGGGCCCGCTTCTTTAGCCTGTCAAGTCCCATCAGCCATCTTTTTTTATTTTATTTAAATTCTATCCATTACTTTAAATCCCATTTTTTATTATTTTTAAATCCTATTCATTACTTTAAATCCCTTTTCTTAAAAATCTTATTCATTACTTTAAATCCCATTTTTTCTTTAATTAATTTAATTCTTTTTTTAATCTGTAAATTATTACTTTAAATTAATTTATCCTTAAATTATTTTTTAATTAAAACCGTATTTTAAAAAAAATCAATTTATTCCTTTAAATTGATTTATTATTTAATTATTATGTTTTTAATTAAAATCAAAATTTTTTAATAAAATCAATTTTTATCATTTAATTTTTATTTTTTAATTAAAATCAAAATTTTTTAATAAAATCAATTTATCATTTAATTATTATGTTTTTTTAATTAAAATCAAAATTTTTTAATAAAATCAATTTATTACTTTAAATTGATTTATCTTGTAAAACAGTATATTGATATTTTAATTAAATTTGATTGTTTAAATTAAGAATTATGGAAAAATAAAAAATAAGGGTGTGGACAGATAAAAAATAAAAAAATCCTTTAATTACAAGTTTTTACAAGAATCCATCATCATCTTCTAATCCAACATTACGGGAAGATTAACCGGCAACATAAATACGATGTGGGTAAGTTGATCGGTTGTGGTTGGATGTTCGGCACACCTTGCACTATTTGAGTTCGACGATGATTTGAAATGACATGGATGCCAAGGAGACGAAGATTCAAAAAGATTAGAACTCATAACACTTTTGGAAAATTTTGTATTTACGTTTTGAGGATTCTTTATTTTCGGTGTTTAGTTTTTATCCCCATCTTTTATATTCTTCGTTCTTTTTTTATTATAGTAAAATTATTTTTGCCTGTGGTTTTTAATTCTCTTTGGAGAGATTTTCCCACGTTAAATTTGTGTGTTCAATTTCTCAATTTCTTCTGCTATTTTTTATTTGTTCGTCACTTAATCAAGTCGATGCCTAACGATTTTTGATAATTTTGACTTAAACGGAAAAAATAAAAATTTTAAAACAATAAGAATCAGCTAAACATTAATGAAATCGCCAATGTCATAGGAAAGACGATCTGAGATTGGAGAAATCCTTTTACAAAATATTTTTCGAAATTATTTTAACGATTATGTTTTAACAAAAGTGTTTTTTAACTCATTATATATAATTTCCACTGTAAAGGTTGATTGGGTTGTGGAACCCTAAACTGGTTAGGCTCATGTTAATGCCAAATAGGATAACCACAATCCTTCCTAATTGCTCTCCTCTGCAACATGCACACACACAAAACTTAGCCTTTGATGGTTTATAAAGATTTAGTATACAATTAGACAACATCCCTTACCCGCACAAACCTTGACACCCATAAACCTCCAGATATCTATAAATAATATATTTTGTGAAATTGAAGTCAATTTAGAAATATTTTTGAAATTCGCAATATTGTGGTAAAAATCCCTCTAGAACCCTTATATTATAATTTAAATTTTGCTATTATTTCCTACACTATACATAAGTTTATAGATTCAGTCATTATAAATTAATTGGTCATATTAAGTCTCTATACTTTTTCGAATTTTAAAGTTTCAGTTATAACCAAATGGTGATTGTTAAATTCATTCAGTTATTTTACTTTCAAAATTTTATAAGGGAAAAATATCCTCACATGAATAACGCCATGCCAACTTACTATTTTCACATATTACTTACAAAAAAAACCTAGTTAATGAATTTAACCGTTGGTGCTTGGGTTAAAACTAACATTTCAAAATGTGAAAAGTATAGGGTTTAAGAACGATCAAATTAAAGACCACAGACTAATTACAAGACTACAAGCAAAATTGATCCAAATTGATTTAATTGCTACCGATTGGATTAGAGCTGAGAAAGTACAAAAACTAAAATTGATTAAATTAAAATATATAAGTATTAAATTTACAATTTAAAAATAATATAGGGAGTAATATAGCAAATTTTAACTTTGATTACAATGTTGGAGCTTGGGTTTGATCGACTAAAGAGGGACTTCAAGTTCTGGCGTTGTCCAATATAAAGCAAATTCTCATTCATAGTTTTTGAGGGGATACACTACTTTGGGAGTTTGGACCCAAATCTAAACATGCAGACGATAGTATGGACCACTCTATATAGCAAAATTGGGCCCAAATAACCCTTAAAAAGAATGGGAGAAAGAAAGTTTAGGCTTTAGTGAAAACAATTTTTTTACAAAAGAACTTCAATTGATAAAATGGTTACCTCTACAGTATTAGTAAAAGTTGATAGGGATGGAAGCTAAGATTATCAAAAGAAAATACATGAAAGATTAGAGTCATTATTCATTGTTGAATATAAAGTAGGGTAAAAAATAAACCCATCATGGTTCATTGTAGATCCCAACAAAAAGCAAGATTTGATTTATCATTGTTATACAAAGAAATATATATATATATATATAAATCAACACCGAAATTTCAAAGATATCTAATCGTCCTTGATTAAGATTTGTGGGGTAACCAATGTGTTTTCACAGTATCTTGAGTGTCCCATTAAGCATGCTATGCTAATTAAATTCAATCATTAATGTCTAAATGTGGACTTATTTCTTATTTGATTGCATAGAAGTGCATGCCATGAAGAATATTTAGGGGAAAAAGAAAAAGCAAAGCTTCCTTTTTGACCTCAATCTATTGAGAAGATCCAAAAGAAAATGAGGGGATAATTAAAGTGAACACACATTACCAAAAAAACAAAAAAGATAATTTATTGTACTAAGTTGTCTCTAGCTCACCACAATAAACGTTGACAAGTATTTTTTTAGTTTATCATCCTTTAATATTTATATACATATTTGTTAATTTGTTCCTTAATTTTTTTTAATTAAATTCGATCATCAAGTGCTTTCGAATTTATATTTGTCAATTTATCTTCCTTAATGATCCATGTAATCTTTAGCTAGGGAGTCTTTACACCATCAACATCCATTGTAGGAGGCTCTTAACCATTTAGCACCACATTCCAAGGTTTCTCGTCCGAACATGCTTTCAGTGGTGTAGTTGGATATATCAAGTATAATGGGTCTTCAAATTGAGTTTCCTTCCATCTTTAACCAATTCAACACCATGGTCTTTTCCTTAATCACGTTCTGAAATTTTTTTATAAAATCATTTTTTTACACGCACGTGCGAAAGCAGCCAGCCGTTCCTCTTTGAAATGAATGGCTTAATTACTATTTGATAATAATTAACTTTTAATTAAGGAAGATGTGATGATTACCCTTAGATAAAATAGAATCATATTGAGAGAACAAATTTATCCTAAAAAGATTAAGGATATCTTATTAGGGTAATACACTTATAACAAGGTCATTAGACGAGCACTGATCAAGTTGCTTTCGTAATGGTATGTTGTTGCGGAGAGCTTAGTCACGATTATAGTGGAATGAATTCATGACTAATTGAGTTTATAATTAATAGGTAAAAAGCTGGAACTTAATTGTAAATCATTTGAACGTTAATTGCATATGTCCAATCGGTCTGTTCGTTAGCTCGTTGAAACCAGAAATGAAATGCATGTTAAATCAAATGAACAGAAATAGATAGAAATGGGAAACATGTAACGTCCCCCCACCCGAGACCGTTGCCGGTGTCAAGCAGGAGACATTACAAAACTTATCTTAGCACTTAAACAGTTTTCGTAGTAAACTATCCATCTGCATCACGGTCGCTAAAAAAATCATATCTCGAGTTACGAAACTTGAAATCCAATTCCGTAAATTTTTCCTGAAACTAGACTCATATATCTAGTTACTAATTTTTTTCTAGAATTTTTGGTCAGGCAAATTAGTACAATTTATTAGAAAAATTCTCCCCTATTTCGGGGTTCAGCTACTCTGACCCTTGTGCACTACGAATCAAATTTCTTCCTGTACAGAAATCCAATGACTATGCCATTTGTTTCAATTAAAAATAGATTAAATAAGGAATCCATAAATATAAAGTTTGAGTCATAATTCTTAATACACAATTTATGGTGAATTTCTAAAGTAAAAACAGGGAATCCAAAAATTGCTCTAACCCTATTTCACCAAAACGTAAATATCTCATAAAATATAACTCTGTTACCTATTTTGTTTCTTCCATATAAAAATAGATTCATTAAGATTCAATTACATATTTTATTCATCATCTAATTCACTTTATACTATTTTTGGTATATTTTTAAAGTTGGACTACTGTTACTATCCAAATCTGTTTTAGTATAAAATGTTGATAACTAAGTTTATAACATCTTCATTTCTTCTCTCTACAATATTTACCAACACTTCCTCTTATTACTCTTCACTAACATATCAAAACATACCATACTTAAGGGTTTGGTAACATTTACAAAACATACCAAAATATCACTTAACAACTTAGATACTTTCAAAATGACCAAAAGACATCCTAGGTACAATGTCATTTTCCAAAAAGATAGAAACTTCACCAATTTGAGTTCGGGGATCGGCTTGTATGCTGAGTCCTTATACTTTTGTACCTAGCCTGCGCACGGAAACAAACCGTATGCTGAGAATACTCTCAGTGGTATTTCTATAAACAATAGCTTAATCAACTTTAAAACATGGTAATTCAAACACATTATTGCTATTATTCAATATCAATCAGTACTTTAATAATCTTTACTTTATTTACCCTTATTAACATAACTCGGACACTAACGGATACACGGATCCAACCCACACTCCGGGATAAGTACATAGTGCTTCATCGGAACAAATCCGGAACTTTAACATTATAGTACACAAAGTACTTCATCGGAACAAATCCGGAATTTTAACAGTAGTCGACACATAGTGTCTCATCGACTCAATGTCAGAATATCCCAATACTTCCAATTCCTATGACATGCCAACTATATCCGACTAGCCCGACACTGTTAATAGGGTATTCAAAATCACATTCATTTCAATATGGTAAAAATACTTACCTCATTCACATTTTCATACAATATAAATATCAAATATAGCAATAACGATTAAGCTCGGTTTATAGAAATACAAACTACTATTTATCGAATTTAATCGATATCTTCGTTCACTTTCTCTTTTCCCTTCTTTGATGACGTATCCGGTGCTACGTTTGCTACTAACGATCATACAATTAAAAATCATCAATATACTAATTCATAAAACACATTTTCACTTTCTATCAAACTTTTACAAAAATTCCAATTTCGTCCTTCTTCCATTACTAATCTTTTTTTCTTTAACTTAAGCTTCATATTCTCTTTTAATCAACTCATTAACAATTTCTAACTCATAAAATTCATTATAAAACATAAATTTTGAGCTCTATTCAACTTAATCCCTATTTAAACCTAACTTAGAATTCTTTTAATAAATCACTCAATTTTCACTTCTAACTTCAATTTCTATCAATTTAACCCATAAAACCTCAATTTATTCAACTAAATCAATATCTAAAAATTTTCTATTTTTCTTCATTTTAACCTCATACATGTAGAACTTTGAATTAGGCATCCATAAACATAAAAATTATAAGAAAATAAGCTAAAACATCTTACCAATCAAGCTTTAGGGCCTTAATCCTCAAATTTCCCTTTTCTCTTTCTTTCTTTCTTTCTTTCTTTCTTTCTTTCTCACGTTTGCTCTCTGTAATTCTTTCTATTTTTTTTTCTATCTTTCTTTCTTTTTAACTTACTCATAAATCTATATTCAATATAATAATATTAATAAGATAATATTATTCTAATAAAATAACTTAATCTATAAGAAAAACTACTTTAATACATTTAATATCTTTACCAACTATTACACATGTTATATCATACATTCACACACATGGCACTTAGGGTCTAATTGCTAGATTAGTCCCTTTACTAATCTTTAATCTATAATTAAACTTTTATACCGTATGCAATTTAGTCCTTTAAACTAAATTCAAGCTACTTCACTTAATTAAACACTAAATAACCATTCAACTATAATTCATAAATATTTCTAATAAATATTCATGAATTAATTTCACGGAAACAGTACTTAATACTCAATTTCCGATACCGTAACTTTCGGTTCATTCCAAAACATTTGGAAATGAATGTGGTTTTCTCAAAAATAAAAATGAAAATGACCTGAAAATGAATTTATGGGTTTCGAATTAAATGAAGTTCAGAAATGAAAATAAATCATTTGGTTATAGAAAAATCATTGAATGTAGAAATATTAAATATATTTTCACATATTCTTTTACGAGAAAGTTATCATAATTTCAACTGAATTAGATTTAGATTGAAAAGATTATTTAATTGGAAAATTAATTTATTAATTTGAGATGTTTATTTTTTTGAAATAGAAAAATAAATGTCGAGTTGGATCAAATTATAAAGTACTGGGTTAAAAATTCAGGAAATACTTGTAATTTGACCTGATATGAGAGACGCCCAAAAGCCCCTCTATGTTTAAAAGAGGGACGACAAACCCTATAATCAACTAAAGTTGTTGTCCCTATACTTCTGGTTAGATTAGGAGTTTGTTTTTCTATTTGAAATAAACTTCTACAATTCAACAAGAGTTTTATTTCTCTCTATAAATAGCTGGCATTGGTAGGGCTAAGTATACAAGTTGAAAATATTTTTACTTTGCTCGAAAATAGTGAGAGTTTTAGTTTCTAAGTATAAAATCTATTCTCTGGAATAACAATTAATAAGATTTTTTGCATTTTGGTTCTGTGTTTGATTTGAATCAGTTAAGTCCACACTCGAAACAGTTCGTGATACGAGAATAATGGAGAAGGTCGTTCAGTTGAAAACCAGGAATGACAAAGATCCGTCTAACCGAAAATACATGTGCGATTTTAGTTAAGGGTTTAGTGCTATAAATATAAAAAAAGGCTTAATTTTCAAAAATATTATTCTCTGTTGTACAAGAAAACTATTTTCGAACCAGATTTTTTCCAACATATATATGGTTAAAATGTATATTGATTTAGTGTTACCCTAATAATGGTCACGAGTACCGTCAAATTAGTTAGCATGCCTTAGGTTGAAAATCATCGTTGTCGGAATTATAGAATGTTCAGATATTGAATGCCATTGTTGTAGGGCTATTTGGGATGGTAGGATAAGTAAATTGTGAAAACCATCATTGTCAAAATTGTGAAAACCATCATTGTCAAACTATTCGGGATGGTAAAATGTAAGAATAATGAAAGTCATCATTTTCGGGCTATCCAAGATAATAGAATATTGAAATAGAATAAACCATCGTTACCGTAATGTATTGTATAGTGAGAACCATCGTTGTTGGGCTACCCAAAAATGAAAAAAATAGTATAAGAAGATATGAAATGTTGATGAATTGGTATACTGTTCTTGTATATGTGTTACGGTAGAAAAGGTGTATAAACTGTTGGATTTAGTGTCCTAAGTGTAATATTTTCGTTAATGTACACTTGTAATTTTTTCAAACAGATTGGTTAAAAAAATTATTCATGAATTACATTAATACTTTGTATAATGTCCTAATGTGATTTTTTTATGCAAAGCAAAATGAAAACAAATGTTGCTCATTGGTTGTCTAATATTTAATTAATACTAAGTAGTATTATGTGGTTGAATTATAATACAGAAAGACAACTGATATTAGTAGACGAACCAAAACATGTCCTTATTTTAATCTGAAATGAGCAAACCGATTAAAAGACTAATATGTCGCTTATCAAGTCTAATTGGGGAGATACCTCGGGCATTGGAGCAGATGACTCCCTGAAGATAAAGACATAGATGTGACTAACTAAATTGACAGTACATCGAACAAGACCCAAGATGAATAGATCATGAATCCATTTATGGATTTATTCACACGTGATGTTCATAATGTGGCATACCTAAATCCTGAGTGGATGGCGGACTATGTATGTGTGACTCGTACACTTTGATGTAAGTAAAAGCCTGAGTTCAAATAGATAAGGAACCGAAAGTTGGTGCATTAGGTGTACGACTTCTGTAATATGTAGTGTCATTCATAATAGTGGAATTCATAGCCTAAAATATGGTAAATGATATCCTCACATTGGCATTACATGATTGATAAAAAGTAAACGTGACTACGAGTCATCCATTTTTGTGATGGATGACTTGATCACTATTTGATAGTAATTAACTTTTTATGAAGGAAGATGTAATGGTTACCATGAGATAAGATAAGATCATATTGGGAGAACAAATATTATCCCAAAGAGATCAAGGATATCCTACGAGGGTAACACATTTATGACAAGGTCATTGGACGAGCACTGAGTAGTTACTTTCATAATAGTATGTCGTTGGAGAGATCTCAGTTACAATACTATAGTGAAATGAATTTTTGACTAAACAAGTTTATAATTAATAGGCAAAAAGTCGAAACTTAATTATAAATCATTTAAACCTCAACTATATATATCCAATCAGTCCTTTCGTTAGTTTATTGAAATCAGAAATGAATTGTGTGTTTGAATATAAATGAATAGAATCACTAGGAAAAGAGAAATGAGAAACATTCATGAATGATTATGATTATTTTCGAAATGGAGAAATGGAATCATTTGGAAATAAATGTAAGTTTCCAAAAATAGAAATAGAAATGATCCATTTGTAATCATATATGGATTATTTAAAAGTGATCAGAAGAATAAGTTTATGTTTTTGGACTATTTTGAAGCTTGAAAATGAAAATAAATCATTCCGTCATAGTGAATATGTTGAGTTGTGAAATATTAAACATATTTTCTCAAAATTTTACTAGGGGCAAAAAGGTCAAAATTTTACCATGTGTAAAATCGTCAAAAATTTGTTAGGGGTAAAATAGGGATGAGATATATATAAATATTAAAGTTTATTTTGTGTAATAGAAAAAAATATTTTGTTGGATCAAAAACTTGAAAAGTACTCATAATTAGACCCGATATGGAAAAGGCCTAAAAGCCTATCATGTAACAAGGTAGGACGGAAAAATTCTACTATTATTAACTAGGGTTGTAGCCCCCTACATCATATTTGAACTAGGATAATTTTTTTCTAGTGGAAATAAACTTCTACAACTCTATAAGAGTTCTACCTTTTCTTCCTATAAATAGATGGCATCGATAGAGTTATTTACAAAATTTTGATAGATTGTTATTCTGCTAAAAAATAGAGAGGATTTATTCTCAAATATTACATATATTTTTTCCGGAATAATAATTCTACCAGTTTTTATAAGAAGGAAGAATTTTTGTTTTCACCCCAAAAGAAGAGAAAACTTTCTCGGTTAAGGTTTATTGCTATAAATATCATGAACCGGATCAATTTTCAAAATTTTAATTTTTTGTTGCACAAGAAAACCGTTTTCAAACCGGATTTTTTTCAACATAAACTACTTTATGAATCAGTTGGAAACAAGTTCTAGGGGTTGTGCAAATACGAACGAGTCGATAGACTTTAGAAATCAATTGAATGGTGGGTTAGACGATATATAGAGAGAGAGATGTTAAATGAAAATAGAATTGAATGTATTGAACTCAGAAATGGTTTAAAGATAGGTATTTAATAAATGACTTGAATTGACTTTACCATCGATATTATATACCTTGCAATAAATTATTAATACATGTATTATTTTATTTTAATTCATGGAATTACCACTGAGTGTTTTCACTCAGCGTACAGTTTGTTTTCTCTGTGCACAGGTTTAGTAGATCTTCAATAGTGCGATAAGTAGATTCAGCATCTAAGAAGCAATCACCGACTCAACAAAGTTTGTATAGTTCCGTTCTGTTTCAAGTATGACATATACTTAGGTTGAGTCGGATTAGTATTTTGAATTGGTCATATGTTATATAAATATGAAATGGTGAATGTCATAACTTATGGTTAACTATGTGTGGTATATTGATAGTATAATTGGTAATGTGTTCATATACATATTTATATAAATACCAATTAGTCCAATGAAGGGCTTGAATGAAATGGTTGAAATGGTTGAATGTTTGTGAGAGTAAATGGTACATATAGATGTAATGGAACTCATTTGGGATATAGATTTGGTTGATATTATAATTACAATTGAATTTGAAGAGTTTTAAGTGTTTGTAAACTGGTACCAAAACCTAAGCATTTGAAAACAGTATGTCATGTTGCTAGTCAATAAGTGGTCGTGGCAACAAGATCACGTTTCTATGCCATAACACGACATTAAGCTTGGGTCATTGCGATGAGACCTATTCAATATGTTGCGCAGCAACGTCAACCTAATGTTTTAGAATTTTTACAATTTGGTCATAATTCAAACTCAAGTTAGCTATAGAGCTTTCATAAGCTTGTATAAGACCCAAAAATGATTATGTATCATTTTATATACTTGTTTTTCTTATAATTAAATATTTAAATGTTGTCAAGTAGATTGTGATTTGATCATAGTTGGTCAAACAATGAATATGGCATCCTGTAGCTCAGGTCAACGATCAGGTCGGGTATTAGGTGTTATAAAACTTGTTGTAGCATATTATTGGACCGTAGGTAGCCTATGCTATATTTTGAGAGATTGAGAAGCAAAAGGAAAGTTTGATACTTAGAAAGATGACGATTTTTTTATAGGGTACTCAATGAACAACCCTGCATACAAAGTTTACAACATTTTAACCAAGACTATGATGGAATCTATAAATGTAATTGTAGATGACCCCCTAAAATTGAGGGAGGATCTACCGAAATATGAAGCTACTTTTAAACCAAAATCTATTTTAACAAAAGATGGAACGAAAATAGATTATTCTAAGGAAGAAATTGGCTATAGGCATAATATCAATCTTTCAGGCAGAATATCCAAGAATCATCATCCAGAAAATGTAACTGGTGACATTGCTGATAGTAAAAGGACTTGTAGGAAGCAAATAAATTTATGAGAAATGATCAACATGGGATGTTATGTTCCTACTTTCGAACCAAAACGAGTAGAGAACGCCTTCTGTGATGAACATTAGATTGTTGCAATACAAGAAAAGTTACAGTAATTTGTCAAAAACGAGGTAGAGACACTTGTACCCTAACCAACTGGATGCAATGTTATAGGCATCAAATGGATATTCAAAACTAAACTTGACGAAAATGAGAATATTACAAGAAACATGATGTTTCTAGTGGCTCAAGTTACATGCAAATCGAAATCGTGGATTTTGACAAAACATTTGCTCTATTAGTAAGTTTTAAATCTTTTCGATTTCTATTAATTTCTACTTTCTATTTTGATAAAAAATTGCTTGAGATGGACATCAAAAGCACATTTCTAATCGAATTACTTAATGAAGAAGTCTACATTGAGCAACCAAAAGGGTTTGTTGAACTACATTATCCGGATTATTTGTTTAAGCTATCAAAGGAACTATATGGGCTTAAACAAGCTCCAAGAGCCTGGTATTTGTCACAATTCTAATTACAACAAGGGTATGTTCAGGGAAGTGTTGATAAAACTTTATTGTGAGAAAGGCGTGAACAATATTACTCTTGTTCAAATTTATGTTTACGACATTATCTTTGGTTCTACTTCTTAAAAGGAAATAAACGAGCTTGCTAAACTCAAGAAATTTTTGTTTGAGATGCACATGGTTGGAGAACTCACATACTTTTTCAGACTACAAGTCAAGTAGCTAGAAGGAGGTATCTTTGTCAATAAAGGAAAATATGTGGAAAATATGGTGAAAAAGTTTAAACTTGACAAGTTAAAAATGCTTGGACCCTCATGGGTTCAAGTGAGAAGCTCCAAGTTGATAGGGATGGTGTTTTTATTGATAGTGCGATGTATCAAAGCATCGTTAAGAGTTTATTTTACTTGATAACAAGCAGGTCGGGCATTTGCCAAAGCATGAATGTATGTGCTCATTTCCAAGCTAATTTGAAAGAGTCGCATCTCAAAATAGCAAAACATATGATTAAATACATTAAGGACAATATCAACTATGGGCTTTAATTGACTAAAGACACAAGCATGTCACTAGTTGAGTATAGTGATGTGGATTGGGCCAACGGTATCAATGATCGAAAAAGTACCTTCAATGGGTGTTTCTTTTTAGGGAATAATTTGGTGTTGGGGCATAGCAAGAAACATAATTATATTTCTCTTTCGACTACTAAAGCTAAATATATTTCAACCTAAAGTTGTTGCATTAAACTTATTTGAATGAAAAAAATGCTTCATGATTACAAAGTTCAAACTCATGTTTTAACGATTTATTGTAATAATACAAGGGCAATCAATATTTCAAAAAATCTTGTGTTATATTCCCATACAAAACATATTGATATTCGTTATCATTTTATCCGAGGTGAGTTAGTAGAAAACAAGATTGTAGAATTAAAGTATATTTTGATAGAGAAACAATTAGCAAATATTTTTACAAAAACCTTGATGTGACTTGATTAGAAAGCTTGAAAATAAATTTTGGGCATTGTCGTATATAAGGTATTTATTTATTTTATTTTTTCCTTTCCTTAAAAATTGTCACATTTCCTATTTCATTTTTGGGAAAATATTTGGACGAGTCTTCAACTCTTGCATTAAACATAAACTTTAAAGAATTTAATATCTCTTCAAAAAAGAAAAAAGAAGTGGACGACTCTTCTTCTTTGGGTATTATAGTTTTACTGCCACCATCATGCTTCATCTTCTCCATTGGTTTGTTTTTCTTTATTGTTTCCTCACCATGGCTAAAGTGAACAGAACGACTTGCAAGAAGTTGAGCGGGTTTCTGAATTCCCCTAATAAAGTTGTGACGAGCCTTAGCAACAAATCAATGAGTTGCATATTCCCTCATGTTATTAGGGTGTTGCAATGTTGATGCAAAAACTATTGGAAATTCTGGTTTAAAAAAATGATTTTTAGTCACAACGGAAAATTAAAATTTTGAAAATTGAATTGATTTGTGATATTTACAGCAACAAACTTTTCCAGAAATATAACGCCCCAGTTCTGACGGGTACAAAGTTTGGCTAATAGTCCTAAGGTGTTATGATTGGCGGGGTGGTATTCACCCAAGTACATTTTGGGCTTATAAAATAGACGGATACAATTACGTGTTTTAGTTAATGAAAGTGCTATGTTAGATGGCTATGACAATTAGAATAAAGTAGTAACCAAGAAGAAGGGTAATGAGAGTGATTTCATATCAAAAGAATAGTCCGCCTTTAATCGTGGTACTATGCAAGTTATATTGCAAGGTAAGCTGGTTAGAAAGTAATAATATGAACCGAAATAGTTAAAAGATAAATGGGTACTCAATGGGGTTTCTCGAAAGTTGTGGACTTTTAGATAAGGCACTGCAGAAAAATGTGACACTTGTCAAGTTCCAATAGAGACTTAAATTATATTAATAGATATTCAGGATTTAGATAAGGGAGTTCTCTTTTTCCTTATTCTAGAATATTATTATCTGGAGATTGAGAAGTAAAAAGGTATTTCTTTGAGTTGAAGATGAAACCCTGCATTTTATCAATGATTCTCCATGTCAAGGTAAATTTGATGACTTTATGCGTTATGAAAGATTAAGTTTGTATGAATGCATGAACCGTAAATGAAGAAGTAAGATTTTAGTTATGGGTTATCTAGGTTAAAGATGATGTCAAAGATTAATTGAATGAGTTTTAATGGTGATTTTCTATTTTATGATACAGTGGTTATTGCAATCCCTAATTAGATGCTGGATCTAAGGTTCAAGCCACTATCCTCGGATGTCAGGTGAGTCCTTAAGTTGACTCTTGCTTGTATATTGTTCATGTGAATGCTTCTATGAACGGTGATTGAACTATGTAACTGAACTAGAAAGGTATGGTATGATGATGATGTTATCGTATATGTGTTTGATGGATCTTTGTATGTGTAGTATGTATGAAATCTATTGAGTTTAAACAAGTGGATTGTGCCCTGAAGTTAAAACATGGTTGTATGGGTAAAACTGGAAAAATGTGACGAGATGTGAAACAGTTTGGGTGTCTATATGAATCGAGTGATCCGTCGGTTTATGTCTGCTTACCATGGTAGTCTAAAGGGATCCGTCGAGACTAAAAACATGATCTCTAATATGAATCTCTGAAAGGAAAAGTTTATGGTCATGGCACCATATTGTGTAAGACCATAACTACGATATGACATCATATGGAAAAGAATTAAAGGAAGGTGATTACCCGAGAGGGGGTTCTTTGTGTGACCCAGGACGATGAGGGGCAAACCTTACGAAATGTGAGTCTAGGCAAATCTCTACCGTAAACACGCTAGAAAAAGAAAGAATTTGTGGCGATCTATGAAAAGGAAGCCTTTGTGGCGACCTATGATAAAGAATTTTTTGTGGCGATCTATGAAAAAGGAAACCTTTATGGAAAACTCCATAAAGAACGCCTGCATGGCGCACCCTTAAGGACTGCCTTTGTAGCGTATTCTATAAGGGAAGCCTTTTATGGCGTATTCAATAAGAAAGCCTTTGTGGTGTATTCTAATAGATTCTCTTGTGGCGTGTTCTGTATAAAGCTATATGGAGTGCTCGGCATAATTTTGTAAAGGGGTCTGTAAGATCAGTATGCTATCAGGAAATGTTAGGGCGTATTCTTCATGGTCTTAAAACAAGAATATAAAAACTAGAACGTGCCAGAGCATGTGGCAAATTCAAAGTATGGTTAATTAAATTTGAAGAACAAATTTGAGTAAGGGTTATATCTGGTAAATTTAAGAAGGTTATTGTTTGTAATTATTAGAAGAAAAGGGGTATTCTCTAAAAAGGGGTCAAATCGTGTAATTAAAGAATGCATCTTCTATCTAAGTAGAAAATCAGTCATGGGTTTCGAAGAAATGATGGCTTTAAAGATGTATGCAAGAATACTAATATTTTACCTATATAGGCCTCTAGAATGGGTATGGTTAAGGAATCACAAAAGTGTAGAGTGAAGAATGTGAGTAATGTATCAAAAATGCGAAAAGTAAGGCATGATCTTAGAGTCAGGGGTAACATCTATGGTACGAAGAATGACATTCTAGGAAGGTATTCACTAGAGGCAAGTTGAAGAACAAAGAACAATGAGATGGCGTATTGAATTACCATATATGAAATACGAAAGTGATACAGGTAAATGAGTGTTTACCTCACTAAGTTCTTATGAACTTAGCTTTGTGTTGTATGTTATAGATAAGTTGATTTGGGTCTACTCCAGGAAGGACGACGCTAGGGGTACTCCAAGGAGTAGCGTGTTAGGTTGTTATGCATACAGAGCAAGTTGGCGATGTGTTCAAAGACTATAATTTTCCTTAAAAATTAAATTGAGGTATTTGTAATAATTTAGGGTTC
The DNA here is from genome assembly GCF_007990345.1 of Gossypium hirsutum. NCBI lineage: Eukaryota > Viridiplantae > Streptophyta > Magnoliopsida > Malvales > Malvaceae > Gossypium > Gossypium hirsutum. The sequence goes on along the minus strand of NC_053428.1, from coordinate 96,801,181 downwards.
CATTTTGGATATCATTGTAATTTAATTACCTCATGTTGTATCAGTATTCACCCATTAGTTTAGATTGTGTTTGTATTTGTATGGCAATACCCAAGATCCGGATCCAGTTGATCGGATCGAGTTGAGGGTGTTACAAGAAAAGTACCTGTGCTTTGAGTGAGACAGATCCTCCACGAATTGTTTTCAGTGTGGACTCAAACAATCATGAACCAAACACAAACTAGGAATGATTTAATATTTCCAATGGGAAAGTAATTCTCTCAATAAAAACAGGTAAAATTGCAATTCCTAGAAAATAAAATTTATATTTAGAAAATAAATTCTCTCTATTTTTTTTGTTGAATAATAATATCTCAAAGTTATGTGAAACTTGTAAAAAGCTTGTTTTTTGAAGCTTTACCAGTGTCATCTATTTATACGGAGAAATAAGAGAATCCTAATTGAATTAGTAAAACATAGATAATATTTATGTAATAGAAGAATCTGTCTTCTAATTGGACTAGAAGAGGGGCAACAAACCCTAGTTAAACACACTAGGGTTGCCACCATTTACATGTAATATGTAGGGAGTTAGGTCTCTCCTATATCGGGTCCAATTATATGTACTTTCTGAACTTTTAATCCAACCTAATACATGTTTTTATATTTTTCAAAATAAATATTAATTAATCAATTAATTTAATTAGATAAATTAATTTTTCAATTAAATAATTTTCTCAATCCAAATCTAATTCCGTTAAAGTCATGACAACTGTATTGTAAAAGAATCTATTAAGAAATATATTTAATTTTCATATTCAACGGATTCATAATGACTAATTAATTTAATTCCACTTTCGAATTTCAATTATTTAATTAAATAATAATTCAAAAAACTTAAATTAATTCTCAAGTCATTTCTATATTTAGTGAGAAAACACATTCATTTGTGAATGTGACCCATTTCTCAAACTTTAACATTTTCATCCATTTCTTTTAGTTTAATTCTACATGCAGCTCATTTTTGGTTTCAACGAACTAGTGGAGGAACTGATTAGACATATGTAATTAAGACTCAAATAATTTATAATTAATTTTTAGCTTTTCGCCTATTAATTATAAACTTATTTAGTCACGAAGCCATTCTACTATAGTATCATGATTGAGCTCTCCTTTATTACATGCCATTACAAAAGATACTTAATCAACGCTCGTCTAATGACCTTGTCATAAGTGTGTTACCCTAAAAAAATATCCTTAATCTTTTTGGGATAAATTTGTTCTCCCAATATAATTTTATTTTATCTCATAGTAACTATTACATCTTTCCTCATGAAAAGTCAATTACTGTTATGTGGTGTGGAACAAATTATTCTCTATTGAGGTTGCATGAACTTGCTTGATAGAGGAGTTATGAGCTTTAGTCAATAAGGAAGTGCACGTATATTTGTTTTGAGTGATTGAATAAAGATACATATTGAGCGAGGCTCTGCAATCGTATGACTGTTGTGTTTTAACTGCATAAACAAAAAGATCTAATCATGTCATTTCCTTTCCTTTACTTATTTTCATAAGCTTTCTATTTTCGTTCTATTTACCGTTATAACAAACACTAAGGGCACGTTTGGTTCGCTGTATTGGATTAGAGGTGTATTGGATTAGAGGTGTAATGGAATAGATGTGTAATAGCAAATCAACTGTTTGGTTGAATGTAATGGAATAGAGGCGTAATAGTAAAACTGTGTTTGGTTGAATGTAATAGAGGTGTAATAGCATAATGGAGAAAACTAAAATGACCAGAATACCCTTAGCATAAATTTGTTTTGGTAAATGATTATTGTTATTGTTATTTAAATTTTAATAAGATTATTTATTATCAAAAATAAATAATTTAATCATATTTAAACATAATTATTATTTAATATATTTTAATTAAAATATATAATTTAATAAAATTCTTAATAATTAGCAGAAATTTGTTTTGGTAAATTATTTTATTTAAATTTTAATAAGATTATTAATATCAATAATAAATAATTTAATCATATTTAAACATAATTATTATTAAATATATTTTAATTAAAATATATAATTTAATAAAATTCTTAATAATTAATATTCTTATATGAATTTACTCAAATCATAATATATGATACTGTAAAATATAAATTAAAATAATAATTATTAAATATATTATAATTAAAATATATAATTTAATAAAATTCTTAATAATTAATAGTCTTATATGAATTTACTCAAATCATAATATATGATGCTATAAAAGAAAATTTGAAATAATTAATATTAAATATATTTTAATTAAAATATATGATTTAATAAAATTTAAAATAATTATAACTAATAAATTATATTTTATGAATTTGTATAATTTAAAATAATAATTATTACATATAATTTAATTATTACATATAAAATTAGTTTAATTAAGGTAACCTAAGTTTAAAACAAATAAAATAAAGAATGAGGATTTGGTTTAGTGTATTAAGTATATCTATTTTGTTGACAAATCTAAACTAAGCTTTTTCTAATGACTAGATCGAAAGGGTGAAGAACCCCAATAAACAAGAACAAGTATAACTATTGTTTTCTATGTCACTGTGATCTTCTAATGCAATCCTATAACTAGGAAGAACCGCATATAATTGGTCGGATTGCGGCTTTGAGATCATCGTAAAATCTTTGCTCCGAAAATCTGCTAGCTCTTCTCCTTGCTGCTGTAGCTACTTGAGTCTTTCAGACTCGGGCATTTTCACGATTTTCAGGACTGCATCTGCATATTCTTCTACATTTTGAGCAAGAAATCCTGTTTGTGTCCATCTTCATCTAAAACAATGTCCATTTTCAGGCCAGCAGAATTATAAGCTGAGGGGAGTCGAGCAAAATGAATATCATTTTAAAAACATTTTTAAAATGGAAAACAAAAGTAGCTCGAATCAGAAATTATAATATCAGTTGCCATGCTAGCTCACCTATAGGTATGGCTCCTGCAGCCATGTACTCTACAACACTAATGCAAACTGTAAACTGGTAAGAAATCACAGCCATGTACTCCTGCAGCCATGTACTCCTGCAGCTCCTGAGTTAAAAAAAATCAAACTGTAAAGAGTTTCTAGAACTAATCAAGGTTCCAAAACTGAAACACCGGAACCATTAAAATTTAGCTTGAAGTTCTATGTAAGTATGTGCACCTTCTCGGGACGAAATTGTGCAACAGATATGATTTTTGGAGTTTCCACCGACCTTTCCAAAGGAAGTGCCTATTTCAGATGTAAACTGGTAAGAAATCACAGATGAATGACACTAAAAAATATAAAATGCACTATGATTGGTGATGAATAACAAGAAACAGAACCTAAAGTCCTGAAGTATCACAAGGTGGATAAACTCGCTTAATGCAGTTAGGAATACCCCAAAGCTTCTCGATGTGAGACTGAGTCCATGAAGAGTTGACCATTACAAGATGTGCACAAGATCCCACCATTACAAAATGTGTTTGGAAGGACTTGTTAAATAGACTTGTTGTATATACTTGTTGGCATAAATTGTGAGACAAAAATGTATGAACAAATCCAAGAACAATACTTAGTCTTAATGTTCCCCAAACCCCTAATTCATATATAGATCTAAGCTATTAGGGGGAAATCCTAGTCTTACAATGTTTGTGGCATTTGTTTCAGATACATAACCATCCTTGTCGAGCATGATTGCATCATTGGCATTCGCATTATTCCCTTCTATCTGCATTGGACCACACAAATCATTTTTTCCCAAGAGATAGTTTAACAAAAATGCATATCTGGCATTAGTCTGAGAAACATAATCTCCACCATAACACAGGAAAATATACAGGTCATATCATCCATCATGGTTTACACCCTTAACCCAAACAAAACAAAAATATCCAAGCCTAGAGAGAAAGGTCTACTGAAGTTTTCAGGTAAGAAAATAAGAAACTAAATACAGTTGTTATCTTGCGAAATTTGATTAATCAGTTGATGATACTGTCAGAAGCATTTAAAGATAGTAAGCCGTCAAATTGAGAACAATACTTGCTCGAATAGCATGAAAGAATGAAAACAACATTCAAATCATAGATCAGATATTAGAACATCATCTACTCTCAGCTTTATCGTAAAATCAAATGAAAGTCCTGCATTGGACAACCTTTGCCAGTATGTTATTAGAACATATTTTTTATGCTTCATGATTAAAGATTTTGCGTGATCATTCATACACAACAATCAGTGTTCATTTATCAGTGGGTTTGTAATTTGTTTACTACTCTTTGTTTAACACAACTTGCATGGCAGATAGGTAAGACCAAAGTTTTCCTTAGAGCTGGGGTTTATTGAGAAGGAAAAAGACTGGGGATGGAGAAATGCATTTTTATTGTATTTAATAGTAGAGAAGCACCGCACTGCACAATTTCTTAAGGGTGGGGGTGTCGGATTTTCTTTTAAACAGAAATTATTTCGATAGAACAGATTTCATAACTCACATCCTATTATCAGCCCAATATATACATATTACTGCTCATAATATCTCACTTTATCATGATTATTCAATTAATTTTTTTTTAAAATAAACAATCGATTCAACTATCAGAAATAAACAACCGATGCTTCTCATGCAATGAAGATGATGATTTATAACCCTCTCTAATCATGCTTCAGAAAAGACAAGCAAATCAGCATGCAAAGCACCCACAATCCAAGGCAAAGATAGAAAACTAAAATGAAAAGTTCATCCATACCTCACGCCAAGATCGAGAGAACCTAATGAAGCAGTGGCTTTCAAACGTGCTGCAACAAATGAAAGGGAAAAAACGATCGACAGAGAAAATCGATAAAGGCAGACGAGGAGAAATTATGAGGACAGAAGAGGAGAGGGTCGGGTAGGGAGGGAGGGTAAAACAGAGAGTTGGGAAGGGAAGCCGGACGTAATGTGTAATACGCGATTTGAGAAGGGATTAGAAAAGCAGGAAATTTGGGGATTAGGTCGGGATTGTATTACGCGCGTAATACCTATTACAGTGAACCAAACGTCGGAATAGGAGCGTAATGTAATAGGCGTGTAATCAGGGCGTAATGGATTAGCTAATACACTGAACCAAACACACTGTAAGTAAAATTGAGAATTAATTATTTTTCAAATATAAAAGTAAAGAATAGTAATTTTTATTTGTCTGATATACCAGGCGAAGGAATCAATTAACTTTAACTATAAATACTTGTTTTAGTAGTGAAAGTTTATGATTTACAAAAGGGTTTCCATTTGCAAAAAAATGAATTGTCAGATCCATCCATAAAGACCACACTTCACCACCCACAGTTTCAACTACCTCGGCAAAACAATTCCACAAAATGTAATGCTGGGTTTCTATTTTGATGCGTAAGTTAAAACATTAAAGTAATTCCAAAATATTTTTTAATTAATTTTTAAACTTGAGCAAGAAATGTGTAACCAGTTCACATCTACTTAAAATATAAAAAATTAATGCCAGTAATGGGGCAACCTAAACAGAATTTACCCAAGTAATATCTGTAAAACAACAATACAAATTAATGTTAAAAAACATAAGAGGGTAAAAATGGAGTCTTCAAGGCATCCAATGAGACATTAAAAAGAATAATTAAATACCAATATATGTTCTGCAAAGCCTGCAACAGTTGAATGAAATCTCTCTTGTTTCTTAGATCTCAAAAAACCCAGAAAATGAAACAAAATGAAAAAAATGATGTTCTTCTTTCTAAATTAATATTAATAATATGATGAAAGTAACAATAAGAAGAAAAAAAGCTCAAATCTCCTTAAATGGAGATTCATCAAAATCTACTAAAATTAAAGAAAAGAAATTAACAAGTCTTTTTATACAACTTGAAATTCTTCCTCATCTTCTTTTTCTTCTTCCTCTTGCTTGGACGCCATTAATGGACCAAAAACAGAGCTTTCCCATGCTACTAATCCTCCAAAGAAAAGGGAAATAAAAAGAACATCTCAAAGAAAAAGGAAAAAGAGAGCAAATTTTTGGAAACATGTTAATCATGCCAGCAAATAAGCATTGTAACGCATCGCCTCATGATGTAAAAACGAGCTCTTTGTTCTTTAACTAATCTTGCACATTTCCTTGTAAAAGCACTTCGTTTGCTTGAACAACTCGATGGATTCTTCATCATAAATGAAGAAGGAGAAGAAGAATATGATGATGAAGATGAACGACTCTTTGATGAGCTTTCTTTCTTTGAAAACTTCCATTTATCATCAAAGTAGAAACTTGGTGGTGCACTTGAACTTGCTGAAAGAGTTGCTGCCATGGCTAAATCCAGAACCTATGCCCCAAAATAAACTACAAAAAGAGGGGTTTGCTTTAAGCTTGAAGAAAGATCAACGGAATTTTTAAGTACCCTTTTGGAAGCTTTGAAGGGAGAGATATGAAATGAGGCGATCTTACAAGTGAAATTTGGACTGTAGGGAAGATGGTAGGGGGCTCTCTATTTATAATGAGTTAAAAAGGAGGAAAATAAAATATTGTATCGCCTAGGCTACTTTGCCGCCAGAGGCCCACCAAACAATCTTATTTTTAAAGTAACATAAAATATTAAGAATATGATTTTTATTTTTAATTTTTTTTAGGCGGATCGAGTCTTAATTCGATTAATATGAGTATTATTGTTAATATAGAAATATGTGTGTTTGATTATATTTAAGCGCATTATCCGCCTATTTATGGGTTGAGGAAAGACTATGAGTAATTCTAAACATTGTATTAAAAAAAAGCAGATATGATCAGAACTAATTCATTAATAAAATGAAAATGGATATACAAGCTTACAATCAAGGAAAGAAACCATAATAGTTCCTATACATAAAAGAATAAGTCTTAAGCTAAACATATTGAAAAGATAGTATGATCACTTGATCAAAACCATACTATATTGAAAAAAAAAAACTAATCCTAAAGCAAAATAACAAATGTACAAAGGAAAAAAAACAATGGTCAGATCTCATACATTACAAAGAATGAGCCATACCTTTTGGCATTAACCACCAAATAAAAACACCGCTAACTGGTGTATTGATTTTAATGACAATGGTCAAGATCTTCCCGACAAAACCCATCTAGCCTAATGAATCAAACCCTTTGGACTAGACGTAAACAAAATGAGTCACATTTGACCTGAGAGAATGAGCTCGTGTTGGCTTGAGAAACTAAATTGACATGACTTGAGAAAACAAACCACTAAGGGATCAGGAGAAAGGCATAATTGTCAAATAAGCAGAGACCATCATTGGAGAAGCCGATGAAGATAAAGCACCTTTCAAAAACATCATTCTAACAAAAAAAGGGGAAAATAAAGAAAGGGAAGAAATGAGGTGGAAAACAAATTAAGGGGAAAGAAGGCCAACAAGAGAAGGGGTCATTGGCAAGGGGTTGAGGAAAATGAGAAGGAGATGAAACATGACGGGGGAATGGAAAGAACAGGGGGAAAGGGAGGGGGAAGAAAGGGAAAGGGGAAGAGGAAGAGGATTGGGTGATCAAAGACAACTAGCTCAAAAGTCATCACTGTCAGATGATACATACAGAGAGTGATTAATGCTAGAGTTGTTTGAAGGCGATAAAGGTTTGAGGAGAGATTTTTTTTCAATTACTTCATACAATTTCTAATGAGATCAAAATTTTAATTCTAATATTTACTATCATCCTCCAATCTTAAGTAATAATAAATTTAAATAGGAGATCAAATTGGTTGATAGAATCTATTGAATTGAGAATAATTATTCGTTAAATTGAATGCAAGAATAAAAAAATAATGAATGTGAAATGATAAAAATTGATGAAAATATTCATAGTTAAACCAATAAAAATTAATTTTTGATATTTATAAAAATTATTTTTATAAGTAATTACGATCTCTTTTATATATATTTTATAAAAGATTTCTTTTTATATATTAAATACTATGCCATTGAGTCATACATATATTGAGGGGCGACGTGAAAGGGATTGGAAAGGTAGTGCCCCTAAAATAGGATATCACATTATTAACTGTTTAAAATTTATAAAATTATAAATTAGTAGATGAAAAATTATACTTTTTTCAAATAATAATAAAAATTTGATTTAATTTTTAAAAATATAAAAATAACAAAATTAATTATTATAAAAATACTATTATTAAATTAAACCTGAATAAATTTCTTCCAAATAACATTGGGTGAAACTTGAATATAAAAGCTGTAGCTCTAAATTTATAGATTTAAAAAAAAATCAGTGGGATATAGAAGGAGAAAAGATTACAGTTTTGCAGAGTATCGAAGTAAAAGATCTTGCTTTTGCCAGCAACTTTTAGCAACTGCCAATTTATGCAAGTAAATTTAAAAGGGGAATTCAACTTTACGGAAGAACAATGTTTTAGTTTAACTGATTTTATTGTAACTAAAAGAGCTCTATCCAATTTTCTGTTTTTCCATCAAACTTTTTTGAGATGAAAAGCTTAGAATTTTTATTCCACTATCTCTTACTAATTATTTAATATTTTTCATTATCTTTTTTCATGTTATGAACACATCATTTTAGTAATTATTTTTAAATTAAACCTTAGATTCTCGACCTTAAATCCTGAATCTAGGGTCATGAGTCTAGAGTTCAAAATTCAATGTCCAAGGTCAAATGTTCAGGGTTTAGGGTTTAAGATTTAGAGTTTCGGTTAAAAAATTACTAAAATAATGTGTCGATGACATGAAAAAATATACTAAAATTACATTAAATAATTGGCAGGAGATACAGGATTATCTGATATCTCTATTTCATACAATCATTTCCTTAAATATATATACAAAACTTTCAATCTAATTCAATTATACACATTTAAAGAAATAAATATATCAAATTATTTTATATTAGATAAATATAATTATTTTTATATCCAATAAATAAACATAAAATGATGTTATATCGATAATTGTGTTTATAGTTTATGAGAACAGGATCAAATCAAAATTTCATGCATAAAATTGTACAAAATCAAAGTTCATTTATAAAATTACACATTAGACAAAAGTTCATGTATAATTTTGAGATTTATCTTTTTTCCTTTTTATCACATTTTCTCATTTTATTTATTTATCATTTTGGTCATTTTTTGGATTCTTAAATCAGCAAATTACTAAAATAATCACTAAATTTTGATAAAAAAATTTGTCATTGAACCATGAAAAAGTATCTTTTAATCATTATTGTTATTGATTTATAATGTTTTAGTCCGTTAATGACCATTACAATTTTAATAAAAAAGTAAAATGACATATTAATTTAAAGGTTAATATTCAATTAATCATTAAACTATAGTTAAAATATTAAAAAAATCCATACTTTTATAATTTTTAACAATACTTTTGAAAAAATAAAATTTCCCAAAATAGATATTTAAAATAATGATAAAAATATTTTTTAAAATTATAATCATGTAAAAAATAAAAAATTCATAAGTAAAGTCCTTCTCTATCAATTTATTAAATATTAATAAAAATAATGGACGGATATCCGAATCGTACATGTCTCAATAAATAAATTTTTTAAAAAAAAGAAGAAAAGTAAATAAAAATAAATAAAAAATATGAAAATTTTAAAATCGTTTCGTAATTATTTCTTTTAAAAACGCTACTATTTCCGATAAATGTTACGTGTCAGAAGGACATTACTATTATTATTTTGGCACGTGTCAGTTAAAACCTGTTACACGTTTTACTGTGTCAAGCGTTCAAAATCATGCGCGACTTACAATGAAACTGGCCTCAACACGTGTACCATTATTTAATATTTCTATGTCATATTTTAAAATTTTATTTTATTCTTAATCAAAATATTAATGCAATTGAATACATTTATGTAGACTTTATTAAAATAAAAATTTTGAGTACAATTTATTGCACGTAATTACCAAATACTAGCATTTTTTATTTAAAATTTTTTATTAATCAAATTTTGTGTCTCAGTAGCACATGATTTCAATTATTTTGTGTACCACCAATTTCGGGTTTAACATATTTTTTATAAATGCCAATAATCTTAATTATGGTAAGAATCATCATTTAGTTAAGTCGAGGTTGAGTGGGGTGAAATAAATTTAAGTTAAATTTAAATAAATTTATTTAAGTTAAACTTAAAAAATTAAAAATAAGAAATTAAAATAATGTTTAAAATATGATTAATTTTCAAGTTAGAACATATAAATTAAAAATAATATATATTTGAATTTATTTTAAAAATAAAATAACATAAAAGCAAGATATTTTAGTATGATAAATTTGATTGGGTAATTTACATGTTTATGACATTGAAATTGTCCCATTTAGGAAAAAAATTGTTTTAATAATTTAATAATTTAATAGATTTTTCATAATTTTAATAAAAAATTAAAATATTTTTATAAATTATTTATTGACGTGACATATGAGACAAATAGTATCATATCAGCATAAAGTATATGTGGATTATTATGTGGGTTGACATGCCAATATCATTAAAAAAATAATGTTTTAATGATCATATCCGTTAAAAAAAATGAATTGACTCTTTTTGAAATGTTAATACTCAAATTTAGTTTAAAAAAAGAATTAAGTGTCAAATTGATAAAAAGATATAAATGTTGAGAGCTAAATTTATTATTATACCAAAATCTTAAAATAATACGTACAATCAACTCATTCTATAACAACCTCGTTTGACAAAATTTCAGATGTTATTGAGTGGGGATTGTTATACACCTATAACAACATTTGAGATTTAAATCACATTTAAAAATTTTCAGAATTTCAAATTAAAAAATTAAAAAATATTTAAAATACTAATTAGTGAAATTTTATCATATCTTTAATAAATTTTATAAATGTAATTCCATTTATTAAATATTTTTTTATACAATACCTACTTCTACCCAGAGGCGAAGCCAAAATTTTTTCTTAATGGCCAAAATTAAATTGTAATTTTTACGATAGTAAAAACGTAATTTTTAAAGGATTAAATCAAAATTTTATCATTTTTAGGAGGAGTTAAAATGTGATTTTAACTTTATTAATTTAAAATTTTAAAAATTTTAAAGAGCTAGGCTCCTACCAGCCCCTAGATTTGCTCTTACTTTTACTTATACCCTCGTACCTTTAAATCAGAAAAAAAAATACGATCAATTGCATTGAAACTCTTGTCCTCATTGTTGTAATAGTAACAATGTAATTTGAGCTAAAACACTTTTATTAAAGCTTATTTTCATTTAATAAAATATTATAAATATTATTTTTATATAAAATTTAAATACTTTGTTGCAACAATATTTTAACTAAAATTTAATATTTTTATTTCACTTTAAAATAATATTAATTTTACTAAAATTTGATACAATAAATGGTTATAGAGAATTGAATTAGTAAAAATAGATTTCATATTTATAATTGTTGTTGTAATAGATAAAAACGAATTATAAAAATTTAAAATGTAACATAGAAAATCAGTTTTGTAATATTATAAAAAAAATTGATTGTTACGTAAAAGTTTTATCTTCTTTTTTATGTGTCTAAATATATACAGGTGTAGCTAAGGCGTTGATAGACCTCGACTCCCCTAAAATAAAAATTTAAATTAGTAAAGATAAAATTATACTTTAGCTCTCCTAAAATGTTAAAATATTGATTTAATCTTTTAAAAATTATAAATATATATTAAAATGGTGAAATTACATTTTTTATTATCGTAAAAATATATAATTTAATTTCGTTCTCCCTAAATTTTTTTTTGGGCTTCGCCCTTAAATATATATTCAATTAAATATAATATTTTACATATGTAAAAATTAAATATCTTCATACTTTTTTTTGAACAATCTTATTATAAATTTTGATCATATCTTTTTTCTTTTTTTTATATAATGCTTAAAACTATTCATAAATAGGAGGATAAAGTGTTTCAGCGTATTTGAACTTATGTCATCCTATATTAACAATAGTATTTATGCCAATTGAGAAACTGAATGGAGATGGAAGGTAGTGAATAATTAGAAAATATTTGTGGTGTTGGTGTGTCGTTAAAACCTGGAAGGGGAAGATTATATGCTGAATTTCAACCCAACAAATATATTGAATGTTTTATTATATGTGTAAAGGTTCACATGCATCCATGTGAAATGTGATGACCACAAAACCCATCAAACCACCGAATAGGGTGCTAACAATTCTCCATTTTCTTAAGTTTTGTTTTCTCCACCGTTGGAATCTTAGTATGCTGATACCAACCTCTTTGAAGAATTCCCAAACCTTATGCAAATAAAAACCAAAATAATAAAGTTTTGCAAATTTCAGTAAAAGATTTGGGGAACACTCACCCATATATATATATATATATGAGTAAACAAACATATTTTATTTCTTATTTCTTTCTGAATTAGTGTGAACTAGAAATTAATTAAATTCAGCCACAACAAATATCTCAAATAATTTCATTCTTACACATTTCCTTGTAATTTTATAATTTATATTCCTTGTTTGACTTAATTTTCTTTAATTTGATGTTTTTGAGATGAGTGCTAACTTTTTTTTTTAATCATCACTCTAAAGAGAGAATTAAGTATTATCAAATTGAATAAGTTGACGATAAATTCATCCTTAAAAATACTTGTATAAGCAAGACAAAAACTTGTCTAGGACAGCTCTTCAATAGTTGGTCGACCTCGCTCGCCCTCCATCATCTTCGGTCACATGCTCTTTCCCATCTTTCACTCACATGCCTTCTCTCTTTCCAATTTGTATATTTGTTTTGTGGGCATCTTTCCATCTTCATGGGCTGTGATGAATAAACCTCAATGCTTATCGTTATTGATTTGCTACTAGTCCCCAATAATTACTCTTCGAAAAGTGAATTGGTTGTAGACACTCAAATGGTGACTCTTTGTTGGCTCATTGATTTATTTTAGAATAATAAATAATTTCATGAGTCGGTTTGGACTCATGTTGTTTTCCTTTGTTTAATAAGTATTTCCTTTTTCTTACATATGAAAATGGTGCAAGTAACTTTGTCTTGTCCTTTACAAGTGTTTTGTCTTGGTTATACAAGTGCTTTTAGGGATGGATTTGCCATTGTCCTATTCAGTTTGGTGAATGCTTAGTTTTCTTATCGATTTTGCTTGCTGCTTTGGACCCTCTAGGGCTAGATCTCTTACCGTGATAGGTGCTTCCAGTCTTCCCAGATATGTCATGCTTGAGCTGTGACAAAACAGATTGCTAACATGCTATAATTGTTGTATTCTTGCTGATTTTGAAGTTAGTTTATGTTGACGGAGCTTGTCTTTGACTACTTTTTCTTTTAAAAAATGTTAGTTATGATTATTCTAATGAGAAGCGAGTTTTAAGTTGTTACTTTGAAGATAATTTGAAATAAGTAGAAGAAAGAAATACTGGAAATAGATGAACATCAACCCATATGCATGGCCTAGTACTTTAGCCTAAAATTAACATATTTGGAGAGTGTAAAGTTTGAAATTGTGAGAAATGAATGTATTAGCAAATCGTATGGTTCACTTTATCCCTCGTAATCAAATGCATTTGGACAAATTGTTCATTGTTCACTTAATCTTCCTTGGGAGAAATTGCATATATATATATATATATATATTAACTTGCGTCCAACGTTTATGTCCCATATATGATTTTTAATGTGTGATATGGTACAGAACTCAAGTAATAAAGTATTAAGACATGTCATTATAAATGAGAAACAAAATCCAACACTCACTTTATAATCTTCAACCCAATCATAAGGTTGGTTTTAGTAAAATGAAACATATAATTGAGTTTGAAGTGAAGAAAAACAGATCCCTTAGACCATGCCCAATGTTGTACGAATAGGGTGCAATTATCAAAACAAAATTCATCTTATTACTAACCAACAAGTTATGTCTTCCTCCTATAATTGTGTTTTAAGATCTTTTTATTACACAACTTCTAAAACAACAGTTAGGAATAAGTGCTAAATTAGTTACGAATAACAGCTTCACTCTATTACTTTTTCATTCATTAATATTCGGTTCATATTTTCGTAAGGTAATTTTTCATATTTATTAAATAGGTTCTACACATTTGAATGATGATGATCATTGTATTAGATATTAATGGATGAAAAATAATCGAGTAGATTTTAATCCATTTGAGTAACCATTGTAATTGGTGGATTCCATTGGATTGAGTGTAGAGTTGCTCATGGGCTAAGCCAGGTCCAACCAAAATTTTAGGCCCGGGCTTGGGCCCAACCCGACCCATTTTAATATTTTATATAATTTTTTTAAAAATATAATACATCAAAAATACTAAAAACATTAAAATAAATGTTTCCCTACAAATTGAAAATAAATTTTTAAAAAATATGTAAACTTAAATAACACTAAGATATGTGCAACTTAACAAGCAAATGCCTCTAAAATAGTAACAAAATTAACAATAAAACAAGAGTTATACAATAACAACAAAATGGTAGTAACATAATAGTAAAATGGTAATAAAATAGTGAAAAAAAATAAAAAAAATAGCAAAAAAATGCAGTTTCTTTACATATTTGGGCCGGGCTAGGCCGAAAAAGCGTTATTTGAGGCCCGACCCATTTTCTAAATGGGCTTTATTTTTTCTCAAGCCCATTTTTTCGAGTCTATATTTTTACCCTAACTCTCTCACTTTTTTGGTGGGCCTTTGGGTCGGGTCGAATGGCTCCGCCCATGAGCAAGTCTAATTAAGTGTAATTGGAGCACCCCAATTACAATTTTCCTAACTCTTAAGAGGAAAGGTGAAAATTAGAATAATTATGTTGGTAGTTACACTCAAATCCAATTACCCCATGGCTTTCAAATACTAACCAGGACTTACCTTTAAAAAAATATTTTTTATACGAGTTTAAGTTATAAAAATTATATTAGAAACACGAACATACATAAGTATTTAGAATGATTATGACAACAAATTTCTAAGTTCTATTATAAATACTAAAAATATATATATTATAAAAATAATTTACGTGTTATAATAAATGTTATAATATATTTATTTATAAAACGTTATGACAAAAAAGTGTGGATATAATTTATTTACGTGTGCTTACTATATATTATAAAAAATAATACTCATTTATAAACAAAATGTTATAATTTTTTGTAATAAAATGTTATGGAAAAAAATATTATTTATAAGAAGTGTTATGAAAAGTTATTTGACATTTAAAAAAACTTTTTTTTATAAATGTTTATATTATAGGTTTTGTATTTTTTACTTACTTTACGTATTATAAAAAGGATTATAAGCTAGCATAAACTTCTTTTCCAAATTAAATTTATATAAATTTTTATAATCAAAGCTATATATTATTCACACTGTGAACCAAATATTATGTGGTAGATGCTAATTACGCAAATATAAAAGATTTTCTAGCATCATATCATGACGTATAATACCATTTAAGAGAATGGAGATAGATATAAACACTAGAGACAACTCATGTACTTTTTAATTTGAGACATCAACAAATTTCAAAATATAGTTGAGAGGACATTTGTTATTTAAAAAAAAAATTTCTCAAATTAACATCACTTTAATATAGCATAAGAAAACAATGTTAGGTTGTATTAGTATGTTACTTCATAACTTCATTCGTATGTGAAATTAAAATGATCTATAAGAGTATATGAAAGAATGAGATCTTGATAATTTTAATGATATATATTCAAATTCAGATTTAGATAATAAAGAACTCAATCAAGGACTAACAAATAATAATAAGTAGTATATGTTGAATGTTAAAAAATGAATAATCTAACAAATATGAAATGCTAAAGTAATTAAATAAAGTTGTATATGATATTGGATTTATTTTATTAGTAATCATATTATCGACTATAATCTAGGACTAACATGTTACCCAACATGAATGTATAGTAATTAAAAATTGTAATTATAATTTATACTACCAAACATAATATTCTATCAGCCAAACACGTCTAATTTTTTTTTGTAATTATAAAATAATTAAACTTTATCTGTAGTGTCCAAACACACCTTAAAAATACAATTAAAAACGAAAATACAGAAAAACATTCACCGAAAACTGCTTCTAAAATCAAACTAAAGCATTAGAAGGCCCCGAGTAAAGGACAAAGAATTGGAAGTAAAATAGGTGGATAGCAGAAGCAGAATCTGATATGTAAACAAATTGTTTTCCTGTAATAAAAGAAGATGATCACATGCTTCCATGTGATAAAAGCCAACAATGTTTGAGAAATTTTGTAATAAAAGACAAAAAAATGAAGAAGAATTTAATAGAAAAATATGAGAGTGTGAAAAAGGTGAGTCAAACGTTTACTGCTACAAAGCATGCATGGAAATTCAAGGGAAGGGATGATAACTAATAATGATAATGATGGTGATGATGACGAGACTTCATTTCAGTTTGCCTTTGTTTTAAAGGAATATTTATTTATTTATTGATTTGACATGCTATTGTTAATTGGTATTTGGAGATGTGGGGACAGATGATGACAAATTTTGACTAAACCTTGTCTATCAAGCCTGCTTTATTCACTCATCTCTATCATCAGATTTGGACCAATCTATAAATTTCATCAACCAACTTCATGGTTTATTGAGTTTTACCATTTTGTTTGCAAAAGATGTTAGAAACTCTATATATTTAATCAAAATCTAATACATATTTGAAGCAATATATATATTTCCCATTTCGCTCCAACACATTGTTTTTATTGTTGATTCAACCTCATAATTTAGTATATCTGGGATTATGATCTTTGCTGATGGTTTTGACATGTGTACACTCATCTGTCATATCCTAACTTGTATAAGAACCTATTTTTTGAGATTAATTTAGATTGATCAAGCAAATTAATTTCGAGATTGATTTGGATCGAGTAAATTTGTAAAACTTATCCTTAAGATTAAAGACTTATTCTAATTTTATTGAAGACATTTACCAAGCTTATTATTCCACTAGTTTAATGAAAAGATTTATTGTAATTAATCTAGTATGTTAACAAATTGAAATTAGTTTAAATATTAGAGATTTATACAGATTTTTACACAGAGAAACTTGTATTTGCAAGTGCATTGAGTGTGAAAACAACTCAATTATTTAGTTTTCAATCTAAGTTTGCACGAGAAAAACTTTAAAATAGTCTTAGGCCTGAAATTGAGGTTACTAATCTAGTGAGTGTTAAAATTAATAATTACTTGTACAAAATTTTAAAATAGTGAATTATCTCTTTGAGCAAAACCCTATAAAAATAGAAAAATAAATTTCTTGCAACTATTGTTGTAAGTTTTTTCACATATTAATAATATTTAAAGCTTACTTTGATATCAAATGTCACTATCCACAAAAATATATAATTTATTATCCACTTTGATAAACTTAAGATCACATATCAAAAATTAAAAAAAAATTGTAGATAATTATATTTTCAAATATACATTCACTTAAATACCCCTTCTTTTTAAAGCTAATAACAAAAGATCAGGGTTGAAACACTTGAAAACAAAATTATTAGACGAAAATCCTAGAGGATTTTGGTATCATAAAAAAATAATATAGGTCAATTAAGAGGAGGAATCTAGCATCATGCGGTAGTTAATACCTTATCCCCAATTAACCTTCCATAAAACATGTTTCTTCTTAACATTTTATACCTACCTTATTCTTGGATCATAAACTATTCCAATCAATCAAATGTGTATATTTAATATTTTACATTTTTTTAGACCAATCCTAGAAGAGATTCAAACTCTATCCCTAGAAGGAAACATGCATTGCTTCTCCATTTCTAAATATGGATATAAATATCACATGAAAATACATTTACATTAATGCAAGTATTTCCCTCCTCAACATTTTTAAAATAAGTTTGACATCACCAAGTGAGATAAAACTTTCTTTTTTTTTTTCATGAAACCAAGTAAAACCTAGTTGGAAAACAAAACTATATAAAAGCAAATGTTTTTCATGCTTTTCGATCCACATCCAATGGTTATGCATGATTCTAGTGTGTGTGTGTATATATATCTTTTGTATTGATTTTCTTATAAGTACTATTAAGAAAGATGTTCTCAAGAGCATTTCTTATTCTGGGTTCGATATGTTTTTGGGATACGAGTATGGAGATATGATACTCCAAATACATTTAAAAAAATTAAACATACCCGAATTTGACATTCATATCCGGGAGGCCATTGGGGTAGCAAATAGTTGCGGACAACCTAAAGATTCTGAACCTTACTGTGACTTTAAATCTTGACAAATTAAATAAATCTCTCTGGATGAGGATCTTGTAGCCTTGGGCCTTAACCATGTTGATTTTTTGAAGAGTGGTTTACAAATCTGGCTCAATTCTGCAAACACCATAAACAAAAGTGTGAGAAATGCCATCTACGGATTATGAACACGAGTAGTTCCAAAGTCGGAGCAACATGGGTGAAATCTCACCTTTTGTATCCTCGCTCTCCAGAAGCTTAATGACAAGATGCCCTCTGGACAGCAATACACCCTTATCATATGGACTACAAGTGCATGACACTCCTTCATTTTGGAAATTATCATTTGACACGTTCATGGCTCTACCGACAGCTAAATCGAGTGCTCGCACACCTAACTCGAAGGACAAAGCCGCATCCTGAGTTGAAATTCCTGAAACCGAAGGACACATATCTGAAAGTATAACTGAGAACCCTTTTTTCTGCAAAACAAGACACATACATCTGTAAGAGGTTATAAAGAATTTTTTTTTTACCATATAGGCAAATAGAAGACTAAGTTTAACTTTGTGTAACATAATTGAAGAGCTATGTTATTCGGATTTGGGTGTAAGTGTATGATATAAGCACCTATCCATCACAAGTGGTATTCAATTTTTCCATGTCACTGAAAGATCATATCTGGATGAGCATGGACAAAAGTTTCCAGACATTTATTCTTCAAGAAAAATGAAGAGTGTGGTATTCAATTTTTCCATGTCACTGAAAGGTCATATCTGGATGAGCATGGACAAAGGTTCCAGACATTGATGCCTTCTAGAAACAAAAGGCCGACCTAACAATGAAGCAAAGTTTGATACAAAAAATTACCCCCTAAAGCATCCATAAAATCTATTTATTACCAGATTGCATCTTTTTCGTTGGATAAATTTTTTTCTAACTGGTCTAAAGTGACCAAATTTGTTCTTTGCTTCATTCAAATCATCAAAGCCAGAAAAGATGCAAAGTTTGAATTGACATCAAATCTAGATTTCCATGCAATAAAGACAATTTAGGATGAAAAGAGTGAACAGCAAAATTTGTAAAGAAAAATTACTAAATCTGCGCAATGACTCGAGAGATTCGAATCCCAATCAGCAATGACAACAGTTGGCAAACATCATTTAATCACTTGAATTGGCAATTGGCTAAACATTCAAATTCAAATAAAACCGAGAAAAAACTCCTTAAAAGAACATTACAAAATTCTAAGATTATGGACATAAAACTTGAACTACTTGCTACCTTAGGCGAGAGTTCCATAACTTGCGGCTTGGATAGTTTCATGACATCAGCGGAAATAGTTTGAACCCTTGCATCACAGTGAAGAGAAGGAACCTTTACCTTCTGTTCTGAAAATCCCAAATTTTATTGCCATAAATTACAATCATACTAAGAAAATCTTTCACTTACCAAAACAAAACATAAGAAATTATAGAGGCTTTCAAGCAGTGAATATTACCTTAACATCAATTCCCACAACAGCCCCACCATTCTTCAATGGACCCAAGCTCTGACAAGCAACCTATAACACCATGAAAAATCCACATAAAAATCAACAGGGACTCAGAAAAATAAGAGAAGCAACTTTTTGAAGCAAAAGGAAAAAACCTGAAGCCAAGCACCGGGGGCACAACCAAGGTCAAGAACTGAACAACCTGGCTTTATTAACTTATATTGATTCTGAATTTGAAGCAACTGAAAACCAAGCAAGAATTTATTAAAAAGAAATGAAACTATTAAAAGAAAAAGTAATGAAATCCGAAACCTTGAAAGCTGAACGAGCAACATAGCCGAGACGTTGAGCTTCCCTGTAGAAAAAATCGGGTGCTCCACCTACACTCATCGATGCCAAATTTCTAAAACTCTCTTTGATGTAAAACCCTGCTCTGGGGTTTTTACTTTTTTTTTCAAAGGCCTCGAAGCTCCCATTTGTGCTTAAGCCTGTAATCGTGGGCCGTTTTGCGAAGTGGAATTTTGAAAATCGGACGACCCTTTATCTATCAATTCAGCATTTGCCGGTCAGACCCATGGGCTTAACTTGACTTGGTTTAGCCCTAGCTTGACCCCAACCTGATATATAACGTTGGATAAATATGTAAAGAAAGCTAGACGTGGAAGTTTGAAATTCTGTGAAACTGAATTCCGTTCAAGTGCTTAGCCTTTGATCAATTGTTTAATTATCTTAGAATGACAATAATATTTAACAGTTGATACTGCTGCACTACCATGTTGCTCCACCTCTCTTTTCTTTTCCTTTTGGTTGTTTGTTTGGCATGTCAGCTGCATCGTATCAGTTTTGAACTTCCTATCCAAATTCATTCCTCAATGATACCCAATTCCAGTTCATCTTGGTACTTCAATTCTGCTAACACAAACCATAGGGTTATGAGCAGTGAGTGCAAAAACAATGGCGCTTCCAAACACAAATATCAACATTTAAATATACTCTAAAAATATAAATGAGAAGGAAAAACCCAGAAGCTAATTCACCAAACTCAGACTCAAATCGAATATGGAGACCAAACCCAGATTCTAACTCTCAATTCTAATCCCATCCGTGGAGCTCAACTTCAAAATAAAAAAAAATTTAGACCATTTCTCAACTTCAAAATTCTAACTCTCTGTATCGTTCCAATTTTATCAGATGTCCCCAAAGGGACAGCCCAAGCTGGCTGCTTGTTCTTAACTGATGTGGGATATCTAGTTGGTTCGCAACCAGATTATGAACTAGCCTACCTCATCCTGACTAAGTCCCAAGGTGTGGCCTGGGTCAGGCCTAGGCGTCGCTCAAATCAAAATCCATGGGCTGTTGACGTGTCACAACTCCCTCAACTGGAAGAATGGGTCCGAGTCAGCCCAGCTGATCACTTAACCTGAAGGAGGGAAAATTCATGGTTTCACTAGCATATTGGTAACCTGAAAGAGGGAAAATTCAAGGTTTCACTAGCATATTGGCTTAGATTATTATTTAAGTTTGAATTGCTGGTGTTGTTCATGTTTTATTACACTTCTCATAAAACCTTATTAGAAGAAAAAAAGGAAGAAATTTTGGCAATAATTGGATGATTCCCAACAATCCAGTTAAATGGTAAAGACAATTTAGGACGACTACTTTTATCGAAGTCACAAATGAAAGAGCCTAGAGATCTATTTTAAATGGTTGGGAACAACCTTTTACTAAAGAATTAGGTGTCAAGATCCCAAAACCTGAAGTGCAATAGACTACAGAAGAAAAGAGGCTTGAAAGTGCTAATTTGAAAGCTTTCAATGCAATCTTTTGTGATGTAGATGGATAAGAGTTCAAACGAATCTTTAAATGCAAGATTGCAGAGAAAGCCTGGGGTGTGTCCTTCAAACTGCTCATGAAGGTACAAGCATAGTAAAACGATCAAAACTGTAGATGCTCACTACTAAATTTGAGAAATTAAGAATGTAGAAGAATGAAACAGTTGGGGAATTCTATGCCAAACTCTATGACTTATACAACCCGGCTTTTGCCCTTGGAGATGAATACATAAACCTTAAATTGGGCAGAAAGTTCCTTCGATCATTGCTTGAAAGGTTTAGTATCAAGGCAACTATCATTGAAGAAACCAAGGACATTGGTACAATGTGCATTGATGAGTTGATTAGATCCCTTCAAACCTTTGAGATCAACCTAGATGAAGCAAAGAGAAATAAAAGAAAAGGAGAAAAGAGCATTGCATTACAATTTATTGAAACAATGCCCACTAAGCATGGCACTGCTATAGAAGTGATGCAAGAACAAATTACCTTAGAATCCTCAACAACGAAAACCCAAAGGAGTTGTCATCAATGAGGAAGCTGTTGTTCCAATAGGGTCGGAAGCGTGTAAATTATTGTACTAAAAAATCACAAAAAGTTCAATTCCCAAGGCAGAGAGGTGGATCACAAGGATCTCTTAAATACCAAGTCTTTCCTTAGTCAGAGTATTCCTTTTATCGTAATTTAATAGCACAATTAAATACTACTATTATACCCTCAAATATTGAAAGAAAAATAGGACAAGAAAGAACACAAGAATTTTAACGAGGTTCGGTAAATTATACCTACGTCCTCGAGCACTAACATCAGATGATAACTTTACTATCTTCAAAATATTACAAACAAATAGAATTCATTAAGAATTCTCAAATGGGAGAAGAGAGAAAACTAAGAGAGAAAGATTGGTTGGGATGGTTGAAATGAAAAATGAAAAGGCCTATTTATAGTTGAAGTTTAGGGACTAACTTGTAAATGGCCTAAAAAATTAGGGACCAAAATTGCAATTATCTCATTCAACTTTTCAACATTCGGTGCAACTTGCTTCACCTTTTTAACAAGTTGCTTCCTACCTTTGTTGACTTTTCAACAATCTCCACCTTGAAGATTTGATTAGGATAATCATATCTTCACACACTTCATTCAACTCCCCAAATTCGATAAAGTTATCTTTTGTAGTGCCTTCAAATGCGCTCTCGAGCGCCATACACCTGAAGGTGCTCAAATTCTCAGGATGTTAATCAAGTTCAAACAATGATTAAACTTGATTGTTGTTACCACTTTGGTCATCATATCTGCAGGATTATCTGCTGTCGGAATCTTCTGAAGTAGAATTTTTCCTTTTTCAAAGACTTCCCGCACAAAGTGATATCTTACGTCGATATGCTTGGTTCTTGAATGATAGGCTTGATTTTTCGCTAAATGAATAGCGCTCTGACTGTCACAATATAGACTAATGTGACTTTGAACAACTCCCAAGTCTTTCAACAATCCATTAAGCCAAATAGCCTCTTTAACAGCTTCTGTAACTGCCATATATTCTGCCTCTGTAGTAGACACAGCTACTGTAGACTGTAAGGTAGACTTCCAACTTACTGGGGCTTTAGCAAGAGTAAACAGATACCCCGTAGTTGAACGACGTTTACCTAAATCACCAGCAAAGTCGGAATCAACATATCCAACTACAAACTGACCAAGTGCTTCATCCTGTTCAAAAATTAAACCAACATCTACGGTTTTTCGAAGATACCGTAGAATCCATTTCACAGCTTGCCAATGTCCTTTTCCAGGATCATGCATATACCTGCTCACAACTCCAACAGCTTGTGAAATGTCAGGCCTCGTACACACCATCGCATACATCAAACTCCCAACTGCATTAGCATATGGGACTTTCGCCATATATTCTCTTTCATCTTCAGTCTTCGGAGATAATTGAGCACTGAGTTTCAAATGAGAAGCAAGTGGGGTACTTACGTGTTTTGTGTTTTCATTTACACCAAAACATTGTAATATCTTTTTCAGATATTACTTCTGATTTAAACAAAACTTGCCTCTCTGTCTATCTCTACTTATCTCCATGCCGAGAATCTTCTTGGCCTCACCTAGATCTTTCATCTCGAACTCTTGATTCAACTGAGCCTTCAGCTTATCTATCTCCTTTTGGCTCTTCGAAGCGATTAACATATCATTAACATACAAAAGTAGATAAATGAAAGATCCGTCATGCAGCTTCTGCAAATACACACAATTGTCATATTTGCTTCTTGTGTACTTCTGCCTTCTCATAAAGCTATCAAATCGCTTGTACCACTGCCTCGGGGATTGCTTCAATCCATATAGCGATTTGTTCAGCTTACAAACCCAATTTCTACCACCAGCATCTGTATATCCTTCGGGCTGAGTCATATAGATCTCTTCTTCTAACTCACCATGCAAGAAAGCCGTCTTAACATCAAGTTGAGCTAGCTCCAAATTCAACTGTGCTACCAAGGCCAACAAAATTCTAATGGAGGAATGCTTCACAACAGGGGAAAATACATCATTGTAGTCAATTCCCTCCTTCTGAGCGTAGCCTTTTGCTACCAATCTTGCCTTGTAGCGAACATCTTTCTTGCTAGGAGATCCATCTTTCTTTGCAAATACCCGCTTGCATCCGATTGCCCTTTTACCTTTCGGTAATTGCGCCAACTCCCAAGTATTGTTCTTCTAGAGAGACTGCATTTCTTCATCCATGACGCATTTCCATTTATCACTTTCTAAGCTTTGCATTGCTTCTTGATAAGTGATAGGAATATCATCATCAACAACGGGAAGGGCGTAGGCCACCATATCAGTAAATCGAGCAGGTTTACGAATTTCTCTCCGTGGCCTTGCAACTGCAACTGGTTCTGGTGTACTTAACGGTTCTTGGGTCAGAACTTCTTCAACCTCTAATTCCTCCATTATGACTGGAGAATTAGACTTATTAACTGGGCAAATCCCCATCTGCTCAAACTCCACCTGTTTTGGAGTACACTCCACCTGCTGTGGAGTATCGCTCATCTGAATATCTTTATCTGCTACCTTTTTCAATGTGGCAGAGTCATCAAAGGTAACATCTCTGCTATAGATCATTTTCTTTGTGTCTAAGCACCAAAGACGAAATCCCTTCACTCTAGAAGTGATTCCCATAAAGAGAGCTTTCTTTGCCCTCGGATCTAACTTTGGCTCCTTCACATGGTAATATGTAGTGGATCCAAACACATGTAAGGAATCATAATCTATAGCCGATTTTCCAGACCATACCTCCATATGAGTTTTTCTTTCTAATGCAGATGATGGCAAACGATTAACAAGATGGCCAGCGTATGTCACAGCCTCAGCCCAAAATTGCTTGCCTAACCCAGCGTTGGACAACATACATCGAACTTTCTCCAGCAATGTTCGATTCATACGCTCTGCCACTCCATTCTGCTGCGGTGTATCCCTAACTGTGAAGTGTCGAACAATACCATACTCTTGGCAGACATCGAAGAACGGATCACTTTTATATTCCCCTCCATTGTCCGTCCTAAGCCGTTTGATTTTCTTGCTAGTCTGGTTTTCGATCATAGTTTTCCATTTAAGAAAAACTCCAAGCACTTCATCCTTAGTTCTCATGGTATACACCCAAACTCTTCTGGAAAAGTCATCAACAAAAGTAACAAAGTAGTGTTTTCCTCCCAACGAAGGTGTTTTGGAAGGCCCCCACACATCTGAGTGAACATATTCCAAAATACCTTTTGTATTATGGATAGCAATGCCGAATTTCACTCTCTTTTGCTTTCCCAGAACACAATGCTCGCAAAATTTTAATTTGCAAGCCTTTGCACCTTTCAACAATCCTTGCTTTGCCAGAATTTGCAAGGATTTTTCGCTGGCATGTCCCAACTTCATATACCACAACTGCATTGAGTCCAATTCTTTGTTACCGGAAGCTGCAGCGACTGCTCCAATAACTGTACTACCTTGGTAGTAATACAAGTTATTTTTCCTGATGCCCTTCAATATCACAAGTGCGCCAGATGTTACTTTCAAAATCTCATCTCTCATAGTAACAACTGAACCATTGGATTCCAAGGCTCCCAATGAGATGAGATTTTTCTTCAAACTGGGCACGTACCGAACATCAGTCAGAACTCTGGTTGATCCATCTTGATTCTTTAATTGGATTGAACCTATCCCAATAGTTTTACAGGCATTATCATTGCCCATATAAACAACTCCTCCATTTAGTTCTACTAAATCAGAGAACCACTCCCGGTTAGGGGACATATGATAGGTACAACCCGAATCTAATATCCACTCATCTGAATGGAACGACGATGATGATGCAACCAGTGATAGTTCAGAGTCACTGATATCATGCTTTGCAACACAAGCATCTCAGCAGCTTTTCCCTTATTCTTCAGCTTTGGACAATTTTTCTTCCAATGGCCTTTCTCATGACAAAAGGCACATTCATCTTTCCCGAGTCTGGACTTTGACTTTGATCTCCATTTTTGAGTTTTCTTCCGAGTGTATGAATGACCTCGGACTACTAAAGCTTCTGTATCTCTGATTAAATTTTTCTGTTTGTCCTTCTTTCTCTGTTCATAACTGTAGGCCGCACAGACTTCGCTTAGAGATATATCACTCCTGCCATGAAGTAGAGTAGTTTTTAGGAACTCAAACTCCTCAGGAAGTGACCCCAACAGCATCAAAGCCAAATCTTCATCTTTGAATGTCTCATCCATATTTAGCAAATCAGTGACTAACTGATTAAATTTGGTGATGTGATCATTCATTGTGGTACTTGGGACGTAAGTGAAGCGAAACAGTCTTTTCTTCAAGTGGAGCTTATTTTGACTATTTTTCTTCAAAAATTTTTCTTCAAGTGCCACCCACAACTTATTTGCAGAAGTCTCATTTGAAAAAGCATACATCTGCTCTCGAGAAAGGCATGATCGAATTGTGCCACATGCCAACCGATTAATCGCCTTCCAATCTTTCTCCTGTACATCATCTGGTTTCTCTTCATCAATGGCAATGTCTAGACCCTACTGAAAAAGGGCATCTAGAACCTCACTTTGCCACATACCAAAATGGCACGTGCCATCAAAGATCTCCACGGCCAATCTTGCATTTGCAATTGTCGGTCTTGTCCACATGAACGATGTTGAAGCTCTTACACCGACCGTTTTCTTCATAATCTTTCAATATACCTAAGGAAATCTTTTCTGATATGGAAGATCAGTTTAAACTGCAACCACAGAGCATACTACGATTAACCTTCGACTCTGATACCACTTGTTGTTCCAATAGGATCAGAAGCGTGTAAATTATTGTACTAAAAAATCACACAAAGTTCAATTCCCAGGGAAGAGAGATGGATCACAAGGATCTCTTAAATACCAAGTCTTTCCTTAGTCAGAATATTCCTTCTATCGTAATTTAATAGTACAATTAAATACTACTATTATACCCTCAAATATTGAAAGAAAAATAGGACAAGAAAGAACACAAGAATTTTAACGAGGTTCGGTAAATTATACCTACGTCCTCGGGCACTAACACCATATGATAATTTTACTATCTTCAAAATATTACAAACAAATAGAATTCATTAAGAATTCTCAAATGGGAGAAGAGAGAAAACTAAGAGAGAAAGATTGGTTGGGATGGTTGAAATGAAAAATGAAAAGGCCTATTTATAGTTGAAGTTCAGGGACTAACTTGCAAATGGCCTAAAAAATTAGGGACCAAAATTGCAATTATCTCATTCAACTTTTCAACATTCGGTGCAACTTGCTTCACCTTTTTAACAAGTTACTTCCTACCTTTGTTGACTTTTCAACAGAAGCTGCTACAGATAAGAAGGGAATTCAATGCCATGAATGTCATGGCTATGGACATATACAACAAAACTATCAATTTGTGACGAATTTCCTATGTGATGTTCAAAATAACATCACAAAAAATACTAAAAACATGATGAAAACAAATAATCATCGCATTGAATAGTTGATGGTATATCTTATATGACAATTTGAAAAATGTCATAAGTTTATGTCACTAATTGTTTGGCACCAAAATTTACCTTTAGTAGGTAATGTTTTGTGACGTCTCAACCAAAATGATAACGATTATGAATCTTCATCAATGTAAAATGAATTATATATTTTTTTATTTTAAAGAATTTTTTTATCTCTATGTCTATATTATTAATTAATAGCCTTTATTCGAGACAATTTGATTGTCATCTTTATTATACATAAAAATGTGATGTTTCATTTTTGTCACCAAAAATAAGTTTAATATGACAAAGATTGTTCTTGTCACTCTTTGTTATTATTTTTTTTTATAATGGATATGGCGATTTTATTAACCTTATAGGATCATGTCATTTAATGTTTGGAACCGAGAGTTACGACATGAAAAATGTGATGTTTCATTTTTGTCACCAAAAATAAGTTTAATATGACAAAGATTGTTCTTGTCACTCTTTGTTATTATTTTTTTTTATAATGGATATGGCGATTTTATTAACCTTATAGGATCATGTCATTTAATGTTTGGAACCGAGAGTTACGACATGAAAAATTTATGGGATGGTTTTCCTTTTACATTTTGTTTGTCAATATTAAAAAGTTTATTAGTGATGAATATTCAATTTCTAGTTTTATGAAGAAATTTATTAAAAAATAAAAAAAAATGAAAAGAGTTTATTTTTGTTATTTTTATATTTTTAAAGGTTATTTAAATTTAAATTTAATTTTAAAAGGAATAGACCTAATATGCAAATAACTCAAAAGTTTAAAAGTATTTAATTGGGTGTTGTCGGTGGTCATGGCGCCATCCCTTTTTTCATCCAATCTAAAAAAAGTAATTGCTTCATCAAGTTTTTGAACATTTTATATAATCACACTTCAGTTCAGTGTTGCCAATGACAACGACGAAACCTATTTTTTATTATTATTATAAAATCAGACAATGATTGGCTCATTATGAAAAGTGGTGCCGCTAATGGAAACAATGGCACTGAGGTTCACTATTTAAAACGGGTCATTTTCATATATGATTTTGCAAGCGGGTCATTTTCGTAAATAATTAATTTATTTAGTTTATTTTTGGAAAAAAAAGCCCCCTGAAGGCTACAATTGATGATGTCTCATACTTAGATAGTGGATGTTCTCGCGACATGATTGGTAATGCAAATTGCTGATCAAATTTTGAAGAAAACAGTGCTGGTTGTGTGAAATTTGGAAATGGAAAGAAAGTCAAAATTCTTGACAAAAGAATTCTAAATACTCCTAGTCAACCTAAGTTGAATAATGTATTTGTTGTTGATGGATGGAAGGCTAATCTAATCAATATTAGTAAGATATGTGATCAGGTTATGCTTGTCAATTTCATCAAGGATAAATGTTATGTCATTTTAATGTAAGGAGACAGTATCGTGGAAGGAGCAAGGAGCCTTGACAACTGTTATATGATCATTTAACCATCTCGATGCAATAAAGTTGGGATCATTGAGCTAAAATTGTGGCATGAGAAGCTCGACCACATTCACTATAAGGGCATGAAATGTCAGGCTAGATATGAAGCTGTAAGAGGGATGCCCAAGTTAAGGGGAGTCATGTTTAATGAATATATATTTATTTTTTAAATTAGATTAATATAATTGTTTGTTGATGCAATATATCAATGTAAAATGGTGTCAACTCAATAATGTTATTAGTGATTTGTGAAAATTGAATTAAATCAAAATTTCATGTATAAAATTACATAAAATTAAAGTTCATGCATAACATTGCACATTAAACCAAAGCTTATATATAATATTTTTTTTTCAAGCATATCCAATTTTAAGATTCTTATGAGTCATAATTCAAACCCTAAACCCTAAATGAGTGAAATGCTTGGAACCAGGGTTAATGCAAATTTGTATTGTTGCTGGTGCTTTTGTTTGAAAAGGCTATAAAACTTTGATTTCTGTTTTGAGTCTTTAATTTCAAAGAAAGCATAAATTGGGAATGAGATTCATTGAATCGGATTTGGATTTCAACTTCGACTCAAATCACCATTCAACATGGTTGAAGCCCACAATCACCATTAGCTAACTCCTTCACCCATCAACTATTAAACTCAAATATGTGTTAAACACTTTCAAATATGATTACCCAAAAGAGTTTAGGTTAGAAATGTGTTAAACTTTTTACTTTTTATTCAATCAATTATTTGTATAATATGGAACCCAAAAAGTTACAAATAGAGCAATAGTTCAATCGGTTTATTTCTTTTAGTGCATAAAGTCTCTAAATTTAGTATTTTTTCTTTAATTTCATCTTTGAACTTTTTTTTTATCTCTATTAATTTTAGAAATTGACAACATTTTTCTTTTCAATTTAGTCTTTAAACATAAGTTCTGTTAAGATTGTACCACAGTATCACTTAAAATTTAAAAATATTATATAAAATCTAAAAAAATATTAAAAATAAACTTTTTTGTTTTTCAAGTTTAAAATTCAGGTAATAATATGATAAAATAAAACTAAAAAATATTAAATTCAAAAAATCAAACTAAAAAATTTATTGAATTCCAAAACTAACGTTAACCATAATATACTTACCAATGATATTCAAAAATTAAACTGACCAAAAAATAATTATAATAATAAACATTTTTTTTTTACTTTTCAATGTATTTTTCAAAATAAGTCCAATAATTAATCATATGTATTTTGTAAATTTATAAGATAAATGTTGACCACAAATTTTAAAATATTATTTTATTTTTAATTTAGTAGCATCAATTTAATTAAAGAAAAAATAATAATTACGTTGTATTTGGTTGGCATGAATAGCCAATTGATTCAGCCTTAATTCCAATGAGTACAGTAATTCGAATGTTTGCTATTCCATGGAATAACCTATTACAGGCAGCCTGGGAACAGGGCCTGAATGGCCATTTTGGGCTCCCCTCTCAGAATTTCTATTTCATGCCATAACGAATAACCTCCCCAAGAAAATCCCTGCAATACCCATGCTACCAACTGTCACCAAATTCAATCAAAACAATAAACCTATAAAAAAATATAAAATCTGCAAATCATTAGTATGAATCAGAAGAAGAGAGAGGTTTTATGGTTATGCATGTTAAAGGGGTTTGGATGCTTGAAAAATTGCATATGAGAAAGAGGTGAGGAGGAAGAAAGAACACATCAATAACCAAAGTAATCGGAGCGATTCCAACAACAAAAAGAAAGGGGATTTTGTTGACTTCTTTTTGTAGATTTGTGTTTTTGTGGTGATTTTTAGAGAAAAGTAATTAGAAAATTTGAAAGAGGAGATTGAGATGAAGCAAGAGCCAAAATTTTAGCGCTTTCTAGGTGAGGCCACGGTAGCCAACGGGACAGCAAGCAAAAGCTCGTTGGAAATTAGAAATATAGGTGTTCTTGTATTTGGGGGGATTTTTAGCAGAGAAAAATGATTTAGAAGTGAGAGGCGAGAGTATCTCGAAAGAGAAAAATATTTAGGATATTAAACTTTTATTTAAAAAAATTAGGACACTAAACCTTAACTTCCAGAAATATTTTTTTTATTAAATTATAATAAAAATATTAAAATATTCAATCCATTTAAACTAATCAAACTATTGTAATGCCTATTCAATTTCATTACATTCTTATAATTTCATTCTTATAGAATAATTATTTCATTACAATCTTATTTTATTCCTGTGAACCAAACGTATTATTATGAATTACTTGTCATGTAATTTCGTAAATTGGGTACTGTGAGCTTTTCCTTCCATTTTCCTGGAAAACATTTCTCTAACATAGTCAACATACTTGATATTTCTATACAATTTGGGGTGATTCTGGTCATCTATCATTGTTTCAACTGGACCAATTTCTTGCTCATCATCTGGAAACATGAATGTTGCAATTGATATTCTTGGTTTCTTCTCATTTATTATGGCTCTTTGTTCAATGCTTTTGTACATTCCATTGCTTTGAATCTGTACCCCAAAGAATAAAAAATCAACATAAGTATGGAGTTTAAAATCAAACTCATATGATATATATATATATTACCTCAGTGGCATCACCAATGTTGACGACAAGTGAATTTGGGATAGGTTTAACAGGGACCCAAGCTTCATTGTGCTTAATTTGGAGGCCAGGGACATCATCATCTTGCAACAACAAAGTGAAGCTTGTGCCATCTGAGTGAGGGCTACACCCGAGAACAAGATCAGGCCTTGAACAAATAGGGTAGTAATTCTTTCTTATGCCTTGTTTAAGCTCTCCCCCTTGTAACCTTTTTAACCCATCTCTTTTCAATCCCATTAATACTGAAAAGTTGGCTTGGAGTTCCTCGGCTATCTTTTGCATTTCTCTCGAGTACTCTTCCGATGCTTCTCTGTCAAAATACAGTCCATACAAACATCAATACAACTCGAAAATCGAAATATATAATGCTTTTAAATGATTCGGAGAAAAGATAACATAAACTTGGAGGGTACATACTTGAAACCTGGTAAAGAGAGGGGCCAGAACTTGAAGTTCCTATTTTGAGAAGGGAGAGTTAATAAATAAATCATGTCAGACCAATCAAGCTTTTGGTGCTCAGAGACCACAAAGTTTTGACCATATCCTTCTGTTTCATTTTCTGCCTTTGCATATTTCTTTTTCTCTTGGAATGGCAGCTCAAAGAAAGCTGCTACCGCTGCTTTTATCTTCTCCAGGATCTGCTCTTTCACCCCATGATTTATTACCTGCGTTTAATATTACTTCATTACACTCAGCCACAATAATGATTGAACCGATTTTCAATTTTTCTGAATTGAACTCCAAGTAAAATACATGTTTGGGGGGGAGGGGATATGGGATTTACGTGGAAAAAGCCCCAGTCCTTGCAAGCAAGGTGTAGTTTCTGGACTTCATCTTCATCACCGTTGGCTAGAAATGAGAAATCTATGACGGGAATTTCAAGAGAATCAGCCACATACTCGGAAATAATTGGCCCTTCCTTATTTTCATGAATGTATCTTTGGGGGAACTGACTGAGAATCGCTTCTTACAATCTCCTGAATGCTTGGAACTGGCAAAGATTTACCCCACCCCGATTTTCCAACTTCATAAGATCCTCCATTTTCAACTCTCACTTCCATTTTTCCTTTGTAGTTTCTCAGGTACTTCTTTGTGAACAACAAATCGACACGAAAAGGTTACTAAGATTTTATGGACCCTTGGATGCTGTATGATAGGATACGTTGTTTATATAACCTGAAAAGTTGAAGATTATTGGGTTTATTTTATTTTATTTTACAATCGTCGACGGCGGTTATTCATTGTTGAATGTTTTATTTTATTGTCTTTTTAGTGATGAGCCTTTTTTGAGCTAAGTTTAGAAGAAAAACTAAACGTCTAGAAACCCTTTAAGAAAAAGTAATTAAAATGTTTTTTTTTCCACTCAATTAAGTAATTAAAATTTTAAAAAAAGAAAATAAATAACTATTTTTTATTTTAATTGGGTATTTAAACTTTTAAAATGTATAAATTAAGCCTTTTTTTTCACTCAATTGTGTACTTGAACTATCAAAATACATTAATAACACTTTGATAGTTAATTTTAATAATTGACCGTTAAAGTTAACTGTTCTTTATTTTTTCCGGTTAAAGTCATTACGTGTCACAACCACGACGTGACATGTGAAAAAAATAAAAATAAAAATCAATTAAAGTTATAAAATTTATAAAAATTATTAAAATATAAATATATTAAAAATTAGAAAAAAAATTATAAAAGTTGTAAAAAATTATAAAAAATTTGTAAAATTTTATAAAAATAGTAAAAATATAGAAAAAAATAAAATTTTATAAATTCGTAAGAAAATAAAAAAAATGTAAAGAAATATAAAATTCGTAAAAAATATTATTAAAATCATCGTACCAAAAGAAACATTTTATAATTTTTCTATCATTTTTTTTTATAATTTTTCGCCACAGTCATGCTATGTTGAGACACATGATGGCTTTGATTGAAAAAATTGAGGGTTGTTAATTTTAATGGTCAACAGTTAAAGGCCTTTTTGATGCATTTTATAATTTTTATAAAATTTTATTTTTTTATGATTTCTATATTTCTTTTTTCTAATTTTTAATAAAATTCCATTTTGAAATATTTTTATTAAAATTTAATAATTTTTATATCTTTTATTGATTGTTATTTTTTTTATAATTTTTTGCCACATGTCTGTAATAGCCCAAATTTGACCAGGCCCTTAACTAAATAAATAGAACAGAAACAAAAAAAATAAATGATTATTTATTTTAAAAGTCCATTAAAAAATAAACAGTTCATGTTACAAAGCCTAAACAGTGGGCCCAAAATCAAACATCTCAGACCCATTTACCCGGATACCACCTAGTAGGCCTAAAGCTACCCAGTGGACCCACTTACAACCTTAACCCAAATACACTCGAAGCCCAGACCTAAACTAGACCCAAACAACAGAGGCCCAAAAACCTAAAATTATCAGCTAGGGTTTTCAACCCTAGCTCTTTCCCCTCGCGCCGCAACAGGTTCTAGAAGGTTCGGGGAGCGTCTGTCCAGCTCCCCAATCAAGGCCATCAGCGCTGTGACTTTGCCTTCGAAATCAGCTGCGAAACTACACCAGCCCTCGTCACCACCAGATTTCTCGCAAGTACCTGCAAAAGAAAAGGAAACACAGTAGATACGGAAAAACAAAAAAGGGAAACTAAAATAAAAGGTTTTCAGCAGATCACAATCAAAGATACGGTGGATACAGTGGACAAGAAATGGAAAGAAATCGAAGATTTCTTTCCCAGTTTATGTAACAAAACGGTGGCTATAAAAGCCCAAATAAAATGATGTAAGGACTTACGTTCGAAAAAAGAATACACACAGAGAGAATCAATAAAAATTTAGAGATTCAGTAAAAGAATTTGTTCTCGTACACATATACAGAGCAAGCATCTCAATCGATTGAATACACAAAGATGAAATTTTTTAGATATATGTACATATTTACTGCAAATAATGAAAAGAGAAAGCAATACCTTTAATCGGCATTGAAAGGCGAGGTTTTTAAACCTCCGACCACCGCATGCGGAGGAGAAGACGAGGGCGCGTGAGCGCGTATAGACCCCTAGATGGAGGTCCGGTGACCCTCCGAATACCCCACCCCAACTCTCTTTCAGAGAATTTTTTTTCTTTTTTTTTTCTCAGAACCGATTCAAAATGATTTAAAACTAATAGTTTGGCTTATATAGCCACAACAGAACGACGCCGTTTCAGCTTAATCTAATAAGCTTAAAACGACGTCGTATTAAGGCTAGGATCCAAGCGTTGACCCGATTACTCGGGGAGGATCCGCGTGTTTTTTAGAATTGGGTTAATTACCCAATCGGTCCTTCCACCTCTTTTAATTTATAATTACGTTTTATTCTATTTTTAATTTAGCCCTAATATTTTACAATTGTTTCAATTTAGTCCCAACGGTTATTAAATCACATTCTGGGAAACCGGGCCGTTTTGGGAATAGGGCAATTTGCCCAATAAGTCCCTTTTGTTTTACGCGCGTTTTAATTGGAAGCTAAATTCAGTTTTATTTCTTTTGAATTCGCCTAGTAATTTTTCTGAACTTCAAATTTAGCCCTATATATTTATTTATTATTATATATATATTTCATATATTGTTATTTGTTTTTATTTTTAACCTTGCTTTTATATTATATATTGTAAGATTATTTTATCATATATATTAATATTATTTATTATTTATTATTTTTCACAAATTATTATTATTATTTTACATCATTATTTTTTATATTATTATTATATTTTTACTTGTATTATATATTTATTAATTATTTATATATATTGTTTTTACATATATACTTTCATTATTTTATATTATATCTATTATATTTCTTATTTTCTATATATATTTAAATTATATTTTATTATATAACATTTATTATATTTTTGTTTTTATTCTATATTACTTATCATTTTTTTATATATGTTATGTATATCATATATTATCTATTATATTATTTATGTTTATATTATTCATTATATTATTTAAAATTTTAAAATTTGTAAATTAAATTATATTTTTAACTCATATTATACACATATTAAATTATTAATTATTTATTTATTATGTATTATTTTACTTTAAAATGATATTTTTATATTATGTGTTATTTTATAAATTCTTTTACATACTTTTATTTTATATATTTTTTAAATCCCATATATTTTATATATAATTATTATTCTTTTATAAATATTTTGTTATTATGTTTTATATATTGTATAGCAAATACTATTTTAAAATTATTATTAAATATTATGTCTTTATTTGTGCTATATGTATATTTTGTTAACAATAACTCATTTCATTTTTTATATTGCATATATCATGTGTTATATGTTATTTTATATTTATTATTTGATATTACATTTCATGAATATGTACATTGATATTGTATTACTCTTTTTTGTATATCATGCATTATTTAATTATTACTTTTTTTGTATATCATGCATTATTTAATTATTACTTTGTATGTTTGTATGTTTTGTTTATTCATTCTCAATACATGCTATATATCTTTGTATGCATATTGTTAATATTTGTTATATATGTATATTATTTTTATATGTATGTATCTAATGCACGATCTTTATATTATTGCCATCATCTTGTTTAAATGCATGTATTATTTACCTACTACAATAATATGTTACTATGTAAGATTTGTAATGCAATACAATTCCCCACGCATCATTTTTTTAAAAAAAAAAAACAAGGCTCCAAAGTTTTCAAAAAATATAAAGGCAATGCTTGGTGTTTGGAAATTTCGAGAAAGTAGTGCCCTAACTTATTGGGTTGCAACTTTTCTCGTTGAGTTCGAATAATCAAGTACCCTTCTAAGTTTTTAAAGGTTTTCAAAATGTGAGCAACTGTCTTAGAATTGCAAAGCAATATGTCCTAACTTATTGGATGTGGCGTTTTGTTGTTTCGAGATGGAGATTTCTAAAAAGCTAACTTAGTGTCAATACTTTGATACGAGTGAACTCCAATTTACAAAATCAAGATATTTTAAAGAGGATTACATCTTAAAAATTTTAAATTTCCGACATTAAAAACACTTGATAATCAATTAGGTATCAATTTTTGGGCATTACGAGGGTGCTAACCCTTCCTCGTATGTAACCGGCTCCCGAACCCATCTTATGATTTCATAGACCAAAACTAATGATTTTAAAACAAAATGTTTTAAAGGTGATCCAATCACACCTAAAAAGATTGGTGGCGACTCCCGTTTTTGTTTTTCTTAAAGTCGATTCCCATTTTACAAAACTCGATTTAAAAATGGTTTCGACAATGTCACACCGTGGTTGTGACATGGGTGACTATCTGAAAAAAAATTAAGGATAGTTAACTTTAAAGGTCAACTGTTAAAGTTAGCGCTCAAAGGGCTTTTTTGATGCATTTTGATAGTTCAAGTACCCATTGAACGTAAAAAAAAAGAGCAGGGACTTAATTGAATATTTTTGAAAAAATTTAAGGGCTTTTTACATGCTTATGTAAAAAAAAAATCAGGTTGTTGGATTTTTTTTATTTTGAATTACTTGCATTCAATATTTAAGATGTTGATAGTATAGGGTTTGATTATGAATACAAGTTATGATACTTTTAAAGATGCTTTAAATGTACATATATATATTTAAAGTCGGAAATTTTCACTCATTATTTATTCAAGTTTTAAATTTTATAAAAATAAAAAAAAATGTTAGACTCGAGCCAAACTTTCTTTGGTTGCGTTGGTATGGCAACTTTGTGGTATACATAAGAAGGGTGACAACACAAGGTATTTCTTAATCAATATTTTAGAAAGTGGTGACAACATTATGATGGAGAAAAGTTGTTCAATAGTTTGAAGTATTTGGTTTTTCAGGAATGCTTTTGTTTTGCGAAATCAGAATTTCATTGCTGCCCAGATGCTAACTTTTGACCTACAGGATTGCAAGAAGGCAATGGGGAGGTGATATAAACTATGGCATATAGTGGGAATGTAACACCTCTAACTCGTATCCGTCTCCGGAACAGAGTTACGGAGCATTACCGGACAAACGGAATAGTAAACCAATCAAATCATACATTAATACAAACATAATTAAATTTCATTCAAATACATTCATAATGTCCCTTAATCGAGCCCTCGAGGCCCTAAAAATACTACAGAAATAATCCGAGACTAAATCGAAAACATTTGGAAATTTTAGGAAAAAGTTAAAAATTTTGGACTATAGGGGTCACACGACCGTGTGGCTAGGCTGTGTGACTTACACGGCTGAGACACATGCCTGTGTCTAAGGCCGTGTGGACATTCGAAATAGGGACACACGGCCGTGTCCCAGCCCGTGTAACTCACTGACTTGGGTCACACGGCCAAGCCACACGCCCCTGTGCCAGGTCGTGCACCCCTCGAAATGACCTTACGCGCCCGTGTTCCAGGACGTGTAACAGCCTGACTTGTATGCCTTGAACCTACAGGCATGGCCATGTGTCACACACGGTTGAGACACACGTCTATGTCTAAGGCCGTGTGGACCTAAAATGTACCTTAATCAACAAGTTTACCATTTCAAACTTATATAGAACCTAAGCAAACCATTTACCAATCAAAATACCTATCCAAATTGACTTAAATCATGCCAAAAACATACCAAAATCAACCTAATTCAATGTATAACCAGTGTACCCTCATTGATACCATAAGTATATATATATTTATATCAAAATATAACATCAATTCGACCTATTAATTCATTCAAGATTTCAGCTATAATCATTAACTCAAACATACCATATTTTAGCTACTTGACAACCAATTCATCACATAACACTTTTATCCATTCCAACAAGTATCAAATGGACATATTAACACATATTGATAAAATACCAAAAGTATCAAAAGAAAACCAACCAAAGCAATTTTTACAACCAGATTCATATTTAACTATTTACATAACCAAAACATTAGTATCATCATTCAACCTATTACATGCCATATAATTTGAAATAAGCGTTTCAAAAGCTACCGAATTAAGCTGGATAGTGTGACTTGAGAGCTAATCCAATCGTCCCACCTTTCAGGTATCTACAAGAACAAAGTTTAACACAAGTAAGCTCAATGAAGCTTAATAAGTTCAACGTATTAAGTTGACAAATCTTACCGAATGAATATAACAAATCAAAAAGTAATATAACAACCATGAAAATTTCCCATCGTCCACAATCTCAATTGGTAATTCATAACTTATCAATTCAAATTTCAAGTATATGAAAAATTCATCAGAGTTACTCAACAAATTAACTTACTGAGATTTTCAACTCAAAGAACGGCTTACGGATAGAAGTACATCATCAGTCCAACCAAACACACCGGATGCTCACTTGAGCCAATCCATCCATCATACCAATGCTCATAAGAGCTAATCCAACCATCACACCAATGCTCATTAGAGCTAAACCAACCATCACACCAATGCTCATAAGAGCTAATCCAACCAACACACCAAAAAGAGAGTATAATAGGAGAGTTCGCAACAAATACTGAACCTAGGTTTACTCGGGAAATATACAAATATATCCCTCCAATACTATCTCCAATCCAAGCCACCATAACACACCAAAACACAGCTGCACTCTATCCTGCGTTCAAATCAAGGCGATGATCAAGTTCAATATTAAACCTCAAATTACCATCCATCATCATCAATTAAAAATAAATAAAAAATTGTATCATGTTAGACTACACAATAATTCATTTTGATATTAAATTATAAACCGTACGAACATACCTGGGCCAAATTGTAGGAGTTGCAGAAGTTCAGGGACTATTCTGTAATTTTTCCTTTTCCACGAGTATCTACGGGATCTTGATCTAAAAAGTAAAATTCTTTATTTATTAGCACATATTTCATTTCCAAACCATTTTATAAATAATACCCTTTTATTTTTCAAAATTACACATTTACCCTAAACTTTTATAATTTTTTCAATTTAATCCCTTAACATTAAATTCATCAAATTAACCATTATTTCTCAAATCAATATTTTATTCAAATTTACTAGGTCCTCAATAAACCCTTATAAAACATCTAATTCACTATTAAACCCTAATATTTTGAAATTTCACAATTTAATCCTAAAATCAAAATATAATAAAAATCACTTTACAAATTCATCAAACAACATAATCAAAGCTCCAAATACACTGTATTCATAAAAAAACATTCAATATCCATCAATGGAAACTTCCAAATTTTTAATAGAATTAAAAATGGAGGTATGGGCTAGCTGGGCCTAGTTGCAACGATCTCAAAAACATAAAAATTACAAGAAACTAAATCAAAATGGACTTACATGCAAAGAAATAAGCAAAACAAAGCTTTCTCCCCACCTTAGCTATGGAATTCGGCCATTTGAAAAAGATAATTGAATGAATTTTGTTTTTCATTCTTTTAATTTAACTTAATTTTAATTAAACTTCCATTTATTTACAAAATTGCCATCCAATTCACACTATTTTATTATTTTCCATTTAATTGTCGTCCCACTATTCTATTTAAGGAATAATTGTTTCTTAAGTTCTCCCTCATTTATTATTTAAACCATTTGATCACTTAATTGCTAAAATTACTATATTTTCCACCTTTTACAATTTAGTCCTTTTTTAATTAACTATCTAAACGTTAATATTTTCCAACCAAATTTTAATATGAATTTAGTAACTCTATAAATATTCTAAAAATAATAATTATGAATCGACACAATAATAATTTGTGGTCCCGAAACCACTATTCTGTCATCATTAAAAATCGGGCTATTATAGGGAAACTTTTAGGCAGGTGATAGATGGATGGTGCCTGCACTGGACTGCTGGAAATGCAACATTAACGTTGTTGTTGGAGATTTGAAGTCATGTGGAACAACAAAGGCAATTATATTAAAGGGATCTCCGGCCGAATTAAGATGGTGAAGCATCCAGTTTTGCCAGAAGCCTTCGCGATTAGAGAGGTCCTATAATGACTAAAGGATTATGGTGTTGATGGGTGTCGAATTCACCCAAAAAATAAATCCTAAGCTTAAAACATAACATAAAATTCTTAGTCGATCCCATAGGATTGATCTGACCATGTTCAAATTTCTTACAGTCAGAGTACTTCGTAAAACAATTAAAAAAACTAAATTCAAAATTAAACAAAATAAACCCAATTGATGAATGCTCCAACCTTGGTTATGACAGCAGTCCCAGTCCGGGAATTGATCACAGACTATGGATGCCTTGCTGCCCACTAGTAATCCAATTATAATGATCAAAGATGTCTCAACCAACAATTCGGGAACTATCTGATGATTAACCTTTATAGAATCGAATAACCCCGAAAGACGCTTCCATAATTTAATCTACTGGTAACTTTGCAAAGTAGAAGAACCTGACTCTAATTAACGATCTCAATCGTATGGATCATTTAAATTAGATCCTTATTGAAACAACATTAAAAACAATACTATGAGGCGATCTTATCTATCTTTTGAATGAAAGAAAAAAAATACCAAAACAAAAAGGATTAAGTACGATTTTAGATCTCACAAATCAAATACCGAAATTTTGTGGACCTTTGGCTAGAAAGTAATTTAATTACTCATAATAAAAAAATTAAACAAAGGAAATTAAAATTGAATAAATAAAAAAGAAAAAATAAAAGGAAAAAGAACAAAATGGAAACAAGGAATGGAACAAGCCAAAAAGAAAGGTAGAAAAACAAATTTTATTTCTTCTAAAAAAAACAAAAGTCAAAATCAGGAAAAGAAAAGGATGTCCCTGTCTTTGCAATTGCTTGTTTCTAAACTAAAATTGATTCCTAGTGTTCTATTCCTACACAATTTCTTAATGATAAAATAAAATATAAGGGAAAAAATTTAATCCTAATTAATGTAACACCCCTCATTTGTCTCTATCACCGAATTAGGGTTATGGGATGCTACAACAAATAACAAAACAAAATTGTGCTATATCAATTCACATTTATCTGAATGATAAACATTCATCAATCATTCAATCAAAAACATATTATTCATACATTATCATAGTTAAATCGAGCTTATGAGAACCTAAAAACAATTCATGAAAAAAAAATACAAGGACTAATTTAAAACATTGATTTATCATACTTATACACACATCATACTATAGCAATTGAAAACATGTAAACCACTTATAAATTAGATTTGAACATGAATAATAACCTATTTATAAAATTTTAAAACTTTGGATAAAGTATTGATACTAAATAAGAAAGTATCGATATTTTCTAACAAGTATCGTTATGAAAAACATTATCGATACCATTTCAGCATTCTGCCAATTTTAGGTATCGTTAACATTTGTCGATGTATCGATAAAAGTTGTAAAGTATCGATATTTTAGGTTCTAGGTATATATACTTTTTCTCAGATAATGAAAAACTACAAATTTGAAAATTCATTTCATGCCCGAACCTATGCTTTAACTCAATACACAATCATATATATATAATAACCAACTTGAACATATTACACTTCAACCTAAAAGTGTCTAACCAATGTGCCATAAGGCACCTCAACCACATTCAACTTAATTATACAAAAAACCTATTCATCTAAGTTTGGATACATCTACCAATGTGCAATGTACCATAAGTGTCAACTAAATCATGCTTTTCTGTCAAACCAAAACTTAATCTAACGTATACTAAAATAACTTACATTAAGCTCAAGCATGTCATTATTTTGTTACCTAAATGAACCCACCATATCCAAATGTATCTATATACCACAATTTCACAATTCACATCATCAACTAAAGCATAAACCAAACATTACATTCCAAGTTCATCCACTTCCTAATTTAGATCAACATGACATTTCCAAAATAACCTCATCACATCCATCATATAAGCATACCATAAAAACATTAAATTTAACACATTGCATATCAACTTTAAACACATTAAAAATCCAACCAGAACTTCAAATTCATCAACTCAAAATACCCTATATACTTGCTACAAATTGAAATAATGAGTCAAAATCTACTGAGATAGAAGCTTGATAGTGTGAGCCTTGAAGTTGATCCATCTAACTAGTTCTGCAAAATGTTAACTATAGAAAACAAAGAATAAAAAGAGTAAGCTTATATAGCTTAGTAAGTCCATAGCTAAAACTGAACCAACTTACTTCAACCAACTTGACATTCAATTTACAAAATAGGTGAGATTTACAAAAAGAGTAAGCTTATATAGCTTAGTAAGTCCATAGCTTAGTAAATGATTTGCAAGACAAATCATGTTTATTCCATTAGAAATCATTTATGTATACTCATTTAGCTCCATTCATCTTTTTTATAATTAATCTCATTTTTATTTAACCCGATGAACTATATAGTAACATAACTCAGATACTCAGGTAACTAAACCACACCAGAGAGAATCATAATGCTATACAGATGCACGATTATGCAATCAACGACACTGAAGTGTAAAAAAAGGCACCGAAGTGCAAACAAATGCATGATTGTGCAATCAGAGACACTGAAGTGTAAGTAGAGGCACCAAAATGCAACCTCGTACAAACGTGCATTCTAACCATATTGGTATGCCAACCGCATTCTAATAATTTACTATGTTCAAATGAGCATTTTAACAGAATTCATAACATTTATAATTCAGAAGCACTTCTAGAAATACACTTGTACACATGCTGTAATTTGATTATGTTCTTTCCAAAATCGTATAACTCATGTATGTTTATCACATTACAAATAGATCCTCTCACCTTACATTTAATTGTAAACAATTAATAACCTCAATCTAGCATTAACAATTCAAGAACAATTTAATTAACTAATTCATAACAGCATAAACATAAATATATACATATATTTATACTATGAATTTACCTAGTATATTCAGCTAATGAGTAGACTTGTAAGGACTAATATGTAATTTTCCCTTTTCCTCGGTTATCCTCCATACGATTCAATTTTTGATCTATATAATAGTTAAATTAAAATTTATCAATTTCAAATACATTATTAAAATCATTTTTATGCATATGACTTTTAATATTTATTTTAAAATTTTTCCCTGAACTACATTTCGTTCAATTTAGTCCCTAAAAGAGAAACTATTAAAAACTTCACAATTAACCCCAATATATCAAAATAGAATTTACTATCATCCCAAATCAACCTTCAAACACTTGAAATTTTTCTGAATTTACATGCTAAATTTTACTTATTTTCATATTAGTCCCTAAACTCAAAACTAACAAAAATTTCATTACAAAATAGTCCTATTCAACAACCAAGTTTACAAATTCATTATTTAACACCAAGAACATCTAAAAACCATCAATGAAAAAACATTTAACAATTTTACGAAATAATCCCTGGATTAGCTAGATTAAGCTATAACGACCTCAAAAATATAAAATTTACAAGAAACGAGTTTGAAAAACACACCATGCATGAACATTAAAGCTTGGTCAATTCTCTTCTATTCCAAAAATGGAGTTTTCGGTTCAAACAAAGAAGAATGGAAAAATATGATGGCATGTTTTCTTTTTATTAGTATTATTATTAATATTATTACTTTAACAAACATTTTAACAATAATAAAAATTAATTCTCAAGGCATATAACCGGACACTAACTTTGGAAATGACTTAATTGCCATTTAAATCCACCCCATTTTAGTTTTATACTCAACTAGCACTTAAACACTAATAATGACTAAGTTTTACAGTTTTTAAGATTTAGTTTTTTTTATTTAATTAACTAATCAATCATGAAAATTACTAGACCAAATTTCAATACACCTATATGTAACTCCATAAATATTTAATAAAAATATTTACGAGCTCGGTTTACAGAAACGAGGTCCCACTACTTGACTTTAAGGACAAACCATTTACACTTAATTATTCATTCAATTAGAAAAA
This sequence comes from Gossypium hirsutum, assembly GCF_007990345.1. NCBI lineage: Eukaryota > Viridiplantae > Streptophyta > Magnoliopsida > Malvales > Malvaceae > Gossypium > Gossypium hirsutum. The sequence continues at coordinate 96,756,474 of NC_053428.1, read as the reverse complement.
ATTATTAAATCAAAATTCTATATAATACTATATTTGACTTATAAATATTAAATAATAATATTTACGGACCCGCTCGTCAAATTTGTGGTCCTAAAACTACTGTTTTAGACACTACTAAAAATGAACTATTACAATTAAACTCTTAATAAATATTTTTACAAATAATATTTAAATAAAATAATCTTAAAAATATAAAAGTTTTGTATGTCCAATTGCTACTCCAATACTCAAATATTCAATATTCAATGTGACTCCATATTTCACTTGTTTACCACATTTTGGATTCACACCGCACCTACATAGAAATTAATTGATAAACAATAAAATTAGTAACATTGTGCCCAAAAGTTTATCAAAATAAAGCATATCCCATATTTAATTATCAAAACAATTTGGCACACTATCAAATTTTCCCTACTTAATCCATGTTTTTCCTCAAGCATATCCCATATTTAATTATACAATTCAATTGAATTTTTTTTAAAAAGGTCATCATTCCAATATGTCACACAAATTAAGCATTTGGATGTATATACAAAATAACAACCCCTTCAACTTGCAACCCAAACAAAAGATTTAAAGATTTTTCATTTTAGCATCCACAATCGTTTTAGTTAATCTTTAGTTAATTCCCATGGAAGTCAAGATTTTCCAAAGTTATAAGGACACCAACATCACTATTCAAACTCTTTCTCTCTCTTTTAGAGTGTCATTAAACTTTTTGACGCAAAATGAGATGACAACCTCAGCACCCTATCTTAGTTACTCAGTTTAACACATCTCTAAATGACTATTAACTCTACTCATAACTTACCAAGGTTAGCGGAGTAGTGAAATGACATAGCATGTCACTCGATCTTTTGACACGGAACAGGATGAAACTCAAGCACCCTATCCTGGTCACTCAATCCATCACGATTCTTTAAGGTATCATTCATAATTTTGGCGATTAGCGAAGTAGTTTATTGTATTTTTTTTCTTCCGAAAAAGAGATAAGAGAGAAAGTTAATAACATTTTTCACCTAATGGCGTACAAACAAGATTTGATAATTACCAACATCCACGAACCAATCATTAAGCACACTAAAATCATCAAAATAACATTTAACCAATGACCATATTATAAGGGCAAGCTAGGAGTATTCATTTACCATACACTTAAATACCTAAAATGTACAAATAGTGGAATGTCAAACTAATTCCAAATGATATAAACATGAATGATACAGTGAAATATGAGGCATGCATGTGGTCAAGGCAAGCAACAATTTTGGGCAATGTCGTGGGCACGAAATGGTTCAGAATGGATTAAAAAAATGAAACGGCTATTTCAACAATAGATACGTAAAATGGGCTGGCTGCAAAAGGAGTTAGAAATACTCTCCATGTAGACGAGTGAAAGTTACTGTGTAGGAGGATGGGATGACTTTTTATTGAAGGAGTTAGATTAGTTGAGTTGGGTGTTGAGTGGTTGCATCGATTTTTTAATGTATTATTGTAAAAGTCAGGCAATTGCCCTTGTCTCTTGAATGGAAAAACCAGTGTATAAATATACAACCTATTAACTTATCCTATCTTCTGCAATAAGGAAACAATATATATACAAATCCCATAGATTACTCTTATACAAATCCCATAGTATATGTCCAAATCCCATAAATTACTCCTATACAAATCCCATAGATTACTCTTATCACCCCCTCAAGTTGGAGCATGAGGATTCACAATGCCAACTTGCCAAGTAAAAAACCAAAATGTTTCTTACATAAGGCCTTAGTGAAAATATCTGTGAATTGAACTGTAGTAGCAATCCACTTAAGCCATGATATCCAATATATCATGAGAGAACAAACCCTCTGTTATTGCGTCACGAACTAAGTGGGAATCCACTTCAATATGCTTTGTTCCCTCATGATATATCAGATTTCTGGCAATATGCAAAGCTGTTTGGCTATCACAAAATAATGTAATAGCCTTGGGATGATGAACACCCAAGCTAAGTAACAAGCCCTTAAGCCATTTTAACTCACAAGTAATGGCTGCCATGGATCGATATTCTGCTTCTACTGATGAACGTGAAACAGTGTGTTGCTTTTTAGTCTTCCACGAGATAAGGGAATGACCATGGAAAATAAGCCAACTTGTCAATGATCGACGTGTAAGAGGACATGCTACCCAATCAGAGTCACACCACCCTATTAACGTAAACTCACTATCCGAACACAATAAGATACCTTGACCTGGAGTACCTTTCTATTCGAGGTTGCTGCATAAATTGAGACAGAATGTGTACAAAGTATGCCAAATCTGGCCTTGTAACAGCCAAATATACTAGACGTCCAATTAGACGATGATAAGACTCTGGATCTGTGAAGAGAGCCCTGGAAGCATAAGCAAGTTTATGATTTTGTTCAATGGGAAAGTCAGCTGGTTTTGCCCCTTAGAGATCAGCCTCTGTGATAATATTTAGAGTATACTTGCATTGACAAAAAAATAGGCCAGAGGAACTTCTCCTAATCTCTAGGCCAAGAAAATATTTAAGGTCCCCAAGATCCTTCGTATGGAAACAATCACTCAAATAGGCTTTGAAAGCCTTTATTGCAGCGGAATCATTGCCAGAGATAATCAAATCATCAACATATATTAAGACATTAATCTAAACACCACCCTTAGTATAAGTAAACAAAGAATAATCTGAGTAAGATTGCAGGAAACCATACCCTTTCAAAGCTGCAACAAGCTTGGTAAACCAACAACGTCGTGCTTGTTTTAAGCCATAGAGAGATTTTCTTAAACGACAAACCATATTCGGATTGGAGGAGTCAAACCCTGGAGGCAATTTCATATACATCTCCTCATCCAGATCACCATGAAGGAAGGCATTGTGAACGTTCATTTGATGAAGTTTCCAATTTTTTGAAGCAGTTATAGCTAAAAAAACACGAACCGTCACCATGTAAGTTGAGCTTTGTGGTTGACCCTAGCTAGGAAATTTAGTTTTCTCGAGGCCAGTCCCGGAAAGAATTTTTCATCTAATTTCAAAGGTTAATTTTGCTTTTCAACGAATTTACTCTATATGTTTTAAAAATTGCTGCCATATTCCACAAACTACTTTAATTGTCTTGTAAAATGTGGCTGTCAATTTTGTCTGTATTCTTAACACTCTTATTAAATTATGCATGAAAAGTAGCATGTGGTGTTTACTTTCTATTGGTGGATGAAAGTAGTTAGTTAAAGGAGGGAAATCTAACGCTAAGCAGAAAAGTGGAAGCAAAAGAGTCTCAACTGGCCATTGAAATAGGTAATTTAGAAAAAACTCACAAAGAGCCTGAGTCAACTAAGTAGATGCTTGAAAAATTTAATGCAAGTTGTGGCAAACTTGATGAGATTCTGACTGTTGGAAGGAGTCTTGAAAAAGGCAGACTAAACTATGTTGAACAAAAAGGAAAAGCAGTTGCAGTAAGTCCCGTTGTGTTTGTCAAAGTTTGCTAATGGTTATCATGGTGAATGTTTGACTCGATCTACCGTGATTAAGGTTGAAAAGATGGTACACACTAAACACAAGATTATTTGTCATTACTGTAGAGCACCAGGTCACATCAGATCAAGAAGATTCAATATGTTTCATGATTTAAGATGGAAGCAAGTGATGTTTGCATCAGTGCCTACTAGAGTCAGCACTACTCCTAGGAGGAAACAAAATCTTATGTGGAAAAAGGATCAAAAGTGCTTGCTCGTTGCTCATCATTCCCTGAAGGCTACAGTTAATTATGTCTGGTACTTAAATAGTGGATGTTCTTGTGATATGATTGGTAATGCAAATTGCTTATCTAATTTGGATGAAAACAATGTTGGTTGTCTGATATTTGGATATGGTAAGAAAGGCGCAAAATTCTTGGCAAAAGAATTCTGAATGCTCCTAGTTTACCTAAGTTGAATAATGTATTTCTTGTTGATGGATGGAAGGCTAGCTAATGTAATCCATATTAGTAAGTCACATGATTAGGGTATGCTTGTCAATTTCACCAAGGACAAGTGTTGTGTCATTTTAATGCAGGGAGATAGTATCATGGAAGGAGTAAGGACCATTGACAACTGTTATATGGTCATTCAACCATCTGGGTGAAATAAAGTTGGGATTACTAAGCTAGAATTGTGGCATGAGAAGCTCGAGCACATTCACTATAAGGGCATGACATGTTTGGCTAGATATGAAGCTGTAAGAGGGATGCCTAAGTTAAGAGGAGTAATGTTAGAGGCACTACAGGAAAATAGGGCTTTAGCGGTATTTTATCAAAAAACGCCATAAAAATTGTAAAACACAGAGCAATAGCGGCATTTTTAGTTAAAACGCCGTTAAAAATAGAGCAATAGCAAACGCCGCTAAAAAATAGAGCAATAGAAACGCCGCTAAAAACCAAAGCATTAGCGGTGCTTTCGGTAAAACACCGCTAAAAACCAGAGCATTAGCGGCACTTTCGGTAAAACGCCGTTAAAAACCAGAGAATTAACGGCGCTTTTGATAAAATGCAGCTAAAAACCAGAGCATTAGTGGCTCTTTCGGTAAAACGCCGCTAAAAACCAGAGCATTAGCAGCGCTTTCGGTAAAACGCCGCTAAAAGTCATATAACCTTTAAAACCCTAAACCCCAAAAAATCATAAACACTAATCTATAACCCTTAAAACACTAAACCTCTAAACCTTAAAAAAATCATAAACACTAAACTATAACCCTTAAAACCCTAAACCCAAAAAAACATCATACAGATGTTGATGTGTATATGCATAGATATTAATGTAAAAGCTTATGTTCATAATGAATTATGAAAGCAATACTTACTATTGATTAAATTTATTTTTGGGTTTAGAGTTTAATATTTAAGGTTTAAGGTCTCTGGTTTAGGGTTTTATGGTTTAATTTTAATGGCTGTGGGTATATAGTATGTTAATCTCAAGTGAATCATATTCAATAATTAAATCCTAAACCCTATAATTAATTATTGTTATTGATAATAGATATCTTGATTTTGATAAAAAAATATTTTTTATATATTAATAAGGTGTTATACAATGGTTTAGTGTGCAATTATTGTTATATTAATAAAGTGTTATACAATGGTGTTATATATTAAAAATATTTTTTCGAAATCCAAAATCTCCGGTAAATGTTTCTTTTTCTAACAATAGTTTAGTGTGTAGTTGGATACATGAACTTTAATTTGATCCAGTTCTTGTACATTATTAACAAAATTATTAATATAACATCATTTTATATTTATATATTGCATACATAAATATTTATATTTATCCAATATAAAAATATATTGATGTATTTATTTTTTAAAATATGTATGATTAAATAAAAATTAAAGTTTCAACTATATATTTAAACCACAATTAGAATTTCACGTTTACAATTACACATTAAACCGAAATCCATATATAATTCTGAGATGTATCTCTATCAAAATTTAGGTGTATACATATAATTAATGCCATTTATATAAAAAATCTAAACAACTAATGCGGACCATACTTAAAAGAATAATGCTTGTATTGCTGTGTCATTTTGTATTTTTTTAATTCATCGATTTCATTTTATTTCTGTTAAAGTTTCCTTTTGTATTTTATATGATAATTTAAAAATTATAAAAATCTTCAAAAAAAATTTAAAATTTAAAAAATAAAAAATAAAAAATAAAAAATAAAAAACTTAAAAATTTAATATTTAATATTTTAGTCCATATTTCAATTAAAAAGTTCAATATTCAAAATTAAAAAAAAATCCAAAGAATGATAATCTCAACACAAAAATTTTGAAAGAAAAATAGAAAAAAATATATTAAAAATGAAAAAAATTAAAATTAAGCAATAGATAAAACGCTGCAAAAGGCGAGCAATACCGGCGTTTTATAAGCAAAAAAATCCTACACAAAACGAAACCTTTTTGTTACCCCAAAATGCCTTAGACTTTTTTCCCAAAATCAGTTCCCCTCTTCCCCCCGAAATGACATGAAATCTCTTCTTTTTTCCCTCCTTTCTTTTTCCCAAAATCGGTTCCCCCCCTCCCCAAAGAAATCCTAAAATTTCACTGAAATTAGTAGAAGCAATGATCAAAGAAGCAATGGAGTTTATGTTACCTTCTCTACTTCACTTCTCCAATAGAAAAAGAAAAAACCCTAGCGGCTACACTCTTCCCTCACTTTCTAAACTAACTGAAGAAAACAATCACGGAAATGGAGTTTTCTCAAGCTGACTTCGATCTCCTTTTAGTTGCCGAACACACTCGTAAAACCTCTGAAGTGAACTACGCCTAGGACCCTCTTGATGCTGAGGTTCCTTCTTTATTTCTTTTCCTTTCAATTTTTTTTATAATTCGTTTCTTTGTTTGCAGTTACTTGCCTCTGTTAATCGATTTTAATAGCAATGAGGTTTTAACTCTTTTATTCTTATTTTCTTCTTTGGCTTGAGGCTTTTTTTTAAAGAAATCATTCTGGGTTTCCTATTATCGGTTAAAAATGGACTATTATCTATGTTTTAGTATTATATTTCTATTTAAGAAAAGAGAGGATATAAGTTTTTAAGTTCTAATGCATATCGACTGTTTTAAAACAGATCTACCAGCAGCAGTCCCTCTAGGTTTAAATTTTGAAGGTAAAACACAAGTAAAAGTGAAAGTAAACATGCAAGAAAGAAAGACGAAGTTTTCAGGCTTATTCTGTTAACCAGTAAGGAAAGATAGCAGCTTTAGGATGCTAATCTTATCTGAGTGTTTAATTGTTAATTGTTAATTCCAGTAAGTAAACTTAATACTGATATGTTTTGTAAACAATGATAAGTTGATTCTTTGTCGAGAAGTTCAATATATTCAGTATGGGAGAAAACTCTATTTGATCATTTGTGTGGATTGAAGCTGGTGATCTAATGGTAAAGTTATTTTACAGATTGATCCTTTGAGATGTTGGCCTGGAGGCTTGTGTCTTTCACGATCCATTGGTGATATGGATGTTAGGGAGTTCATTGTTCCTGTTCCATACGTAAAGCAAGTAAAGGTTTGTCTTACTCTTTCATAATCTACTTGCATAATGTAATTTATATCTTTTAGTTTGCCTATCCTAATATCTTGATTTAAATTGTGCACTTAATAGCATTGGATATCGATATTTATTTGAAAGGGCCAACTAAAATTATATATTTTTCTATTTTTGTTTCTGGTATTTCTTCAAAATTGTATATATAAAAGATATATGCAAACAATATATCAATTAAAAAATAAAAATCTCATGAAATACATTAGTTTTAGCGATTAATAAATTTCAAATATGTTATCAATTTATTCTTCATTATAAAATCTCAATAAGCAAAAGTATCTAGTTTTAAGTTTTGTAAAAAGAAAAGTTTTTCATAAGCGGTTAAGATAAGCTGATTTATCTAGCATTAAACAGAGACATCAAAAAGAACATCTGAATTTTGAGAAAAAAACAAAACTTTTAAGATATTCATATGAAGGCAAGAATATATGTATATATATTTGGAAAAAAGCTTTTTAACAAAAAAATTGGCTTTCTTTTATCAGTTTTTGTGGTTTTTAATTTACATGATAACATGAGTTCTCCATTACTTGATTTGAGGTGTCATCCTATATAATTAAGAATGCAGTGAACAGACTCAACATAAAACAATCAATTAGCAAAAATAATAGTAAAAAGAAGTAATTAACTGGACAATGAAAGCTAGTGGTTCAATAATCCATCCACGTGGAGTTTTTTTTTCTTTTTTGGGGAATGATCAATTCGCTGGTGTCTTATATATCTACAGGCTTTCTCTTGGGATTTATTTGCAAAACAACAAGGTGAAGAGAGAAGAGGCGAAAAGCTTGGTAAGAGAGAAAAGGAGATTTTAAGATTTGCAAATGTCTTCAACAATGGTATCTTCACTTTATGTAGTTTGCAGCGATGCAGCTGGGATTGCAGGTATTATTTTTTCTTTTTACCTGTCTCTCAAACTCCTTTTTCAACTCTCATATCAGAACAGAACTCTAAATCAGTTGATTTCAATGACTTCTTTTCTTTTTTCAGGTAACATCTTTGCTTTTGTACTGTTCTTGTAATCTAGATTCCATATTTTTGACGATTCATCTTGAAGAAACTTGTTGGGCATTTGATAATAATTAGGGAACAGATAAAATGTTTCAGATGGTTGGGCCTCCTATAAATTTGCTTGTTGTATTTTTTGTGTTATTGTTTTTATGTTATAAGTACAAATTCCTTTTATTTTATTTACAGATACTTGGTTGTGCTATGTACTTTGTGTAATTTGCTGAGAAATTCTTATCTTTTGCAGGTAAATAAACAATCAGTTATATTCATTGATGAAATTGATGCTTTAGCAACTAGGTATGATAATCTTGTTGCTACTCCAATCTCTTCTTTTTTTAATGCAAGAATTTGTTGAAACCACACCATTTGTTGACATCTGAAGGCGAATAAGGTATAAGTTTTGCAGATATAGTTTGCAACTAAGCATTAATATTTTGCATCTAATTTAAATCAAGTGATTGGAAATGGAAATATAGTTTCCCTGGTTATCTTTTATGGTATTTTATAAGACACTGAGAATGGGCTACACTTAGTACCTTTTACAGGCCAATTATCATTGCAATTATGAGTAGGAAGATAACTATAGATGAATTTAGTGGAGAGGAGAAAAACATAGTTGTATTTAAGATCATATGTGAATGATTTTCTCTCTTTCTTTCTATCTGATTAGACTTCAGGGGATTTTCAAGGAAACAGCAGACCACCTTTATAATGCAGCCACTCAGGAGCGGGAAACTACTTTGAATCAGCTACTAATAGAGGTTAAGCTTTGTATTTGTAGGATCCCAGCAATGAAATTTACCTGAAATCTTTGGAAATGTCTGCTAAGGTAGGTCTTTCTCCATACTTGGTATGATTTATTCTTTAAATAATGCTTATATCTCATTATTTGTGCCTTAACTCATAACTCACAATAGAATTCTTATTTTTTTGTGTTTATCCTGTAACGCCCCAATTTTCAGGAATTCTGTAAATATTGGCATAGGTTTAATTATGTTAGTGGGCCTCTAGAAGGCCCAAGCTTAAGATAAAACCCGACAATTTTAGTTAATTTTTGTTCCATAAGAAAAAGGGGGTGAAATTATGAAATAGGACCTATGTGAAAATGTTTGAAAATGCTATATGCTAAATTGAAGTGGCCAAACAAATAGGAGTGCAAAATAGGCGGATTTGCATGACAAACCTTTCATTTTACATGAAGTGGCCGGCCATCATGTTGGTAGACAATATGTGTATTTGATATTAATAATTTATGGTACAAATTGATAAAAATTGATAATGGGTTAGGAAAATGTTCCATGATGAGCATGATAAGCATTATGGGCATATTTTTATTGGAGTTATGGCATAGGTATGGCACAAATAATATATGTTATTTTGTGTCATAAAATGTTTAGTAATAGAATAACAAAAAGGAAGTAAAGGAAGGTTTTTGTTCGTCCTTGTTGATGATAGCCGAAAATAGAAGAGAAAGGAGAGGAAAAGAGCTCTTGAATATTCGGTCACTTGGGAAAGAAAAAAAATCCAAGGTAAGTTCATGGTAGTTGCTTCTATTTTGATGTTCATGAGTTCTTTTTGATTCTACCTTAACTCTTGAAGTATATTTTGGTTTTTGGTTGTGTTGTGAGCATTTGGTCATGAATTAAAATGAAGGAAATGGTTTTTGTTTAATGTTCTTTTGATGAAAAATGGAAGATAGGTGAAGTTGAGCCAAACAAATGATCATGCATGTGCTTTAGATGCTATAGGGAAAAATCGGCTAACATGTTGTGCTTTAAAATGATGAAATGGAGATTATGCTTAAGTAAAAATCATAAATATGTGATGATTGATTGGTGATATACATGTTTAAATAACATGCATGCAAGATAGGTGTATGAAAGAGTGATTTGGTAATAAATCTGTTTGAGACAGCAGCAGTAACGTGACTTTGGAAAATCACCATAAATTGTAGGAGATGAATTAGAAGCTGAATAGATTATGTAATTAAAGTTTAATGAGTCTAGTTTCAAATGAAATAAACGAGAACATATTTTGAATTCTGTACAATGAGAAATTTGATTTGTAATGAAGAGTGGTCAGATTAACTTTAAGAAAAATTTGGTATTGATTGGTCATACTAAAAATTCTGAAAATTTTATGGATAGAGTATATATAAGTCTATTTTCAGGGAAAATTAATGGCACTTGATTTGGAGTTTCATAGCTCCAGTTATAAATGATTTAGTGACTGTTGTTCAGGAAGACAACTTGCAGTGAAATTATGATTATATGGTAAACATTGACAAAAATTTGTTAATGAGTTGCTTATTGATTTCTTACAAGCTTACTATGATCTGTAGGTGTGGTTGGCCGAATATTGTAAGGGGTTAATACGTAGTTTGTATTTGAATAGTTAGATTAATGTGTTAGTAATCCAATTGTAAGCGGTTTGTGTGTGGATCTCGTCAGCATATCGTCGCAAACAGGTGTGTAACTAACACCCTCTTAGTTTAGATCGGCAAAAGTCGAAAAGCCGAAATGCCAAAATGCTGAAAATCAGTATTTTGTAGATTTGCAAGTTTGCGAATGCTCGTGAGGTAAATCGATTAATATTTTTGGTAAGCTGCAATGTTTGGACTGCAAAGTGCATGATTTTTGTGCCCTCGATATTTTTGGGCTTAATGGGCCAAAATTGGAATGATGGGCCAATGGGCCCAATTCGGTAAGAACCTTCGGTAGTGATTCTGTTAGTACGTGAAAGGTAGGAATATGCATTAAAAAACCTTAAAATAGATAAATTATTGAAATACTTTAAAAAATTTATAGTTTTACCCCTAGGAGATAAATTACCGAAATACCCCTAGGGTTAAATTGACCTAAATTCATGTTTGACTGTCGTTATTTACTGAATGCCATGTTATTATATGATGCATGGGATTAGGATATTGACGGAGGAAGTACTGAAAGTGGCTTGTCCACGTACTGGAGGCTTTGCCTCAATTTACTGTTAACTGAGCAGCAAGGCTGCAACTGTGGAGTGTTGGGCTGGGTGGGTTGATCTATTCCCCACATGGAGTGTATGGCTGGTACGGGTGGAGTGTAGTGGTTGGTGGGTTGAGTAGTCTCCCCAAATGGGCTTGCATATATTTACTGATTTTGCATGTATTTTGAAATGGGCCTATGAGCCATACGGTTATTTGAATAAGGGGCTAAGGCCAAGTTTATTGTAATCTGAAAAGGGCTCTGGCCCAGTATCACTGTTACCTGAATGGGCTTAGGCCCAATGGGCTTGAGCTGACTTGGGTTTTGAATGGGTTTTCCTTACACACTGAGTTTCCCCAAATTCACCCCTTCTTTAACCTTGCAGGTGAGCCTTGATGTGGGTGACTTGGAGCCGGAGGGGATTCAGAGTGGCCATGGTGAATACTTTTGGGTTTGGAAAAAGAGACTGGTTTTCTTAAGTTATTTTTAATTACTATTTAATTTTTGGGTTGTAATAAGGCCATTTTAACTTTATTTTCTTCTTTGATTTTTCTGGGGTTATATTATTAAAAACAACTTTAAATTGATGGATACTAATTCAAATGGGCTAGACTTAGGGCGTGATTTCAAAACGATACTTGTTTTTTTTAAATAACATGACGTCACGAATATTCGATTTACCAAAGATAATCACTCAAAGAAATTTCAACTTATTATAACCAAGTGTGGCAATGGATGTGGGCATGTCTAGGATTGGATCCAATCGGAGAGCTTGGTACTTAAGCAGCCTTCATGGCTCACCTCCTCTGTTATGGATACTTACCTGGTGCTTAGTTTCCATTCACTTGGTTTGTTTGACAAAAGTCAGCTTTTGAAAACACTAAAAAGGGAACACGGGTTTTTGACTTCAAAGTAGCACGTCGGATTCGGTCTTAACGTCTGGGCTGGGTTTGGGGTGTTACATTTAGTGGTATCAGAGCCCAGTTGCAATAACTTTACTGTGGATCAGGTTCAAAAAGGGTTTTCAAAACTTTATGCCAAAAAAAAGAGTATTTTTGGAAAAACCTGACTTTTGAAAATTTCTCGTTTAAAGGAGATAATCTCCGAACTTATTTTTTTTAACACAAATGTTTGGAAAATGGATTTCAAAAAGCCTAAATCTTTTGAGTTTATCTGAAAACTGATGAGGTGGCACACTGAATCCCCGTCACCAAGGCTGTAAGTACTATTTTGTTTTATATACTAACTGTATTGTAGTTAGTACTAAACCTTAGAGATAGTACTATAGATAATATAGCGTAAAGGCTACAAAACTGAGACTGTAGGGTAAACTAAGCCCTAGGAAACTGAGACAGTAGCTAAACTGTGGTTACGCGAGAACAACTCTGAAACCTTATCTGTTCATAAGATATTTTGTAATAAACAGTGGAAACAGTAAACTAAATGCATAAAATTCATAATCAGATAAATCGATATGAGTACGAGAGCTACTCTGGGAAGAGGCCGTGGTCGAGGCCGAGGTAGTACTCAAGCTGGATTTTCGTCTTCTAAATACATACCTGCTGGAGTAGCACGACCACCACCGGTAGATGAGAATGAGCCGTATGATTAGGCCACGGGGGATGACGCTCTGTCCCAGGCCATGTTAAGAGTTTTGGAAATGGTGGCCGGAGCTAATATCGGGCCCATGAATAGGGGGTCCATTTCTGAGCGACTCCGGGCTAACGGAGCGGAAGTTTTTAGGGGTGTATCTGGAGTAGCCCCAAATGTGGCTGAGTATTGGCTGGAAGCCACGGAGCGGATTATGGATGACTTGGACTGCTCAGTAGAGCAAAAGTTAAAATGAGTAGTATCCTTACTACGGGACGAGGCGAATCAGTGGTGGATCATTGTGAGAGAGGGTACCTCAGTTGAGAGGGTAACTTGGGAGTTGTTTAAGCAGTCCTTCAAGACGAAGTATGTCGGAGCTAGCTACGTGGAGGTGCGAAGGAAGGAATTCCTGAACCTGACCCAGGGTGGTAAGACCGTTGCTGAATATGAGGCAGAGTTTCTGCGATTGAGCCAGTATGCTAATGGTATTGTCTCTACCAAATACGAGCGCAGTGTTCGCTTTGAGGATGGCCTTAGGGATAAGCTAAGGGTGCTCATAGCTTCGCAAAGAGAGCGATTTTGCTGCACTAGTAGAAAAGGCTAAGATAGCCGAAGAGGTGAAGCAAGCTGAACAAAGGAACCGTGACAGGGATCGAAATCGGTTCAGGAGAGATGCTGGACCAACTGGTGCTGCAAACTGGAATGTTAAGAGAGCTAGGATGGAAGAACCAGTTCGAGCGGTTCCGGTGAATACTGTTAGACCACAAGCTTGTGGAGATTATGGTAAAATGCATCTGGGGGAATGTTGGAAACGTTCTGGGGCTTGTCTTCGTTGTGGATCAAAGGAACATAAGATTAGAGATTGTCCTAAGAGGCTAGCTCAGGCTCAAGTGGTTGAACAAAGGGCTGTGCAACTCGTACAAACAGCGCGAGGTGGACCGTCGCCGTCGAGAGGTCATGGCCGAGGTCGCTGTGGCAATGGCCATGGACGTGGGGCACCTGGCAAGGGTACTGTTAACACTGAGGCTCGTCAGCCAGCTTTGGTATATGCTGCTCGTCGCCGCGAGGAGGGTGACGCACCTGACGTCATAACTAGTACGTTTTTGATTTCTAGCATGCTGTATACTGCCTTAGTGGATGTTGGATCTACTCATTCCTATGTTGCATGTGCCATATCTGGGTCGTTGGGTGTGCACTCTGAGGAGATTGTGAGTGGGGTATCTGTACTAAGTCCTTTGGGTCACTCGGTTAGGGTAGACAAACTGTATAGAGATGTACCTTTAGAAACTCAAGGTAAGATTTTCCCTGGAGATCTGATGGAGTTACCGTTCGGAGAGTTTGATCTCATTTTGGGAATGGATTGGCTTGTTAACCATAAGGCGACTCTGGATTGTGCTGCTAAACGAATGGTGTTAAGGACCACAAAGGATGAGGAGGTTATGGTGATAGGTGAGTGAAGGGATTATTTGTCCAATGTGGTGTCAGCATTAAGAGCTGAAAAGTGGATTCGGAAATGTTGTGAGGCCTATTTGGCATTTGTAAGTCAGTCAGAAGAGGAGGGACTAACAGTGGATAAGGTTAGGATCGTAAAGGAGTTCCAAGATATTTTTCCAGAGGAGCTTCCAGGATTGCCTCCGAACCGAGAAGTTGAGTTTGGAATAGATTTGTTGCCTGGAATGGCGCCTGTGTCTATCGTACCGTATAGGCTGGCACCGAAGGAGTTAGTAGAGTTAAAGGCTCAAATTCAAGAGTTGTTGGATAGGGGCTTCATTAGGCCAAGCGTGTCTTCATGGGGAGCATCAGTGTTATTTGTGAAGAAAAAGGATGGGACAATGTGCATGTGCATCGATTACCGCCAGTTGAACAAACTGACGATAAAGAACAAATACCCTCTTCCAAGGATTGATGATATATTTGACCAACTTAGAGAAGCTTTGGTATTTTCCAAGATTGACCTTCGATCTGGATACCATCAGTTAAGGGTAAAGGAAGTGGATATTCATAAGACAGCATTCAGGAGTCGATATGGTCATTACGAGTTCCTGGTTATGCCGTTTGGGTTGACGAACGCACCTGTCGCTTTCATGGATCTGATGAATCGAGTGTTCCAACCTTACTTGGACTGATTCGTGGTAGTTTTCATCGATAATATTCTGGTATACTCAGAAACCGAGGAGAAACATGAAGAGTATCTATGTATTGTGCTGTAAGTGCTGAGAGAGAAGGAACTGTATGCAAAGTTTAGTAAGTGAATTTTGGTTGCAAGAAGTGGCTTTTCTAAGTCATGTGGTTTCTGCTGAAAGAATTAAAGTGGATCATCGAAAAGTTGAGGCAGTTCTGGGATGGAAGCCACTAAAATCAGTATCGAAAATTCGGAGTTTTTTGGGTTTGGCAGGCTATTACCGAAGGTTCGTAGAAGGATTTTATCTGATTGTTGCACCATTGACGAAACTGTTAAGGAAAGGGGTAGCATTTGTCTGGACTAAGAGTCAGCAAAAAGCTTTTGACCATTTGAAAAAGGTATTGACTGAAGCACCAGTGTTGATTCAACCGGAGTCTGGAAAGGACTTCACTGTGTACAGCGATGCGTCACATGTGGGGTTAGGATGTGTACTGATGCAAGAGGGTAAGGTGGTCGCTTATGCTTCACGGCAGCTTAAGTCCCATGAAGCGAACTACCCTACGCACGACTTAGAGCTAGCAACAGTGATCTTCGCGTTGAAAATCTAGAGACATTACTTATATGGAGAAAAGTGTATCATATACACGGACCATAAGAGCCTAAAGTATCTGTTAACTCAGAAGGAGTTAAACCTTAGGCAACGAAGATGGGTAGAGTTGTTTAAGGATTACGACTGTTTGATTGAGTACCACCCAAGTAAGACTAACGTGGTGGCTGATGCGTTGAGTCGAAGGGTTGTTTCTGATTTGAGAGCCTTGATTGCACGTTTGAGTCTGTTTGATGATGGAAGTCTGTTAGCAGAATTGCAAGTGAGGCCTATTTGGACTGAACAGATTAAAGAAAAATAGTTGAAGGATAACTCGTTGGTCCTTTGGTTTCAGCAAGTTGAGAAGGGTAAGAATGAGGATTTTGGACTGAATACTGAAGGAGTTTTATGCTTCCGAGTAAGAATTTGTGTTCCGAAGGATTCTAACTTAAGACAATCAATATTGAAGGAAGCTCATGGAGGACTTTGTGCCATGCATCCTGGAGGGAATAAGTTGTATCACAACTTGCGAGAACTGTACTGGTGGCCTGGGCTTAAACGAGAAGTAACGGAGTTCGTGGGGAAATGTATGACATGCTAGTAAGTGAAAGCTGAACATCAATTTCCTTCTGGATTACTGCAACTAGTGAAAATTCCATTGTGGAAGTGGGAGAGAGTCACTATGGACTTTGTGAGTGGGCTACTTTTGACACCCACCAAGAAAGATTCTGTGTGGGTAGTGGTGGATAGGTTAACAAAATCTGTCCATTTCATACCAGCTCGTACTGATTACTCCCTGCAAAAGTTGGCTAGGTTGTATGTGGAAAAGATAGTGCGACTACATGGAGTGCCAGTGTCGATTATTTTCGACCGAGACCCTAGGTTTACATCTCGGTTCTGGAAGAAGTTGCAGGAGGTATTGGGTGCACGTTTGGATTTCAGTACTACCTTTCACCCACAGACAGATGGACAGTCGGAGAGGGTTATTCAGATTTTGGAGGATATGTTAAGGGGTTGTATCATCGATTTTCATGGGAGTTGGGAGGACTACTTGCCATTGGCGGAGTTTGCATACAATAACAGCTACCAAGCAAGTATTCAGATGGCTCCATATGAGGCATTTTATGGGCGGAGATGTCGTACGCCTACGTGTTGGACAAAGTTGGGTGAACGACAAGTGCTTGGACCGGAGTTGGTGGCAGATACTGAAAGTAAGGTTAAGTTGATAAGAGATCGATTAAAGGAGGAATCTGATAGACAGAAGTCGTATGCGGACCTAAAGCGCAAAGAGATAGAGTTCGCGGTTAGGGATATGGTTTTCTTAAAGGTTTCACCTTTGAAGAAGATCTTGAGATTCGGCAAGAAAGGCAAATTGAGTCCGCGGTTTATAGGGCCTTATCGAGTTCTTAAACGGGTAGGGCCAGTAGCGTATCAGTTAGACTTACCACAAAAGTTAGACAGAATCCATGATGTTTTTTATGTGTCTATATTAAGACGATATCGATCGGATCCCTAACATGTTATGCCAGTGGATGAGATTGAAGTAAGGACTGATTTGACCTTTGAGGAAGAACCCATACAAATTTTAGATCGAGAGGTTAAAGTTCTAAGAAGCAAGTCGGTTTCGTTGGTAAAAGTACTGTGGCGTAATCATGGAAGGGAAGAAGCTACTTGGGAATTAGAAGAGACTATGCGTCAACAATACCCTCAACTATTTGGATCAGGTAAATTTTGAGGTCGAAATTTCTTTAAGGGGGGTAGAGTTGAAACGCCCCAATTTTCGGGAATTTTGTGAATGTTGGCATAGGTTTAATTATGTTAGTGGGCCTTTAGAAGGCCCAAGCTTAAGATAGAACCCGACAATTTTAGTTAATTTTTGTTCCATAAGAAAAAGGGGGTGAAATTATGAAATAAGACCTATGTGAAAATGTTTGAAAATGCTTTATGCTAAATTGAAGTGGCCAAACAAATAGGAGTGCAAAATAGGAGGATTTGCATGACAAACCTCCCATTTTACATGAAGTGGCTGGCCATCATGTTGGTGGTAGACAATATGTGCACTTGATATTAATAATTATGGTACAAATTGATAAAAATTGATAATGGGTTAGGAAAATGTTCTATGATGGGCATAATAAGCATTATGGACATATTTTTATTGGAGTAATGGCATAGGTATGGCACAAATAATATATGTTATTTTGTGTCATAAAATGTTTAGTAATAGATAACAAAAAGGAAGTAAAGGAAGGTTTTTGTTCATCTTTGTTGATGATAGCCGAAAATAGAAGAGAAAGGAGAGGAAAAGAGCTCTTGAATATTCGGTCACTTGGGGAAGAAAAAAAATCCAAGGTAAGTTCATGGTAGTTGCTTCTATTTTGATGTTCATGAGTTCTTGATTCTAACTTAACTCTTGAAGCATATTTTGGTTTTTGGTTGTGTTGTGAGCATTTGGTCATGAATTAAAATGAAGGAAATGGTTGTTGTTTCATGTTCTTTTGATGAAAAATGGAAGATAGGTGAAGTTGAGCCAAACAAATGATCATGCATGTGCCTTAGATGCTAAAGGGAAAAATCGGCTAACATGTTGTGCTTTAAAATGATGAAATGGAGATTATGCTTAAGTAAAAATCATAGATATGTGATGATTGATTGGTGATATACATGTTTAAATAACATGCATGCAAGATAGGTGTATGAAAGAGTGATTTGGTAATAAATCTGCTTGGGACAGCAGCAGTAACGTGACTTTGAAAAATCACCATAAATTGTGGGAGATGAATTAGAAGCGGAATAAATTATTTAATTAAATCTTAATGAGTCTAGTTTCAAATGAAATAAACAAGAACATATTTTGAATTCTGTACAATGAGAAATTTGATTTGTAATGAAGAGTGGTCAGATTAGTCAAACAGTGAAACATGAGAAACTTTAAGAAAAATCTGGTATTTATTGGCCATACCAAAAATTCTAAAAATTTTATGGATAGAAGATATATGAGTCTATTTTCAGGGAAAATTAAGTACACTTGATTTGGAGTTTCGTAGCTCCAGTTATAAATGATTTAGTGACTGTTGCTCAGGAAGACAGCTTGTAGTGAAATTATGATTATGGGGTAAACATTGACAAAAATTTGTTAATGAGTTGCTTATTGATTTCTTATAAGCTTACTATGATTTGTAGGTGTGGTTGGCCAAATATTGTAAGGGGTTAATACGTAGTTTGTATTTGAATAGTTAGATTAACGTGTTAGTAATCCAATTGTAGGCGGTTCGTGTGTGGATCTCGTCAGCATATCGTTGCAAACAGGTGTGTAACTAACACTCTCTTTCTTAGTCTAGATCAGCAAAAGTCGAAAAGCCGAAATATCGAAAACCGGTATTTTTTAGATTTACGAGTGTGCGAATGCTCGTGAGGTAAATCGATTAATGTTTTTGGTAAGCTGCAATGTTTGGACTGCAAAGTGCATGATTTCTGCGCCCTCGATATTTTTGGGCTTAATGGGCTAAAATTGGAATGATGGGCCAACGGGCCCAATTCGGTAAGAACCTTCGGTAGTGATTCTGTTAGTACGTAAAAGGTAGGAATATGCATGAAAAACCCTAAAATAGATAAATTACTGAAATACCTTTAAAAGTGAAAAATTTATAGTTTTACCCCTAAGAGATAAATTACCGAAATATCCCTAGGGTTAAATTGACCTAAATGCATGTTTGACTGTTGTTATTTACTGCATGCCATGTTATTATCTGATGCATGGGACTGGGATATTGACGGAGGAAGTACTGAAAGTGGCTTGTCCACGTACTGGAGGCTTTGCCTCAATTTACTGGTAACTGAGCAGCAAGGCTGCAACTGTGGAGTGTTGGGCTGGGTGGGTTGAGCTATTCCCCACATGGAGTGTATGGCTGGTACGGGTGGAGTGTAGTGGTTGGTGGGTTGAGTAGTCTCCCCAAATGGGCTTGCATATGTTTACTGATGTTGCATGTATTTTGAAATGGGCCTATGGGCCATACTGTTATCTGAATAAGGGGCTAAGGCCCAGTTTATTGTAATCTGAAAAGGGCTCTGGCCCAGTACCACTGTTACCTGAATGGGCTTAGGCCCAATGGGCTTGAGCTGACTTGGGCTTTGAATGAGTTTTCTTTACACACTAAGTTTCCCCAAACTCACCTCTTCTTTAACCTTGCAGGTGAGCCTTGATGTGGGTGACTTGGAGCCGGAGGGGATTCAGAGTGGCCATGGTGAATACTTTTGGGTTTGGAAAAAGAGACTGGTTTTCTTAAGTTATTTTTAATTACTATTTAATTTTTGGGTTGTAATAAGGTCATTTTAACTTTATTTTCTTCTTTGATTTTTCTGGGATTATATTATTAAAAACAACTTTAAATTGATAGATACTAATTCAAATGGGCTAGACTTAGGGCGTGATTTCAAAACGATACTTGTTTTTTTTAAATAACACGACGTCACGAATATTCGATTTACCAAAGATAATCACTCAAAGAAATTTCAACTTGTTATAACCAAGTGTGGCAATGGATGTGGGCATGTCTAGGATTGGATCCAATCGGAGAGCTTGGTACTTAAGCAGCCTTTATGGCTCACCTCCTCTGTTATGGATACCTACCTGGTGCCTAGCTTCCATTCACTTGGTTAGTTTGACAAAAGTCGGCTTTTTAAAACACTAAAAGGGGAACATGGGTTTTTGACTTCAAAGTGGCATGTCGGATTCGGCCTTAACGTCTGGGCCGGGTTTGGGGTGCTACATATCCTTTGCCAGCAAAGGCAGTAGAAGATATGATGTTATTGAATGTGATCCACTAGTTCGCAAAGGACTTGAGATAACTGTAAGTAGTCTTTAATAGATGACACTTAACAAGCATTCCATTCATAAATATTATATTATTATTTTTATATAAGATTGTTGTTTTAATTATATAATTGAATAAATGTATAAGTTTGAGCTTAAAACTGTTGTTAGTTTTGTGTTATAATTTGTTCCAAAGTTAATTTTTTACCCAAAACATGCTCTGCATCTATTATTTTGTTCCTTGAAACAACTCCTTAATTTTTTATACTAATTGTTCCTTGAAATAATTCATCTCATTATGTGCACAAGTATTTAAATGTTCATGATAGCAACTGGTATTTTTTTTTACAAGAGAAATTATAGCTCTAATTAATTTATATGGAGGACAAAATGAAATGAAAAAGGTAGAAAGAAAGGAACTTTAGCTGTCTCAAGTCCTTACTAAATTAAAGTGCTGCAAATTGAAGTGTTTAAATGCTGTAGATTGAAGTGCTTAAATGTTGTAAATTGAAGTGTTTTAAGTACTGCAAATTGAAGTGTTTAGTTGCTGGAAATTGAGATGTTTTATCGCTGCAAATTGAAATGTTTAGTTGCTGGAAAAGAGATCTCTTTTCCTGCAATTTTGTAGTTAACGGAGTTAGGTTTCACGTTACATTATTTTGTATGTTGTAGGTATATATTATGCACAACCTCTTCAACGACTTCTGCATTAACAGACTGGAGTAGTGTACAAAAATCCTTTAGACACTTTCAAACTAGTCAAATCTATAATATTTTTTCCCCTCTGTTTGTAGGTTCATTGGCATCTTGTCCTAATGAGAGTGTAGTTGATGAAGCTTTAAACTTTGCATTGTCCTCCGAGGTATTAGAATTCCTAGTTCAAAACTTAGCAATTTGTCTTTTATAAAAGACCTTTGCATTTCCAGTGTTGTTTAGGTTCATAAACAAGATGCTGTATTTGGACTTGCTGTTAGTAAAAAACTTGCCGTATTTTATTTATATTTAATCTAATTTTTATTATTTATTTTAGTTTTGATTCTATATTTTTAATTTTATTTTAATATTTAATAACTTGAGTTCTAACTTTTGGATTTTAATTGTGTTATTAATTTATTATTTTAAATTCTAAATTTGAATTCATCAATTTTTATATTTAGTTTTAAAGTTAAATTTTTCATAGAAAATTTAATTTGATAATGAATTTTAATAGAAAATTTTTATATTTATATCATGGATATTATTCTTCTCAATATTTTGATAATGAATTTTAATTTTTCATGACCTTTATAATATTTTATAATAATTTTTTTAAAATTTCATGACCTTTAGCGGTGTTTTTGAGACCTTTAGCGACCTTTTTAAAAATAAATACCGCAAACTTTAGCGGCGTTATCTATAGCGGCATTTTTTGCGACGCTTGTAATAGTTTTAGCGGCACTTAAATCCGCCACTAAAAGCAAAAAAAATACGCTGCTAAAAGTCTATTTTCCTGTAGTGAGGTATGTGGGAGATTATCTAAGAGAAAAGCAATACAGGGAGTCATAAATATATTTGCTTATAAATATATTTATACGTATGTAGTTGAGATGCATTTGCATGTGTATATATAATATAAAATTAAAAAATACCGAGAAACTTGAAATCAATACACTAAAGCACACCAGTATTGATACTTACTTAAACTAGAACAAAAGTGGTACACCTATTAGTATAGTGCTATTTATTTTGATATCAACGACTATCATCAGAATCAATTAATACAAGTATTGAATTGGATCACTAATGCAATAAACACTTTCAACTATGATTAGCACATATGAGATTTGAATATGATATGTCAAAGTTTCTAGAACTTCAATACTAACATTTCCTGAAAAGAGTTCAGGTTAGAAATGTGTTGAACTTTTGATTTTTTATTCAATGAGTTACTTGTATAATAGTGGACTGGAAAAGTTACAAATAGAGCAATAGTTCAACCGATCCATTTTTTTTTGCCTTGGATAAAGTAATATCCTGTCTTTAAATTTAGCTTTTTTTCTTAACTTGGCTCTAAACCTTTTTTTCTCTATTAGTACATTTTTTTTTTCAATTTGATCTTTAAACATGAATTTAGCTAAAGTGTGATAACATGGTAATTTAAGATTGTACCACAACATCACGTAAATGTTAAAATTTTTAAATAAAATCTAAATAAAATATTAAAAATAAACTTTTTATTTTTTAAATTTTAAAAATTCAAATGATGATACGGCAAAATCTCATTATACCATATCATTGTACTTAAAAAAAACATTAAACCTAAAATTCGAAACTAAAAAATTTATCGAATTCCAAAACAAACGTTAAGCATATAACAATATACTTAGCACTGATCTTCAAAAATTAAATTAAACTGACAGAAAAATGTCGATAACAATCAACATTATTTTATTTTTAATTTAGTAGCATCAATTTAATTGAAGGAAAAAAAATTAGTGATTACTTATCGTGTGCGTAGCTTCGCAAATTGAGTGTGAGCTTTTCCTTCCATTTTCCTGGAAAACTTTTCTCTAACATAGTCAACATACTTGATGTTTCTATACAATTTGGGGTGATTCTGGTCATCTATCATTGCTTCAACTGGACCAATTTCTTGCTCATCATCTGGAAACATGAATGTTGCAATTGATATTCTTGGTTTCTTCTCATTTATTATGGCTCTATGTTCAATGCTTTTGTACATTCCATTGCTTTGAATCTGAACCCCAAAGAATAAAAAATCAACATAAGTATGGAGTTTAAAATCAAACTCATATGATATATATATATATTACCTCAGTGGCATCACCAATGTTGACGACAAGTGAATTTGGGATAGGTTTAACAGGGACCCAAGCTTCATTGTGCTTAATTTGGAGGCCAGTGACATCATCATCTTGCAGCAACAAAGTGAAGCTTGTGCCATCTGAGTGAGGGCTAATCCCAAGAACAAGATCAGGCCTTGAACAAATAGGGTAGTAATTCATTCTTATGCCTTGTTTAAGCTCCCCCCCTTGTAACCTTTTTAACCCATCTCTTTTCAATCCCATTAATACTGAAAAGTTGGCTTGGAGTTCCTCGGCTATCTTTTGCATTTCTCTCGAGTACTCTTCCAATGCTTCTCTGTCAAAATACAGTCCATGCAAACATCACTACAACTCGAAAATCGAAATATATAATGCTTTTAAATGATTCGGAGAAAAGATAACATAAACTTGGAGGGTACATACTTGAAACCTGGTAAAGAGAGGGGCCAGAACTTGAAGTTCCTATTTTGAGAAGGGAGAGTGAATAAATAAATCATGTCAGACCAATCAAGCTTTTGGTGCTCAGAGACCACAAAGTTTTGACCATATCCTTCTATTTCATTTTCTGCCTTTGCATATTTCTTTTTCTCTTGGAATGGCAGCTCAAAGAAAGCTGCTACCGCTGCTTTCATCTTCTCCAGGATCTCCTCTTTCACCCCATGATTTATTACCTGCGTTTAATATTACTTCTTTACACTCAACCAAAATAATGATTGAGCCGATTTCCAATTTTTCTGAATTGAACTCCAAGAAAAATACATGTTTTTTTTTTGGGGGGGGGGGATATGGGATTTACCTGGAAAAAGCCCCAGTCCTTGCAAGCAAGGTGTAGTTTCTGGACTTCATCTTCATTACCTTTGGCTAGAAATGAGAAATCTATGACGGGAATTTCAGGAGAATCAGCCAAATCCTCGGAAATAATTGGCCTATCCTTATTTTCATGAATGTATCTTTGGGGAACTGATTGAGAATCGCTTCTCATAATCTCCTGAATGCTTGGAACTGGCAAAGATTTACCCCACCCCGATTTACCAACTTCACAAGATCCTCCATTTTCAACTCTCGCTTCCATTTTTCCTTTGTAGTTTCTCAGGTACTTCTTTATGATCAACAAATCGACACGAAAAGGTTACTAAGATTTTATGGATCCTTGGATGCCGTTTGATGGGATACGTTGTTTATATAACCTGAAAAGTTGAAGATAAGATTATTGGGTTTTTATTTTATTATTTTATTATTTTACAATGTCAACGGCGGTTATTCATTGTTGTTGTTTTTTTTTATTAATTAAAAAAAACAACTTGAAACACTAACATTTAAAAAAAATTAGCTACTTTCTCAAATAAGTTTTTTTTTCAGCATATCCGAAAAAAATCACCTTGTGCGATATTTTCTTTTATTTTGAAGTACTTGCCTTCAAAATTTAAGATGTTTGAGAGTCCAAGGTTATATATATTTTTAATAATTTTATTATAAGTTTTGCTTATATTTATTTTTATTGATACAATATCTACAATTTTCTACAATCAGAGTATTTCGTAAAACAATAAATAAAAATTGAATTTGAAATTAAATAAAACAAATTGAATTGATGAATGTTCTAGCCTCGGGTATGACATCAGTTTCGGTTCCAAAATTGATCACGGGCTATGGATGTCTTGTTACTCACTAGTAATCCGTTATAATGATGGAGGATGTCTCAACCACTAATTCTTTTCTAATTATAAATTAACCACGAGAATTGTCTGATGATTAATCTTTACAGAATAAATAACCCAAAAAGACACTTCTACAATTTAATTCATCGACATCTTTACAAATTAGAAGAACGTAACTCTAATTAATATCTCGATTGGGTGAAGTTACTTGACTGTACTTCTAATTGAACCATGCCAACTCAAATACTGAATACCCAAGTAAAATGACTTAAGTACAATTTCAAATCTCATAATTCAAATATGGAGATTTATAATATAATTACTCGTAATAAAAAAATAAAACAAAGGAATTTAGAAATTGAATAAAGCAAAAAGGAATAATAAAAGGAAAAGAGCAGAATGGAAACAGGAATGGCACAAGCCAAAAAGAAAGAGAAAACAAATTTTATTTGTTCTGAAAAAAACAAAAGCCAAGCTCAGGAAAAAAAAAAAAAGAAAAAGAAAAAGAAAAAGAAAAGGATGTCCTTGTCCTAGAAACTGATTCCTAGTGTTTTACTCCTACATAATTTATTAATGAAAAAAAATTAAGTATTTATCTAAACAAAATATAAGGGATAAAATTTAATCTTAATTAAACTTTTAATAAATAACCTTTCAAATAATATTTAAATAAAATAATATTAATTAAACTTTTAATAAAAGTCTTGTACATCAAATTGTTACTCTCATGCCCAAATATTCTATGTGACTCCATTCTTTCACTTGTTTAACATATTTTAGATTCACATTGAACCTATATAGAAATTAATTGGTAAACAATAAAATTAGTAGAATCATACCCAAACGTTTATCAAAATAAAGCACATAAATATGTCAATTTGACAAACTTTTAAAATTCTCCTTATTTAATCCATGCTTGTGTAACACCCTTTACCCGTCTCTGTCACTAGAATCGGGTTATAGGATGTTATAGTAAAAAAAATAGAACCAGAACATACAACTTTAAATGTAAAATTCACCTAATCATGAAATTAATCTCATATAACATTCAATTCATGCTATATATACAAACAAATTGGAGCTTAAATCAAGCTTAGGAAAGCTTTAAAATCGGCTCGGAAACAAATCATGACTATTTTGAAACTTATGCAAAACGAAGGGAAAAAATGCAAAACAGGAGTCACACGACCGTGTGACAAGATGAGACCGTGTGGTTATGGAGTCACACGGCCATATGGCTGGGCCATGTAACTAACTGAGACCGTGCAAATCAATTTTCCCTAATTTACAATGAGCATACGACCGTATCACCTGCCTGTGTGTGACACACGACTATGTGCCAACTTATGTGAAGCAAAAGTAACTTGTTTGAGATATGTCACAACCCAATTCCCAAAATGACCTAAAATACAATTATCAACCAACATGAACCTACACAAAACTTGTTCATTTTCATGATAAAACATAACTTTCAAATAGTCATCTAAACATACAACCAATATGCCACATTTGACTCCATCACAAGTAATAATTTAATTTATGTTCATATCATGACATAAGCAAGATTGTATGCATCTCACTTTCAATGTTTTTACCATACATATATACAAATAACCAATCACTTTTTCATTAGGTTACTAAACGTAAATGCTTATATAAAAAAACTAAAAATGTCAAAACACAAACACATTTATTACATTTCAAGTATTTGACCATCCTATGTACATGCCACATATAACCAAACTTGAAACATTCAAAAGTCTATTGAATCGAAAGATGGAGGTGTGTGCTTCACGCTGATCCGATTGACATGTTTCGGACGTCCAAAATCTACAGAAAAGTAGTAACACAAGTAAGTATTATCAATACTTAGTAAGCTCATACAATATAAACAAATAGCTTACGATAATTACTACTCACATGCAATTCAATATGCAAAACTTCACATTTCCATCACAAGTCAATTTGTATATCATATTTATATCATGTTCATGCATCTGCCAACACCAATTTCATAACTTCACATTTTCCATCTTTTATTTCTATCCAATGAAACATCGTAAAAGAACTCAGTACATAGGTGAAAATAATATCAATTATTCATCCGAGCTAATCATAAACAATAGTTCTTGGTTACCCGTTCGGGTTAAACTTACACAACAAATAGCCTGGCCAGTGCTTAATATACATGTAAGGTTACCAGTCCAGGCTAAACCTTTAAACGACAACAGATTACTAGTCCAGGCTAAATTTGTGCCACATTTGTCTTTGAGTCTGCCACAAACGCTGGAGCTCGGTACCATCGGGCATCAACCTGTAACCTCGTATACAAGACTTTTACTAAGTCCATTGGGATTTAACCTCAACATTTCCATTTCGTATCACTCCATTTCAATTAAATAAAAACCTTAGTTTATATAATAATTCATAACTATTAATAAAACGCCATTACAAAATTAAACATAGCACAACAAAAATATGAACTTACTTGGCAAAATAACCATAAACACGATGACAAAGACTATTATGAAATTTTCCTTTTTTTTCGCGATTTCCTCTGTCTTGTTCAATTCTTGATCTATAATATAAATATATTTCAATTTAATCACTAAAATATCATATAATAGCTTATTACAGATATATGTAAGCCAATTTTATCTTTTGGTTATTTCTTCAAGTTTTACATTTTATTCAATTTAGTCCCTAAAATCAAACTTGTCATAACTTCCAAAATTTGACTCCAAACTTTCAACCAACTTCAAATATATTCAATTCCAGCCTCCTATTACAAGAAACGAGACCTCAAAACATTACCATGCAAAGGCCGAATGGTTTCATAGCTTGAAGCTTTTCTTTCTCTTTAACAATGGAGTAATTTCGGCAGGAAGAAGAAAATAAAAAGATGATGTCTTTTATTTTATGTTTATTTACCTTTTATTACACAGTCATTAATTAAGCCATTTAACTAAAAAAATTCAATCTCGATTGAATTTTATGATTTTTACGATTTAGTCCTTATACCTAAATTAGCCATTTAATCACTAAAATTTCTGGACCAAAATTTAATACACCTATATAACAATTTCATAAATATTTACGAAAAATATTTACAAGCTCGGTTTATGAAAATGAGGTCCTAATACCTCATTTTCTAAAACCAATGTAACACCTTATACTCGACTCGATTTATCAGACCCAGATATAGGATGCTACAATACTTAAACACTTAACAAAATTTTACAACTGGCATAAATCATACAAAACATACTTCTTATTTATTTATTTTCTTTTCTAAGTCAAAGTATTTTGAAGGAAACATTTATTAATTACAACAGGTTTTCAAAAGCAGTATAAGACATTACAACTTAAATCTTTGCTAAAATAGACTTAATCATGACGTAGTGTATTATTCGCGATATTCTCAAGAGTGCCCCTTTATATGCATAATATCGTTCTTCAAACTGCCACCTTGGTGCATTCCTAGCTTGGCCCCTTTGGTGTATTGGTTTAATTCTAAGAATCTGCATTACAAATAGAAGGCCATAAGATCAACAAAACTCAGTGAGTCTCAACCAATATTAACTTTAAACATTGTTGTTAAATTCCTCAACCTAAAGATTCTAGAACTCCTTTTAGACTTTGGCGAATACTTTTCCGATTCCTGATGGATAACTATACGCCAGCCTCTGCACTTGACCCCCTTATGCATATTCTGCTCGATTGACAGATCACAGACTTCACACCTTATTGCGGATCCTATTTCATAATCTCTTTGAATACTGAAGTTGGTAACATTCCTCAGAATGATATACACATGGAGACTACTCTTGGCAGATTCTTATACTGGATTTGGCGGCTATTAGTATGCCAATTATATTGTATCTTCAAATCGATCCAGAGAACGAACTTGGCCCAATGAATAAAATATTTTATATCATCCAACAGAAACTCAGATGACTTTAATACATAATGTGAAAAATTCCAGGTACGACGAACAATTACACCACCCATATTTACAGATATGCCAAGCTTTGTCCTAGCAGGTTACTATGGCGGATTCATCAGTCGGGTACGCTTTTGAGAAATTTTTTAGAAAATGCCTCAAAGGCATACCCAGATATCGCAACAAAGGTAGACTAACAACTCGCCTCTTATACATTACAGAATTTGCCATACAGGCTTTCCGGATGACTTGCCACAAAGGCTTTCTAGATAACTTTGCCACTAAGGCTTCCCAAATAATACGGCACATAGGCCTTTCAAAAAACTCGTCACAAAGGATTTCCTCTTGTTTTCTGTCTGGGTGGATGTCATATTCACCATACTGGCTTTCCAGATAACTTGCCATAAAAGCTCTGTTTAGTTTGCCATCAATACACTACATAAATTGTTGTGTTTGGCGATATAGATTTGCCTAAACTCAGCATCACTTGAGGTTTTCCCATTATCGCCTTTGGGACACAAAAAAACCCTAGTAGACAAAATTCGACTCATCTGCCATTTTCAAAATGTGCTATTGTCATGGTCTTTCCACATATCTACGACACTGATCTTTTCTCATGTTTATTATCCCAGTGGACGTCATCAAAGCACTATTGCGGGGTCTATTATCGTATCATATAGATTTCTCAACATTCCACCCGAACCCCTATTTCTCCAACCATACTTTGTTATGCATTATTCATTTAACATAATGGACACATTTACATAGATTTCACTATATCCATAACAGAATCATACTTTCCAATACATAATTTCCTATGCATGCTTACCACACATCGTCATATTCATGCAACACATCATACACTTTATTTACTTATTTGTATATGCTTAATAGAAAATACACGCACACACATATATACAAAAAATCCTTAAGAGACAAGCACAACTATAAGAACATCAACCATACAAAGAATTATCATAATATAACATATAAGAGTCAAGTTTAGAAACTCACTAGAGACCTACCTCAGCCTGAAGCTTCCGTTTCGATAGTTCTTCTTGAACGAACAACAACAATTGCTTAAAAGAGCATGAAATTTCCATTAGAATCTCTATTTATAGATAATTTACTAATATTTCAACTACATGTAACCACCATGCAGGGCCTTCCACTTATACCCTACGGTTCTTACATCTTTAATCATCCCTACTTTTTAACAATTGTAATATGCAGAGCTATAAGACTTACCTTAAGGTTGAATCATCCATTCATTAAAAAAAGTAGCTCTAGCTTAATGAAGAAGAATAAAACATTTAGGTTAGAAAGAAGGACCAGAATGTCAAGTAGAAAGAAAAACCATTTGGAATGCCCCATTCACTATATATATATTCATGAGCCTCCTTAGTGGATTTTGACAAGTGGCGATGCTTATTGAAATTGCCCCCTGATTTTTCTACAAAAATCCGCGAGGAAAACTAACAGAAAATTTGGCAAAAATCTACGTTACTATTTGACCAGTCACAGAGAGGGCCCAATCAATCCATTGTAATCTCAACTAACCCCGTTACAAAAACCAACTTGAACAGTGCTCATGCAAACTGAGCGTACCATACCTTGGCGGTGACTTGTGTATAGAGTGGTCTTAAAGATAATTAAGTCTCCTACAACTTTCTAATACACTTGGTAGGCCTTTTGTGCTCAGCCAAAACTCTGGGATGTACCCTTCCTTAGGTGTACTCTTTCTTGTGTGTATTTTTTCTTCACTTGAAGATACCCTATAATTAAATCTTTAGATACCACCAACAGGTGGATATTTTAATGCTAGTATGTGCCAATACTCTAACTCTCTAGCAAGCCAACAGGGTGGCAAATTATGCTACCATAGTGTGCCAAAATAGTTAGCATGCATACCTCACTCGCTTTTTTGGATCCGTCATTTTTTGGGGTGTAACAACTTTCCCCTCCTTCACGAAAATTTCGTCCTCAAAATTGTTACCAACTATTCATATAACCATACATATAACCTCAAATAGTCATATTTCCATTACAAGTCAAATTGTATCTCATATTCGTATTATGTTTGTTCATCTGCCAACACCAATTTCATAGTTTCACATTTTCCATCTTTTATTTCTACCTGCTGAAACATCGTAAAAGAACTCAATACACAGGTAAAAATAATATGAATTACTCATCTGACCTAATCATAAAAAATAGTTCCTAGTTACCCGTCCGTGCTAAATGTACCCAACAAATAGCTTGGCCAAGCTTAATAAATATGTAAGGTTACCAGTCCAGGTTAAACCTTTAAAATGACAACAGATTACTAGTCTAGGCTAAATCTGTGTCACATGTGTCTTCGAGTCTACAAGAAACACTGGGGCTCTATACCATAGAGCATCAACTCGTAACCTCATATGCGAGACTTTTACTAAGTTTATCAAGATTTAACCTCAACATTTTCCATTTTGTATCACTCCATTTCAATTAAATAAAAACCTCAATTTATATAATAATTCATAACTATTAATAAAACACCACATAACACAAAAAAAATATGAATTTAGTTATACTGTATGAACTTACTTGACAAAACAACCATAAACATGACGACAGAGACTATTTTGAAAATTTCTCTTTTTTCACGATTTTCCTCCGTCTTATTCAAATCTTGATCTATAGTGTAAAATTATTTCAATCGATCACTCAAATATCAATATAACAACATGTTACAAATATATGTAAGCTCAATTTTATCTTTCAATTATTTCTTCAAGTTTTACGTTTTATTCAATTTAGTCCCTAAAATCAAACTAGTCATAACTTCCAAATTTGGACTCCAAACTTTAAGCCAATTTCAAATATATTCAATTAAAGCCTCCTACTATAAAAAATATAGAAATTACATATGAATTTCAAGATATTAACAATTTAGTCTTTCTGTTCAAAATTGACAATTTTCACTTTACAAACTAATCTTTTTTTTTTGTTTCTAAGATCAAAATCTAATAATTTAACATAAAACTTTCAAATATTACAATGGAAACATTTTGAAATCATAATAGTTTTAAAAAAGAACATATGAATTAACTAAAACAAGTTACAATGATCCCGAAAACATAAAATTTACAAGAAAAGGGACCCAAAAACCTTACCATGCAAATGCCGAATGGTTTGATAGCTTGAAGCTTTTTTCTCTTTAAAAATTGTGTAATTTCGGTGGGAATAAGAAAATGAAAAGATGGAGTCCTTTATTTTATGTTTATTTACCTTTCAATATTAATTTAATATTATAAAAAATATATTTCAATTAAAAAATCACCTACTAAGCATCTAACCCATTTAAAAGTGGTTTAATTGCCACTTAGATCCTTGCACAATCATTAATTAAGCCATTTGACTAATACAATTCAATACCGATTGACTTTTACGATTTAGTCTTTATACCTAAATTAGCCATTTAATCACTAAAATTTTTGAACCAAAATTTAATACTCCTATATAAAAATTTCGCAAATATTTAATAAAAATATTTATGGGCTCGATTTATGGAAACGAGGTCCCGATACCTCATTTTTCAAAATCACTGACTTTAGGGTCAAACCATTTATATTTTAATTAACCGTCCAAATAATAAAATTTATCATATCAAAATTCAATATAACGCTATACTTGACTCGTAAATATTCTTACTCATCAAAATTGTGGTCCTAAAATTACTGTTCCAACACAACTGAAAAACGAGTTGTTACAGCTTGTTTCTCAAGCATACCCCATATTTCATCTTTCAATTTAGTTGAAATTTTCTTAAAAAGGTCATCATTCCACTATCTCACACAAAATAAGCATCGGGATGTATATATATAAAATAGCAACCCCTTCAACTTGCAACCCAAACAATAGATGTAAAGATTTTTCAATTAAGTGTACACAATCATTTTAGTCAATCTTCTGTTAATTCCCATGGAAGTCGACAGTTACCAAACTTGTTATGACACCAACATCATTATTCAAACTCTCTCTTTCCCTTTTTTCATTTTGCTGAGAGTGTTATTGGACATTTTGACACTAAATGAGATGACAATCTAAGTACCCCATCTCAATTACTCAGTCCAACACATCTCTAAACGACTATTAGCTCTGCTCATAACTTATCAAGGTCAGCGGAGTAGTGTAATGACTTAGCATGTCACTCGATCTTTTGACACGAAATAGGATGACAACCCAAACACCCTATCCTGGTTACCCAATCGGTCACGATTCATTAAGGTGTCACTATAACATCAACAATTAGTGGAGTATTTTATTATATTTTTTTTCTTTCGAGAAAGAGATAAGAGAGAAAGTTAATAACATTTTTCACATAATGATGTCCAAACAAGATTTGATAACTACCAACATCCACGAACCAATCATTAAGCACACAAAAATTATCAAAATATCGTTTAGCCAATACTATATTGTAAGGGCAAACTAGGAGCATTCATGAGAAGAGATTGTATTGTTGCATATACGTTAGTGAAATTAATAGTAATGTAAAATATTGATTTAAATCACAAGATTGAACCAGGACAATATAGATATATATAATCTAAAAAACAAAAATTGGAAATAAAAATTGGATCGAAATTGTGTAGTCGTAGGTAGGCAAAAATCCGACTGGTAGTTGATGTAACATCCGCACTTTTTTTAAAAAATAAATAAAAAAAAGAGAGAAGAGTATTTATGGTAGAAGTCCTTGAATGAGTGATCTATAAATAAATAGTAGTATAAGAAATTGTGATCGCTTTTAAAGGAAACTATTAGACATGAAAACACAGAGGATTATTAGTAGGAGCACGTGGTTAAGTTAAAAATTCGGTATCGAGTTTAGAGATTAAATTGAATAAGTTAGGAAAGTATAGAGACTAAAGTGCAATTATCCTATTTTTATTTTGATGGAAAGGACTTAATGACAATTTTACGATTACTTAAAAAAATCAGTGGTTTCATGATGGCTTTTAAATGATTTTTTATTAAGTAATAATATTTTATTAATTAATATTATAATACATAAAAAAGAGAAAAAGAGAGAAAGATGTTCATCTTTCTCATCTTTTTTTTTTCACGTCAAAATAAGGGGGGAAAGAAAACAAAATTATTTCCATTATTTTCCTTCAAATTCTAGTATAAGGCATGCTTTTTCTTCAAAAATATTTTAGATTTTGAACCTTTGAAGCTTGCTTTACATATATATACCAATAGTTTTTTTATTTTGTCAAGTATTTTGAAAGTTGTCATTAAAGGACATTGATGGAAGTTTAGAAAACTTAAGAGAAGTAGAGATATTTTTGGATAGGAAATGATTAGAAGATGGATTCTAGCTTGTTAGAAGTGTGAAAGAGAAATAAAAATAGATGGAAAGTTTACTTGGTATATTTGGCCATGTAAAAGTGGAAGTAGAGAACACTGGCCACTTTGTGTAATATTGGTGCTAAATGATAGCTTGTGAAGCAATGAGTACTCTGGTAAAGACGGACTTGAAGACGGATAATCGAGTCGAAAGCTATGCGAATTTCGGACTAGGAAACTCAAGTTGCTAACTTGATTAACCATGCATATTTAAGTTTGATTTTATTAGTTTTAGTTTTAGAATGGATAAATGATGTTGTTTCGTATTGAATTGCTCCTATTGTAGCTAAAAACGAAACAAACATCTTGAAAGAGAAGGCGAAGAAAAGGAGTAAAGTGATTAAAATTTCAGTTTGTGCTAATATCTTATTTTCATTACATAAAGCTTTAGAATATTTAGTTTAATATGAATAGTTATATTTATTTTATTTTTATGAGTTTTGGATGAATTTAAATGAATTAGTTAATATTTATAAAATTATATTTTGATATGAATACTACTATTTCATAAGATTAAATTAACAAATTCATGGTTATGATTTGGATTTGAGTATTATGATTTTAGATGATTAAGCAATAAAATATTTAATATGTTTCAAATTGGAAGCCTATTTTACATTAGGCGATATGTGATTTGAACATGAAACAGAATTGAAATGAGAATTATATGAAAATGGAGTTGAAATGGATCATGAAATTTTCTTTTTACCCCGTTTCACTAAGTTAGACTAAATCAAATATAGTTGGTATGCTATAGAGTCTTTATATAAGAGAATTTAGATCTCCCCAATTCCCAGAGGGTCGTAGGCAGTCCCAATTCTCAAAGGGTCGTGGACTGCTCTGTAACGCCCCAATTTTCGGGAATTCTGTGAATGTTGGCATATGTTTAATTATGTTAGTGGGCCTCTAGAAGGCCCAAGCTTAAGATAGAACTCGACAATTTTAGTTAATTTTTGTTCCATAAGAAAAAAGGGGTGAAATTATGAAATATAACCTATATGAAAATGTTTGAAAATGCTATAGGCTAAATTGAAGTGTCCAAATAAATAGGAGTGCAAAATAGGAGGATTTGCATGACAAACCTCCCATTTTACATGAAGTGGCCAGCCATCACGTTGTTGTAGACAATATGAGCACTTGATATCCATAATTCATGGTA
This sequence comes from Gossypium hirsutum, assembly GCF_007990345.1. Lineage (NCBI taxonomy): Eukaryota > Viridiplantae > Streptophyta > Magnoliopsida > Malvales > Malvaceae > Gossypium > Gossypium hirsutum. Next base: position 96,721,325 of record NC_053428.1, on the reverse strand, counting down.
CAAATTGATAATGGGTTAGGTAAATGTTCAATGATAATGGACTAGGTAAATATTCCATGATAATGGGTTAGGTAAATGTTCCATGATAATGGTTTAGGTAAATGTTCCATGATGGGCATTTCATGTCTTTTGTATTAAAGAATTAAATGGATGAAATATGAAATTTTATTAAAAGAAAAAGGGGTGAAAAGAACAAAGTTTTGTCCATCTTTGTTCATCATAAGTGAAAGTTAGAGAAGAGAAAGGGGAGGAGAAAGCTCTTGAATGTTCGGTCACTTGGGGAAGAAAATTGAAGGTAAGTTCATGGTAGTTTGCTTCTATCTTGATGTTCATGAGTTCTTCTTGATTCTACCTTAACTCTTGAAGCATATTTTGGTTTTTAGTTGTGTTGTGAGCATTTAGTCATGAATTAAAATGAAGGAAATGGTTGTTGTTTCATGTTCTTTTGATGAAAAATGGAAGATAGGTGAAGTTGAGCTAAACAAATGAGCATGCATGTACCTTAGATGCTAAGGGGAAAAATCGGCTAACATGTTGTGCTTTAAAATGATGAAATGGAGATTATACTTAATTAAAATCATAGATATGTGATGATTGATTGGTGATATACATGTTTAAATAACAAGCATGCAAGTTAGGTGTGAAAGAGTGATTTGGTAATAAATCTGCTTGGGACAGCAGCAGTAACGTGACTTTGGAAAATCACCATAAATTGTGGGAGATGAGTTAGAAGCTGCATAAATTATGTAATTAAAGCTTAATGAGTCTAGTTTCAAATAGAATAAACGAGAACATATTTTGAATTCTGTACAATGAGAAATTTGATTCGTAATGAAGAGTGGTCAGATTAGTCAAACAGTGAAACATGGGAAACTTTAAGAAAAATCTGGTATTGATTGGCCATACCAAAAATTCTGAAAATTTTATGGATAGAAGATATATGAGTCTACTTTCATGGAAAATTAACGGCACTTGATTTGGAGTTTTGTAGATCCGGTTATAAATAATTTAGTGACTGTTGCTCAGGAAGATAGCTTGCAGTGAAATTATGATTATGTGGTAAACATTGACAAAAATTTGTTAATGAGTTGCTTATTGTTTTCTTATAAGCTTACTATGATCTGTAGGTGTGGTTGGCCAAATATTGTAAGGGGTTAATACGTAGTTTGTATTTGAATAGTTAGATTAACGTGTTAGTAATCCAATTGTAGGTGGTTCGTGTGTGGATCTCGTCAGCATATCGTCGCAAACAGGTGTGTAACTGACACACTCTCATAGACTAGATTGGCAAAAGCCGAAAAGCCGAAATGCCGAAAAGTCGGTATTTTGGGAATTTGCGAGTGTGCGAATGCTCGTAAGATAGTTGGGTTTGTATATTTGGTAATCTAAAGTAATAAACTGTAGTACGCGCGATTTCGTACATTTTGATAATTTGGGCTTAATGGGCCAAAGATCGAGTTCATGGGCCAACGTGCCCCAATTCAGTAAGTATGCGCGGTAAGTGTTCTGATAGTACGTAAATAGTTAGGATATGCATGAAAACCCTAAAAGCAGCTAAATTACTATAATACCCCTATGTATGGAAAATTACTGTTATACCCCTAGGTGCAAAACTACCATTATACCCCTAGGGTTACTTTTGACTGAAGAGCATGACGATCTGATTCTGTATGATGTATGCCATGATTATATATCTGTTGCATGGGGACATGGGTTATATTATGGAGGAAGCGTCCTGGTGGCTATGCCACAATTATCTGATCTGGTGGCTCTGCCACATATATCTGTTCTGGTGGCTATGCCACGATTATCTGATCTGGTAGCTCTGCCACATATATCTGTTCTAGTGGCTATGCCACGATTATCTGATCTGGTGGCTCTGCCACATATATCTGTTCTGGTGGCTCTGCCGTAATATCTGTATCTGGTGACTTCGTCACAATATCTGGCAGCCTCGCTGCGATTTCTGTGGTGTGTAGCGGTTGGGTAAGTCGAATAGTCTCCCCACATGGTGTAAGGCTGGTATGAGGGTGTTATGGATGAATCTGGGTTGGGATTTCTGCATTCATGTAATATCTGTTCTGTTCTGTTATGGCCTACAGGCTTTATTCTGAATTTCTGTTCTGGGCTAAGGCCAACTTATTCTGTTTTTGTGGTTTGAGCTGATATAGGCTATGGTTGGGTTAATTTACACACTGAGTTTCCCCAAACTCACCCCTTTTATTTTCATCCACGCAGGTAATCCCCAACCATAGTGGGCTTGGAGCTGTGAGGGAATTCAGAGTGGCCATCCGTTCTGAAAGTTTGATTTTCTTCCGGTGAATTGGATATCATTTTATTTACGTTTGAGGTTTTGGGTTTTTTTAATGTAATAAGTCCGCTTAATTATTCTTGATGGTTTTAATATGTGTTACTAAGATAAGTATTACTTATTTTAACTGTTGAAGTTGGAAAGCTTTAGGGCGCATTTCAAAAACAACAATTGATTTCAAAATACCACGACAACAAGCAAAGCTTCCGCAATGAAAGTATTTCCAAAATTAATCACTTTTCCTAAAAAGGACTTAATCAAATCGGTTTCCTAGAAATATCCATGACGTTAAGGTGTGGCAATGGCGGTATGCATGTCTAAGATTGGATCCGAAGGGAGCTTGGTACTGAAGCAGTCCGATGGACTCACCACCTCTTTTTCGGTTTCCTACCTGGTGCACAACTTCCATTCACTTTAACCTATAATGAAATTATCTTTTAAAACACTAAGTAAGTTTTTCTAGATCAACAATATAAAATGTTTTGAACGCTTCGATGTGGCATGTCGGATTCGGTCATAACGTCTGGGCCGGGTTTGGAGTGTTACATTTAGTGGTATCAGAGCCTAGGTTGCAACAACTCGGCTGTGGAATGGGTTTACAAAAAAACAAAGATTTTCAAAATAATTTTTTTTGCGAAAAACGCGATTTTCAAAATTTAGATCTTTAGAAAGTGGCATTCCGAATCTCCCGCCCAAGCCTGTAAGTATTACTCTGAACTTTTCTGAATATTTTTTTGAATTATCTTTCTGTACTGAAGCCCTATTAGGATACTCTAGATAGGATGATACTGAAACCATAGGAAAATCTGATAAGAGACTGAAACTGTAGTTAGACTTCGGTTCTGCGAAAACAAACTCTGAACTACTGTCTGATTCATAAAACATCTGTAATAAACACTGGAATATTAATTGATGCATAAAAATTCGTAATTAAGATAATATGATATGAGTAAAAGAGGCCGTGGACGGAGCCGAGGAAGTGCTCGAGTGAGATCTTCGTCTTCGGGACATATGCCAGCGGTGGATGCACCGGTACCACCGGCAACAGAGGTAGAGTCTCATGACCGTGGTGCTGAGGATGATGCCCTGTCACAGGTAATGTTTCGTGTTCTGGAAAGGGTTACCGGGGCAAGTACGGGCAATGGAGTTCGAGGATCTATTTCTGAACGACTTCGGGCTAACAGAGTGGAGATCTTTAGGGGCATGTCTGGTATAGCCCCGAATGTGGCGAAATATTGGTTGGAGGCCACAGAACGGATTATGGACGACTTGGACTGCTTTGAGGAGATTGTGAGTGAGGTATCTGTACTAAGTCCTTTGGGTCACTCGGTTAGGGTAGACAAACTGTATAGGGATGTACCCTTAGAAACTCAAGGTAGGATTTTCCCTGGAGATCTGATGGAGTTACCGTTCGAAGAGTTTGATCTCATTTTGGGAATGGACTGGCTTGTTAAGCATAAGGCGACCCTGGATTGTGCTGCTAAACGAATGGTGTTAAGGACCCAAAAGGATGAGGAGGTTATGGTGATAGGTGAGCGAAGGGATTATTTGTCCAATGTGGTGTCGGCATTAAGAGCTGAAAAGTGGATTCAGAAAGGTTGTGAGGCCTATTTTGCATTTGTAAGTCAGTCAGAGGAGGAGGGACTGACAGTGGATAAGGTTAGGACCGTAAAGGAGTTCCAAGATGTTTTTCCGGAGGAGCTTCCAGGATTGCCTCCGAACTGAGAAGTGGAGTTTGGAATCGACTTATTGCCTGGAACGGCACCAGTGTCTATCGCACAGTATAGAATGGCGCCGAAGGAGTTGGTGGAGCTAAAGGCACAAATTCAAGAGTTGTTGGGTAGGGGCTTCATTAGGCCAAGCGTGTCTCCATGGGGAGCACCGGTGCTATTCATGAAGAAGAAGGATGGTACAATGCGGATGTGCATTGATTATCGCCAGTTGAACAAACTGACAATTAAGAACAAGTCTCCACTGCCAAGGATTGACGATCTGTTTGACCAACTTAGAGGAGCTTCTGTATTTTCCAAGATCGACCTTCGATCTGGATATCATCAGTTAAGAGTCAAGGAGGCAGATATCCATAAGACGACATTCAGGACTCGGTATGTTCATTACGAGTTTCTGGTTATGCCATTTGGACTGACGAACGCTCCTGCAGTATTTATGGATATGATGAATCGTGTGTTCCAACCATTTTTTGATCAGTTCGTAGTCGTCTTTATTAACGATATCCTGGTATATACTGAAACTGAAGCGAAACATGATGAGCATCTCCGTATAGTGCTGCAAGTGTTAAGGGAGAAGGAACTCTTTGTGAAGTTCAGCAAGTCTGAACTTTGGTTAAGGGAGGTAACCTTCTTAGGACATGCGGTCTCTGCTGAGGGGATTAAGGTGGACCCTCGAAAAATTGAAGCGATTTTGGAGTGGAAGCCGCCTAGGTCCGTGTCGGAAATACGGAGTTTCCTAGGACTGGCAAGATACTACAGAAAGTTTGTGGAAGGTTTTTCTGTGATGGCAGCACCTCTGAAAAAACTCATAAGGAAAGGAGTACCGTTTGTATGGACTGAGAAGCAGCAGGAAGCTTTTGAGAAGTTGAAGAAAGTTCTAACTGAAGCACCTGTGTTGATTCAACCGGAGTTTGGGAAGGATTTTACTATGTACAGTGACGCATCACACGTGGGTTTGGGCTGCGTGTTAATGCAGAAGGGTAAGGTGGTTGCATATGCATCACGACAGCTTAAACCTCACGAAGGGAACTATCTTACTCATGATTTGGAGTTGGCGGCAGTGATATTTGCACTTAAGATTTGGAGACATTACTTGTACGGGGAGAAGTGTATTATATACACAGACCATAAGGGTCTTAAGTATTTTTTGACTCAGAAGGAGCTGAACCTTAGGCAAAGGAGATGGATTGAGTTTCTTAAGGATTATGACTATTCGATCGAGTATCACCAGGCAAGGCTAATGTGGTAGTCGATGCTCTAAGTCGTAGAACTGTATCTGATCTGAGAATAATGTTTACTCGTCTTAGTCTGTATGATGATGGAAGTCTGTTGGCTGAGTTGCAAGTGAGGCCAACCTGGGTGGACCAAATTAAGGAAAAGCAGTTAGAAGATGAGTCTTTAGTAGCTCGTTTTCAACAAGTTAAGGAAGGGGAAACTTCTGAGTTTGGGTTAAATGGCAAAGGAGTTCTGTGTTTTCGAGGAATAATTTGTGTTTCGAAGGACTCTGATTTGAGGCAGACAATATTGAAGGAAGCTCATGGAGAACTATGTGCCATGCATCTTGGAGGGAATAAGTTGTATCACGACTTGCGAGAATTGTTCTGGAGGCCTGGACTTAAGCGAGAAGTAACGGAGTTTGTAGGAAAATGTCTGACATGCCAACAAGTGAAAGCTGAGCATCAATTACCTTCTGGACTGTTACAGTCGGTGAAGATACCACTTTGGAAGTGGGAGAGGGTAACCATGGACTTTGTGAGTGGGTTGCCTTTGGCACCATCAAAGAAAGACTTGGTGTGGGTGATTGTGGATAGGTTGACCAAATCGGGCCATTTTATACCTATTCGTACTGACTTTTCACTTTAAAAGTTAGCCAAGTTGTATGTGGCGGAGACTGTGCGACTTCATGGAGTCTCAGTTTCAACTATTTCTGATCGAGATCCCAGATTTACATCTCGATTTTGGAAAAAGTTACATGAGGCATTGGGGACGCGATTGAATTTTAGTACGGCTTTCCATCCCAAGACTGATGGTCAATCAGAAAGGGTTATTTAGATTCTGGAGGACATGTTGAGGGATGCGTGATTGATTTTCGAGGTAGTTGGGAGGATTACTTGCCGTTGGCAGAATTTGCATACAATAACAGTTACCAAGCGAGTATTCGAATGGCACTGTATGAACACTGTATGGACGAAGGTTTCGTACACCTAGTTGTTGGTCTGAACTAGGAGCGCGACAAATTCTTGGACCAGAGTTGGTAGCTGATACTGAGGATAAGGTCAGAATAATTAGGGACCGGTTAAAAGAAGCATCTGATAGGCAAAATTCGTATGCAGATTTGAAGCATAAGGAGATTGAGTACTCAGTAGGTGATATGGTCTTCTTAAAGGTTTCTCTTTGGAGAAGATATTAAGGTTCGGTAAGAAGGGCAAGTTGAGTCCGCAGTTCATTGAGCCTTATCGAGTTTTGAAGCGAGTAGGCCCAGTGGCTTATCAGTTGGAATTGCCTCCAGAGTTAGACAGGATTCACAATGTTTTCACGTCTCCATGTTAAGGCGTTATCGTGCTGACCCTGCTCATGTCCTGCCAGTTGCAGAAATTAAAGTTCAGACTGATTTGACCTTTGAGGAGGAGCCTGTGCAAATATTGGCTCGAGATGTTAAGGTTCTCAGAAGGAAATCTGTCCCGTTAGTGAAAGTACTTTGGCGTAATCATGGAAGAGAAGAAGCTACTTGGGAATCAGAAGAGACTATGCGTCAACAATACCCTCAACTAGCTGGATCAGGTAAATTTCGAGGACGAAATTTCTTTAAGGAGGGTAGAGTTGTAATGCCCCAATTTTTGGGAATCTGTGAATGTTGGCATAGGTTTAATTATGTTAGTGGGCCTCTAGAAGGCCCAAGCTTAAGATAGAACCCGACAATTTTAGTTAATTTTTGTTCCATAAGAAAAATGGGGTGAAATTATGAAATAGAACCTATATGAAAATGTTTGAAAATGCTATAGGCTAAATTTAAGTGGCCAAATAAATAAGAGTGCAAAATAGGAGGATTTGCATGACAAACCTCCCATTTTACATGAAGTGGCCAGCCATCACGTTGTTGTAGATAATATGAGCACTTGATATCCATAATTCATGGTACAAATTGATAATGGGTTAGGTAAATGTTCCATGATAATGGATTAGGTAAATATTCCATGATAATGGGTTAGGTAAATGTTTCATGATAATGGTTTAGGTAAATGTTCCATGATGGGCATTTCATGTTTTTTGTGTTAAAGAATTAAATGGATGAAATATGAAATTTTATTAAAAGAAAAAGGGGTGAAAAGAAAAAAGTTTTGTCCATCTTTGTTCATCATAGCCGAAAGTTAGAGAAGATAAAGGAGAGGAGAAAGCTCTTGAATGTTCGGTCACTTGGGGAAGAAAATGAAGGTAAGTTCATGGTAGTTTGCTTCTATCTTGATGTTCATGAGTTCTTGATTCTATCTTAACTCTTGAAGCATATTTGGTTTTAGTTGTGTT